>NC_086252.1:37233465-37833465 GCF_021018805.1 Prinia subflava | reverse complement strand
CCCTCAGACTCTGATGTCTCTTTGGAAGAAGACAGGGAAGCAATCCGCCAGGAAAGAGAGCAGCAAGCAGCCATCCAGCTTGAGAGGGCCAAGGTGTGTTCTTTGCATAAGTCATGTGCCAGTTACCTTCTGCCTGTGTTAAAATTCACACTTCCTTTTGAAACGCTTTGGCAGCTGAGTCAGAGTATCTGCAGAGAAGGTGTTCCAGGAATTCAGTGTAAATATTCTCCTCTAAATGGGGATATTCTCCAGGGAGCTGAACTCTGCTGGCCTGGGTGAAATTATTGGGGCTGAATTTTTATGGCTGAAAAGTTCCCAGTGTTTTTGATGTGGTTTTCTGTTTGTAGTCCAAACCAGTAGCATTTGCTGTCAAGACCAACGTGAGTTACTGTGGGGCTCTGGATGAAGATGTTCCTGTCCCAAGCACTGCCATCTCCTTCGACGCCAAGGACTTCCTCCACATTAAAGAGGTAAAACCAGGGAAAGGGGGATGGGAAAGGGAATCTTTGTACAGGCCCAGGGCTTTGATTTGAACAGCTGAGCCACATCCAGGAGTGCTGGATGTGAGAGGGGGCAGGAGGGCACAGGGAGGACGAGGTGGTTCTGCATCCCTCGTGGAGCTCCTGCACCCTGGGGTGCTTATCCTGCCCTTTGGAACACTTGGTGTTACATATCTTGGAATTTCATCTCACAGGAAGGAAATAATACCCTTTAAAGTGGTGGGTTCAGGTTCCTTTCATCAGAACAAGTTTGTGATGGATCAGAGATGGTGCAGCAGAAAGGGATTTCATGGAGCACAAAAGATTCCGTGGAGCGGCACCAGGTCACACCAGGTCTTCAAGAAAACACCAGATAGGCTCCCTTCCAGAGAGGAAGTAACACTTAGGATAATACAGTAAGCAAAGAAAATCCTGAAGAGGACAGATGCAAAATAAGGGAAAAAATGGGAATAAATGAGCCCTGAGTATGGCTTTGGTAGAGAAAATTGCATTTTATTGCATGCTGAGCATATTCTCTGCAATTTTTTATCTGAAGTGAGCCCTCCACATTTGCATAACCCCCTGTTGTGCTGTGGATTGGTACAGAGGCTTGCAGCTTGCAAAAGCACTTTTTCATCTCTGCATTTTGGGTTTATTTTGGGGTGTTCAGTGCTCATCTGTGTCTTTCTTTGAACACGTGTTCCTCATCATTCCAGAGCACTGATCTCCCTTAGACAGAGCACATTCAGGAGGAAAACACCTGCTGCTGCCCCTCCTCTGTGCTGGAGCAGGGAACTGCTGCACATCCCCTCTCCCTGAGAGGGAAAGGCAGCCACTTCTCTTTTTCCAGTGTTTAATCTTGCTTTTCCTGGACATGGCCACCTTTATTGTCAGGGCACTGATTGAGTTGCACACTCTAAGCTCCTGTCGTGCTGCCCTGGACATTTTTCCAGACAAGTGTCCCAAATCCCTGCCTTGGCATTCCATGAGTTTTCTCCCAAGGTCCAAAAAGCCAGGATCACAGTGCCACTGAGCTGTAAAGCATCTGGCTTACTGGTGTTTGTCAGCTCAGCCTGCCTGGAGCTGCAGCTCAGCAGGATTTGGGGAATTGTTCCCCGTGCTGCAAACAGGCTTTGCAGGATTTGTTTTCCAGTGATCTGGACCAGAACAATGGTTGCAGGTTTTGGAATGTTGCTAAGCTGGGTGCAGAGTCAGGTCACCCTCTGGCAGGATGGAGCAGGGGCAGCAAGTGAGGAGCTGCTGTTTTGAGGACCTGTCCTGCATGTCTCATGTGTCTCCTCCAAACCATACATTGTGTTTGCTTAAAGGATGAAATGGCAACAATTCCTGACAGAGCAGAAGGAATCATGGGCATGGCAGCCAGGGGAGGGAATGTGCTCCTCCCACACGCAGAGTAACGGGAGGGAATGACCTAATGCAGATAAATCTGTGCTCCTCACTGCAGCCTTGGCATTTGTGTGCTCAGAGGCTCTCAGCATAACCCAGGCTGGCTTGGGATGAAAGGGACCTTAAAGGGGCTGGGACATTTCCACTGTCCCAGGCTGCTCCAAGCCCTGTCCAGCCTGGCCTTGGGCACTGCCAGGGATCCAGGGGCAGCCACAGCTGCTCTGGGCACCCTGTGCCAGGGCCTGCCCACCCTCCCAGCCAGGAATTCCTTCCCAGTATCCCATCCATCCCTGCCATTCCCTGTGTCCTGCCCCTCCAGCCCTTGTCCCCCTCTCCAGAGGGGCTGATTCTGTTCCCGTGTCTGGAGACATTGCTCAGAGGTCCATGAAGAAACATTCCCATGCTCAGGCTGTACCTTTAGAGCCAAAATGGAGCAGGCAGTGCCCTGGGAACTCAGGTTTTGCAGGGATTGGTTTTGTAGAGTGGAAGGGACTTTAAAGCCCATCCAGTGCCACCCCTGCCATGGCAGGGACACCTTCCCCTGTCCCAGGCTGCTCCAAGCCCATCCAGCCTGGCCTGGGGCACTCCCAGGGATGGGGACCCCACAACCTCTCAGGTCACTGATTTCCAACAGCAGGATGCTGAATCCTGAAGCATTTCTAGTTCACAGACTGGAAGCAGTTCTGTAATTTAACATACTTCAAATAAAGCTTTGCTCACTGCCACTGTCTGAATCAAGGTCAGAACAGCAGGAGGAATAAGTACTTAGTTGGAATGATAAAATAATGGAACCTCTTGCCTAAACATATAAAAGAGGATGAAGAGGTTTTTCAGGGTATGAGCGTTGCATTCCCTTGGTTTTTATTATATGTTAATATTTATGATTGGGTTAATGTTCAGATATCTGGGTTGATAAAAACCCATTTATTTTCCAGTGGTGGGGCTCTGTTTCAGAGTCATCACCAGGCAGTGCTGCACCTTTGACAGCAGGGACTCGGTGTCTCTGTGCTCCTGCAGGAACTGAAGTGCTGGCAAGTGTGGAGCCAGGAGCAGGGTGATCCTGAAGATGAGATCTCTGATGGCTTTTTCCTGGAGGCAGGCAAACAAAACCCATTCACTCGTGCTGCTCTTAATGACTCCAGAGTCAGTTGTGAAAAGCAATGTTTCTTTTGAACACAGAGCTGCCTAATGAAGCAGAACAGAGGAGAGGCTTTTCAGATACTTTTCTTCAAAAGCTCTGCTGGCAGCAGCTACAACAAATCCTTTTCCACTCCAATATCCACCAGGACCCTGCTTTTCATCTTGCCATCATTAGGGACAGACCAGACTTTCAATAAAGCAGAGAAATACATGTTACTACGAAAGGTCAATGATAAAATGCTATACTTCAGGTATATATTAAAGTTTCTTGCTAAAGGTGAATTTTTCTTAATCTGTCATAACCTGTTAATAACATCCCTACAAACACCTGGGAAGGAGGAAGGGAAAGTGGTGATATTTTGTCCAGACCATTAAATCTGACAAGCAATATTTGATGGGAAGCTGAAGGTGTTATTTTTATGTTTGCTGCTGGGAGGTTGTTTGGTGGCTTCAGCTCAAAGAGATGAGTTCTGCTCATTAAATCAACCTTGAAATTAAATCAGCAAGGGACAGGACGAGGGGAAACCATCAGAGCGAGCCTGGTTCGTTATCCAGATAAGAGAGGGAGGGGGTTTGGGAGCTGGGGTAGCCAGGACCCTTCTGTGTTGCAGAAATACAACAACGACTGGTGGATAGGGAGGCTGGTGAAGGAGGGCTGCGAGATCGGCTTCATCCCGAGCCCGCTGCGCCTGGAGAACATCCGCATCCAGCAGGAGCAGAAGAGGGGCCGCTTCCACGGCGGGTGAGCGCCCTGACCTCTGAAAACCCCTGCCTGTCGGAGTCTAGAACATCCCTCTGGCCACCCTGGAGGGTTTGGACACCGGACAGGGGGTCTGGGGTCTGTCCAAGGGGCTCAGGCAGCCTCACACAGAGCCCAGGAGGACACTGCCTCTGATCCCTGGCCATGGGAGTGAATGCCCACATTGTATGAAGAATCACAAGCTGAGAGAATTCAAAATAAGTAGTATTTCGTTTATCATAGAACGTAAATGTAGAATCTAGGATTTTTAGTATATGGGGTTGAAGAGACAAGATGGAGGAATTGGGGAGTGGCCCCTGTGCTCCTTGTTCTTGCTCTCATCCCCCATCTTTTGCTGAGTTGGATTTTAGAGATTGGTTTAGAGTAGAAACGACATGTTAGCATAGGTAGTAGGTATTGGTACAATTTTGTAAATAAAAAGTGCATTTTGGATGGTGGTTGGGTCAGGGGTACTGTACATAAGGTGTGGGGCTCTCTGATCTGCCCAGTCCCCCGCGTGTCCTGCTCTGCTGGGGATGCCTCGCAGAGCAGAGAAAGAACTGAGATAAGGGACCCTGCCAGGGAGGCCTGGCAGAGCTGAGGAAGAACTGAGATAATGAAGAATAAACAACCTTGGAAATGTGCACTGGCAGACTCAGCTTGTCGTCTCTACCTCTGGTGTGAAACACCCAGGGCAAAGAGAAGACTGAAAACCTGATTACCTCGGGGAACAGCAACCCTGAGGAGAATCTCAGGGAAGAGCAACCCTGAGACCTGCCAACCCCTCCTCACGCCGGGCAGCCTCTCCAGAGGTCACTGCTGCTGCTTTATTGCATTTGCAGTGCTGGGTGTGGGAGCCCCAGCGGAAGGACGGATCTGCAGAGAGCGGGCGAGGAGAAACAAAAAATGTGCTTGACTTTAGGAAAGAGCAGTGAGGGATAGCGACAGGAATTCCTGTGAGCCCATAGCCTTAAAGTCAACTTGGTGCTCAAAGTCTCACAGATTTTTTCCCAGGTTTTCTTAGGTTGTGTTTTTTTGCTTCCTTTTTCTCTTTTCTCTCCATTTTGGCCCCAGCCAGACTGGTCAAACTTAAGATCAGCTTTGTTATCCTTTATTCTTCATCTTCCAGCCTGAGGTTTCTGAGTCTCCACCCTGCCAGACCTGGAGACTACAAATCCCTGGGAAAAGGTCTGGGAGATAAAGCTGGGAAATGCTTTCAGAATGGTTGAACAGCATCCAAATTTCTTCTAAAATTTTTGACACAACTTCAGAGGCAGCCAGTGGGTCTCAATATACAGAGAAATTACTGAGTTCAGTGAGATGCTCTTGGATTTATATGGTGAAATTCCATATTATAATGATAAAACAGTGAATTTTTAGCTTTGTTAGTTAGAGTAATTTATGTTTGCATGATCTTGTGATTCCTCATGGGACAGTTCCTCCCCAAAACCTCCCACATTTTGGGGTGCCTGGTGTTAATGGGGCTCTTTCTGCTGCTGTAGGAAATCCAGTGGGAATTCTTCTTCAAGCCTTGGAGAGATGGTTTCTGGCACATTTCGGGCCACACCTACAGCCACAGGTAAGACAGGACTGATTTAAGGAAACCCTTGCTAAGAATTCTGTTTAAAAACCCTACATGAGAAACGCAGCTTTTCCCCTTTGCTGAGTCCTGAGATGTTTTCCAGCAGTGTTTGCATGCACAGGGGAGGAGAACATCGATTTCCAGCCATGCAGGAGTTACTAAGGGCTGGGAAAAATCCTTGGGGACAGTGGCAGCTGCCCCAGAATGCCCAGTTTAATGCACACAATGCCCAGTTTAATGTATAGATTACCCAGCTTAATGTATAGAACGCCCAGTTTAATGCACACAATGCCCAGTTTAATGTACAGAATGCCCAGTTTAATGCACAGATTGCCCAGTTTAATGCACACAATGCCCAGTTTAATGTACAGAATGCCCAGTTTAATGCACAGATTGCCCAGTTTAATGCAGAGATTGCCCACTTTAATGTATAGATTGCCCAGTTTAATGCACAGAATGCCCAGTTTAATGCACAGGTTACCCAGTTTAATGTATAAAATGCCCAGTTTAATGCACAGGTTGCCCAGTTAAGTCAGGCCTAAGCAGAGGAAGGTGCACAAAGTGCTTTGGCAAAGGGATTTCTGGTTGCCTGGGTGTGTTTTAACCAAGTTCTCATTTGGTCTTCTAGCAAAACAGAAACAAAAAGTGGTAAGTAATGCTTTTGTTTCCATTTGGTTTCCTCCTAACTCCTGATCCCCAGGATTTCCCTGTGGATGTGATTTGATTGATGACTGAAGGTTGTTTTTTCCCTCTAGACAGAACATATTCCCCCCTATGATGTAGTGCCATCAATGAGACCTGTGGTGTTGGTGGGCCCATCACTCAAAGGCTATGAGGTATGGACTGAGGTGTTTGCAATTAATTCAGCTTTTATTATCTCTAATCATCCTCAGTAATGCCATGTGTGGCTCAGTGCAACTGGCTTATGATAATTCCAAGTTAGCTTAAATAATTACCAAAATGTTCTGTACGAGCTAAGAGTTGCATCTGACTTGTACTGTTTGAAGCACTGTGCAAATCCATTCTTTTCAGTGCACTCATTGCTGATTAAATCAGGTAAAAAAGAGAATTTGTGTCTGCTACAAGCAGTCAAATTAATGAGCTGGACTCTACACATGAAAAATGTTCATCAAACCAGCCTGTGCTTTGAACTTAATTAGCAAAACACTTGAAGGAGCTTCCTTGTTCTCCTTCTTCCACTGTATTAAAAAATTCAAATATTTTGAAAGAAACCTTTAACCCTCTTAAAAGAGGTGGAAGAGGGCAGGATAACATGCCCAGATAACCAGGACAGCCTCTTTGAGGCTGCTGCAGATTCAAGGGAGCATCTGCCACGTGCTAAACAAGCAGAGACTTTTAGCAGGGCAGTTCAGGGAGCTCAGCCATCTGGGAGGTGCTGAACCAGGAACTAAATGAACATAAAACCAAGGATACACTTCATTAGGCTTAATTAATGTTGTCAGTAATTGATAGGATATTATTAAACATGTTGGAATGGTTTTTTCGGGGGTGACAGCCTTGGCATAGTGCAGTGTTCTGACATTGTTGTTGTGTGAGAGTGACTGAAGGTGCAGCTCAGCAGAGCAGGTACTTCATGTTCTGCTCTCTGCCTTTTAATTTGATGGAGAAGTTTTTGACAGGAGTAAATTCCCTCTGTGCTGCACCACAGATCAATTTACCTCGAGTTTGGAGGGGAGAGAGGCTGTTGGCTCATAAAACCCTCTTCAAATCGGCCACCCTGTCTCTTTTTTTGAAGAAAACAACACTAAACACAACCCCTTGAACATACAATGTGTGGAAATGGCAACACAGAATATTAATTTCATTAACAAAAAATGCCTCATCTTACTTGGGGGGAATTATTGTGACTATTTTTTTCTGGCTAAAAGCTGAAGGAATCAGTTGGAAGGAGAGAAATAAACTGGCAGAGAGGCCTGGGGGCTTTGATGAAGCTCCTGCCTAGGCTGGCAGATAATAATTGCCAGCCTGAGTTGTCCTGGAAAGGACAAGGAGCTGCTCAATAAATCAGATGGCAGAGATGACAGCTCTTGGGGCTGAGCATCCCAGAAGTGTTCCCGTGTCCAGCACTGGGAACATCCCATTTTTTTGCTGTTATCCCTCTCAGAACAGTCCCCCAGCATGACAGATCTCCTCCCTGGAGTCTGAAGCCCTCTCTAACAATGTTGTGTAGGAGAAGGCCAAGTCTGCCCAGCACACATCCCACATGGCTGTGGAGCTCTGGGAATGGTGCTGGGTGTGGAATGAGTGAGGAATGCTCAGGTCAGGGCAGGAGCACACAGACTGACAGCTCTGTGAGTCAGGAGACTCCCATGGATTTACTGCTGAGCACTGTGGCAGGAGCACAGCACTGGGATGGTTCTGCCTCTCAAGGGTGTTGATTCTTGGCTGTATCCCTGCCTTCTACTCACCTCTCTCCTTCCTTTTGGCTTCTTTCTCTCCCTGTCCATCCCCCTGCTCAATCTTCTCCCCTGTGCCAAGGTGACAGACATGATGCAGAAAGCTCTCTTTGACTTCCTGAAGCACAGGTTTGATGGGAGGTGAGAAACTCTGTCCTTCTCATGCTGCTTTGCCCATGTGTCACTAACATTTCAGTGAGTTGTTTTATTTTTTCAATGCCAGAGGGTTTGCTGCATGATCCAAGCTGATTTTCTGGCTTTGTGTCACCACTGAAGAGTGGGGCACAGCTCGTGTGTTACTAGGGGTGCACATGTCTGCATTTCTGCCATGGCTGGGCTAGAGGGTTTCTTAGTTTGACACAAGAATTCCGTCTCAGTGTCTTCCCAACACCTAAGAAAAATCAGCTCTAAAATAATTCCTTACATAAGATTTTATTTTGACTGCCTTAAGTAGGCAAAAATACTGAGAAGAGTGGTTGGAAGAAGGAAATGCTGAGAAATAAAACACAGAAAAAGAATTGTAAGGAGGGTTCATCTTCAGCTGGAGCATTTCCTGGTGAGCTGTAGAGGATAATTTGGATTTCCTTGCTTGGAGCACTGGCTTGGTCCATGGCATCACCTCAGTCCTTGGAGGTGTCTGCTGCATCTTTGGGATGTTTTGCCCTCCCCAGTTAGTTCAGGAATCTCCAGCTGGGAAAAGAAGCTGTTCTGGGAATATATAACACTGAGTCAGGTCTGAAATATCCAAACCATGGGCACTGGGGCAGGGGAAATGATGTTCTGTAGAAGAGCTGGAGCAGGAGTTACGGATTTTAGGAGTGAGGAGGTGGCAGTGCTGAACTGATCCCTGAACAGCTCAGAGAGAACATTTAATGATCAACTTCTGTGCAAAGTATCTCCTCTCCTGCCCTGTTCTGAGCTGCTCAGCTCAAGTGATTTTCTGGAAATCCTAATTCCATCAGCAGTATTGGCAGCTGGATCAGGTGGGAGGATGAAATTTCAGCAGTGCACAGCTCGGTGCCACCAGCAGCCTGAGGCCATTGATTTTAGCTCTGAGGAACTCAGGAAAAAGCTGCCTCTTGGTCCTTCTGCCAACTTTTATGGCTTTGTGGTCTTTCTCCTCCCTCTCTTTTTTCTTTCTTTCTTTCTATCTCTTGTGCAGTTTTGGGAGAGGTCCATGTTACCAAGAAAGGAGCTGAGTGCCCAAGGAAGAGCCTTTCCAAAGGCATCAGAGAGACCTGACTCCTTCCCTGCCTGAGTTCCCTTGGCTTTGCCAGCTCCTTCCTTTGTAACTGCAACTTCCCCTGCTGGCCAGTGAGCCAAGGACCCACAGTCCATTCATTTCTGTTTTAAACTCATTTTTACTTTTGGCCTCTACTGTATTTTCTGGCAATGCATTTATTGATGTATTACATAAAAAAATAACTGCCCTTCTTTTTAACTCTGCAGCTGAAAATGTCACTTAGAGCTACATAACTCTTAGGTTCTGTGCAAAAGCTGCTGGTCATTCCCAGCTTGCTTTCTTTCCCTTTTTCCTGGCTCCTTGGCTCATCCCAGGCCTCCTCAATGGATTTTACATGAGGGGATTGTGTGGTCTTTGCTTTGTAACATTTTGTGTCTTTCTAACTCACTGACAGATGAAGTAAATAAATCACCTGCCTTAAGTTAAAGAGGTGCAGTGGAATTAAACTTGAGTTCAAGCAGCCCAGAGAGCTCCACTTCCTTTTTTCCTGCTCATCCCAGGCCCTGGCACAGCTCCCTGTCAGCTGGGCTGGGTTTACTCCTGGTGTAACTCTGAGGGAGAAGGAAGTGCTGGTACATTGCAGCTCCTTGTTCTGAGTGCCCCAAGCCTGTGTAAATTCACACAGGAGATGAGTGAGCTGGGAGGAGAAAAGTTCATTAGTGCACAAAGGAGAAGAGCAGGAACTCCATCCCAGAGCTCAGGGAACAGGAAATACTTCCCAGAGACCCAGCACTTCTCTTCAGTTGTTCTTAGTGATGCCATAACTCATCTGCAAACGTGTCTGAGCATGTTTGCCCTCTGGAATGGGCTGTGGCTGGAAATCCCACTGCTGTGTGTGTGTGTGCTGTGCTCTCCTGCAGGATATCCATCACCAGAGTGACAGCTGACATCTCCCTGGCCAAGAGATCTGTGCTCAACAACCCCAGCAAGAGGGCGATCATCGAGCGCTCCAACACGCGCTCCAGCCTGGGTAAGGCTCCGGCACGGTGGAATTCAGGGAGTGCTGGCACACAGGAGAAAAGGGACACGATCCCACTGACACACAGGAGAAAAGGGACACGATCCCACTGACACAGGAGAAAAGGGACACGATCCCACTGGCACACAGGAGAAAAGGGACACGATCCCACTGACACAGGAGAAAAGGGACACGATCCCACTGACACACAGGAGAAAAGGGACACGATCCCACTGACACACAGGAGAAAAGGGACACGATCCCACTGGCACACAGGAGAAAAGGGACACGATCCCAGCTGGCACACAGGAGAAAAGGGACACGATCCCACTGACACACAGGAGAAAAGGGACACGATCCCAGCTGGCACACAGGAGAAAAGGGACACGATCCCACTGACACACAGGAGAAAAGGGACACGATCCCACTGCCACACAGGAGAAAAGGGACACGATCCCAGCTGGCACACAGGAGAAAAGGGACACGATCCCACTGACACACAGGAGAAAAGGGACACGATCCCACTGCCACACAGGAGAAAAGGGACACGATCCCACTGACACACAGGAGAAAAGGGACACGATCCCAGCTGGCACACAGGAGAAAAGGGACACGATCCCACTGACACACAGGAGAAAAGGGACACGATCCCACTGACACACAGGAGAAAAGGGACACGATCCCAGCTGGCACACAGGAGAAAAGGGACACAATCCCAGCTGGCACACAGGAGAAAAGGGACACAATCCCAGCTGGCACACAGGAGAAAAGGGACACGATCCCAGCTGGCACACAGGAGAAAAGGGACACGATCCCAGCTGGCACACAGGAGAAAAGGGACACGATCCCACTGACACACAGGAGAAAAGGGACACGATCCCAGCCTTCCAGATCGTGGGATCTCAGCTGGAAGGGACCCACAGGATCGTGGATCCAGCTCCTGTTCCTGCACAGACACCCCAACAATCCTACCCTGGGCATCCCTGTGAGCATGCCCAAACACTCCTGGAGCTCTGGGAATGTCACCACTCCCTGGGGAGCCTGGGCAGTGCCAGCACCCTCTGTGGGGAGAGCCTTTCCCTGAAATCCAACCTGACCCTGCCCTGGCCCAGCTCCAGCCATTCCCAAGATCACATCAGTTCTGCAGATTTAAGTGTGTCTGCAGCATTTTACTGTGTAATCCTGAGCTGGCCTCACAGCTCCTCCTCCTTCCCAGCCCTGTGCTCTTAATTCCACATCACAAGGAGCCAAAGAGCTTCCACTTGTCCAGCCAGGGAAATGTCATTCCTGACCCTAGGACCAGTTCTGTGTTTAATGTTGAGCAGTTACAGCTGAATTTGCTGTCTGGCTGTGAGACTTTGGGTCCTGCCCCTCTCCTCAGTGTCAGCTCTGCTGGGGAACAGTGGCCTGAGGAATTTTTATTTGGACTCCAAGATCTTGGAGGTCTTTTCCAACCTTGATGCTTCTGTGATTGTGTGATTCTTTCGTGTACAAGGGTGGAAATTTGTGTGTATCACGTGCATTCCAATATCCTGCTCTCTGGGACACCATCCCAGGAACTCAGAGCAGTTGGGTTTGGTAAAAAAAGAACCCAAATTCCAAATCTCTGCCATCCTGAGAGACTGCCTGCATGAGAGGTACAGGTAACAGGTTATGTGATGGCAATGCCATCCATTCCCATGTGCAGTGTGACAGTCAGGATATTTTATTCCAGTGCTCTGGGCTTCAGTGGTTTCACCTGCTTTGTTTTCCTTTGCAGCTGAAGTGCAGAGTGAGATTGAAAGAATCTTTGAGCTGGCCAGGTCCTTACAGCTGGTTGTCCTGGATGCAGACACTATAAATCACCCTGCACAGCTTATCAAGACATCTCTAGCACCAATTATTGTCCATGTGAAGGTGTCCTCTCCAAAGGTAATTCCTCACCTTAAAATCCAGGAGAGACCTGGGGGGCAGGGTGGAATCTGCACCTGAAAATGGGGAAAAGTGACATAAGGTACTGCTGGTGTGCTACAGTCCATCCAGCAATCCAGATAATTCTGTATAAATAGAATTTTCATGCTTCTCTATTGTCAGAAATAACTTAGAACCTAAAGTAGGATAAAGCAAAAATGCATTTGAAATTTTTCGAGGGCTCAAACATGATCCAGAGGGAAATGTACCCAGTTCTCAGAGGGGTTATCACAAAGGTTTAGGATATTCTCTCACAAAGGTTTAGGATACTCAAGGGCAATATTTTATGGAGAGCTACTGCCCTTGGTAATCCCCCAGGGGATGTCAGGCTGAGCTTCAGGGAGATCAGTGATCCTTAACTCACCTTTTGCCCTTTCCTCCTGTCAGGTTTTGCAGCGACTGATCAAGTCCAGAGGGAAGTCACAAAGCAAACACTTGAATGTCCAGTTGGTGGCAGCTGATAAACTTGCACAATGCCCACCAGTAAGTACAGAGGAGAGGCTGAAGAGCTCCTGCTTTGTGGAATTGTGATGATTCCTGCTGTGCTGATCCCTGTGCTGAGCTGGGTCCATCCATTATCACTCCCTGGTGGTGCTCACACAGCCCTGCACTCGTGAGACACAAAGTGCTGCAGACTTTCATCCTGCTTATCTCCTGCCCCGGGTTTGTTGTGGTCTTTGGCAGGGTGACAGGGCAGGAGTGACGTGGAGGGCACAACAGATGTGTTCATTAGCAAATTACATCATTTGTGGAGCTCCAGGCCCCAGAGGGACAAAGTCTGAGTTGGGAGAGGAGGCTGCAGAGGCCTCCCTCACTGCACAGGGAGTGTATGGAAAGGGAGAGGGGTGTGTGCAGGCATGTGAGCCCTGATCCTGACCCTGCAGGCCTTTCCAGTCACCTCATCAGAGCACAGCCACTGCTCTCCCACCTCCTGATCAAAGATCCTGCCCTGAATCCTGAATTCCTGCTGATGGAGCAGAGGCCTGCAGGCAGGGCTGTGGGAGAGGCTCTGCAGGGGTTTGGGCAGGGCAGCTCAGACCTGCTTTTGGTTCTGAAAGCCACACCTGGTTTGTGGGACAGAGGCAGTGGAAATGGGCTTGGATGTGGCTTTGTGTAGGATCTGTGTGGGATAGTGGGATGGGAGTGCAGAGACCCCTCTGGTACCAGGGCAGCGACAGCTCCTCTGGGCAGCCTGTTCTGCTGGAGAGCTCTGCTGTGTTACATCTCTCACATGGAATATTTCACTGAGTTGTGATCTCTTGAAATGCTGCTGGGTTATTCCTGTGAGCCACCCAGGTGCCACTAACCCAACCAGAATTGTAACTGTGCTGCAGAACAAACTGATGCCCCTAAAGACCCCCCTTCCCCACTCCTGAGGGGTGTGAGCCGAGGAGCCAATGCCCCTGTTGGAATGGCTTGTGGTGTTTGCCCTGAGCTTACACACAGCACAGCCCTGTGCACATTGTCCTGTGTGTGAAAGGTGTTTCCTGTGGCACCTGCACACAACCCTGGGCAGTTTCACAGCCCTGGGGTGCTCTCCTTACATTGGGTTCCTCTTACTCAGCTCCACTTTGCTCGCATCAGCTGAAATGAGAGGAGTCACCAGAGCAGCCGTGGCTGCCCCTGGATCCCTGGAGGTGATCCCTGGACGGGGCTTGGAGCACTCTGGGATGGTGGAAGGTGTCCCTGCCATGGCAGGAGGTGGATGGGATGGTTTTTGAGGCCCCTTCCAACTCGTGGGATTCCCAGATTCCATGACCTGATCCGTGTGCTGCCGCAGCTCGTTGGGTGCATTGTGGCCCTTGGATTGTCCATCCCCAGCTTTACCAAACTCTGCCTCAACTCCCAGTCCTGGAATTGCATCCCAGTGCTGAAGGCAACCAGGTGAGGCTCCACCTGGATCAGAAAAGCCTCTCCAAATGTCAGTCCCAGGTCTCAGCCTTGAACCCAGCCCTGCTCCAAGGCTGCTTCTACCCTACCTTGCCCAGGAGCTGCTCACAAACCAGCTCAGCACTTTGCACTGCTGATGGGGAGGAAGTGATTGCTGACTTCGAGCTCTCCCAGGGAGGTGACAGTCTGGCTTGGCTTGAAATTAAAGTTAGCCCATGATTTTATTAAGTAAAAGTACATTGCTAAGAGCAAAGGCACTGCTCCCTCTCTCCTGCTTCTTCCCTTTTGCAGCTCAGATTCCTGCAAGAGGAGAATTTGGGGTGTTTGTTTAAAGGAAAGGTCCTTGCAAAGGATGCAGTCCTCGCTGTGTTCCTTTGCTGAGAGCCAGCCATAAGGAATGAGCTGGTGCTGCATGTCTAGACATTGTAAAAATAGCTGTCTCTTTGGGCATATTGGAGCTCAGGAACTGCTTTCATTATTAATTCCTTGCTAATCTGCCCCTGATGCTGCTCGAGCCGGCCTTGGGCACTGCAGGACTCCAGGAATATTGCAGGACTCCAGGAACTCCACTGCAGGAACTGCCAGGGCTCAAGGAAACGCAAACTGCACATCCTTAAATCCACTGCTCATAAACAGTTCATTATGGTTGTTATTTTTTACAACTTCTGAATTCATGCCCATGCTAAGAGAGGGTACAAACCCCTCTGGTCTATCTGACAGACCATTAAAGAGACCTAAAATTATACTGCAGCAGAATTAAAGTGCATTGGTTAATTAAAATATCATTAGGATATATCTGCAAGTTGAAATTCTTCCTCCTCTCAGGTACACAGTATTTCTACAGCAAACCAAAAGAAATAGCAGAGGGCAGTGGCCACTGATCTGCTCTTCAGGAAAGGCCACTTGTACCCCTAGAGAGTCCCCAGGAGCTGTGAGTGCTCCTGTGGTCACTTCTGTGCATGTCGCAAAATCTTGCAGAGGAACTGCTTCACTCCATGACCCTCACAAACAGGGATCTCCCTAAAAGAGATCTGCCAAATACGTGGGAACAGAACAAACCCAGCTGAGGGATGAGCAGAACTGTCCAATACCAGAGAAAACCTGAGTGTTTTATTCTCTGACATTATTCTCTGTCAGACACTGGAGTCAGGACCCTGCCAGGGCTGCAGCTCCTGAGCTCTCCCAGTCCAGTGTTACTGTGCAGTGAAATATTCAAAGGGTGACAGTTGTTAAGAGTTCTAAATCCAGTTTCATTCTTTATTTAAGAAAACATGTTACACTCCCAAGTGTTTCATCTTTTCCAAAGCAAAGTGCATGTAAGCAAACCACATTCTTTTATTTTCTAGTTTAACTGTGTTTTAATTGGTAACTTCTTCCACAAGTGAGTGATAGACTGGAATGTGTGGTGCATCAACATCTGTGTGAATAGCAAAAGAGTAAAAGCAGTAAATAAAGACAGGAGCAAAAGAAGAGCAATAAATATTGAACTGGACTGAGGGATGCAGCATTAGGAATATTCTGATCAGGAGGAAACTCCTCCGTGCTGGCAGAGGAGGAAACTTTCCTCTGCCATGCTGAGAAGAGAGAATAAATTAAAAAAAAAAAAGTAAAAAAAGCTTTATAATTTTAAATCTTATTCTGAGAGCTGTAAAAACAGGTGGGAGAGAGCAGCCTGTGGTTGGTGTTGGTTGCCCTTTACACCCATAGCACCTGCAGTTATTTTCCATTTCCTGTGCTGTTCTCACAGTATTTTGCAAAGTTAAGATTCGAGATGAGATAGGAAGTTGAAGTGCTAAAACAGGGTTGTGTTTCTCTCGAGGGCCTCTGCTGGTTCTGGCAGGTGGGAGGACAGGCAGGATGGAGGTGGTTACTGCCAGCACATGGAGGTGGTGTCTGGAGAATTCCCTGAGGCAGGAATGCTGCTGCTGCCTTCACCGCCCTGGGAGTGGCTTTAGGGCCATCAGCACTGGAAAGAAAGAAAGAAATTGAAGAGTTTTGTGCCCAAAAATAAAACAGGGCTCATGCAACACCCAGGGACCCAGGGCCAGTGTCCAGTGACCCCTGAGGGCTTTGGCTCTTGGGCACCCTCTGAACCCACCTGTACCATTTTCTTTTCCAGCCACGGAATCATGGAATGGTTTGGGTTGGAAGGGACCTCAAACTCCATCCAGTGCCACCCCTGCCATGGCAGGGACACCTCCCACTGTCCCAGGCTGCTCCAGCCCCAGTGTCCAACCTGGCCTTGGGCACTGCCAGGGATCCAGGGGCAGCCACAGCTGCTCTGGGCACCTGTGCCAGGGCCTCACCTCCCTCCCAGCCTGGAATTCCTTCCCAAAGCCGCACTTCTCCTACGGTGTTTCAGTGTGAATCCATGCCCCTTGTCACTCCGTGCTGTTGTGAGAAGCCCTCTCCGCATTCCCGGCTCCCTCCCTGCCCCGCTCGGGTTCCCGTTTATCCACCCCAAGGCTCGCCGCGTCCCCCGCGTCCCCCGGCCGTGACCGCGCTGTGTCCCTGTGCCCAGGACATGTTTGACGTGATCCTGGACGAGAACCAGCTGGAGGACGCCTGCGAGCACCTGGCCGAGTACCTGGAGGCGTACTGGCGAGCCACGCACACGTCCAGCGCCGCGCCCATGACGCCGCTGCTGGGCAGGAGCCTGGCGTCCAGCGCGCTGTCCCCGTACCCCGCCGCCATCTCCGGCCTGCAGGTAGGACCCGGCGCCGCCGCCCCGGGGGCAGCGCAGGCGGCTCTGTCCGCTCTGCCGGGGGCTGTGCTCACACCCGCCCCCGCTCTGTGAGCGCTGCTCCCTCTGGCACTGCCAGCGCCAGCGCTGCAAGCAGTGAGGAGGCTCAGCCCGGTGCTGAGCACTGGGAATGCTCTGCCTGTAGTGGGAACTAAACCACCAAATTCCTAGCCAGGAGTTAGCTCTGTTATGATCCCTTTTATTCTACCCTCGTAACTTCAAACAGTCCCGTTGGGTGGAAAAGCTTGTTCTTTGAGTGTGAATAAAAGACATTATTTTTTTGCCCGTTGAAAAAAATTGTGACCCTTTTTTTCCACAGGGATAGCTCAGACTCGGCTGAACTTTGACACCTCAATCGTGGCATGTAAATAGTCCTTAATGAGAAGTACGTGCTTTATTAAGTTTGAAACCAGAAATGTTTGGGGCTAATAACTGGGAATGCTTGAGGGGCTCAGGATTGCAGGGAACTTTAAATCCTGCAAGTTTCAGTGTGTGTGGGACTCCAGGAGTGTCACTTGCTAATGTACATCAGAAATAGAACTGAACAAATGACATTTAATGAATAATTCACGTGACAAATGTAACGTCTGCTCTGCTTGTGGAGTGTCTGGAAGCAGGTAACAGCTTTGGAGGAAATGACTGTTGTTTGGTGTTCTCAGTTAACATCCAGCCGGTTTTGCTCTGAGTGAGCTGCACTTCCCTGAAGGTGCTTAATTCCTGCACTCACCTTTCTAAAGCCCTGCTTGGTTTTATTGGGACCAGCAAGTCACTGTCTCCTGAGTGGCTGAATGCACAAGCACTGTTCTGTTACTAATAATAACATGCACATGTAAACTGTTGTTTCCATTTTCCACTTGCCTTAAACTTTCAGTTTTCCATCCCTTCATGCCAATAAAATACCATCTGCAGAACTTTCACCTCTTCAGTTTCATTTTGAGCACTGGGTGTATCCACAGAATTTTTTTCAGGCATTTATTTCTCTCTGATCAATGGACACCAGCAATAACTGTGAAATGTTGCTCCATTTACTTAGGGAAAACTCACACTGAAGATGAAAATCACCCCTGTGCAGTGGGCTGGCTGAAGGTATGCATCACTTAATCCCCACTTCACCCGAATTCCAAAGGGTTTGGTGGGATCAATGGTGCTGGTGCTCTGCAGAGGGGTAAATTTCTCCCGGAGTGATCCATGCCCAAGCAGAGGCTGCAGGTTTTCCGTGCCAGGAGGGTTCAGGCCCTGCTGTTTTCCATGGGTGTCTCACAGTAAGGACTTCCACCATCCCTGTTATCCATGAGGAGGTTTTATACTCATTCAAAACCTTGGAAAGATTTGCATCAGCTTTCACTGTGATGATGTGTGTGGTAATTAAAAGGCACTCAGGCTAATTAAACTAGCAAAGGTGCTTGTGATACAGGAAGATTTTATATTCCTTATGCCCTTGGTACCTTGGGGACAGAAAAGCAAAAGCCCAAAGGCTCACGTAGCAGTGAGCCTGGGACAGGCTGTCCCTGCTTCACCAAACCCAGATTTGGGAGACTCCCATTTTCACCTGGCTGTGGCCTGGACTTTGGTTTACTGAGAACTGAAAGTTCTGACTGAACTCCTGACTCACTGAGGTCGTGAGGGTCACACTGTGTGGCACAGATCCAGAGCAGTCAGAGAGGGCACAGCTGGCAGTGCTGGCTCTGCCACACCTGATCTTTGGGAATTGCCTTCCTTAAAGGAAGAGCTCGATCTTGAGCTGAGGGGGAAGAGTAAATTTGATCTTTGTGTAGAAAAATATTTATTGCTCTGAGAAACTGTGGCTGCCCTGTCCCTGGGAGTGTCCCAGGCCAGGTTGGACAGGGTTTGGAGCAGCCTGGGATAGTGGAAGGTGTCCCTGCCCATGACACGGGAAAGAATTAGGTGATCCTGAATTTCCCTTCCAACCCAAACCATCCTGGGATTCTCTTAACTCCTTAGAACCAGTCGTTTGCCTCTGTGACTGGTTAGCTCCAAACACAGTCTAATTTCAGTGCATGGATTCAAATCCTACAGCTCAGGCTTTGGGGGAGATGTTCCTTGGGCTCCAGGGCATCGGGGTTTCAAGCCCATTCCTGCAGGCAGTCATTCCAATCACAGCAGGATCAAAACTTACCTGGGCCATGACTCCACCTGTAACCAGCCCAGGGAAGCAGCAGGATGCAGCCCAAGGGGTGAATTACCACAGAGAAGGCAGAGGGGCGAGCACAGAGTTAAAGCTGCAGCTGATGAGGGGATTAGACATGCAAACTGCATTTGTGTCAGATAAACACAAGGGTAATTGATCATGGAACCCCAGAATGGTTTGAGTTCAAAGGGACCTTAAAGCCCATCCATGGGCAGGGACACCTTCCACTATCCCAGGGTGCTCCAAGCCCTGTCCAGCCTGGCCTGGGACACTTCAGGGATCCAGGGGCAGCCACAGCTGCTCTGGGCACCCTGTGCAGGGCCTGCCCACCCTCCCAGCCAGGAATTCCCAATCTCCCACCCAGCCCTGCCCTCTGGCAGTGGGAGCCATTCCCTGTGTCCTGTCCCTCCCTGCCTTGTCCCCAGTCCCTCTGCAGCTCTCCTGGAGCCCCTTCAGGCCCTGGCAGGGGCTCTGAGCTCTCCCTGGAGCCTTCCCTTCTCCAGGGGAACATTCCCAGCTCTCCTAACCTGCCTGTAATTTCTGAAGCACTTTGCCATAATCCCCACTAAAACCTGGTGCTCTGAGGAGAACTGGGGATCCCCTGGCTGCAGTTCTCCCCAGTTTCTGGGGTGAGGTTGCAGAGGGGCCCCTCGTTCAGGGCCCTTCTCCAGGAGTCTCCCTGGCAACACCCCCTGCTCCATCCCTGCCCCAGCCACACCAGCCTTGGATATAAATTATTCAGGAAAACAGTCGCCAGGCAGAGGCTGGAGCAGCAGGAGGAAGGTTTTATATCCCAGAGAGCAGGGGCTGGAGTTTCAGCACAGAGTTTGTCCTGAGAGATGGGTGCTGATACTCCTCAGAGGTTTCATGTGTGGTGAAAGCAAACGAAATACTTATTTTAGGCTATTTCTTCCTTGTGCCATTAACTGGCAAAAAAATACGAACTCATTTTGTTCATGTGACAAATGCTGGGCATTGTCACTGTTGGAACGTGAGGAGAGCAAAGGCTTCTAATTAATAAATTATCTTAGGAAGGGATTTTCTGTCAGCATATTTAAATACTGTGTTTCAGTTGAAAGAATTTATTATCTAAAGATTTCAGCGTCCCCTTGGCTGCCTGCTGAGCAGCCCGTCATTGGTTTGGTCATAGGAGGGGTTTTAAATAAGGCTCAGAGCTGCACCTTTAAAAACAACCCAAACAAACATCTTCAGATGTTTTCCAAAACCACACGCTTAGACATTCCCTAAGCAGAGTAGCAGCGTGACTGTTCTGTTCCTGATCAGAGAAAAGTGATAAATGCTGACTACATCAGCTCACTTTTCATGCTCGATGTGATGCTCAGCAGGGCGAGCTTCCCGCTCCAGGACCCAGAGGCGGCGGGCTGCGGCCCTGAGCAGCCGGGCTGGGCTGGCCCCGGGCGAGTCCCCGGTGGCCTTGCAGAGGCTGCGGGGCCTGTGCGGGCAGGGCAGGACCGAGGCGGGCGGCCGGGGCGGGAATTAACGCTGCCCTTGTTTGGCCCCCGCAGAGCCAGCGCGGGAGGCACGGCGGCCACTCCGCGGAGAACTCGCCCGTCGAGCGGCGCGGCCTCATCACCTCCGACGAGAACTACCACAACGAGAGGGCTCGCAAGAGCAGGAACCGCCTGTCTTCCAGCTCCCAGCACAGCCGAGACCACTACCCCCTCGTGGAGGAGGAATACTCCGACCCCTACCAGGACTTGTACAAACCCCACCGGACCCGCGGCTCCCCCGGCGGATACAGCCACGACTCACGGCACCGGCTCTGAGTCCGGGACTGGGGAAAACCAGGATCCGTCCCTTGAATCCTCGCCATAACGTAGCTAGAAATAACAATTAGATCATGTTAATTTGGCAGGTGTGACGGTGACACTGCGGTCGCGCTCTGCTGTCATTGATGTTTAATTAGGGGGCAGCAAAACCCAGCCCGGCCCTTCCGTTTCTGCCCGATCATAGAGGTTGTTTTTGGGATTATTTTTGGGTTTAATACAGCGTTTGCATTTATAGCCATATTTTTTTCTTGTCCTTAGGTATTAGACACATCCGTTTGTAATTTTGGGTACTTATCGAGGCACTTATAAAATGATTTCCTGTGCTGGAAATTCCAAATGACCAGTTCCAGTTGGAACCAATTTATAAACCAATTCCTGTTGGAATTTGGGTGAATTGACTGGAAAGTCGACGTGAGCATGTTGGGAAAAAAAAAAAAAAACAAACACAAAGAAAAATCTGAAAATCACAAACCACTGAAAGTCAGAAAGTCAGCTCCAGTATTTGTTTGCTGGGAGCTCAGTTTCCATTTCAGGTTAGAATAAAAGGATTTATTCTAATGATTTTTTTTTCCAGAATGGCTTTTTCAGACAAACCAAATGTAAACTCTCGAGAGTGCCAAATACCCCAAATTATTGCAGCAGTTACAAAACGCTTTCCAGTTCAAAATTATTTTTAGACCTGGCATGAATGTTGCAGCCAAATGATTCTTGAGTTCAGCCAGTCCTGACAGCTTTGTCGGGACCAGCAGGGAGGAACTGCGACAGGAGACGGGAAATAGGGACAGGAAAAGGAACAAACTCCATCGCCTGTGTGCGTGGAGGTTGGGAAGAGTCTTTTTTTTCCCCACTCTTTCACCTGAGTACAGCTAGAAGTCCCAAAACATACCAGGAGTATTGAGACATCAGGTTTTTCTCCCATTTTTATCCTGCTTTTAAAAGGGAAAACACCCCCCTCCTCTGACCCCGTGTGTAGAGTACCTCCATCGCAGTAGCCCGGGTAGCTGCCCACGAGTTCCATCTCCCCAGAGGCACCTCTGAATGTCTGACAGTCCCAGCGGCGCACAAGAACCCTCCAGAAGATCCATTCCAGCCATGAAACCCCAGGGGAGGGAGTGGGCTTAACCAGTCATCAGTGATGAACATTTCCAACAGCATCTCGGTCAGAATTGCAATAAAAAGGGAATATCAGACAAAAATCTGCTCCCAGGGAAGTCCTAGAGCTGATTCCAAGCTTTGGATTCCAAGAGCCGTGATAAATCCTTGGAGTTACTGCTGCCTTACTTCCTACCAATCATTCCTTTCACCTGCTGAGTCTTGAGTTCCTTCCGAGAGATGAATTTCTGTGGTTGCACCTTGTGTTCTACACCATCAGTGAAGCCTTAGATCCCGTGGGATTGAAAATTGGCCCCCGTTGCCCGTTTTGTACAACCACTGACATCTTCCAGCAGAGCCTCCCGAAATTCCCCGCCGCACACATTCCCTGGAGTTCAGTTCTGCTGAACATGCATTGTTTATGCAGGTTCATGTCACAACTTCTTTTCTTTTCCCCAAAATAAGGATCCTTAACTTTTTTATTTGCTTGTTTTCCTCCCAAAGCCTGCTGAAGCCAGGCTTTGAAAGCATGTAGCACTAAAGGAATTTCTGGAATATTCCAGTTTCTTCTACTTCCTGGACCAGTTGGCAAAGGCCACTGGTGTTTCCACTGGAGTCTGATTATCCTCTTGAAGTTACTGGGAAAAGCAATCCACGTCCTTTGTGGGACACTCAAACTCACACCCATCTCCAGCAGCATTAAAAGGTGGCACACACCTGATTAATTAATTAATCATTGTAACGAGCCCACTGCCTGACAGGCAGCTCCAGCACCACTGGGTGAGCATTCCCAAGGAAAATGGAGATCTGTGCATCCACTGCAGTCCCGGAGTTCTGGATGGATCTGCCAGACCTGATCCTGCCCGATTCCCTCTGGCTGCAGATGCCGGAGGAGCGCTGAGGCTGAGGGGACACGGCAGGACCTGGCCTGGGACAGCAGCTCCTCCAGGATTCTGACTGCAGCACAGTGGGGCATCCTCCAGGAAGTTTTCCAGCCCTTTTTCCATGTACAGCACACAGACCTGCATGAGAAAGGAGGCCTTAGGCGACCCCTTCTTCTCTGAGCTTGTTCGTGCATTGAAGTCCTGATTGCAGGGAGCTGTAGAACCCTGGGCAGCAGCTGCTTCTCTTTATTCTGCACTAGATTAGGGATCAGCTCATTAACTGCTTGAGGAGATTTGCATATTTGCATATTTGCAGTCGCTGCAAAGCACATAGATTTCCTAGAGCCTTGTTTTTAAGTCTTCCATGTCACCCCAGGCCAGGGAAGGATCCCCAGGCACCACACCTCTGCACAGTCCATCCCCTGAACATCTCAAGTGCCAAAACGACTTGGGTTTGACAAAAACAAACCCGTGAGGAAGTCAGGGATGGGCCTGGGGCCCTTCATGCCATGGCCTTGACTCCTGGGTGTGCTGAGTTTCTCCCGTTCCATTGTAATGAAAGGAACCAGGGGCCCTGCAAGTCTCTCTCCCTCCTCGCTGGGGTGTTTAAATCTTTGAGAAGAGATACTCAAATACAAATACACCATGCTGGGGGACACTTTATTTAGTGCAGATACCATGGGCAGGCTTTGTTTGAAAAGGGATTTGTGTTGAGGACACAGCGAGGAGTGAAAGCTGTGCTGGGGATCAGGATTGGAACTCCCGGGGATCCCAGCACTGCTGAGCAGCTCTGTTGTGGCTGAGTTGAAATTGTGGAGTTCATGTGTTCCTGGCCGAAGCAATCCAGCCTCATTCTCCAGTCCTCACATCATTTCTTGGTATTAAAATAATGCTGAAGACCAGAGCTCTGTTCTGAGCTCTGGCACAGACAGAGGGTTTAGAAATGTTTATAAAATAGAGATTTTTTTAAAGTTTTGTTGTTATCCGAGTTTCTCGTTCAGGACACTCTGGGATTAGCAAGGATTTAACCAATCAAGGTGATAACAATAATCTGTAAAGAGAAAATTCAGCACATTCTTATGTTTGGGAATCAACTCTTTTAATTGTTAACCTTTGAATTTCAAATACTTTCTCCTTGGAGTTGTATTTAACATGTACAGATTGTTTTCCTGATGCCAAACATTTCTCCCATGGGATGTGCAGCTCACAGCTGCTGATATCTGTAACTCCAGTTGGATGCCAAATCTGAATTCACCACAGAATCCCCTGGAGCATCCAGACTCTCCCATCTTTACTGACTTCACCATTCTAAAATAATGTTGTTATTCCTGTTGTTCACAGCACAGTGATTTGGGTAAGTCAGGGGTTCTGACACTCCTTTTTTCTTTAATAATCCATTGAATGTGTCCTCTGCTGCTTTTCTTTCACAAGTTCAGTACTCCTGACACTTGTCCTTGATTCCACATTCCTGATTTTTTTAAGGCAAAATAATTGGGGACTACACATGACAAAATCAGATATATATTTTATAAAATGCCATTTATACAAACCTGGGTTTGCTCCTAAAAATATGCATTTTAAATTGAGTTCTGTTACCCCTGGTGGTGCCAGTCCAGGTTTGGATCCATGGGATTCTGCCATGTATTTTGGTGGAGTTTCCTCTCATTCCCTCAAATATTAGTCCTACAAAGGCTGCAGGACCCTGTAATGCAGCCAAGCTGAACTGGGGAAAAGGAGTTAAAGTGATCCTAAAAGAGAGTGTGGTGTCATGTTAAGGGCATCTGAATAACCTTGGTGAGGTTGTTACCAAGCCCAGTTTATTTTATATAGAAAAATAAAGGCATAGCTTAAAAAAAAAAAAAAGGGAAATTTTAATAAAGTTGTAAAATATATGTAAGGAATTAGTAACTCAGAGAAACAGGTGAAAATGCTACTTAGTCAAATTTCAGATTTCTTTCACTGTGTGTGGAATCTACTCAAGAAGTCAGGAAAAATATTGTGATTAAATCCATCCAGAGAATTTGGGGAGGAGGTGGAAATCATTTCAGATGTTAACGAGCCTCTCTCCTTTATTCCCTTGAAGCTGGGAGCAGCCTTGCCTTGGTCTCAGGATTTATGGACCTGCCTCGGGAATTTGGGAAACCAAATTTCCTTGGCAGTGACACCAATTCCTGTCTTGCCCAAGAGCAAGGCCTGCCCAGGGGTGGCACCTCCTGATCATCCCCTGCCTTATCAATATTGCCTGAAAACCAAACTAATCAACTGTGACAGCCCCTGTTCAATCTGCTCTGCAGCACACAATCCACAGAGCTCCAAATTCTCTCTTTTGCCAACGGTGTGAACACAGAGCAAGGGAAAAGAAGCACATCTGTAATAGCACAAATTGACAATAATTCCACTCCTGCACCTGGCATCGTGGTTTTGGAACCAAGGGGGAGATTTCTGATCCAGCATCAGTGGATTTATTGCATTTTTGATCTGTTTACTCGCTGCCTGATACTTCAGCAGTTGATTTTGTCATTTTGCACATGGGATTGATTTTTCAATAACGTGTATCCCTTCCATATAAATCAATTAATGACAACAAAAAGAACCTTTCCAAATCACAAAGCCCACTGCGTTCATTTCTGATTTCCTCCTGGAAGCTGAAATCGCATTTCTAACTTTAATTTTGGCCAATGTGTAGATCTGGGATGTGACTGGTGAATCCGTCAGCAGCCCAAGGTCGGGAGTGAAACGCTCCCGGTGAAAGTTTGGAGCTTGGAGGTGGGAGAGGGAGGAGCACAGCACCCAGAACTCCCAAGAACTGCAGACCTGCAGGGACTGTGCGTGGGCCCAGGTGTGTTTGGGATTTGGGACACACCTCTGGATTCCCCCGGCGCAGACAGGGAGGGTCAGGCCAGCAAGGTGCAGCCCGTGTGTGAGCAGAGCGGGGAGAAAGTCGGGATCAGCCATTCCAGCTGCAGACTCCAGACCTTGGGCTCCTCACATCCCGGGAAATCTCTGTTTCTCAGCCCAGCTGGCTCCCAGGGAGAGCCTGGCAGCGCTGCCTCGCTGGGAGCCAGCTCAGAGCCACGCTGGTGAAGACATTACTGCCTTTACTGGGACAGAGCCACCCCAAATTTGTGTTTTCTGCTGATTTTCCCTTTGTTTTGCCCTCTAGACCCCGTGTGTGTAGCACCCGACCAGGCATGTGGGTACCATATACTATGCAATGTGTACAGTGGTGCATGCTCTGCTCTCCCTCTGCTTTTAGTGGCTTTCAAAGAAAACGACAAAAATGTAAAAAAAGAAAAAAAAAAAGAAAAGAAAAAAAAAAGTGGTGTTATTTTTGTGACCAGGATCATGCAGACTGCATGCCCATAGTATCCTCATTTCTATGGATTCGTTTTCTGGAATTTAGATGTACAAAGATGAACTGCATTACAATAACTTTTCTACAATAAATGAACAAAACTACCAAGCGTTTAAAAGTCTGTCCAGTCTCTTTGTGTCCTGCACTGAGATGGGGAAAATGCTCGAGACAGGCGGGAGAAACCCGGAGTCCTGTGGCATTTCTGTTGTTTGCCAATAGTTTTTGGCAGCAGCCTCACGTGTTACATTTTTAGGAAAATTTAATGAGGTTCTGAAGAAGGAGATGCATCTGCTCTGCGAAATAAATTATGTTTATTTTTGTAACGAGCTTAAATAGCTGCGACCCAGAAGTACCAAAGTACAGATATTTCCTGCTGATCCAGCAGGGAATGAGGTGCTTGCAGCCAACTGCTCCTTTGAAGGATTCTCGGGAATGTTCAGGGCTTTGGAGCTGGTCCTTGGTGGGATCTTGCACTCAGAATTGGTTCCTAGGCAGGAACAAGGGGCAGGATGATGGGAGAGGTAAAGGATTGGATAATTAGAAGGTAATTAATAGTTTATCATAGTATGGTGAAGGTTGGAGAAGACCTCCAGGGCCGTCGAGTCCAACTGTGACTGGTCCCCACGTTGTCACCAGCCCTGAGTGCCATCTCCAGCCATTTATCTTGGAAAACTGAGAGCATTGGAAGATGCTGCCTCTGGCAGAGAGTTCCAGCCTCCTCTTCCCAGGAGTGTGAAACAGGAACCAGCAACCTCCCGGAGATGCTGTGAGCACCCAGCCCCTGCCCGGGAGGGACAGGAGCGCGGGTGAGCTGCACGGGGCATTCACCCCCTCAGGCAGATCTGAGGTCTTAAAATTGTGCTCAAGGGGATTTTCTTGTGTTCAAAATCAGATCTCAACACGGGAGTTTTCATCTGAGCTGTTAATGAAAAGCAGGAGGGTATTCAAATAAATATAACTGAGAAAAAAAAAAAGCGCCTTTTGTGCGTTTTCATATGATCCTGGGGGTTAAAGTTTCTTAAGCTGCTGAAGTTGTCTGTGTCCTGGGGAAGGGGCTGGAGAATTCCTGAGGGAGCTGGGAAGGGGCTGGAGAATTCCTGAGGGAGCTGGGAAGGGAATGGAGAATTCCTGAGGGAGCTGGGAAAGGGCTCAGCCTGGAGAAAAGGAGCATCCAGAGGGATCTTTTCCCTCTCTGGGATTCCCTGGCAGGAGGGGACAGCCGGGGGGATTTGGGCTCTGCTCCAGGGCACAGGGACAGGAGGAGAGGGAACGGCCTCAGGCTGGGCCAGGGGAGGGCAGGGGGGATTTTGGGACAATTCCATCAGGAAAGGGAGCTCAGGTGGAGCCCCCATCCCTGCAGGGATTTCAAAGTGGATGTGGCACTTGGGGACATGGGAAGTGGCTGGATTCAAATTCTTGGAGTCCTTTTCCAACCCAAGCCATCCCATGTTCTCTCTGTTTGTTTTTTTTTGTTGTTGTTGTTGGTTTTTTGGTTTTTTTTCTGCACAGAAGCATTTCCACGGTGAAATCCTTCCGTCAGCATCCGAAGCACTTCCCCACACAGACTCCCTGACCTGTCTGCCTTGCAGCTGCCTGGAACAAAACGTACACGACCTGAAAAAGCCCTCCCAGACTTCCAGGAGGGAACTTCGAGGCTGTGCCCAGCCCTGCCCACTGGAATGTTTCCCTAGAAAGCTCCCAGGGGCACTGGGAAGCGAGGCTTAGGCCATGAAAACCAGCAGTAGGATCCAGGTTCAACCAGGCTGCCACAGGAAAAAAACCCAAAAATGACACGGGGGCGAAACCTCTGAGTTTTTTATTTAAATAATCAGAATAAATGGTTTAGTTGAACTTTGGTAGCTCTCCCACAGCTGTGCTGCCACTGAAGCCTGCCCAGGAGAGCTGAGAACAGAAAAGAACCCTCAGTGCATCTGAAATTCCAAGCTGAGGACTGGCAGAAAGAGAGATAATTGACAGCTAATGAATAATTAATGCCATTGCGGGCTGGATGCTGAACCTGGGGGATGTTTTACACTGGAGGAGCTGCTCCGTTTCCCTGCAGGTTACACGCGGTCCCAGGGCCCACAGCTGTGACACCAGGATGGACTGGCACAGCAGATTATCAGGATATTTCTCTCCTTAAACTGTTCAGGGGCATAAATTCCCCTCCAGAGCAACAGGAAACAAAAGTCTCTGGGCACAGCAAATTGGAGATTACTCTGGCCTTGCTGCTTCGGTTCCGGACCAGCAGGGAAAATTAAATGCAGGGAGCTGCTGTGGGAATAAAAGCTGCTTGAAGGAAAGATGAAAAACCTCTGGAATAAGAAAGGAGATTTCATGTCCCATCCCTAGAAGTGTCCAAGGCCAGGCTGGACAGGGCTTGGAGCACCCTGGGACAGTGGAAGGTGTCCCTGCCATGGCAGGGGAAGGAATCGGGTCAGGACGGGACAAGGGAGAGGGCAAACACCCCACGTCTTGTCTCAGGCTGTGCACAACCTAATTATTGCCTGGGATTTTCAACTCCCTGAGGATTTAAATTCAGTGGAGGGCTTGGACAGAGAAATTTATCTCAGAGAAGAGAAGGCTCTCAGCAGATCTTAGAGTGCCAAAAGTGCCCTTATGCAAACTCACTCTCCGCTGCTCAGGAGCAACTTCACCCACGTTATTCCCAAGTTTTCCTCAGAGCACCAAGCAGGGCAAAGTGAATGGAGTTTCCTCATAAACTGCAGCCAGGCTGGGAGGACTGGGGCTGTTCACTGGGGAAGGCTCCGGGCAAACCACCTTCAGGGCCTAAAAGGGGCTCCAGGAGAGTTGGGGAGGGACTGGGGACAAGGGATGGAGAGACAGGACACAGGGAATGGTTACATCTGAGGGGAGGGGGTGATGTCGGTACTGGGGAGAAATCCCTCGCTGTGAGGGCGGCAAGGCCCCGGCACGACTGCTGGGAGCAGCTGTGAAACGGGAGGCGCCCGTGGTAGCGGGGTGGGCACGGATGGGCTCCCTCACGCCCAAACCCCTCGGAGCTCCGGGCTCCCTCCCCCTCGGAGCTCCGGGCTCCCTCACGCCCAAACCCCTCGGAGCTCCGGGCTCCCTCCCCCTCGGAGCTCCGGGCTCCCTCACGCCCAAACCCCTCGGAGCTCCGGGCTCGCTCCCGCCGTTGCCCCGCGGTCCCGCGGCCCGCGCTGCCGGGCGCGCTGAGGCGGTGCCGTGTAATGGCGGCCGCGGTGCCGCCCCCGCGCGTCAGCGCAGCGCGCCCGGCCCGGCCCGGCCCGTCCGTGAGGCGGCCGCGGGCGCTGCTCCGCTCCCGCCGCCGCTGCTGCCGCCGCCGCCCCGGTACCGCTCCCTACCCCCAGCCCCGGCCCCGGCCCGACCCCGCGGCGATGTCCGAGCGGCAGCGGCCCCGGCGCGGCCCCAGCCGGCTCTCGGGGCGCTGCGCCGGGCCCTGAGCGCCCGCGGCCCCGCAGAGCCGCGGCCGGCGAGGCCCGGAGCGCCCGGCCGAGGATGGGGATCCTCTTCACCAGGATATGGAGGCTCTTCAACCACCAGGGTGAGGCCCGGGGGCGATCCGGGAGGGACCCACACCGCTCCGGGGCGGCCGCCAGGGCTCCTGGAAGTCGGGGCTTCAGCCTTTTCCCCCCTTTCTTTCAATTACTGGAATGCTCATTTCCTGACAGCCGCCTGTTAAATTATTAACGTGTGCCAGAGGAGCGCGGCCGTGGCGCGGCGGGTGGGTTCGCCTGGCTGTTGGCAGAGTGAGGGTTTAAGTGGCAAACCTCGATATGTGGCTCTTTCATGGAGTAAAATGTTATTTATAGCTTCAGTTGTGGCTGCCCCTGGATCCCTGGAATGTCCCAGGCCAGGTTGGACACCGGGGCTTGCAGCACCCTGGGGTAGTGGAAGGTGTCCCTGCCCAAGGCAGGAGGTGGCACTGGATGATTCTTCATTTCCCTTCCAACCCAAACCATGCCGGGATTCTGGCATTTTTAACACCTGTCTGTCCCCTTACAGCAAGGTGTTCATGAGAGTTGTAACTTTAACTGCAGAACACCTGCTGATGCTTGTTTCCAT
Source organism: Prinia subflava (assembly GCF_021018805.1). NCBI lineage: Eukaryota > Metazoa > Chordata > Aves > Passeriformes > Cisticolidae > Prinia > Prinia subflava. The sequence goes on along the minus strand of NC_086252.1, from coordinate 37,803,579 downwards.
GTTTCCATGTTTCCAAAGTCTGTGGAATTTGATTCTGAGTGAACCTCAGTGCTCTCACACCTGCTCACTGAATATCCCGGTTATGTCCCCATTAATATGTAGTGCAAATACAACAAAATATTTTTGTCTTGTAGCATCCAGCCCCACCTCAGACCTTCTGTTCCAACCGATTTCCTAACATCCACTATGCTGGCAGCATCCCACCTGAAACAAAAGTTCCTAGTTATGTGGGGTCAGGTAAGCAGACACTTTTACAATATTGTGCAGTTATGCAAAGTTATTCAAGCTGGAATTTGTACTGGATGGCATAAAAAGACAACTCTGCAAAACCACACAATATTGATAAAATCAGACCTGAGAAACCCCCACTTACCTGACCCCTGTCCCCTCCCTCTGCTCTGGGATAAATCAGTGTGAGTTGCTGGCAGGGGTTGATCTCTTTTTCTGAAGTTTGGGCATGTTTTTAATGGCTTTTTGTTGCCCTTGAGGAACACAGGGAAGGAGGGCAGAAGCCCCCTTCTCACCAAGCTTTTACTTGACTCGTCGTGCTTGGTTGTGCAAGTGGAAGTTGTGTAACAGAGCTGAGAGCTGGCTGTGCTCACCCAAACTGGAAATGGTAAATTTGGATGTGCTTGACACCGCCAGTTGTGGAGTTCCCAGTCACTGCTGTGATGCACAGGAGAGGAGGTGCTGAAGGGAAGCAAGAATGGATTGGGGCACTGAGCCCCACAATGTCAGGGGTGGCTTGTGGAGCACCTGGTGACTGGTCCAAGACAAGCTGGGTGAATGTGTCCTGTGAACTGTTTGGGGTCACCTCTGTTCCCCAGGGGAAAGGAGGGCACAGGGATCCCACTGCAAACCAGCCTGGTCAGGGCTTTGCCCATTCTTTGCAAAAACATCAAGACACTGCCTGGGTGAAGGGAAAGTGGAGCTGAGAGCTGTCGTGGCTGGGGAGATGGAGTTTGATACAGGCTGCAGAACCCTGCAGGAGCCTGGGAGAGGGTCCCTGCCTGCAGTCAGAGATGGAAAACATCCTTCTGGAATCTTTCAGGAATGGTTCCTGTGGAGGGGTGAAATTGCCAGTCCCTTCCCTGCCCAGAGCAGCGCCTGCCCGCACAAACTTCCTGGGCTGGCCCACAAACACACCTGGCCACAGCACCTGGAGCTGGGCACTGTTGGCTCAGGAGACCGGTGGCAAACGTGGCACTCACCTTGCTGCAGCCCCAGCAGCTGTGACTTACCAGCGCTGTTTTCCTTGCAGAGCACAAGGTGATCATTGTGGGGCTGGACAATGCAGGGAAGACGACCATTCTGTACCAATTGTAAGTAGGACCCGCGGGGACGCTGGGGACAGTCCAGGTGTGTTACTGGCCCTGGGTGGTTTCACTCAGAGCTCTCCAGGTGGCAGCGGGTGGCTGCAGTTTGGAGAGGGCTCTGTGTGCCTGCTGCATGAATGAGGTTTTGTTCAGAGGGTTTTGGGTCACATCACCTGCTGTTAGCACGCACTCCCGCCCGCCCTTGGTGTCACGGCCTCGGCTCCTTGCCAGCCCCATAAAATTGTAGTGAGTGCTGGCCACGGGACTCTGTTGCAAAACTGCTCCACGCCACAGATTTAAACTGCAGACAACTCATTCTGTGAGTGGCAAAGCACCTCTGCCTGCTGTGCCTTGTGTCCCAGAGCTGAGATTATTTAGGTGTGGTTTGTGGGATGGGATGAAGGAGGAAGGCTGATAGCAGCACAAACCCAGGACAACATCTCCGTGCTGTCCTGCACCACCTGCCTTCAGCAGCAGCATTGATCTGTGCTTGTTGTGCATTAACCTTGCTCCTGCTGTCCGTGGAGTTTGAATGAGCTCCATATCTCAGTTCCTCAGCTGCAGTTTGATAAGAGGACACCAGTCTGTCCACAGGCCCACAAGCTGCTGGGTGGCACAAGCAGCTCAAGGTCTGTTTGTGCTGGGGACAGATTGGCCTTTCCCACGTGCTGTGGCACTGAGGAGTGTTCCTGAGTCAGAAATAATTCCTGTGAAATGATGTGGCCATGCTGCTCCAATCCCACATTTAAAATTGGCCTTCTGGAAGTGGTTGGGGTTTGTCACATTCCAACCTGCTTTGCCTTTTCCAAAACATTGCTGGCTGCTCGTGCCCTGCCACGCTGCAGGGAGGGTGAGAGGGTGAAGGTGATTTACAGAGGGAGTGAGAGATGTTAAAAAGCACCAACAGAATGAAGGGTATTTCTTTAGGCTGGGAACTGCTGCAGCTGAGGGCCATCCTCGGTGCTTTGTAATCCACTTCCTCTGCAAATGTCTCGCAGTTCTTCCCCTTATTTCTGCAGTTTCAGTGTTTTCTTTTCCCTCTCATACAGATCTCTCTGTCTCCTTTTTCTTTGTACCCACTTTAACTCCACAGGACTTTCCCAGCTCTCTTCTTCTCTTGCCTTACTTCTCCTTGGCTCTACCCAATCTTTGCAGATTCCATTTTTCCCCTTCCAGACACTTCCTTTTCTCCCATTCTCATCCTCAGCTCTCCTTGCACTGGCCCAGGGTTTGCTTTTCAGAGCACTGCACCGTCCCTTTATCTCCTTGGCTCTCTGTATCCTCTTCAGGAAATATTCCAGCACCATTACAAGTCTCAAATTGCTGTCACTGTAACTAAAAGCTCTGCTGGAACTTCAAAAAGGTTCATACAAAATGAAAAGCTGTATCAAGATGATCAGAAGAAAAAATAATTAAGTTCTTTTGAACACAGATGGTTTGCCTTGGAGCTACTCCTGATTTTTTTGCCTGTTACAGTAGAGTTTAACTAGGCTGAACTTCAGGAGAATCCAGAGCACACATTTGGTTGTTTGACGTGACAGCGGTGTTCTTAGTGGCAAAGTCACACTCACTTATCTCTAAACAATACATTTGAAATATTTAATGGCTGCATTTGTCTCCAAAAAGTTGTGTATTGGACTGTGCTGAGGGGAGAGGAGGAGGAAGTTAGGACATAAAGCACTGTGAAGAAGATTTGGTTTTAGTGGCCTGCCCCGGGACGGAGTGGGTGAAGTGCTTCTGGAGGAGCTGGAGGATGAGTTGTTGTTTTCCTGAAACTTTGGAAATCTTGTGGCTTAACCACATTCTTGAAGCAAAACAACTGCACTGTCCCATGTGAGCCAAAATGGGCCTGGAGAAAGAAGAGCTGAGAGCTCCCAAAAGCTTCTGAAGCAAAAATTCTCTCAGCTCCATGATTTAATTAATTATAACACATTTTGTTCACGAGTGCTCTCTCAGCTCTATAATTTGATTATTATATAGTTCGCTGAATCCTTTTTATTGCTGTTTTTATTTACATTTCTGCACTTTCCACCCTCAAACCCTGTCTTGGCTGCGCAGGGAGAGTTTGCTGGGGTTCCTTCTCTGGGAGTACCCCTGAGGGGCAGCTCCCTGTGGTGACTGGCGTGTCCCTGTTCCCCTGCAGCTCCATGAACGAGGTGGTTCACACCTCTCCCACCATCGGCAGCAACGTGGAGGAGATCGTGGTGAACAACACGCGCTTCCTGATGTGGGACATCGGGGGCCAGGAGTCCCTGCGCTCCTCCTGGAACACCTACTACACCAACACCGAGGTGAGCGCTGCTGGCACCTCTGGCAGCGCCGTGGGGCTGGCACTGGGCCTTGGGCAGCGCCGTGGGGCTGGCACTGGCACCTCTGGGCACGGTTTGGGGCTGGCACTGGCAGCTCTGGGCACGGTTTGGGGCTGGCATTGGCACCTCTGGGCACATTCTGGGGCTGGCACTGGCACCTCTGGGCACGGTTTGGGGCTGGCACTGGCACCTCTGGGCACGGTTTGGGGCTGGCACTGGCACCTCTGGGCACGGTTTGGGGCTGGCACTGGCACCTCTGGGCACGGTTTGGGGCTGGCACTGGCACCTCTGGGCACGGTTTGGGGCTGGCACTGGCACCTCTGGGCACGGTTTGGGGCTGGCATTGGCACCTCTGGGCACATTCTGGGGCTGGCACTGGCACCTCTGGGCACGGTTTGGGGCTGGGCTTTGTGACTCTCAGTGCACCTGGAATTGCAGTCCCCCCTTGCTGTCACTCCAAATCCTGCCTGACACCCAGGAGTTTTCCTCAGAACAGCTCTGTCCCACAGGCTCCTGCCCTCAGCTTAAACACCCTCAGGAGTCTGCAGAACCCTTTAGAGCTGCAGTTGCAGTACGCACACATACACATAAAAAAAAGTAAATAAAATATATATGTATATAGCACACAGCTTCATTAAAATAATGCTTTAAATCAAGGTTTCCTATGTGTTATCAAATACTATTTAAATACCGTTATTATTATTATATAATTTATATTCTATAAATAACATTTTGTATGGTTAAATACAATGGTCACCATAATTACCTTTGTTCTCCAGTTCATCCCGATGAGGTGCTGTGATTCCTTAAAGTTCTTTCCCAGCCTGAATGAAGCTGGGAGTGAGTTCTTGGAGTTTGGAGCTTCAGGACTTCTTTAATCCCGTGCAAATATCCATTTGCATGTTAGTTCTTGACCCAGACAAAGCTGGTGCACTTTGTTTTAAGGCTGCAGATGATCTGAGGGGTCTGTGTGGAGCCTCAGTTACACCAAAACCAAAAGAACAAAACCAGGTCTGGGATCACAGAGAATTTGGTTGCTTTCAATATGAATTTTTCACTGAAAAATGGAGAACAGAAAGTGAAAAGTTGTGTTAGAGCTGCATTTATTCCCAAAGCACAGCAGAGGCTGTGAATAATCCCATAATAATGTGGGATTGCTGGGGTTTTAGGGAGGGTTTGGGAGCAGGGATGGTGTCTGATAATCCAGCTGGATAAATAATGGGCTGGGAGTGGGAACTGCAAGAGTTTCTCTGCCTTACTGCTCTGTCTTTTGCAGTTTGTGATAGTCGTGGTGGACAGCACAGACAGAGAGAGAATTTCTGTGACTAAAGAAGAGCTGTACAAAATGTTAGCACACGAGGTGAGTGCAAACAGTGTCTTTAATCTTTATTTTAATCGTTGTTTTAATTATCTGGCTGATACACGTCAAGGGAAGCACATTTACACCCTGAACTGCCTTTTGTGAAACTCCCAGCAAAGCTGTTAATTAATACTAAATTACAGAAGTAGCCTGTCAGAGTGCTCCAGTGAAACAGCAGTTGGGACTGTCAGAGACATCTGTGGGTTTTATACTTGAATCCATTTTAATATCTGAATTAGAGCCTTTAAAGCCCCATGGTTTCCTGCAATAATTTAATAATGATTTTTGATATCTTCATGGTTGCCTGAGGTTTTACAACCTTTACAACGTGTGCTAGAGCACCCAGCTCTAAAGCTGAAGGAAGCTGGAGCAGCCACTGCTCTGTGGGTGTTTGGAATTCCAGAGTGGAAATCGCTAAATTGTTGAGACCCTCCTTAAACCTGAGCCCTGGCTCAGGTCTAAACCTGAGCTGGGCTGGTGTAAAAGCCAGGCAGCACCTGTGGCATGACCTGAATGCAAACTGGATCAGGGTGTGTGAGCTGACACCCAGCTCCCAAATTTAAGTGTCAGAATTTAAAAAAAATGTGCATAAAAATGATGGCATGATAGCCTAAAATATTACATCTATATTTAACTTATAGGCACAGTCTGGGAGCCTGCAGGAAGGGCACAGCCTGCCTATGGATTTCCTTTGAGGAAAAACAGGGGCTTTGCATAGGATCTTTCTGAGTTTTAATGTTTTTTTAATTTTTTTTTTTACTTTTTGATGTTTAATTTAAATTATCTTTACTAAAGTAAATTCTAATAGAGCAGGTCAGGCTGTGGAGTGTTAAATGTGGCACAGAGGGGCTTGGTGCTGCTGCCCACGATTAGGATTTCAGAGCTGGACCCTTCAGGCTGTTGCAAAAACCTGCATCTTCTGTTTCCTCATCTCTAAAGGAAGATTAAGTTGTTAACGAGCTGATTTTGCCGCCGGGAAACTCTGGAATTCCAGGGAGAATGGAGGCGATTTGGGAGCCACCTGGCAGTGAATGTGCCCTTTGTTGCCTGGCAGGATGTTCCCAGGCTCTGACGTTGGGAGAGAGCAGCAATGAAAGTCAAATATTGATTTAAAATCGCTTTTCTTCGCTCCTTGAAAATCCTTTCTTTTTCCTAACCGGTTCCATGGAGCTGCTGTTAAGGCAGAATTGAGTTGTGCTGCTCAGTTCCAGCTATTTTCTGGAGCAGTTGATTATTTGGGAATTAATTTTGCTGCTTGTGAACAGGAGTGTGCCTGATGGGCAGCTCAGTGCCTGCGCTGGCCTGGCTTCCTGGCAACACCTTTTGCTTTCCAAGGGAAAGATTTTCCATATACACCCCTGCCCTGATGTAATTCCAAGCAATTTGAGGTAAAACAAGCTTCTCCCTGGAGTCAGTGTTCCCAGATTATCAGTGCTGCTCAGGTACAGAGGTGCACAGGGCTCTGATCCTCGTGGAGCACAGCAGAACGTTGTCCTGAGTTTGTTACTGCTCATCCATGGCAAGAATTGGCTGTTTGTGTGCTGGACCACAGGATGTCCTGCAGGTCTGTCAGCAGAACGTTGTCCTGAGTTTTTTACTCCTCACCCATGGCAAGAATTGGCTGTTTGTGTGCTGGACCAGGGGATGTCCTGCAGGTCTGTCAGCAGAACGTTGTCCTGAGTTTTTTACTCCTCACCCATGGCAAGAATTGGCTGTTTGTGTGCTGGACCAGAGGATTTCCTGCACCACTGTGTTCTGGAGGATTGTTGGCTGAGTTTGGCACCCTTTGGTGCCCCATCCTTCTCCTCCAAGGGCTGCTGTGTCCTCACCTCCTCTCCTTTCCCCCCAGGACCTGAAGAAAGCAGGGTTGCTGATCTTTGCTAACAAGCAGGACGTGAAGGAGTGCATGACAGTAGCTGAGATCTCCCAGTTCCTGAAGCTGACTTCAATTAAGGATCACCAGTGGCACATTCAGGCCTGCTGTGCTCTCACTGGAGAGGGGTGAGAGGGATTTGTGTCCACGGGAGGGGATTCTGGAATGACTCTGGGGGTGTTATTGTGGTGTTTGGGTTTAACACACATTCCTCCCCTGTCTGTGAGTGACAGAATCCCAGAATGGTTTGGGTTGGAAAGGACCTTAAAATCATCCCAAAATCATCCCAATCCCGCCCCTGCCATGGCAGGGACACCTCCCACGGTCCCAGGCTGCTCCAAGCCCTGTCCAGCCTGGCCTTGGGCACTGCCAGGGATCCAGGGACAGCCACAGCTGCTCTGGGCACCTGTGCCAGGGCCTCACAGCTTCATAATCTTGATACTTAAAAGATTTTTGGGCTCAGAACACCAACTTTACATCAAACCCACAGAGTCACTCGCAGAGATAAGATTTGACACCATTTGGGCTTAATGAGGGTGGGGTGAGGTGGGGGCAAACTGAAATCTGGTTCATTAAGAATAATCTTAATTAGCTCTTCATGTCTTGAAGAGCTGGGATCTGAATTCTCTCACCTCTCACTACAATAAGATGTAGGGAGTGCAGAGTTTCCAGAAACGATTCAGAGTTCTTGGGAAGAGTTTAAGTTGATGCTGTGGGTTACCTCTGGAGTTACCCGGGAAGTGCCTGCTCTCCCTGAACGTTGTCTCTTGTGTTCCCAGACTGTGCCAAGGCCTGGAGTGGATGATGTCCCGCCTGAAGATCAGATGATTTTTGCTGACCTCTTTGCACAGACATTGCTGCAGCAGAGCTGTTCCAGTGGCAGATTGGTGGGGTGGATGTATTTATACCGAACTGATGGCAACTGTATTTTCTAATAGCTGCACACACACACAGGGACAGGAGCTGGGAGCAGGCACCAGAGCAGAGCAGCGCTGCGGGCTCCGCTTGGGTCGGGTTCCTCGAAGCTGTGACCAACCTTCTTTTGGAGCTGCCCTCGGAGCAGTCCGGCCTTGGGCGTGGGGAGGATGAAGAAAAAGGAAGGAGCTTTGAATTTAGAGTTTTGTTATCCCCTCGTAGCCCTCTCTAGTGGAAGTTGTTGGCTTCGTTGTTGCAGTAAACCAGCGAGCGAATCAGCGGCGTAGGTATCGACTCCAGTATTCCTAAGGTTGCCGATGTTACAAATGCAAAACTCTTCTCCTGTATGTGTACTGTACATATTTGTGTATATTTATACCTCAATCCTAGGTTAATTAATCCAGGCAATCTGCTCAGACCAGTATGAAGCTGAATCAGTATGTTGGCAGCAGTACTAATCTGTGACACGGCCGCTGTCACCGGCCCCGTCCCTCTGTGTCCGTGTAACGTCAATCACACGCTGGCTCTCCACACCCTGACACACAAACCCTCTCCTCAGCCCAGCGCTTGTTTTTCCACACGATTTTTTCATTAGGGAGGAGGCTGGAATGGATTGAGGCACATGGGTTGAGCGTCCAATTCCAGGGTTGGCAAACAGAACAAATTTGCCAAAGAGTTTCAAATGAAACGGATTTTCCTCTTTTGTTGTGGTCCTCATTGGATTGGGTGATGCTGCAGGTCCTGCCCCCTGCTCTCCTCTGCTCTGCTGGTTGATTCAGGTCTGGCAGAAGTACCTTTAGCTGTCAGAAAGGGAAAAGTATCTTTTTTTTTCTTAACCAAAGAAGAGGCACAAAAGTAGGTTTGAAAGTGTCACTGGAATTGTACAAGTCAGACTCTAATGAAGCATTTTTCAGAGGGAAAACTCTCTTTGCTACATAAAATGTACAGATATTAAAATGTGCAGATATTAAAATGTGCAGATGTACCAATATGCAGTGGAGGGGACTGGGTGGGGACACAGCAGATGACACTACTTGAAAAGCTCCAGGTGGCCCTCACAATTTCCAGGGCAGAACTTCTGGAAAGCAGAACTCCCTGCATGGTCCCCAAGCAGTGTGAGAACACCAGGGCCACCTTTCCCTGCTGTGGCACCTGCTGGGATGGCAGAGGGGGCAGAATTCCCACTTCCCAGCACCCAGGCAGTGGGATGGTTGGAAATGCCAGGTTCTTCTGTGGGAGAGGCATTGGGACTTCAGCAAAATGAAACAAAACCGTTTAAAATGTTCTTCCCTTTCTCAGCCCCATGTCTGGTAAGGATGGAAAAGGCATTTTAAAGACATTTTAAAGCTTAGTTTGAACTTTTTAAGGTGCTTCTCTTTGGTTCTGGGATAATCTGGTCAGCTCCTGCCTTCCTGCCCACCTGCCTCCCTGGGAGCACGGAAATCCTGGGGAAAGGAGGGAGGCAATCTCAAAGTCTGTACTTAACAAAGGCAGGTAAAGAATTTAACTTTTTAATCTATTTTTGGTATCTCCAACGCTCCCTGGCTGGGAGATCTGCTGTCTTTGTTAAACATTAAGGTGTACATGCATGTATCTCTAGTGCATGCACATAGATCTTGGTATTTAACTGGTGTATTGCAAATTGTATCAATGTTTGAAGAATTAACAATTTAATGCAAAGACTCTCTCAGTTTCTCTGACAGTATCTACAAGCAACGAGCTCTGTGCACACTTGCATATGAAATGGAACTGTACATTTTCTAGTCTAAAAAAAGAAAAAGCAGACTTGCTTCTAAACCCAAGAGTTTGGTTTTTGAGTCTTATGTCTTCCCTGGGCTAAGTGCACACGGATGGGGTGAGCTGGGGGTTGGTTGGTGAGGAGTTGTTGGTGCTCATGGAGGAGCAGTGTGGGATTTCTGCTGCTTGGCTGTGTTTGTAGGAGCTCTCTCAGGTGATGCAGGAGTGGTGGTGGCTGCAGCTGTGGGCAGATACTCGGTGTTTACTCCTCACTTGTGTTGCTTTTACTCTTTCCCCCCTGTGCCGCTTCCCCCGCTGTGGCCTCTGAGGTTCCCTGGTTTGGTTTCCCCAGGGACCACAGAGCCCAGCAGGGCTGGGAGTGCCTGCACACCTCAGGCCCGGCTGTCACACAGGCTTTTCTGTGCCCTGGGGGGTTTAGAAGGCAAACATTCACTTGTTTTCTGTGTGTTGGTCAGTGAACAACCCAGTGTTAACCTGACTGCAAACATGTCGTGGGGCACTGTGAGCTTGCTGTGTATTTTGTATTTTTGAGCGCAGATGTAGCCACAATTCAGCGGTGGCTGATGTTTCCTGACACATTGTGGTGTTGTCCAGGGCATGTGGGGTTCAAGTGCTGATTTTCAGTCTGTGGGGTTTGTCAGCAGAGGCGAGAATTCCAGACTCACCTGGAATATTTGCTGTGATCAATTCCAGGCTCTGTGATCAATTCCAGACTCTCACCTGGAATATTTGCTGTGATCAATTCCAGGCTCTGTGATCAATTCCAGACTCACCTGGAATATTTGCTGTGATCAATTCCAGGCTCTGTGATCAATTCCAGACTCACCTGGAATGGTTGCTGTGATCAATTCCAGGCTCTGTGATCAATTCCAGACTCTCACCTGGAATTTTTGCTGTGCTGGTGCTTTGAAGTGCTCGTTTGTGAACTTAGAAATGTTTTCAATTCAGTCGCTGAGAAGAACAGTCAAGCTTTTGATCTCTAGACCCCTTTGTGTTTTGTGTAAGTGCTCCTTGTTGACAGCTTTTCTCTTTTCCCTGTGGGGGAATTCCCATTTTTCTGCCAGCTCTGTCCACAGAGAAGCCAGGGAACTTTGTGTCAGTGCTGCTCCCACTGGGGGTTTTTGGGCAGGGATTGTTTTGCCCTGAGCCATCACCTCGGGGTGTGATGCTGCTCCTTCACCCTCGGGGTTCTGCTGCCTTGGCTTCCAGCTGAAGCTCCAGCTTTGCCTTTGTTCTCCATGAAATTCATTCTTAGGAAAAAGGAGGGGCCTTTAAAACGGTTATTGAGGTAATGCTGCAAACTGGCATTTTAGTAGCAAAAAAAAAAGGTGGTATTTCAATAATCTGGTACTTCAAATGTTTCTTTGGGTTTAAAAATCATCAGTTTGGTAAATCATCTCTGGAATGTGCTGCTTCTGGCATCTGGGAATTAGACAGGTCTTTAATTGTGAGGAGAGGTGGAAAATAAACTTGGGGAGTGTGAACAGTTTCATTTTTTAATGTTTGTTTCTTTTGGGGAGGCTGAGTAGCTGCTCTGCTGAGCATTGTGTGGGTGTGTGAATGGGAAATGCACCTGACGAGCACCTTCCACATCTCTGCAGCTCAAGTGCCTAAAACTAATTCCATAATCAGCTTTATTTCCTGTGCTACGATTCCCACTCCCTTAAAACAGAGATACATATCTGTGAAAGCCTCCCAGTGTGTGGAAATGAGTGGGTTTTCCCCTCCCTACACCCAAGTTTTAACAGGATTTGTGATAAATTTGTTACAGTTCTCCTATCCCTGCCACTCCAAGCACTTTTCCATTTATCAGGCATCACTGAGTTTGCTTTGGGACAGAAAATACTGAATTTGTCCTTGTGTCAGGGTGGTTGGCTGGAATTCCTGTCAAGGGACTGTTCTAATAACTCAATCCAGGAATCCTTGGCCTTGGAAAGCTCCTGGTGGCAGCAGTTCCTTCCTGCTGGCTGGTGGAACGCGAAGTTTGTCACTGTCAGATTAATTAGGGCTGAAAAGTCGTTTTCAGCTAATTGAGATGAATGTGCTGAGCAGCCCGGGAGTGCTGCGCCCCTGGGCAGGGCAGGGATGGTCCCGTGGCACCGGGAGTGGCACTGAGGAGGGAAAATGTCCTTGCACTTGTGTGATGATCCAGATGTGGCCTGGTTATAAATGCAGATGTGACTTGAATATATTGTTGTGGTGAATACATTAAATGGCCAAAAATGATGAATTATAAGGGGCTGCCACTGTATCTTTTTCTTTCACGTGTGAGAATCATGAGCAGGAATTCTCTCCTTGCCTTAAGAGGGCCTTACCAGTGAATTTTCTATTGTAGCTTTATCCACAGTGGAGTCACTTTACCACCCTGAGCCTTTTAAGCCAGATTTTGGGTAAGGACACAGCTGGGTGGGGTTTTTAAGCTTTTCCTATTTGTAAATGTACAAAACTCTGCTGAGACTGGACGATGCCAGAAAAAGCTGCTTTACCTGGAAGGTTGGGAATCCTTCCTTGGACATCTTCAGCTCAGTCTAACTGAAGGGAGCCAAGAGTAGCTGGATTTTGTGGGGAGGTTAAAAAATGAAACCAGCTCAGGCTGGGGGGCGGTGGGTGTGTGACCGAGGAGTGGGGACAGCCCCAGTGTCACTGTGCCCGTGCCCGGTGTCCCTGGATGTTCCTCATCCCCGGGCAGTGCCCGGTGTCCCTGGATGTTCCTCATCCCCGGGCGGTGCTGTCGCGCTGCGGGAGGAGCGGCCCCGGGCCGGGCTCGCTGTCCGGAGCTGCCGCGGCCCCGGGCCGGGCTCGCTGTCCGGAGCTGCCGCGGCCCCGGGCCGGGCTCGCTGTCCGGAGCTGCCGCGGCCCCGGGCCGGGCTCGCTCTCCGGAGCTGCCGCGGCCCCGGGCCGGGCTCGCTCTCCGGAGCTGCCGCGGCCCCAGGGCTGCCCTTGAGGCTCCCCGGCAGTCCCGGGACACAAAGCGGCTCTGCCCAGCTGCGGTTCCGTGTCCCGGCGCTGTTCACAGAGGAACACCCGCGTGTGCCCGCAGCGATCCCCGCAGCGGGCTCGGGTTTCCTTTGATCGCTTGGACTTTGGACTTGTCTCTCTCTCCAGACTTTGTCATCTTCCTGAAAGAAACGCAGCCAGGACGTGGCTAACTGCGAGAAAATTGCATTTCAGAATGTATAAAATGATGGCTTCAAATGAACCCCAGGCCGTGGGAGGGCTGGCAGCTCCCGGCTGGGGCACTCCTGTGTCTGCACTCACGCATGGGTATTAAAGTCATTTAGCCTAAACATTTTATAGAGCTATTTATTATAGTAAAGGAAAACCAGGATTCTATTAAGCAACTTTTTTTCCGTGAAATTTGATCAGAGCATTCCTTGAATTGTTTCCCCTTTGCCACTTTGTCTTTCAAACTCTGGTTTTCATGCAGCTGAAGGGAACTCGTTCCCTTCTCTTAATTCTTGTTGAAGCGGAGCAACTACAAATTTGGGCTGGGGAGCTCTGTACCACCATTTTTATGCATTTATAGATGATGTCAACTGCTAATTCTTTAAAACCTACCAGTATTTATGATTTTAAGTTGAAAGCACTTGTCAAAATGTGCCTGTTTGCATTAAACTTTGTGTGTGGCAGTTGCAGTGAAAGTTTTCAAGCAAATATGTGATTTCTGAGCTGTTTTTGGGGCTGAGGTTTTTGGGGCTGTTCAGGTGTTTTTGGGGTGAAATGTGCTGTTCTGCCCAGCCTGTGATGGGAGGTTTGTTTGGGGCAAGTTTGGTGATAAGTCTGTGCTGGTTGGTGTCAAGAATGGGAATTAAAATGAGTGTGAAATGTTGTTTTCTTGTCAGAAATGCTGAATCCCAGGGACGTGCCCCTCTTCCATACCCACATATCACACACAGGTCTCTGTGAGTGCTGGGGGGCTGCAGGAAACTTCTTAAACAGCAGAAGAGATGGAGCCAAAGCTGGCTCAGGAGATCAAATTCCCAGTTTTGTATTCCTGGGCTGGATGTGGCACTCAGTGCTCGGGGCTGGGTGCCAGGGAGGGTCGGGCACAGGCTGGACTCGGGGACCTTGGAGGGCTTTTCCAGCCTCGGTGATCCCAGGAACGTGCAAAGGGTGTTCCTGCCCAGCTCTGCAGCCACCCCCGCCCGGGGTGGGGATCTGGGGCTCCTTGGGTCCCCTCCAGCTGCAGGAGCTGTATCCATGGGGTGAATCCATGGAATAACCCCCTTGGGTCCCTCCAGCTGCAGGGGCTGTATCCATAGGGTGATCCCATGGAATAACTCCCTTGGGTCCCTCCAGCTGCAGGGGCTGTATCCATGGTAATCCCATGGAATAACCCCCTTGGGTCCCTCCAGCTGCAGGAGCTGCATCCGTGGGGTGATCCCATGGAAAAAGCTCCCTGTAAATAACGCCCAGGGGGACGGAGTTCTGGGAGTTCTGAGGAATAAGGAATTGCAGCAAAGCCCCGTTAGGATGGTGTAGGGGATGGCAAAATGCCTTTCCACATTCCTGATCCTTCCACCTCCGCTTTCAGCTGCGCTGGCTGGAGCTGTTTCCTTTGGGACACACTTTTCCCAGCTGGGTGGGCTCTGCCCGCCCAGGGCAGCTGTGGCTGTCCCTGAGTCCCTGGCAGTGTCCCAGGCCAGGCTGGACAGGGCTGGGAGCAGCCTGGGACAGGGGGACATGTCCCTGCCATGGCAAGGAGTTGGAATTAAAGGATCTTTAAGGTCCCTTCCAACCCAAACCAGTCTGGGATTCCGTGATTCTCCTGGGACATTTTTGTGGCAGGTGAAGGAATGCGGAACTGCCTTAAAGGCAGGCTCTGTTCCTCTTAACTCCATTATTCCTTGACTTTGATATAACTTCTGAAAACTGCTTTTAGTTTTCCTTGGGATCCAGTTAAATATTAGGTGATTAAAAGAGAAGCCACCATTCTCACACATTATTTTTGTCTGGTTTAGCCCAACTGTGCTTTCCTTAGGCCTTTGCACCTGGTGTATGGAATTGTGAATAGGCTTTTTAACAGAAAATGCTACTTTTCGCTCTTTTTCTCAAGTGTATAAAAGTTAAGACTGCTGAGTTCTCTTTCATTGTTGTTTTTTAAATAATACATTTAAAATTAATTTAATAATTAAATCTTTCTTGATGCCATTACCACTTTTTAAATTACTGTCGCTACTCTCATTGCACAGTCTGTATTGAGTTATTCTGAATATGTTTTCATTATAACATGGGGATGAAATACATGTAAAGCTACAGAATAGTCAACAATATTGACAATAAAGACAGTTAATTCTTGTCATTAAATTTGCAGTTCTGATGGTTTTTACCTTCATTCTTCAGAACTGGAAGGATTTTTCTGTTTCAAATATAAATGTGTGTATATATGTAGGCAACTCATGGGTTATGTAAAGAGGTCATGCAAAAAGGTCATGCAAATTCCCTTGGGAGCAATGGAAATTGTCCAAGTTTTTGTACAGAAATAAAGATTTAGTGTAAATGTTGGAGAGTTCTGAGGGAGGACCTTGTGCTGTGGGACCCTCACAGATGTTGTGTCATTTCCCCTGTGTTTGGCTTTGAAACCTGAGTTAATGGGTGGAAATCAGAGCTGTGTAAGCAACAAATAAACCAAACTCTCTGTGTGGAGCTGGCCAGGGAATTTCTTGGAGATCCTGGGATGCCAGAGGTGCTGCAGTGAGCAGGTTCAGGTGATGAGTGGTGGAAAGTCCTGAACTTTGCTTGATGTGCAAATCTTCCTGAGAAATCCCGATGTCTGAATTGTCCTACAGGGATGGGCACAGCCGTGCCAGGGCTGGACAACCCTTCCCAGGAAGAAATTTTCCCTAATATCCGATTTAACCCTCCCCTGGCTCAGCTTGAGGCTGTCCCCTCTCGTCCTGAACCCCTCCCTGTTTCTCAGAGCAGATACTGAGCCCCACCTGGCTGCACCCTCCTTTCAGGTAAGTTGTAGATAAAAATGAGGTCTCCCCTGAGCTTCCTTTTCTCCAGGATGAAATCCTGGAGTGCTGAGAGTTCATCAGTGTGGACAGGAACAGAGAGCCCCTCTTTGCATCCTGTGGATAAGGGCAGCCTGAATCCAAGCACGATTTTTCCACCACGTGTTGAGAGCATCCATTCCTGGTATTTTTAAGAGAATACTGGGATAATGCATAAACTGTGCATATTGGTAAGTTATGTCTCTTTTAACTGGGATTTTCCCATTCTTGCAGGATTTTCCTGCCAGGAGAAGCAGCAACTTTTCTGTGCTGAGCCCAGTGAAGGAATGACAGGGTGGCTGGAGCAGGGAGGGGGGAAGGGGCTGGAGGAGATTCAGCTACTTGGAGATTTAAAATGAAACCTTATTTCTGCTTTTCTAAAGGCAAGAAGCCCCTCAGGATTTTGACCACTGGGTTTTTCCTCCCCTTTCCTCCTCCCAGCCCTGGGGAGGAGACAGCCCAGCTCCGAGCCTGGGTCATTTTGTCAGAAGGTGTCTGTGCCTGGCAGTGGCACGGAATCTGTGGCGTGGCAGGGATTTAGGGAGGCAGAGGAATGAAACCACTGTTGTGTTTCCTGGTGGTGGGCACAGCTTTGCTGAGGGCACTGTGGTCCCTTCCCATGCCCTGGCAGATGTCAGGGCCGATATTCCTGGGACAGCACAGTCGGAGTCATCCATATCCCAAGCGATGGCAGGACTGGAGCTGCTCCAGGAAGGTTGTGATTATCTCCCCTGCCACCAAACCTGCATCCAAAGCTGAATTCCTGTCTCTGAGCACAGAGAGTGGCCGGGCAGTCAGTGTTCCCATCCTGCCAGTGCTTCCAGAGATGCTGGGAAGGATTCCTGTGGCTGTCCTGTGCAGGGCCACGGGCTGGATTTGATGATCCCTGTGAGTCCCCTCCAAAGCAGGATTTGAAGCTCTCTGAATCTGGGATTTCTTGCTCCAGCTCCCCCTCAGGCTGCTCCCTTGCAGGGAGGCCAGACGGGGGCAGGATCCTCCTTTTTATAAGCAAATACTTCAAATGAAGAGTTTTATTTTGCTATAGCCAAGGGAATGAAATTCTTCAGGCCAGTGCAGCCACCAAAGGAAACCCCTGCTTCACCTCCTTCCCTGCAGTGCCACAATCCCTTGGATGGGACCTGAGGAAATAATTGTCCTAGAACTGCTGTGACACAAGGCAAATGAGGGAAAACTTCGTATGTGGAACAAGGAACCACAGAATCACTGGGGTTGGAAAAACCCTCCAAGATCAGCGAGTCCAACCATCCCCAGCACTGCTCAGGCCAGCACTGCCCCATGTCCCCAAGTGCCACAGGGCTGTGAAATCCCTGCGGGGATGGCACTGCCTGGGCTGCACAGCCCAGTCCATGGAGGAATTATCCCCCATATCCAGCCTGACCTTCCCCTGGCACAGCTTGAGGCCATTTCCTCATCTTGTTCCTGCCCTGCTGCGGGGTTATCCCTGCCCATCTCTGTGCTGGGTGTTTTTGCAGACCATCATCCTTCCTCTGCACCATCAGCTGAATGTGCTGCTAAACCTCAGTCACCTCTGAGCCCGAATAAACGTGATGGAGTCATTTAATGATCTGTTTCACAGACCAATAAATCCCTAAAGTTTAGTTTTTATCTCTTAGGATGAGCTTTTATCACAGACAGTCAGAGCAATTTCATGCTGTTTCACTGGGCTCCTGCTGTGCCTGGGACAGTCTAGCTTTAGTCTTGCCTTAGTCTATCTTGTTTCTGCTTTTTAAAAAGGTCCTCCTTCAGTAAATTTGACATTTTTGTGTTTTCTGGTATTTCTCCATGGCGAAGGGATGGGTTGTTTTTACACAGAACATTTTGTTGGCTGTCAACAGCAGGAAAACTGTGTCATTGTAGGAACAATTCCATTCAAACCTGAAAATTATTTACTTGATTTGCAGTGCTACAGCCAAAAAAAAATTAGCACACAAAAATATTTGTTCCATGTTTGTTGCTCAGAAATCTGTGGCTTAACAACACTTCTGCAAGAGTGAGGTTGGGTTTTTAATCTTTACTGTGCTTTTCAGCAAAGATATTCTTGCCAGGAAACCTCAAGCACTGAAAAGGTTCAACCTGTGTTAGATCAACACTGAATTTTCGGGGTGTGAAGGGAATTATTGCATTAAACCATCCCATCCTTGATGAGCAGACAGCGAGGATGTGCTCGAGATCTGCCAAAAGACATTCCCACTGCCAGGTGAGTTGTCTCCTTCCCTGGAGAGCTGCGTGTCCATGGGGATCCTGTTCCTGGCAGTCTTGGGGTGATGGATTTGCTGAAGGCTGCGGTGCTTGGGCCATCTCTGCCACAGCCAGGGGATTGTGCAGCTGCTTCTGTCCCTCCACTGTCATTATCTGGCTTTATAAAAAGCCCCATGAAGTCATCAGGAGTTCAGCATCCTGTGGAATGGTTTTCAAAGAATGTCTGCCAGACTCTTGGAAATGAAAACTATTTAGTGGATAAAGGTTTCTTCCCCCTTGATCCCTCATTGCAGAGAAAAGGTGCATTAAGAAGCCCGGATCATTCTGGAGAGCTGAAGGTGACAAAGGTGACAAGCTCTGTGTGTGGCACTGGGTGAGGCTGTGCACAGAGGGGTGTGGGACTGGGCAGGGGCTGGAGGGCACTGGTGTGAGGGGGTGTGAGGGGACGAGGGCAGGACCACAGCTTTCCTCAGCAAAGGCCTAGAGTTAATCTCAGAATCACGGGATCACAGGAGGGTTTGGGTTCAAAGGGACCCAGAGACACCCAGTGTCATCATCCACAGGCAGGGACACCTTCCACCATCCCAGGCTGCTCCAACCTGGCCCTGGGCACTGCCAGGGATCCAGGGGCAGCCACAGCTGCTCTGGGAATTCCAGCCCAGCCAGGAATCCCTTCCCAATCTCCCACCCAGCCCTGCCCTCTGGCACTGGGAGCCATTCCCTGTGTCCTGTCCCTCCAGCCCTTGTCCCCAGTCCCTCTGCAGCTCTCCTGGAGCCCCTTCAGGCCCTGCCAGGGGCTCTGAGCTCTCCCTGGAGCCTTCCCTTCTCCAGGGGAACATTCCCAGCTCTCCCAGCCTGGCTCCAGCTGTCCCTGGTGTCAGTTCCTCAGGTAAGATCCCCACTGGTGTCACTGGTGGGACATCAGTGGGGTCAGTGCAGGTGCAGAAGTTTCTGCTGGCTCAGGAGCTCCTGCAGGTTGCCCCACTGAGGAGATGTCCCCTACGAGAGCATGGCCTGGTGCCAAGTGAGTGAGGGGAGGTAACTTGTGATGTCATCATTCCTTATAGTGATTAAATGACCCCTTATTCGTGCAGTAATGAAGTTTTATTTTCTGAGTTTTATTGTCTGGAGCCGTTGCAGAGCAGTGGGAGCCCAGCAGATTCCTTGTGGCTGCTCAGTGCTGTTAATAATAGTGCAGAGAAGAATTACTCCTGGTGGCTGTTGTGCTGGTGACCTCAGTGCTGTGTTAGTGACCTTTCAGAGAGCATTCTGCCCCTGGGAACTGCTGCTGCCGAGTATTCCTGGCCACAGCCAGCGAGCAGTCTTAATATTTTATGGACTACTGCAGGTTGTATTTCAGGGTATGAGCTAGCACCCCAGCAATGCCAGTCAGGAATGTGAAGCACGTTGCCTTTTCTCCCCTCGTTTTACAGTCAGAGGTGTTTGAACCTTTCACACAAATATGTTCCTTTCAAATCAGTAGAGTGAGAGAGAATATTGTGAAAATAAGTCTGAGACACAAGCTGCAGTTTGCTAAAGGCCGTGACATCGGACATGGGAGCTCTGGTTCAGCATCCTTCAGGGTGAGGAGGCTGAAGGTGCATGGATTGTGTATCACTTGGATGATTTAGTTATTCTGGGGTTTCTTGAGTAGATTCATTGAGCTCTGATGTAAATCTTGACCTTCTTTTGCAGCAGCTTCTGTGATGTGTGGACAATTCTGGTCACAGCCCCTGAATTGCACATTTGATTTTCCATAGACTGTGAGAACGGCTCTGCAGTGTCGGGGAGTCAGAGGGGCTTGGAGGGAGAGGGATCCAGAGGATCATGAGGCCACTTCACTGGAAACTCCACAAATGAACCCCCACTAACTGGAAAACCCTTGGAATGGGGACAAGGATTAGTAACACTTTTCCTTCTTTTGCCCAAGGAGAAAAAAGGTGAAAAGGACTCAATCACAGTTTTACCTCAATCACACCTTTTCATTCAGAGTTTGTTCCCTCTTGGAATGAAAGCATGTCCTTGGTGAAAAAAACAATGGAGGCCTAGGGAGTAAATATTGGATTTCTTGCTTCTGTTCTCACACAGGGCATGAACATCTTTCAGCAGTATCAGGGAAATGGTTGAAGTGAAAGAGCAGCAGAGGTGATTGCAGAATGAAGGTGATGCTCTCTCATGGTTTCAAAGGGAGTGTTCAGCCCTGTCCCTCCATCCTGGGTGAGCAGGGAATGCCTCTGTGTTGTAGATGTGTTAATCCATGTTGTTGGTGGCTCTTGGGGTGATGTGGAAAGTTGGCAGGGCTGTACAACCCTACATGAAACCTTCCTGCTGCTGAGCTTTGGTAGAAATGTGAACACTAATGAAACAACCTGAATGTGCTCTGGGATAGAAATGGACCTCACCTGGGATATGGTTTCTCCATAAATTGTTTCACCTCAGTTCTGTATGAAACACCTCTGCTCTAAATTCACTGCAAGGAGTTCAGTGAGGATGCAGGGTATGGAAATGGGTAGGTTTGAAAAATTGAGGTGAAATTTGAGGCTGGTGCATTGTGAGTAAACTGGAATGTGTCCTCATGGCAGCAGCACTTGGGGTGCTGGGGTGGGACAGTCGTGTGTGGGCACCTGAGGGGGAGCAGCAAGAAGGAATTTCCTCCAAGAAGGAATATTCCATGAAGGCATTGTATTTCCTCAGCAATAACCCACCCTGGGGAGGGGAAAGACCATCCAGGCTGCTCCCAGCCCCATCCAGCCTGGCCTTGACACTCCCATGGACGGGACAATCCTAAACAGATCAATCTGCTCATACAGTAACATCTCTCACTGTACTTACTGTAATGATTTGCAAAATGGTGCTAATTATGAAAAAGTTTGTCTTTAAAAGATAAAAGAACTGTGTTCTTTTATTGCAGAGTAGTGAGGCAGAGGCTTGTCCAAAGGGACAAGTGTGGGAGGCAGGGTAAGAGCTGGAACTCTGGCTGCCAATCAGGGCTTTTCATCGGCATTTACAGCTGATATTTGTACCTCTGTTCTAAAAATATAAAAGTTTATTTGTCTTATAAATAGCAGGAAGAAGAAAAGATTTGAGAAGAACCTCACCTTCCTTTCCTAGTTTATAGTAACTGATATTAATATTCCAAAACCTGAATCTGTTGAGTTGGGTGCTGTATCTCAGCTTCCCTCCCCAGCTCCCATTAGGAAATCTGATCAATACAATCGGAGCTGGCTTTGGATTCTTGAGGACTTTGCCTTTGCTGTATGTTCTTTCTGATGAGCACCGTGTCTAAGACCCTGTGGCTGTCTTGGAGCATTAGCAGGGGAGATAAATTAGGCTGTTTGACATCATCTTGTGGATAAATATTTTCTTTTAGGATTCTCAAAGGCCCTAAGTAAAGAACAGGGGAGGCTGTGACAGATGCTGTCATGTGAGAAGAACTCTCCTCATGCCAGTGGCCTCAGTGAATATCTTGTGTCGATACACAGGATCTTTTACACTCTGATTTTATATCCTCAGCGTTGGGAGGTTTAAATATTAACCTAATTTTTAGGTTTCTACAACCAGCTGGAGGTGTATTTGTTGTTCATGTGATTTCTCTTTGCTTTATCAAATCTTATAATGAAAAAAGTTAACCAATATTTGGCACCTTGTTCTTCTTTTCAGTTTGGGTTTGTTTGTATTTTTCCCCACTTTGAATCATCTTTTGATTCATTCTTTGAAATATTATGGTGGGACACTTTCAATACTAAAAAGTTTGGGCCTATACCCAAGCAATTTGATTGGTGAGGCCACGGATCTTTCTCTCTCCTGGAACACTGGGAAGCATAAAATGAATTTTGGTTTCTTATCAATCACATCAATATTCCTTCATTCCTCCTCTTCCAAAGCAACTCTTTTTGAGTCACAGCAGCACAGTGAGTGCTTGGTTTGCACACACACGGCCACTGCCTTGTGCTGCTGCTCACTCCGAATCAGCCTGTCAGCATCAGAAAATAAACCCAAAGGGAACACACTGGAGGTGATCTACTCACAGCACTTGGATTCACTGCCCCCAGCAATATTATTTGGTATGATCTAATGCTTTCTGTTAATACTTGGAGAAAGAGGACGAGCAGCACTGAAGTGAAAGTGGAATTCTTGTTAGAGCATGCATCCTTTCCTAAAAACATTTTTTTTTGTAAACCAAGACCAGATCCCTGACAAGGCCAATGCTCCCAACCTGGTTTCAGCCAGAAGAGAAAAGATTGTCCAGCTGTAAAAATGGAGGAGTCAGAGAAATAGATGTATATTTAATCCTTTGCATTTGTCCAACCAAGCTCTTCCTAATTTTTGCTTAAAATGCTCTCTGCAATATTTCCATACATTAAACCAAAAGGTTCTGGGGCAGAAGAGCCTTGCTGTGGGGAATGGTGAAAAGAATGAGAAGGAACTCATTGGTGGTAAGTTAAAAATAGACACGGTGGCACAAATATGTATTTAAATGTCCTTTTCCAATGATACAGTGCTTGTTAAGGCCAGGTATGTCAGGAGGTTAAATATAGCACCTGGGATGTCAGGACATTTATCCATCATGCACTGAGGGGGTAAGCAGGACTGATTGAACTCAATAGTTAAATATGTTAATTACAAGAAAATATTTTTGGTTTTAAGTCTTTGTGATTGAAATGCAAAACTTCTTTTTCTGCCTAAGTAGTTTTGCAGCACTCTGTCTGTAGTTCAGAACTGCTGAGCATGTGCTCATTTATGTGCTGTGGATAAATCTGGCCTGGTGTGTTAACCTGGGGCAGAGCTGCCAGGCTCCACCTAGGGCACAGTTAATGCTTTTGAAATATTTGTCCTCCAGAAAGTCAAGTTCATATTCTCACAACAAAGTCAAAAGCTGGACTTGATGATCTTGGAGGTCTTTTCCAACCTTAATGATTCTATGGTTTTGTGAATATTCCATCAGAAATCAGAGTCAGACATAAATTTTCACAACAAAGCAATTTAAAAGAAGAATATTAACCATTAGTATTCCTTACCTCATACATGTTTGGAACAGGGAGGTTTGGAGTGCCCATCCATGGATGCATCCAAGGAATTCCTGGATGCTCTGGGCTGGGGACAGGGTGGGCATCGGGCACAGCTGGGACTCCATGGGCTGAGAGGACTTTTCCAGCCTCAGGGATCCTGGGATCCTCCTTGCCCACACAATGGCAATAGTTTTGTCAGAGCTATTCCTTGAGATTTGGAGCTGAAGGAGCAAAGCAGCAAAATGCAGGGATTGAAATATTTTCTCAAGTGACCCAAGGGCACCTTCCTCCCCTCTTCGTGCTCTGATGCCAGAACAAAAATCTTTTGTTCAGCCTAACTTTTCATTTCACCAATAACGCTTTTGGTTCTTAGTCTTCTTCTGTAATTTCCATGGGTTATTCCCTGTTTTTTTTCCCTGAGCTGGGCTAGTGAAGATCTGCCACGTTTCACACTAAAGAGAGCTGCATTTCAGTGGCAGAAAAAGTGGTACTGGCATCCTGTGTATAATTTTAGCCTTGTTTGGTGTTTTCTAAACAAACAGCAATATAAAATGGTCTGAAGGTGATGTTCCAGTAACACAGGGCTTGCAGAGTATGACTGAGGGAGAAAATCTTTGCAGGAACTTCCAGGATTGAGCTGGAATGACACTCATGAATTACACGTTCAATAAGGAAAGCTGGCCCTTCGCTCCATTAAGGTTTGTTATTGACAATGAAGATGTCACGTTCTGCATCCAGTCTGCTGAGAAGCAGCGGGCAGGAGGAAAAGGGGCCTGTGAGTTATTTCTGGAATGCACACACGGAGGGTCATGATCAGAGAGCAGCAGGTTATGCTGAGGTTGCTCTCCAGAGACTCCACCAACACGCTGTGGTCATTTCTGGACAATTTAAAAAAACATTAGGAATGTGAAATAAACAGAAATCGGATTAAAAGGGGAAGCATTGCCCAGTAGAGCAAAATGCAGAGTAATTGAAAATGGCTTGGCCAAAGGGGACAGGGAGGGGTCTGCAGCTCTGGGCAGAGTCTAAAATACTTGGCAGTAATGAATGATATATGATATTTCATCTGGATATAAATTTCATCTGGATATAAATATAAACTCTTTCTTCTGGAAAGACTTGAGGAAAAAGATGTCTTTCAAGGGCTCCTGACAATCATTTATTGAATTATGTGATCTAGCACATGCAAAGGGATCATTGTTGATATTGGCTTTTGAATGCACCTCCTTGAAGAACCAAAGTCAACTCTGTTGGTTGAGTGATCCCCTAAGAAGTCACCTCTGTTATCATCACCCCGGTTCTGCTCCATACATCACAGCATTCCTGACCTTCCAAAATACCAGGGTTGCTCCCCTGTCACTTAATCTGTTTATCAACTCTTCTTGGACTTCCTTCACCAGAGATGTTGGCTCTTGGTTGGGTTCCTTCCTTGCTGCAGTCGCTTTTCACATGTTCCTGGGTCTGTGTGTTCAGCTACGAAACATTTCATAAGTGATAAAAATATTGACACATGATTTGCATCAAGGTGAAAAAGCACTTCAGGTGCACTTATGGGGTGAAATTAAAGACATTTATACTAAAATTCAGTTTGCAGAGTGGACTCCTCAAGTTCAGAGATTCTTGAATTTGGATGGTGTTTATTTGGGCATATTATAGGAATGAATTGACTGAAATTCAATGTTCTTATAAGCTCTGATAATTATGTTTTTTCCATTGGAGCACTCCCTTGGGTTTCCCTGGGGCTCCGTCCCACCGAGCCCTGGTGAGCTCCAGCCAAGCTCTGGTGTGTTTTGGGTTTCCTGAGGAGCACGGAGGTGCCCAGCTCCCTTTCCCTGATGCTGCTGGGAACAGGTGGCCTCCCTCGGGGTCACTGGGTATATTTAGGGCTGAAACTCGAGCGGGCTGGAGCCAGATTGGCTGTGTGGGCCACACGCGTCACCGGGAGCCGCTGAACCCCCTCGCTCTCGCCCAGTGCTGCTCAGGAGGGAAGACTGGAGAGCCTTTGCTCCAAAGGATATTTACTGGATGTCGCTGGTAAGAACATTTTAAATGCATTTCATGTCTTTTCCTTAGAAGAGGGTCTGGAGCTGTTTCCCTGTTCTGTAGTTTTTTGGGAATACTCGTCGTGCTTTGCCCATGGAAGTCAGGTTTTCTGTCTGAATAACTGGCTGCAGATTGGAGGAGGAGTAAAAGTCCTGGAACAGGGTTTGGGAGTGTGGCTGAAGGTTGTAACAGTGACAGGCTGAAGAGATTGTGTTTATATGCAAACCCCACTTCTTGAGTTTATTAACACATCTCGGCCTACTGTTTCATGTGACTTGTCACTCATTATTTGAGTTATTCCTAATTTATTTTAATACTTAACACCATGGTTTTCCCAATTAATTTTTGGCCATTTTTCTCAGCCCATTGGGACTAAAAAGGGCCAGTATTTCGTGTTCCTATATTTAACCTGCATGACTTGGCTTCCCTTGCCTCAGAAGGAATTGCAGTTTAGCCAGCTCAACCCAAGTGCCCCATCAGTTGGCAGGATTAGCTTACACGGCAAATATCCCTGGACTCAGGAGCAGCTGTTCCAAAGCCTCATCCCCTCCCAACATTAGAAACAGGGCTGCAGACTCTGGTGGAAAATTGTAGCTTTGCTTCTCAGCAATATCAGTGCGTTAATTAATTCGTTCAGAGGGTCTGACACTAATCTGTGCTTTGTACTTCAGCCAACTCTATGGATTTTCATCTTTTCCAGGTCTGAAGAAATAGAGAGGAAAAACCCACAAGAGCTTAAAAAAAAAATCCCAGAGCTTCTCTGTAGGCTGATGCTGGGAAGACAGAAATTGCCTCATTAACCTAAGGTCACTTAAAAAAATATTTACAATATTTTTCTACATTATGCTCTTACTTATGAATGAATATAGTAGAATATAAATCTCCCATTCAAACAGGAGCTTGAATGATATAATGAAATAGCATAGAATAGTCACAGAGAAAAGAAAAATGCTTCAAATAATTCTGTTGTAAAGAAAATATCACACTGTGTTTCAAGTGATCATTTTTACTTTTTTATTTTATTTAGCTCTTTTATTTTATTTTCATTGTTGTTGATCCACTGTTGGTGTTATAACTGGAATGAGGTATTTGTCCAAAATTATATCAGTATGTTTGAAACTTAATCCAATGTTTTTCCATAATAATCCAAGTTATGCCAGATCCCAGGTTTGATTAGGGTCTGACTAGTTACTAACCATGACCCCAAGTGCTTTATGTGCTTGACTTGCACCTTTTCATGGTACTTTCAGCCAAGGGCTAATACTGTTTATTCACATTTTCACCTGCTGCGTGACCAGTGAGTGGGGGAGAGACAGAAGCAAACCCTCAGAATGGAGGAAGAAGAATATGAGGAAGTTGTGGAGGTAAGAAGAAAATGTGAGAGTGGAAATGTTTGTTTTGTGACTTGTGACTGAATACATTAATCACCTTACTGCTCAGGAGCAGAGGTTGCTGTTTGCTCTCTGAAGATTAGGGATGATTAGATATCTATTAAACAGTTTCATCAGTAAAACAACAACAACAACAACAGTTGCTCTCGGTGGAGCAAAGTCCCCTGGTTCCTGCCATAGTTTCTCAGTTTAAATAAGGACTGGAACCATCCCACACTCACAGTGCGAGGTTTTCTGATTACTCCCTGCATAATTATAGATGCACAGGGCCAGCTCTTTTCCCTCCTGGCTTGCCCTCTGTCACCCAATCCACGCTGGAGCAGATGACTTTGGAAGCCTCTTTCTAGCCCTGCCTCTGCAGAAATGCAGCAGCTTTGTGCCACCAGGGGACCACAAACCAATTTAGCCTGAGACGTGGCAGAGATGGAGCCGGGTTTAAGTGACAGGACAAGGGGGGAGGCAGAAGGTCCGTTTAAATAGATTTAAATCAGGTATCAGGAAGAAATCCTTCCCTGGGAAGGTGGGGAGGCCATTGCACAAGGTTGCCCAGAGAAGCTGTGGCTGCCCCTGGATCCCTGGAAGTGTCCAAGGCCAGGTTGAAACAATCTGGGATAGTGGGAGATGTCCTTGCCCATGGCAGGGGGTGGAACAGAGGATCTTTAAGGTCCCTTCCAACCCAGGGCATTCCGTGATTCTATGTACATGGAGGTGCATCATGGGCTAATTTGCCAGTAGGTCATTTAAACTCACAGTGAGATGCTGAATTATTTAGTCTCAGGAAATTGAATAAAAAGTTCCCCAGGAGCTGGAGCCACCAGAATGACTTTGTTATTGAAAGCACACGAAATTAACAGTGTGGTCTTACTTGTTGCATTGCTACTATTCTGAAATTAACTTATGTGTTATGAAATACACAAAATAATGTAAAAAAATCACTGAGTGTTTGAGGAAAAGAACAGGAGTTTAAATGTAAACATCCTACAATTCATTGCCACCACACTGTGTTCAGTGGACTGTTGACTTCAGGTGGAGTGAGGGCACTGCCAGCTTTATATATTTCAAATAATGAATGAAGTAAAGCCAAATGATTTGTCAGTCAGAGTGGTTAAATGCATTTTGCAAAATAGGTGTCACCACTCATAAAGTCGATTTTAAAGACATTTTACTACCTAGCTACAATGACACCAACCCTTCATTAAATTTCTTATTCCCATGTTACTTGTAATTGCCTTTGTGTTTCCTGTGTATTGTGTGCTCTCTGTAATGGATATTCATTTGCTCTCATTGTTTATTTATTCCAGCAGGCGTTATGGTATTTTGGGCTTTTTGTTCACACGGCCCCATTTCATCCTTTGTTTTTGATTTTCAATGACCACCCTACCGTAACTACATCCCTTGGGCCGAGCTTTAGCAGCTTCCTTTGGGATACTTGTGGTGAGATGCTAAATATAAGAGGAAAAGGCCTTTCCAGAATTTTCTTAATTCCTGTATTAGTCCAAGATTTTGAACCTATGAGTTCTATCAGAAATTCATCTTCTGAATGAGAAGGACATGATTGTTGAGTATTGAGTGGCCAAAGATTTTAAGATGCTATTTTTTACCTTCCTCTGGAATTACGAGCCATTACTTGATGTTGTAGCTGTCTAGGGACGTGCAAAAATCCACAGTGAGCGATACAAATGTTTGCTGCCGAGTTACTTCAGGTTTTTTGGGAGGTTCTGCATAAAGTTTGGGGAAGATTTTGCAGGGGGATTTGTGGAAGGATTTGTGGAAGATTTTGTAGAAAGCTTGTGGAAAATTTTGTGGAGGATTTTGCAGAGGGTTTTGTGGAAGATTTTGTAGAAAGCTTGTGAAAGGTTTTGTGGAACGTCTGGTGAAGGTTTTGTGGGAGGTGTTGTCAAAGGTGGGTTCAGCATGGAAATCACCTCAGAATAGCCCAATATGTCACAGCTTGGGACGTACACCTTGGTCACTTTATTTAACCTTGAGGAAGAGCTCTCAAAAACGGGCTTAAATTTTAACGAGAATTTTTTTAGCTTCAAAGAGTTTTCCATTCCCGCAGCTGCAGCAAGCGACCCCAAGCAATTACCGCTCAGAGGAGATTTTCCAACACAAACCCCGCATTTTCCTATTTTCCCTTTGTGCGAGTGAAGCACATCCCGCACACAGCGGGGGCTGTTCTGCAGTAATGTCTTTAAAAGCTTTTTTCCGTCGTTTCTGAGCGGGGCAGGTGCGGGAGGCCCCGCGCCCCCTCAGCGCTGCCGCCATTTCCGCGGGACGGCGCCACCGCGCGGCCGCGAGCGGGAAGCGGCGGACGGGGAATAAATTTTCCTCGAAATGCGACAAAAACCTCCCCTGGCTCAACCTGAGGCTGTTTCCCATTGTCCTGCCCATTATTCCCTGGGGGAAAAGCCCGATCTGGCTGCACCCCCTGTCAGGGAGTTGTGCACAGACAGAAGGTTCCCCCCACCCCGGGCTGAGCCCCTTTGCGGCTCCCTCAGCCGCTCCTGGGGCTCCAGATCCTTTCCCAGCTCTGTTGTCCCGGCTGGAAAAAATGCGCCACTGGACGTGGTGCTCACAAACAAGCCAGAAAATTGTGGAAAATGCAAAGATCGAAGGCTGCAGTGGGCATAGGACAGTGGAGCTGAAGTTACAGCGAGCAGTGAGCAAAATAAATGGAATTATCCTAGACTTCGGAAGAGCAGAACTGGGGCGGCTCGGGGAAAATCCTGTGGGAAACAGCAAAGGCACTCAGGGTGGTTGGGTGCTCATCCAGCATGATTTTCCCTGAGCACACAGCTCAGCCTAAAATGCAGAAATCAAACAGCAGAAGGATGGAGTGGAGGAACACAGAGCTCCTGACTGAGGAAAATGACACACACAAAAAGGAAATATACTGAAAGTGGAAGCAGGAGCAGACAACTTGGGAGAAATGTAAAGATTTAAAACATTATGAACTCCATTCCTATATGCATGGACAATGTTCAGCTGGATTTAGTCTTCAAGAAAGGCAAGAAAGAAGATCCAGGGAGCTACAGGCTGGTCAGCCTCACTTTTGTTCTTTGTGAAGGCTGTGGAGCAAATCCTTTGAAAAGCTATTTTTAAATACAAGAAGGTCATGTGAAGTGAACACTGAGTTATCAAGAGCAATCTATGGCTGATGAACCTCATTAATTTTTATAATGAGTTCACAGCTGCTCTGGACAAGGGGAGACCAGTGAAGGTTGAGTACCTGGTCTGCTTTAGGGACACCTTCCCTTGTGGTTCTATCCCCAAATTTATGACATGTGGGGGGATAATGGGCAGTAAAATGGGTGAAAAATCAGCAAGCTCAGAGTTGTGATCAGCAACAAAGTTTAACTGGCAGTCAGAAATTATTGGTGTCCTTGTAGGAACAGCCCTGAGGACAACAATCATGGGTGTCACCAAATAAAAACCAGGAAAATCCTGGGGTGTAAATGCTGATTCTTTTAATGTGGTTGTCAGTGTTTTCCCTCTTGTGGGTAAAATTAGATAACAATATTTCATTTATTATTTGGATGATTGTTAGTTGGGGAATGTACGGAATAAAAATCCAATCATTAATGCAAAACATGAACAGATATTCAGAGTTACCAAATGACTCCGTAAGTACCTGTGAACTAAAATTCTGTTTCTCCAGAAATGTGTTTTAAAACAGTTTCACAGAAGCTACAATTTGCTGATCTGACCTAACAATGATGTTTTTTCTCCTTTTTTTCAAAGTACTACATTGAGGAGACAGTTATTGAGGAGGGTGAGCCACACGAGGTAAAGGTCCCTGTCATGTTGCATGTTGCACATAAATGTGTGTAATTAACATGAAACACTAAATAAGCAGCTTTTTGTATTCTGAGGTTTAATTTTTCATGTTAAACACACAAATATCAGTGAACATTTGCTGCTTAATACTTTATTTTTGCTTCAAGTCCCTGCTGTGTGATGATCTAAGATCAGTTAACATGTATCAGTTCTGTTCCCTTCACCTTGTGTAATTTCACTGAAAAATTACAGTTTTGCAGGTTTTTCATCATGTCACTGGTAACAAATATTTGGGTTACCATGGAGTGATTGCCATACTTTGAAATTCTGCTTCTAAAACAGCTACAACACAACCCTCTGCTGTGTTGTCATGAAATATTCTTTGTGTTTATGCATAAACAGAAGTTATTAATTGTGTAATTATTGTTGCATTTTCAGCTCTGTCTCATTGATGCAAATAACTCTCAAAACTCTGACCTTCATGAATTCCTTTTTAATGGCAATTTTTAATAGAGCTACTTGATACAAAATAAAACCTGACACTTACTTGGGTGGCTTTGGAGCATGTTTTTTTAGTTGTGATAATTAGTTTTAGATGCTTTTCATTAGACTTTTAGCATTAAAATTACTGCTTGCAGCATGACTATGTTGATAAACAAGTGTGTGAAGCATTTAAATTGATTGGAAATGAATGCATTTAGGGCAGAGGCAGCTGGAGCCCCACTCTCCCAGGCCCTCTGGAGAATGATTCCATGAGTTTGATGCAGGCACCAGCCAGAGAGTTCATTCCTTGTGGGTTTTTTTTTAGGATGGGTGATGTATTATAGGGAGCACAGTGGTAATCCCAGTAGGAAAAGTGTCCCTGATTTTCTGTCTCCACGTGGATCTGGAGGAGAGCAGAGCATCCTATCACCAGCTCAGGGGTTGAAAAACACTATTCCTAACAAACTTCTACACCTGTAAAACAAGTGATTATTGAATTATTTCAATCCCCAGGTGGTCACTGAGACCATCAGCACAGGCTGCTCAGGCCCTGAGGCCACCAGCACCACCGACAGAGCCAAGCACACCCAGCTCAGGGCACTGAAAAACACTTAGGATAATGAGTTTTACAGCTATAAAACAAGTGAATCTTGAATTTTTTTTATCTCTAGGTGGTCACAGAGATCACTGAGACCATCAGCACAGACTACTCAGGCCCTGAGACCACCACAACCACCACCTACACCTCTGAGCACAGGCAGCCCTCCGGGGAGGATGCAGCCCCTCCCATCAGGAAGAAGACAATCCGGACAAAAGTGGATCCATCCAAGTTTTTGACTCCTTACCTGGAACACAGCAATAAAATGAAGGACCTGTTCAGTGAGGTGGGTAGTCCTGTGTGTCTTATATATTGAGGAACACCAGCTTTAAAAATGTTTTACAGGGATTGTTTGACAGTTATAGTGCAAATAACTGGATTTATCAGTACTAAGCTCATGGGGAGAATATAATAAATCAGAGGTGTTCTAAGTTAAAGATGGATTTTTTCCTGTTGTGTCAGGTGGAATAAACTCAGTTGGCTAAAATAAGCAGAAGTGTAAATGTAGTATGTAGTTGAATAATTTTAGTTTGTGTTATTGAATAATCTGCCCAAAATTCTTGTCCCAACCAGATAAATATGGCAATAATTGCTAATACAGTTCTGCCAGAGCTTGAGGATATGTCTTAATTATTTTTATCACTATTTTCTTCCAGAACAAATACAAAGAAAAATTTAGAAAAGAAAAAGGAAAGCCATATGCTTCCACAATTGATACCCCAGAAATCCGGAGGATCAAGAAAGTGCAGGACCAGCTCAGTGAGGTGGGTAACAACTGCATTTCTAGGTTCATCCAGGTTCTGGGTGTTTGTATGAAAGGTGAAAATGTCATTATTCTGGGTTTCTGAAAAAACAATTAGTCAGTTTTGCTGTAGAATCAGAGAAGTTTGTGCACTGTTCCAGGTTAAATACCGCATGGCTGGGGAAGTTGCCAGAACCATTTGCCACGTGGATGAAAAGGCCAAGGATATAGAACATGCAAAGAAAGTGTCACAGCAAGTGAGCAAGGTGAGTGACTTTTGACTTTCCCAGCACTGGTGGATCCTGAGGTTGTGACAAGAACAAAGTTTTGAGCTCAGGGTGCTAAAGCAATGTTTATGCAACAGTTCAGAGGCACAGGGAGGGATAGCAGAGAAGCTGGTAGGGCAAATATAAGTACAATCTTAAATATTTCCAGTTGTTTTCTTCAGATGTTACTGCTCTGAGACTTTGATTTAAAAAAAGAAAATTTAAAGCAGGCAGTTTATTCACAGAAGCAAATATTTTTTTAATGATAGAGTGACCAACTTGCTGATCTTTCCTTTCAGGTATTGTATAAACAGAACTGGGAGGAAAATAAGGACAAGTACCTGCTTCCCCCTGATGCTCCAGAGCTTGTGA
Source organism: Prinia subflava (assembly GCF_021018805.1). NCBI lineage: Eukaryota > Metazoa > Chordata > Aves > Passeriformes > Cisticolidae > Prinia > Prinia subflava. The sequence continues at coordinate 37,771,148 of NC_086252.1, read as the reverse complement.
ACGCAATAAAAAACACAGCAATGTTCAGCAAGGTAAGAAAAAATAACCACAGATTTTAGAAAAACTAAGCACAGATCTGAAATAAAATAACCTTTCAAAGCCAGAAGTTAATTAGTAATGAGCATTCTGGCGTTTTTCCTGTAGAAACTCTATACTGAAGACTGGGATGCAGACAAAACATTGTTTTATCCCTACAATGACAGTCCAGAGCTCAGAAGGGTGGCACAGGCCCAGAAGACTCTGAGTGATGTGAGTATCAAAGCAGGGATCTGCATGTGGGTACCAGGGGCTGTTGGGTTATGGGGTAACCTGATGTGCCATGGACTTTGAATAGATGTAAAAGCTTCACAATGGAACAGAAAATAAAAGTGTGTTAAGCTCTGCTAGTAGTGGTATTTCAGAGAAAAATATGTACTTGATGTTAGAGTACAAAGTAGAGCATATTAGAGTATAAATCCATTGGCAATTTGATGCTGGATTAGGAATAAATGAAATAATTAATGTATTAATTCAGTAAGAAGACCTCAAGTATCTCCCCAAATGCAGAAACTCTCAGGGTTGTCTCCAAGTCCAGCTCAATCTTGTGGGTCTGCAAATGTGCCTCTAAAACAGTGCTAGGAAAAGTAAGGGATTGGTGGGACTGGGGTTTGCTGATATTTAGATACACAGAACTCTTCAACAGGGGATTTCAGCTCTCACTTGAAGATTGCAGTGAATTTTGCAGATGTTCAGAAGTTCCCTGGTAATACACAGATTAAAGAATTCCTGCTGCAGGGTCTCTGGGCAGAACTTCTATTAATGTGGTTCAGTGCTGTGATGCTTAAATAAATGTTCATTTCTTCCATCCTTTCAGATTGTCTACAAGAAGGGGCACGATGAAAGGAAAGCAAAATTCACCTCTCTGCCAGACCCCCCCGATGTGGAACAAGCCAAGAAGGTGACACGGCAGCTGAGTGATGTGAGTAGAACCCGCTGCCCAAACCCCACTCCTGCAGCAGAGAGGAAAAAAGAAAGGAAGGCAAAAGGAAAAACACACAGGAAGGCCAACTTTTGTGGAGAAATTGGGATCAAGTTGCATCATCTTGTAGTGCAGAAGGAGGGTTTTAACTCCATTCAGAATTTAATTCTTATTCATTCTTTTCAAAAATTTATTTTATTGTGTATTGAAAATTATCTGCATTTTAAAATTAGAGAATTGCAGTATTCACTCATGGTGGAGAAATCACTAAGAAAACTGCACTGAACCTGTTTGTAAGGTAAAATAATTAATTCGGCAAAAATTTCTTTAATCTTATATTTCCACAGCTGAAAAGCTAAATTGTCATCAAGAAAATTTTATAACATAAAAAAAAGGATCAGTACCATAATTCTTTGAAACCAATAAAATAATAAACTTTGTAGGAAACTCCAAAACCATAAAATATAAATTTTTTAAAAGATTATTTAATAATTTAAAAAAGCATTGGGGGAGTTTTAATTTTTATGGTAAGTAATACAATTATTAAAATTATGAAAATTAACCTGGAACACTGAGACCAAACTCAGGCAGGTGTTCTCTTGTTAGACAAACTCTTTACACTTTTAATACTTGATTTCTGTGGGCTTGAATAAATAATAGAAATCACAAATACCAGGTAATTAAAAGGGTTTTCTTGTAGTGAGTTCCAGCAGCAATACCAATCAATTCTGACTGAATGGGCAATATCCTAATATTGTGTGAGCAGGGAGAAAACAGAACTAAAAGAATATGTTAGAAATTATTTATTTATCCTTTTTAGGTCATGGAAGGTACTAAGAGAAATGATTTAACACTGAAATGATTCAACCAAATCATATTTAAGGTGGCTTTGGTCATAACTGCTAAAATAGTTATAAGGCAGGTGTCAGTTATGAAGCAGCTTTAAAAAGACAGCTTTGAAAAATGAATGTGTCAAGTGAAAATGGAACTGTGTCTTGGGGATTCAATTTTATTGTTTTGTTTCCTTATAGGTTATTTACCATGAGGACTATAAAAACAAAATCAAAGGCAAGTGGAGTCAAACTCCGTGCTATGACGTGGCAATTGCGAAAATGAATGCAGAAAATCTAAGTATGGTGAGTGAATCCTGCAGAAATTCTCCAACAGCTTTATCCCTTTTTATGTTCATTTGGAAAATACTAAGGCTCCATTTGTGGCATTGCTTATTTCCTAAGTAAACCCCCTTGTAGATGTCTAATTTACAATTAGATGATGTGTTTTCTGTCTCTGTTCCTAACAGAGGAAATACCAGGAGGACTTTGAAAACATGAAAGACCAAATCTACTTCATGCAGACTGAAACTCCAGAATATGAAGCAAACAAACGAGCTTCAGAGAACGTCAGCAAGGTGAGGGAGCTGTGCCTGCTCAGCTTGGGAACGGTTCTGAACTCACACGAGTTTGTGCTGGAATTGTTTTGGCAAGACTTTTCATGGTCCTTTGCCACCATGAGTTGAATAACAGGGGTGTTATCAGTTTTAATACTGATTGTTTTTTATTTTTATTCTTTCAAGTTCAAATACAGAGCAGACTATGAAAAGAAAAAAGCTGTTGCAGATTATAATGTGCTCCCTGCTACAGAGAACCCACTGCTGAAGCAATTAAAGACTGCAGGAAATATTCTGAGTGATGTGAGTATTATCAATGTGCAGCTACATCATTTTCAGTCATGTGCCAGAAACCACACTCACCATTTCTTCACAAGCCTTCTCCTTTGGATCTTGTAGTATTTTTAGTTTTGTAGACCCACATTTGTCATGAGGTAGCACCAGCCAGGACAATTCAGGTAAAGAATGAATTCTCCACGCATGGGTGTAGCAACAGCAGTGGCATGTGGATGGCTAATTAGTGGATAGTTCATTTAGATCCTTGTGGATAATGAATCACAAGAGGACAGTTCTTCCCTGACTGTTTTAAGGAATTTCAGCTAATAATGATAGTATATGCTGTGCTTTTACATATTTTTATATTATATTCTGGTTATTCACTGTAACAGTCTTCTCAATTCCTCTTTTATTTGTATGAAAAGAGATGGACTATTTCTCAGTGTCAGAAGTTCAAAAACCATTAATCAGACCTTTCTATCTTCCCTTATAAACCTAAAAAAGTTATTTTTAAAGACCATTGGGAAAACAGTGCCATCTGTTTCTCAGTCTTGTGGGAAAGCTTTTCTTTGGAACCATTTCTGTTTTACTCTTGTCATTTTATCGTGGTGGGGGTGACTGGCAGTGAAATCTCCTGCATGATCTGGTTTGATTTGATTTGCAGAAATTATACAAAGAGGCCTATGAACAGTCCAAAGGAAACAAGATGAATTACTGTGAGACCCCCAAGTTCCAGACTGATGCTGCTCTGAAGAACTTTAGTGATGTAGGTATTTCACTTGGGGCTTATCCTTCAGTACTGACCCTCTTGATTACTTTTGCTTCTCAACTCGTGGTCTTTATATTTTATTTTGGCAGATAAAATATAAAGATGCATATCAGAAGAATATTTTGGGGCACTACTTGGGCAGCTTTGAGGACCCACACCAGATCCACTGCATGAAGGTTGAAGCTATGAAAAGTGATGTAAGTGTGGCAATCGTTCTGTTTGCAGCTTGGACAAAGCTCAGTTGTGGTTCCTCACTGAATGTTGCTCTTGTTCCTAGAAAAATTACAAAGCAGATTATGAGGAGGAAAAGACAAAGTGCTACTTCCCTCAGACCATAACTCAGGAGTATGAAGCGATCAAGAAGTTGGAGCAATGTAAAGATGTAAGTACAGGACAGCAGCTGTTCACCACAGAAAAATTACCTGAGTGATCCCTGGTGACATCAATGATTCTGAGATTGGCCTCACTGCCATCTGTGACTTTTAAAAAACTATCTTCATCTCTGTTTTAGGGCCTTTTGTGACATCTAGTGATCAAAACAGATATAGCACAATCCTTTTTATAACAAATCCATAAAATGAGAGCAGTAGTACCAAAATGAAGAATGAACCTCAAGCATTCACCTGCTTAAATCAATATTTTTAAAAATTAATATTTTTAAAGTGTTTATGTTAATTTACTAATAATTTTATTTATTTTATCAACACTTGGAAAATAGTTCATATGGGTTTTCTGCAATTATTTTTGTATCTTCTTTCAGTACACCTACAAAAAGCATCCTGATCAAACCAAATTCACTTCAGTGACCGACTCTCCAGTACAGAAGCAAGCAGAGATCAACAGCAAACAGCTGAGTGATGTAAGTGAACTTTGGAAACACTCTGACATTCCCAGTTTCTGCCCTGTGCCCATCTTTGCTTCATCCTCCACCTTTAAGAGCACTCCTGAAATAATTGTGTAGGTGACTGTGTGTATTCACAATTTTATTTCCACCAGAACATCACCTGGAAATCAGATTTTTAAAATACTTTTTCAATTCAGAGTCTATAAATTGGGCTGCTGAATATCTTCCTTTATTTTTCTTTGCAGATATTGTATAAATCCAAAGGGGAAGAAATTATTCACAAGTACCACCTCCCTCCTGATGTGCCCCAGTTCATCCAGGCTAGAGTTAATGCCTACAACATCAGTGATGTGAGTATATTTTAATTTCAACCCCATGAAGCTCTCCAGTGATGGTATCAGTTTTATTGCCTTTGTGATGTTAAATTTTTTAGTGGCATTATCAGTCTTCCAGGAATGAGATAAAAACTGACATCTCTTTTAATAGCCTTGGAATTTCAATAGTCTGGCCAGAGTGATAAAAAAAATCAGCCAGGGTTCTTTCTCCAGTCCCTTTAGAGCACAAAGCCTGAGTTTGAAGCTAACAGGAAAAAATTCCTGAAGGTTCAGTCACATGAAAAAGGGTTTTGCATAAGAAAGGGCAAAAATGCCTCTGATAGATTTGTTCTAAATAAAAAGTGCAAAAATTCTTGTGAAATTCATGATTATTTTTGTAGTAGAATTATTTATTATAATAGAATTGTAGTTTGTGTATAGGTTAACATTTTTTCCTTGAGATTACATGGACTAAACTGGATATTTTAATTCCTGTAATAAAATCTCCTGTAATAAAAACATGGGCTTAAACTCTTTATTAGAATTGTTATTCCTGACACTGCAAACTCTTCCCATTTTTCCCTCCAAGGCTAACTACAAAGCAGACTGGAAGAAAACCCTTGCCAAAGGCTATGATCTGAAACCAGATGCCATTCCAATTATTGCTGCTAAGGCTTCTCGGAATATTGCAAGTGATGTGAGTAGGATTTCCATCCAGTGGAACACATACCCCTCCTGCATTTCATTATTTATGATCATTTACCTGTACTGGAGACCTGTATTCCTGCTTAGCAAAAGGTTACAAGTGACTCTTCATTCCTCTCTTAAACACCTCCAATTGAGTATTGTGGTATTGAAGTGTTTGGTGAGATTTATTATTATTATTATAGTCTTAATTAAAAGCTGAATGTCCCTGGGAGTTGCAAGCCTGTGTCAATGACAATGGTGAGGGCTTGTAGCTGCAGGTGTGGGCTGAGATATGTGCCAGGTGTCAAGGCAAGCTGAAAAATCCAATAATCCTCTTCTTTTTTTGACCTAAATAATCCTGTGATGTAAAAACCATTCTTGAGGTTACAGAGTGAACTGCAGCATTAATACTTTGAAACTCAGTGTTTTAAACCCATCCCAAGTGTGTTTTCTCTTTCCCAAGTGGGTAAAGCTGTTTTTCCTTTGTCTCTAGTACAAGTACAAGGAGTCCTACGAGAAAGACAAAGGCAAACAGGTCGGGTACCGGAGCCTGCAGGACGATCCCAAACTTGTTCACTACATGAACGTGGCCAAAATCCAATCGGATCGGGAGTACAAGAAGGATTACGAAGTCACCAAGACCAAATATCACACTCCTCTGGATATGTTCAGCGTGACAGCTGCCAAGAAAGCCCAGGAAGTGGTGACAAACACTGGCTATAAGCAGCCAATCCACAATTACACCCTCCTGCCTGATGCTGTGAACCTGGAGCTGTCCAAAAACGTGATGCAGCTGCAGAGTGATGTATGTCACCAATAATCAGCTCCATTTTTCATTCTCATCGTGACTGTGTGGCATCATTAGTCTTTTAAGGCTAAAAAATTAGTTTATATCATCCAGTATATATTATATTGGATTAGCAGTAGGTTGGGATGTAAGTGATTGATCTGGAACCATTTATTTTCCAAACATGATCACAATTATGTGTAGTATTAAGTTCTAGGAAACTTATCTAGAAAGTAACAACTTTTCTTATATCTGTCCATATTTGGCATATTCCCAGCAAATGAGCATGTTTCACTAATTAATGTATTTTTGTAGTCAGATTTTAATTACTGTGATTTTATTTCTCCTAAATTCTGACTCTGACATACTTAAATTTTAATTAAATCTAAATTGCCCCTCAAAAGTGAGTGACCAGGGTAAGTTTTAACGCTTTACCTGTTTTATGTCTATAGACACTAATTTTTCTTGCCTCACTGTGTTTTTCTTGTTTGTTTTTGGAAAGAATCTGTACAAATCTGACTTCAATAACTGGCTGAGAGGAGTTGGCTGGGTCCCAATTCAGTCCCTGGATGTAGAAAAGGCCAAGAAAGCCACGGAGATCCTCAGTGAGAAGAAATACCGGCAGCATCCCGACCAGCTCAAGTTCTCCATCCCCATGGATGCCATGGAACAAGTGCTGGCAAAGCAAAATGCCAAGACCATGAACAAGGTGGGAAGCTGTTGGATTGACTCAAAGTTTGGGTCTTTGTTTGGGGCAAGGTGCAGTCCCACTGGAATTACTAAAATTTCCAGTGGGTGTGGTAGTTCCCTGGTTAAGACTGGACACTGAGAGATCATGGTAAGCCTCTGACTGCTCATAATTAAGGGAGTTTCATTTTCTGTTTCTAAAGATTAAAGATTTCTTCTCCAGATTTATAGTGCTTTGATAATCCTTTTTCTGTAGGACGTACTTGCAATAAGTGAACTGCAGAAAACCTGGAATTCTGTCAGTTTTGTACAAGTTTCCTGGAAAGTGGAGTTCTTTACACTTGTCTCTAGTTATCCAGGACACCACTGATCCTTATTGCTTGTTTCCCATGGAAAGTATGTCTGTGAAATAAATTTTGCTTTCCATTAATGCAGGGAAGAACACAGACTGGAAACTTCCAGCATCAATATTTATTAATTATCAAAACATTCTTTGCAAATTTCTCACAATACTAAAGAAAGGAAGGAGATAATGTTGCCCCTCAGCAGCTCTGTGAAGGTTATTTCTGGCGCTAATAATATTTCTAGGAAATATTATTTATTGCGAATGAGCAGAACAAAAGCAAACTCTTATTTTATGAGTTCAGTACCTTTTCAATGCTAAAAACGCCTTTGTGATTGCAGAGGCTGTACACAGATAAATGGAACAAAGAGAAGACCAGCATTCACGTGATGCCAGACACCCCAGAAATCCTGCAGTGCAAAGTGAACCAGATGACCATGAGCGATGTGAGTTGCTGCCCTCATGGTGGGCAGTCAGTGCCTCACTGTGGTTTCAGTGCCTTGTTTGAAGGTGTTGAACTTCAGAGTTCTGCCTTCCTCACACCTGTTCTCTTTCACATCTGAACTTAGAAACTTTACAAAGCTGGATGGGAGGAGGACAAGAAGAAGGGTTATGACTTGCAGCCAGATGCAATTCCAATAAAAGCGGCCAAAAGCTCCCGGGACATTGCAAGCGATGTGAGTCTGGTTCTGTGACTTCATTTAAATTAAGTGATTAAACCTGAGATCTTGTGATCTATTTTTTCAGTGATAAAACAGAGCTTAATGTGGCATTTTTTAACTGAGGTTTTTGCTGTTCTTTCTCTTCCCTGCTCTCAGTATAAATACAAACTGGCCTACGAGAAGGCCAAAGGGAAGCACATCGGCTTCCGCAGCCTGGAGGACGACCCCAAGCTGGTGCACTTCATGCAGGTGGCCAAGATGCAGTCTGACAGGGAGTACAAAAAGGGTTATGAGAAGGCCAAGACCAATTTCCACACTCCAGTTGACATGGTCAGCGTGGTGGCAGCCAAGAAAGCTCAGGAAGTGGCTACCAATGCGAACTACAAGAACTTAATCCACACCTACAACGTCCTGCCCGATGCTATGAGCATTGAATTGGCCAAAAACATGATGCAGTTACAAAGTGATGTAAGTGAGAGATGCTTCAGCCTTTGAGCTGTGAATACTGAGCTGCTTAGTTTATGAAAAAGCACTGTAAGATAAATAGTATTATTTTCTTAGTGGAAGTAGGTCAGGTGTCTACAAAAATGTAGTAAATTAGACAAGTTTTTCAACAATTACAGGTTGTTTTTTTTTTCCTAGACCTTGAAATATTAAATTAATGAATTTGAGCTTGGAAATAAGCAGTTTTGTGAATATTTACTCCTTACATATCCCATCAGGCTCTTCAGGAGCAACAGTTATGTGCACACCAAGACAGGAAAAACTTCACTTTTCCTTAATACATCTAATCTTACACTTCCAAATTTATAAACTATTTTATGCTTCATGCTGGTTTTTATCTGCTTTCTGCCTGCAGAATCAATACAAAGCAGAGTATGATGAAACTATGAAGGGTGTTGGGTGGCTCCCACTGGGCTCCCTGGAAGCTGAGAAGAACAAAAAAGCCATGGAAATTGTGAGTGAGAAGAAATATCGCCAGCATCCAGACAAGTTGAAGTACTCTGTTCCCATGGATTCCATGAACATGGTCTTGGCTTTAAACAATGCCAAAATCATGGATGAGGTAAGAAAGTGCTCATCAGAATTCATTTAAGCTTGCAGAAGTAACAATCTACAACTGATTTAATAGTCAACCCTGTTGTATGCAGAGCTTTAGATAACATGATTTTATTTTGTTGCTAATGAATATGCTCTAAGTGCTAAAATAAAAAGATAAATGTTCCTCCCATGGTAGTTAACAAATCATTGTCAAGGCAGTTTGGATTTCAAGTGGCAAATAGTATTTTAAATTGTTTTATTTAATAATAGCAGATATTGAGGTCTCTCTTTTTTTTTAATCCTTCCAGCACAAGTACAAACAAGCCTGGGAAGAAGATAAGAAGAAAATTCACATCACTCCAGATATTCCACAAATTGTTTTAGCAAAAGCAAATGCATTCAATTTAAGTGAAGTGAGTATTGTTTGTAAGGCTGTGACCTTGCTCATACTTTTTGATTAGGAATAAGTGAGATGAAAGCATGCAAAAGTCTCATCTTGCTAACCTGTAGTAATTGCACAAAACCTATTAATTTTCCTTTTCCCTGCTTCCTTCCCCAGAATTAGATACCCAGAATTGCCAAGAAAATCCATGTTTATAGTCAGGTTGTGAAGTGTTCATGCAGACCATTAAAATACACCAGTTGCTAACAAAATGCAGCAGACTTTGAGTACTGTTCATGTTTGTTACTCTATTTTTAATTTTATTATTGATTTTTTTTATTTCCCCATGCACAAGGCTTTGTACAGGGTTCAAAATGTAGGTAGCACCTGGTTTTTTTGTAAGAGATGACATTATAGACAGGTTTTTGGTAGCCAGTTGTTAAATCTGCATATGCTAAATAAAGTATTCTTCTAATTATGCACATCTGCGATGTGGGCAGAAATAGACATTTTTATCTCTTTTTGTTTTTTAAGGTGACATCCTTATAGATGTAACCTTTCATCCATACTTGTGCATGTGGAAAACATGTAAATTTTTGCTTTTTAAAAAGATGTTTCTTTTTCCTTTTGCAGAAAATGTACAGATCTTCATTTGAAGAAACCAGGAAGAAAGGATATGATCTCAGGGCTGATGCTATTCCTGTCAAAGCTGCCAAAGCTTCCAGGGATATTGCCAGTGATGTAAGTTCCTGGGAGAAAAAATGGGCAAGGACTGCTTCCACTGTCCCAGCCCCGGCCTTGGACACTTCCAGGGATCCAGGGGCAGCCACAGCTGCTCTGGACAATCTGTGTTAGGGCCTCAGCACCCTCATAGGGAAGAATATTTCCTTAATTTCAAATCTAAAAGAATCAAAATCTCTGTTTCTGTTCCCTTCCAGTATAAATACAAATTGGGGTATGAAAAAGACAAGGGGAAACTCGTCGGCTTCCGCAGCCTCCAGGATGATCCCAAACTTGTCCATTCCATGCAAGTGGCCAAGATGCAGTCGGACAGGGAGTACAAGAAGGCCTATGAGACGAGCAAGACTCACTACCAGACACCTTCTGACACCCTCAGCGTGGTGGCAGCCAAGGAGGCCCAGGACCGTGTCACCAACACGGGCTACAAACGCCTGATCCACCAGTACATGCTCCTGCCAGATGCAATGAGTCTGGAGCTGTACAGAAACATGAATCAGATCCAAAGTGATGTAAGTTTGCTTTTCATGACTTCTGTTTTTACATCGTGGCTGCAGTTTGGAAAGAACGGGATTATCTTTTATGAGCTGACTTCTTTGTGTGGCTTTTGTTTTTCCATCGTGGCTGTGTTTCAGAAAGAACTGCATTATTCTGTCTGAGCTGTTTGTACATTGTCAACTTTGCTTTTGTCTCCTGTTTGGCAGAATGAGTACAAGCAGGATTACAAGGAGTGGTTCAGGGGGATTGGCTGGAGTCCCATTGGTTCTCTGGACGTGGAGAAGTCAAAGAAGGCCACGGAGATTGCGAGCGATCGGAAGTACCGCCAGCACCCCAGCCTGTTCCCCTTCACCAAACAGAACGATGCCATGGACCTGGTCCTTGCAAAGCAGAATGCAAACATCATGAACAAAGTGAGTATTCAGGGGAAAAGCCAGGCAGGCATTCACATATCATCCGTTCCAATAACCATTCTGTAAATCTCTGTCACACCTTTATGTGGCAGTGTTCCCCTGGGAAAAACAACTGTCACAGGCTCCTCTTTTCATTTTCTTCATCAATGAAACTGTCCTTGATAAAAAGCATTAGTTAAAGAAATCTCTTCTCATTTTTCTCCAACCTCTATTCATCCCATTCTTATATGGAAATGACTGGTCCTGAAAATCTTGATAGTTTGATTTCATTAGGAGGAAGACCAGACAATAATTCAGCTGATTCTGGATTAGATCATTGCATAGTCAAATAAATCTGAGTCAGCACCTTCACCTTGTTACTCATCCATATCCAAATGGAAAGGTGAAAACCCTGGAAAAACCATCTTTTGTCATTTATATTAACACATCTGATGTAACTTTCTGTCCACAGCATGCTTATACCCAAGCCTGGGAGAAGGATAAAACTCAGGTCCATGTGATGCCAGACACACCAGATATTCTACAGGCCAAACAGAACAAGACAAACTACAGTCAGGTGGAGTATTTTGATACATACTATTAACATTTTAAATTAATATCTACTGGAGATTTAGAACACAGGCAAGAATTTCATGTGGCCAATATTTTCAGAGTAAAATAAGTACCAGCTTCAGGCTAGCAAGCTGACAGACTAAATTGCATTATAATGTATGTTAAATATAAGTCCTGCTTTTTGAAGTCTGGAAATGCATAGTCTGTGCTCTATGCTTAGCATAGAGTTCAGTCATGTTAAAAATTCCTTACTATAAAATTACAAGTTAATTGCGTATATTTTTAACCTAACCTATGGGAAAAGGTAGGTGCAGTAATTCCAGCTTTTCTCGCAGCTTTCAGATAGCAGAAAGGGACAACTGTGGAAAACACTCAAGTTTTGCTTTGCATCATTGCCCAGAGGCAAATATTTGACTTAAGAATCCCTGTACTTAAAATCAACTGAGCACAAACTGACTTGACTGTTAAATGGCTTCATGAAAATCTTATTAAAATTTTGTTAAGCCAGTCAAAAAGTGTTGAGTTATCTCAGATGTATGTATTTCAAGTTCTTCAGATATTCTTCAAATCAAGATAAGCTATAGTAGGAAGCTGCTAAATAGTAAAAATCTATTTAGTCCCTCTCCTAAGCCTTGGAAGACCAGCATTCCTTGTTTATCAGCTTCCCATTTCTCAGTTCCCATTCTAGCAGCCCTTCTCTCATAACTGAAGCCTGTGAGGTGACCAGAATTTGGATCTTTAGTGTATCTAAATAGCAGGTGACATACATATTACTGCTTCTAATTAATATTATTTTCAATTTTAGAAACTCTACAAGCTTGGCTGGGAGGAAATGATAAAGAAAGGCTATGACCTCACACCTGAAGCCATGTCAGTGAAAGCTGCCAAAGCTTCAAGGGACATTGCAAGTGATGTAAGGAGCATTTTTAACTCAATGTGACATGCATTGATCTGGTTGTTGTAACCTACAGAGTCACAGTAAATTGAAATACACCTCTCTGCTAAGGTGTGGCTTGGAGTCAAAACCAACACTGCTGACAAAACTCCTTCCTGAGCTCTTTTTGTCCAATTTAACAAGGGTTTCTCTGGCATCTTAACAAGTCCAAAGTTTGGTCCATTCGTGACATGCCTGGTCATAAAAAGAGAGGAGTTTTCTGCTCTTTTGGCTGCTTTATTTTCAGAGCAGCAGCAAATCTGGTCCAATTAGCTGAGTGCTGTGCCTATCCAGAGAAATCCTCTTTACAACTCTGAAATGGATGTTGTGACACATGGACTGCTGTTACCATAACTTGGTACAAATACAACTCTGCATTTGTGGAAGAGATTTTATTAATCATTGGGAAATATTTCCTGTGATTAAGTATCTTTGTATTTTGTAATTTTTCATTGTTGATTAGGTTATTCATCAAAATATTTCAGTCTGTGAATATTAGGGAATTCTGAGCAGAGTGAGTGTGTGAACCAGGTGGCACAGGAGACCATTCCTATTGCCGTGGTCTCTTCCTTCCCAAGGACTCTTTCTTCCCAAGGAGAGCATTCACTGATACCAAGTCATGCACGTTAGTCAAGGGGCTGCTAGAACTTTCATGAGATGCCATAGCAAGTTCCTTATTTCTAGAATCACACAATCACAAAATGGTTTGGGTTGGAAGGGACATTGAGGATTACTCAGTTCCACCCTTTCTGCGGGCAGGGCCGCTATCCACTATCCCAGGTTGCTCCAAGCCCCATCCAACCTGGCCTTGACCACTTCCAGGGGTAATTTCACGAGGAACATTAAGATGAGGGAAAATATTGGTATTTTGCTGGTATATTTTACCTCCACGTGTTTGTCTGTGGTTTGAGTGGTGCCACATTTGCCATTGCAGTTCAAGTACAAAGAAGGATACCGCAAGCAGCAGGGGCATCACATCGGGTTCCGCAGCTTGCAGGATGATCCCAAGATGCTGTGGTCCATGCAAGTAGCTAAAATGCAGAGTGAGAGGGAGTACAAGAAAGACTTTGAAAAGTGGAAGACCAAGTTCAACATGCCCGTGGATATGCTGGGCTTCCTTCTGGCTAAGAAGTGTCAGGAGCTGGTCAGTGACGTGGACTACAAGCGGATACTGCACCGCTGGACTTGTCTGCCAGACCAGGTCGATGTCACCGAGGCAAAGAGGGTCAACGAGCTGCAGAGTGATGTAAGCTCCCTCTGGCTTTAATTCACTTATTTCCGTGTAAAACATTTACTGCTGATTGGAAAGTATCTTTGATGACTGCTTTTGATATCAGTATAGATCAGATTGGAGCTAAACTGCCAGTTAGACTTTTCATAGGGTTTAATCAATGAACACTGAAATAATCTGCTATGATTTGATTTTCATCCTTAACAGAACGTGTATAAGTCAGATCTGCAGTGGCTCAGAGGCATTGGATGGAGTCCTTTGGGATCTCTGGAAGCTGAAAAGAACAAGAAAGCTTCTGAAATACTGAGTGAGAAGAAGTACAGGCAGCACCCAGACACTGTTAAGTTCACAAGTATCCCAGATGCCATGGATGTCGTTTTGGCAAAATCTAATGCCAAAAATAGGAGTGATGTAAGTTGCCTCTAGAGACAAATGTGGGATTCAATAAGTGAATACATGAATATACATTTTAAAAAGGATCTCTGGTTCAGAACAGGCACTTAAAATATACACATAGCAGGTGTTTATAGTCAGGGCCTCACTGCTCTTTGTGCCTTGTTCAGAAGATGATCTCGAGTGCGGATAATTTACTCAGTATAACTGCAAATAAGACCTTTAGTAGGCGGTATGTAAGTATATTGTTTTGATGCTGCTTCCTGGGCATTACACAGATGTAAAGGAAAAAAAATGTTGTATTTCAGTAACAAGTCATTGCGTTGTTTGGTTTTAATATCTCATCTTGTTTACATCCCCAGTTCTTGCTTAGTACATCTTTGCTTTGCCAATGCAAAGAGAGGGTGAGCTGAAATTACTGCTGTGCAGGTGAATCTTGGATCAGACCAGGTTTTTGTTTGTGTCTCATTCAGATACTCTACAGGGAAGCTTGGAACAAAGACAAGACTAAGATTCACATCATGCCCGATACACCTGAAATTTTGCTGGCTAAATCAAACTTGATTAACACAAGTGATGTAAGTTTGCATTTGAAACTGGGTATAGAGAATCACAGGGTTTTATTACTCACCTCTGCAGAAAGCTTTGGGAGTAATACAGATTAATACATTTGCTAAGAGGAAATTTTGATGTTCAATGAAACAATCAGAAAATATTTAAATTGTAATTTTATAATATTTTATATCCCAGGTTACAAAATACATGTCATTAATAGCAAGGTATGGAGTTTGATTTAATTAATTAAACTGTTTCTGGAAACCCATGCTTTCTTTTCAATAGTCAGGGGTGGAAGGTTGTAGCATTGAAAAACTCTCTAGAGAGTTTTATCTGTATTAATTCCTTTGAATCCTTCTCCACCAGAAACGTTACAAGGTAGGATATGAAGAGCTGAAGAAGAAAGGCTATGACCTCCCTCCTGATGCCATCCCCCTCCAGGCAGCCAAGGCATCCCGAGACATAGCCAGCGAGGTGGGTCTTGCAGAGGGAAAATCAGAATGGGGGCTTGAATTAAAATGGTTTATGTTTAACTGGAGGAGATATGGAAAATTTTAACACTGTTGTATTGCTGCCCACCTCAAAGGTGGCGTAATTCTTGATGGTGTAAAGTTAATTAACTTAAATACAATAATTTAAAGATGATAGAATATAGATATGAGAAATCCTTTAGTATCTCCTGGATTTTAAAACAAATGCTAAAAATTTTGGGGAAAACTCACAAACAAATTCAGATGTGTTAGATTCAAAATTATTAACAACTGTATTAAAAACAAAGAAACTGAAATGGCAGCCTGGAAAGAAGTGGTAATTTTTGCTTCTGTGTTCAATTAGTACAAATACAAAACTGCATACAGAAAACAGCTGGGCCACCACATCGGGGCCAGGAACATCGAGGACGACCCCAAGATGATGTGGTCCATGCACGTGGCCAAGATCCAGAGTGACAGGGAGTACAAGAAGGACTTTGAGAAGTCCAAGACGAGGTTCAGCAGCCCCGTGGACATGCTGGGAGTGGTGCTGGCCAAGAAGTGCCAGGAGCTGGTGAGCGATGCCGATTACCGGCACCCTCTGCACCGCTGGACCTGCCTGCCGGACCAGAGCGACGTCGTCCATGCCAAGACAGTGTACGACCTGCAGAGTGATGTGAGTTGTTCTTCACGGGCTGGGGGACAGCCTTGGGTTGTCTGTGCTGTGTTCTGTTCCAGTTTTGAAGCAGGGGTCTGTGTGGCAGGGAAAGGTCAAGGCAGTCAAGGGTTTTTTTTAATGGAGAACCAGCAGCTGGGAAAGACAAACCCTGAGGGCAGTGGAGAATGGTATGAAGAGCCTTAGGAGATGGGCACAAACACAAAGGGTGGCTATTGGATTGACTCACTGAAACATGTTCCATTCAGGAGAACATCCATTGGTAGGAGTTGGGTTTGCTTGGAGTGAGGAGCTTGCTGAGCTGATCTTTTCCTTTCCTGTCCTTGCAGAACGTGTACAAGTCTGACCTGCAGTGGCTGAGGGGCATTGGCTGGTCCCCAATTGGGTCACTGGACGCTGAGAAGAACAAGAGGGCGAGCGAGATCCTGAGTGACAAGAAGTACCGGCAGCACCCAGACACCATCAAATTCACCAGCCTGCCTGACTCGATGCCCATGGTGCTGGCAAAGCAGAACTCCAAAATCATGGACCAGGTGAGATTTCCTTGTGTTTGCATCCTGAAGAAAACAGATGCCTTCCTTTGTCAAGATGTTGGTCCTTCCATGACCCAGGCTGTGCAAGGGGAATGTTGGGTCCTCTTGCCTCAGGGACATTTGTTCCTTGGTTGAGATGAAATTTTTGTTTTTGTGGTTGGAGCAGTAATGGGATGCAGTGTGGAAAAGGGTGAAGCTTTAGAAAATTTTGGAGAAAGGGCAGGATTTTCTAGGTTAGTGCAAAGTAGAGCCCCCTTTGCTTTGGTTCACAGAGCTGATCTTCCTCTAGAGTTTTTTCCTGAGCTGGTGTGATCTTAGCTCCCTCTGTGCTTGTCGTTTCCCAGCGCTCGTACATCTCAGCCTGGGAGAAGGACAAAACCAGCATTCACATCATGCCAGACACGCCTGGGATCCTGCTGGCCCAGCAGAACAAAGTGAACTTCAGCGAGGTGGGTGCTTGTTGTGGGTGCAGAGTGTGTCCCTGGGCGCTGCCATGTGCTGGCAGCAGCACTGTGTGAGGGCGTGGTGGTGTCTGTTTCAGAAACT
The DNA here is from genome assembly GCF_021018805.1 of Prinia subflava. Lineage (NCBI taxonomy): Eukaryota > Metazoa > Chordata > Aves > Passeriformes > Cisticolidae > Prinia > Prinia subflava. The sequence goes on along the minus strand of NC_086252.1, from coordinate 37,754,472 downwards.
GTACAAGCAGGCGATGGAGGAGGAGAAGAAGAAGGGCTACGACATGCGGGCAGATGCCATTCCCATCAAGTCTGCCAAAGCTTCCCGGGACATTGCCAGTGATGTGAGTGCACAGGAGCCCTCATGGCACACGCTGTCACACGGGTGCCATGTGTTGGCAGTTGAACCCAGGGTTTTCAGCTGAGCTAAATGGAGGCAACAAATCCATTTTCTGTCACTGCCATTCAGTTGTCCTTCAAAGCTTTTGTTCTGTGCTGTCCACCTGTAGCTGTCCCTGCAAGTTATGGGTGTGCACTGTTGCAAGGGAAGGTCTGGGTGATGAGGAAGGGTAGCCATATGAGCAGGGTGATGGCCATAGCCCAAAGCAGGGTCCTTCCTGGGCTTTTGAGTGCCTCTCCTCATGCAACATCCTGGAGTTCTGAGGTGTTGGGCTTCCCTCAGCACTCCCCGTCTGCATGGCACTGACTCTGCAGCTACACAGCTGAGCTGTGCATCAGGAAAGAAAACCCAAATCTAGTTTTCATTTAAAAATTAAAGCTGTATAAAAAAGCGTAATTTTTTGTTACTCTTAGTTGTTAACATAAAATTGCCCTCCTGTATGTGTTTGCTGTCTTAATTCAATCTTCCCAGCAAGTCTCTGTGTAGCTTCATTTTGTTGCCTCAGTAGTTTGAGTAAGAGTTGATTTGGCCATTGTGCTTGAAGATCAGCGAATGCTTCTTTCTGCAGGGGGTATTTATTGAACTTCAGGTCTTTGGTGTATCTTTCATGATTTAGAGACTTCTTACTCTCAGTTACAGAGCATTAGCTCTTGATATATAGGCCAGGGAGAGTCATGGAAGGTGTGTTTTATGAGAAGGATAATGTGTGTGTTCTTTTTTAGCTGTAGACGGTAGGTCATCAGCTGAACACCCTCACACTGTAAAATCTCTGTGGTTTCAGCTAATAAATTAGTTGGAGGTGGTGCCACAGGGGTTGCTAGGAATGTAAAAAACACTAAAATAATACCCACTGCATACTGTTTTTTCCTACAGTACAAGTACAAGGAAGGGTATCGCAAACAGCTGGGCCACCACATCGGGGCCAGGAACATCGAGGACGACCCCAAGATGATGTGGTCCATGCACGTGGCCAAGATCCAGAGTGACAGGGAGTACAAGAAAGCCTTTGAGAAATCCAAGACCCACTTCAGCAGCCCCGTGGACATGCTGGGAGTGGTGCTGGCCAAGAAGTGCCAGGAGCTGGTGAGCGATGCCGATTACCGGCACCCTCTGCACCGCTGGACCTGCCTGCCGGACCAGAGCGACGTCGTCCATGCCAAGACAGTGTACGACCTGCAGAGTGATGTGAGTTGTTCTTTACTGGCTGGAGGACAGCCTTGGGTTGTCTGTCTGATGTTCTTTCTGCTGTTGGAGGAGGAGTCTATTTGTCAGGGGAAGGGAAAGAGATTAAAATGTTTGTCTTCTGGAGAACCAAGAGTTGGCAAGTCTTGAGTGCAGATGAAAATGGTATGAAGAGCCTTAGGAGATGGGTGCAGCCACTGAATGGGTGGTTATTGGGTTGACTCAGTGGAATGTGCTCCATTAAAAGGAGTTTCCTGTGGTAGGAGATGAGGTTGCTTGGAGTGAGGAGCTTGCTGAGCTGATCTTTTCCTTTCGTGTCCTTGCAGAACGTGTACAAGTCTGACCTGCAGTGGCTGAGGGGCATTGGCTGGTCCCCAATTGGATCACTGGACGCTGAGAAGAACAAGAGGGCGAGTGAGATCCTGAGTGACAAGAAGTACCGGCAGCACCCAGACACCATCAAATTCACCAGCCTGCCTGACTCGATGCCCATGGTGCTGGCAAAGCAGAACTCCAAAATCATGGACCAGGTGAGATTTCCTTGTGTTTGCATCCTGAAGGAAATGGGCATGCATGTTGTTCTTTGTTCTTCCATGGTCTAGTTCTTCAAGGGGGATGCTGCATCTTCTTCTCTCAGGGATTTGTGTTCCTTGTTTGAGATAAAACTCTCTTTTGAGCATGTAATGGGGTACAGTGTAGAAAAGAAAAGGGTAAAGCATTGGAAAGTTCCTGGGTCAATGCAAAGTAGAGCCCCCTTGCTTTGGTTAATGGGTCTTGTTTGCTCGTTAAGTTTGTTTCCCAGAGCCTGTGTGATCTTACCTCCCTCTCTCCTCCTCGTTTCCCAGCGCTCGTACATCTCAGCCTGGGAGAAGGACAAAACCAGCATTCACATCATGCCAGACACGCCTGGGATCCTGCTGGCCCAGCAGAACAAAGTGAACTTCAGCGAGGTGGGTGCTTGTTGTGGGTGCAGTGTGTGTCCCTGGGCGCTGCCATGTGCTGGCAGCAGCACTGTGTGAGGGCGTGGTGGTGTCTGTTTCAGAAACTGTACAAGCAGGCGATGGAGGAGGAGAGGAAGAAGGGCTACGACATGCGGGCAGATGCCATTCCCATCAAGTCTGCCAAAGCTTCCCGGGACATTGCCAGTGATGTGAGTGCACAGGAGCCCTCGTGGCACACGCTGGGGCTGAGCCTTTTCTCACTCTAAAGTCTCTGTGGTTTCAGCTGCTGTGTTTTCTGGAGCTGATGCCTCAGGGGCTGCTGGGGTCATATAAAAACTCCAGCCTAACAGTGAGTGAACATTTTCTTTGTCCATAGTACAAGTACAAGGAAGGGTATCGCAAACAGCTGGGCCACCACATCGGGGCCAGGAACATCGAGGACGACCCCAAGATGATGTGGTCCATGCACGTGGCCAAGATCCAGAGTGACAGGGAGTACAAGAAAGCCTTTGAGAAATCCAAGACGCACTTCAGCAGCCCCGTGGACATGCTGGGAGTGGTGCTGGCCAAGAAGTGCCAGGAGCTGGTGAGCGATGCTGATTACCGGCACCCTCTGCACCGCTGGACCTGCCTGCCGGACCAGAGCGATGTCGTCCATGCCAAGACAGTGTACGACCTGCAGAGTGATGTGAGTTGTTCTTTACTGGCTTTGTTGCAACCACAAGTCTCTCTTGTGTTCTGTTCCTCTGCTGGAAGAGGTTCCTGTGCAGATAATTATTCTTGGCTGACTCTGTGGGACTGAAGTTGCGTTGTGGCACTTCTTGTCATGGACAGTTAGCGGTGATGTTTGTGTGGGCTCAGACTTCATGGTCACAGAAGAATCCTTTCTTGCCGTGAACATTTTATGGGGAAGAGTTGTGGCTGGTACCTTCACTATTGTACAGCAGGGGAAAGGAAACAGAGTCAAATATTTGTCTTTGGAGGACCAGCAGGGGCCATGGCAAGCTCTGGGTGCAGTGGTACATGGCACAAAGGGTCTTGGGAGGGTTATGGCACCTCCTCTGCCTCTGCCAGGTGCGGAATGCCAAATGGAGCATGTCTTTGCTGGGGATACTAGAAAGATTGAGAGGGAGGGTGGTGGATTCCTTGGTAGGTACTCATGCTGTTGAAAGAGTGGAGAAGCAGGTGTGGGGAGCTGATCTTAATGGGAGTCCCATTCCTGGTGTACAGTGGGTTGACCCAGGGGATAGTGTTCCTTTGGTAGAGCTTCCCGTGGTAGAAGATGAAGTTGTTTGGAGTGAGGAGTTTCCTGAGTTGCTTTGTGTCCTTTCGTGTCCTTGCAGAACGTGTACAAGTCTGACCTGCAGTGGCTGAGGGGCATTGGCTGGTCCCCAATTGGATCATTGGACGCTGAGAAGAACAAGAGGGCGAGCGAGATCCTGAGTGACAAGAAGTACCGGCAGCACCCAGACACCATCAAATTCACCAGCCTGCCTGACTCGATGCCCATGGTGCTGGCAAAGCACAACTCTGAAATCATGAACCAAGTGAGATTTCCTTGTGTTTGCATCCTGAAGGAAATGAGCACCTTCCTTTCTCAGAAACTTGGTCAATGTCCTTCCAAGGACCAGGTTGTGCAGGGGGAGGAAATCCCTCTTGCCTCAGGGATTTCTGTTACTTGTTTGAGATAAAACTCTTGTTTCATGTGGTTGGAGCAGTAATGGGATGCAATGTGGAAAAGGGTGAAGCGTTGGAAACTTTAGCAAAAGGAAAGATGTTCCTGGGTCAGTGCAAAGTAGAGGCTTCTTGCTTTGGTTCGTGGACCTGATTTGCTAGTTGAGTTGTTTTCCCAGAGCCTGTGTGATCTTAGCTCCCTCTGTGCTTCTCATTTCCCAGCGCTCGTACATCTCAGCCTGGGAGAAGGACAAAACCAGCATTCACATCATGCCAGACACGCCTGGGATCCTGCTGGCCCAGCAGAACAAAGTGAACTTCAGCGAGGTGGGTGCTTGTTGTGGGTGCAGTGTGTGTCCCTGGGCGCTGCCATGTGCTGGCAGCAGCACTGTGTGAGGGCGTGGTGGTGTCTGTTTCAGAAACTGTACAAGCAGGCGATGGAGGAGGAGAAGAAGAAGGGCTACGACATGCGGGCAGATGCCATTCCCATCAAGTCTGCCAAAGCTTCCCGGGACATTGCCAGTGATGTGAGTGCACAGGAGCCCTCGTGGCACACGCTGGGGCTGAGCCTTTTCTCACTCTAAAGTCTCTGTGGTTTCAGCTGCTGTGTTTTCTGGAGGTGGTGCCACAGGGGCTGCTGGGGTCATATAAAAGCTCCAGCCTAACAGTGAGTGAACATTTTCTTTGTCCATAGTACAAGTACAAGGAAGGGTATCGCAAACAGCTGGGCCACCACATCGGGGCCAGGAACATCGAGGACGACCCCAAGATGATGTGGTCCATGCACGTGGCCAAGATCCAGAGTGACAGGGAGTACAAGAAAGCCTTTGAGAAATCCAAGACGCACTTCAGCAGCCCCGTGGACATGCTGGGAGTGGTGCTGGCCAAGAAGTGCCAGGAGCTGGTGAGCGATGCTGATTACCGGCACCCTCTGCACCGCTGGACCTGCCTGCCGGACCAGAGCGACGTCGTCCATGCCAAGACAGTGTACGACCTGCAGAGTGATGTGAGTTGTTCTTCACGGGCTGGGGGACAGCCTTGAGTTCTCTATTCTGGTGTTGGTGGAGGTTTGTGTGGTAAGGGAAGGTAAAGGGAATTAAAAACTTTATTTTTCTGGAGAACCAAGAGTAAGCAAAGGTAAGAAATTTTGACGCTGAGAATGTTCTGAGGAGCCTTAGAAGGTGGGGTGAAAGGCTCTTCCAATATCTCTGGCAGTTGCAGATTGCCACATGGGCTGGGTTTTTATTCACAATACCAAGAAGATAGGAGGGGGAAGATTTGTGGATTTCTTTATAGCCTCTTGTGGTGTTGCAGAAGTGAGGACACAGGTTATTGGGAGCTGAGCTAATCCAGAGTTACTTCTGTGGCACAGGCTGGTGGGTTGACCTAGTGGAATGTGCTCCATTAAAAGGAGTTTCCTGTGGTAGGAGATGAGGTTGCTTGGAGTGAGGAGCTTGCTGAGCTGATCTTTTCCTTTCGTGTCCTTGCAGAACGTGTACAAGTCTGACCTGCAGTGGCTGAGGGGCATTGGCTGGTCCCCAATTGGGTCACTGGATGCTGAGAAGAACAAGAGGGCGAGCGAGATCCTGAGTGACAAGAAGTACCGGCAGCACCCAGACACCATCAAATTCACCAGCCTGCCTGACTCGATGCCCATGGTGCTGGCAAAGCACAACTCTGAAATCATGAACCAAGTGAGATTTCTTCGTGTTTGCATCCTGAAGGAAATGGGCACCTTCTTTCTGTGGATGTTGGTCAATGTCCTTCTAGGGCCCAGGCTGTGCAAGGGGAATGTTGGCTTCTCTTGCCTCAGGGATTTGTGTTCCTTGTTTGAGATGAATTTTTTGTTTTTGTGGTTGGAGCAATGGGGTACAGTGTGTAAAAGAACAGGGTGAAGCATTAGAAAGATTTGGGGAAAGGGCAGGAGTTCTTGGGTCAGTGCAAAATAGAGCCCCCTTGATTTGATTCACAGAGCTGATCTTCCTCTAGAGTTTTTTCCCTGAGCCTGTGTGATCTTACCTCCCTCTGTGCTTCTCATTTCCCAGCGCTCGTACATCTCAGCCTGGGAGAAGGACAAAACCAGCATTCACATCATGCCAGACACGCCTGGGATCCTGCTGGCCCAGCAGAACAAAGTGAACTTCAGCGAGGTGGGTGCTTGTTGTGGGTGCAGAGTGTGTCCCTGGGCGCTGCCATGTGCTGGCAGCAGCACTGTGTGAGGGCGTGGTGGTGTCTGTTTCAGAAACTGTACAAGCAGGCGATGGAGGAGGAGAAGAAGAAGGGCTACGACATGCGGGCAGATGCCATTCCCATCAAGTCTGCCAAAGCTTCCCGGGACATTGCCAGTGATGTGAGTGCACAGGAGCCCTCGTGGCACACGCTGGGGCTGAATCCTTTCTTTCTTTAAATTCTCTGTGGTTTCAGCTGCTGGAGGTGCTCCAGGTTTTCTGGAGGTGGTGCCACATGGGTCTTGGTGATGTAAAAAGCCCTAAGCTAACAGTGAGTGAACATTTTCTTTGTCCATAGTACAAGTACAAGGAAGGGTATCGCAAACAGCTGGGGCACCACATTGGGGCCAGGAACATCGAGGACGATCCCAAGATGATGTGGTCCATGCACGTGGCCAAGATCCAGAGTGACAGGGAGTACAAGAAGGACTTTGAGAAGTCCAAGACGAGGTTCAGCAGCCCCGTGGACATGCTGGGAGTGGTGCTGGCCAAGAAGTGCCAGGAGCTGGTGAGCGATGCCGATTACCGGCACTACCTGCACCAGTGGACGTGTCTGCCTGACCAGAATGATGTGATCCATGCTAGGGAAGCCTATGATCTCCAGAGTGATGTGAGTATTTGCTGATAAGTCCTGGACTTCTGAAATATTTGTAGATTCCTTGGACTATATATTAGACTAATTGTTCTCATATAGTATTTTTTCTCGTGGTTTTTTTCCTGTTCCAAGCAAGGTCATTATATTTTGAGGAGTGAAGGAATCTGAATGTTAGGGCATTATGAAGGTTTATATACAGGCAAACAGCAGAATTATCTCTATATAATCCTTCATAATAGGGAATTTTAATATATTTAAATGGAGATTAACATAAAAAGGGCAAATTTTAACTGCTGCCTTTATATTTTGTAACAGAACTGCTACAAGTCTGACCTGCAATGGCTGCGGGGCATTGGTTGGGTCCCAATTGGTTCCTTGGAAGTTGAGAAGGCCAAGAAAGCAGGGGAGATCCTGAGTGACAAAATTTACCGCCAGCATCCCGACACCATCAAGTTCACCAGCATCCCAGATTCTCTCCCGATGGTGTTGGCCAAGCAGAATGCAGACACCATGAACAAGGTGAGTCTGGGTTTCATCAGGTAACACATCAATAGTCTCTGCCTAAACCCCTGAGACAGGACTAGGACCACAGGCCTGTGAGATTTCTGCACAGTAAGGCTGTAAAAATGTAAGTTCTGGTCTTGGTAATCAGTGGGAAACTCATTTTCATCAAGAACTGACTTAATAATATTTTCCAAGATAATTACTAATTTGTCTCAATTATTAATTGTGAATGTCTCCAAATACTCTGCTGTGTTTCTCCTGCAGCGTTTGTATACTGAGGCCTGGGATAAAGACAAGACACAAATCCACATCATGCCTGACACGCCTGAAATCACACTGGCAAGAGAGAACAAGAAGAACTACAGTCTGGTGAGTGTGGGGGCTCTGCAAATGTAACTGCTCTGTGTCATGGCCGGGTCAGGAGTGTTCTGGGAAACCTTCTAGAGGTGACACTATCAGTTTCCTTAAGTAACTCTCATATTTATCCAAAAAATTGTGACTTTAAGAGCATTGTTTGAGTATCTGTGGTACTGCATACATAGAGCTGTGAGCACTGGTGAGAAGAAATGCCATAAATTCCACACAAGTTGTGTGATTCCACTGAATGTTTGGGGGGTCATTTCTGCCAGTGTACATAATGCTGGGGAAGCAAAAATGAATACCAGAAAGGTAATTACAAGCATTATTCTGAAAAGGTGTGATGCCAGTGTTCAATGTCATTTTAGGCAAATGAATTCACATCAGCAGGCCACATCAGTGGTTTTAAAAAGTACATTTTGCTCATTTGTACTGAAGAAAAGTTTAGCTCTAAATTGTATTCAATGTTACATTATTTAAAGCAGTAAATTAAAAATTAATTTACAAATGTATTTAGCAAAGGTCTTCCTTTGACATGAATTTATCATCTGGTGTTCTGGGGTTTTGAGTTAAAGGTAGATAAAACTGGGTATAATAAATCTAAACACAATTATTAGATCTGCTTCCAAGCAATTTGTTTTGCATAGAATATAAGATGTGGAACTTATGAGTCCCATTGTTTAATTCTTCTAAATCTAGAAACAATACAGACAGGCCATGGAAGATGCAAAGCAGAAAGGCTACGATTTGAGAGCTGATGCCATCCCCATCCAAGCAGCCAAAGCATCCAGGCAAATTGCCAGTGATGTAAGAATCTACTTTTTTGTTTCTTTCTATGTTGACATCTCTCTTCTGCATCCTGAAAATTCTCAGCTGGATTCTGGAAAAGGCATTGCAGTTAAACTGTGACCTTAAGTAATAGATTTTTGCAAGTAAATGATCATATGTGTTAAAAAAAACATGAAGTTAGCAATTATAAGAACAACATAATGCTGCTATCATGATAATTGTATAGCTCATAGCCCTAGATGTGTAAATAAGTATTTACAGTGTATATATCATTATATAATGATATACATATCATAATGATACACATATCATTATATAATCCTAGTAAGGATTAAATGCATTTAATAAGACCAGGATGATTTCTCACTAATATTAGTAAAGCACATTTCTTCAAAGAGCAAAATGATAAAAGACTTAGTCCAAGTTTAGTGTTCTAACTCAAACAGCAAAAAACTTTAGTCCTAGAATCCTAGAATATTATTAGCATGAGAATTGATTTGACTATTTAGGGTTTTTCTAATGGTGGTTATAGATAAGTTTGGAAAGTTAGATAAGCTTTGCTGGAATATTTAATATGAGTAGCTGATACTTATAAGTGATACAGAAATGTGATATCTTGGTTTGTGTTCCAGTACAAGTACAAGGAAGGGTATCGCAAACAGCTGGGCCACCACATCGGGGCCAGGAACATCGAGGACGACCCCAAGATGATGTGGTCCATGCACGTGGCCAAGATCCAGAGTGACAGGGAGTACAAGAAGGACTTTGAGAAGTCCAAGACGAGGTTCAGCAGCCCCGTGGACATGCTGGGAGTGGTGCTGGCCAAGAAGTGCCAGCAGCTGGTCAGCGACGTTGACTACCGGCACTACCTGCACCAGTGGATCTGCCTGCCCGACCAGAACGACGTGATCCACGCCAAGCAGGCCTACGACCTCCAGAGTGATGTGAGTGCTCTGGCATTGGAGTTTTGCTGAGGAATGTGTTTGGTATTTTACATAACTGGATCAGGCTGTCTTGTTCTGATGTGGTAGAACCAACTTTCTGAGATTTATTTTTAAATTTTGTGGCTGATTGAAACTGAGCTCTCCAACAGGATGTGTTAATTAATTGATACTTCAAGGAAATCCTCTAACTTCAGAATTGCTATCTATCATTTACTGTTCTGTAAAAGTTGGATAATGGTTTCACTCTTAATGTAGTGGATATGCAACTGTTTTTTCTCTATTTTCTCTTGTGCTTTGAATTTATTTAAATTACTTGTTGTTAGTGAGGTTAATTACTGGTGAACTATTCACCATGTAAGTTGCATTATTGTTATTATTGATAGAATAACCCGTGTGGGTGACTTTTAAAAATATTTTTAACAGAACGTGTACAAGTCTGACCTGGAGTGGCTGCGGGGAGTTGGCTGGGTCCCAATTGGATCCTTGGAAGTCGAGAAAGCCAAGAGAGCAGGGGAGATCCTGAGTGACAAAATTTACCGCCAGCATCCGGACACCATCAGGTTCACCAGTGTCCCGGATTCCCTGGAGATGGTGTTGGCCAAGCAGAACGCAGACACCATGAACAAGGTGAGTCCTGATCCCACTGGGAGACTCATCAGAGGTCTGTGCCTCACCCCTGGAGACAGCACTGGGAATGAACCGAGCACAAGCAATGCTCACTGGTTTATTCCTTCTCTGTAATCAATGTGGTGTTTTTTAAGTGTTGTTATATTTCCACAAGTCAATCCTCCTTTTGTTAATAATATCTCTTCCTAATTTCCTAACTGATTTTCCCTGTTATATATCCTATATTTTTATCTGCTATGGTCTGTGTTTTCCCTGATACTTGAAATATTAACCTGGTTTTGAATGCCATGTCAATCTCTTCCTGTTTTCCTTCTTAGCGTTTGTACACTGAAGCGTGGAACAAAGATAAGACCACGATTCACGTCATGCCTGACACCCCAGAAATCCTGCTGGCCAAACAAAACAGAGTCAACTACAGTGAGGTGAGTGCAACTGAAATCTGAGACAATTAACTTGTACTTCTGACAAGTACGCTTTTTTCATCGCTGACTTTCAGTTAATATTAAAATATTGTTGGGTTTTTTATTTTTCATAAATGGTCTGTTCCCATGCTGAAATCAGAGTTGTTCCTGGAACTGACCTCCTGGCTATCTAATTGTGCTATTAAAATATGTATTATCCCCTGTAAATGAGTAATCATTTCTACAGCAAGGTATGGAAATAACTTGTTTTGCTCTGCTTTCCCTCAATGATTTCCATTTTCCAAGCATCTACAATAAAATTACAAGGTCGTTGAAATCTGCAGGTTTTTATTTTCTAGTGAACATAGAGCTGGGCTGAAGATCTTTAGGTTGCCTGAAAATCAACAGTATTGTTTAGGGACATGAATAGTGCTACTACTCAGATGTGCTGAACTGAAAAGCTATTTTGTGCTTGAAAGTAAATTGTGAATTATTTTCTCACAGAAAATGTACAAACTGGCCTTGGAGGAGTCGAAGAAGAAGGGCCATGATTTGCGTTATGATGCCATTCCCATCCAGTCTGCCAAAGCCTCCAGGGAGATTGCCAGTGAGGTGAGCAGGCTTTGTTCTCATTTCTCCATGGATTTGGTAATGGAAAAGAATCCAAATGTTTGCTACTCTCATACTTCATAGAATAGATAATATTGAAATCTATTTTCATAGTGATTCTTTTTAATCATTCCACTACATTACCTACACGGAAGAAAGGGCTAGCCAGTATTTTTGTCATGATGAATATATCACTGTAATAAATAAATACTAGAACGTGAAGATTATTGATATGCCCCCTGCAATACTTGTGTTGATATCCATGGATATTCAAGCAGCATGATCAAAAAGGTGTATGAACCAATGGTAAAGATATTTGGTAATTTCGGATTCAAACAATATTTCTGTTCAAGTGTCATAATGAAATTCAAGATGTCTGAACATAAAAAGAGGATAGACCACACAATGAATGTGACAGCTTTTGCTTCTGGAATGAGGCACCCTAACTTAGAGATGGAGAATAACAGATTTTTCCTTCTTGTTTTCTATCAAGTTTGATACTTCAGCTCTTAATGTGTTAAGATCAAATCATGTGGTCTTAATCAAAGAGTCTTGTAAAAAGTTTTTAAAGTTAATATTTACAATTTAAAATAATAGTAAAAGAACGTGAAATACCAAACTTGTTAGAATGTGACATTAAATGTTCAGTGAATTGAAAGCATATTATATAAAAATATATAGTAGAAAATTAGAGTAGATATTTATAGTAGATAGTATAGATGTAGTAGATAAAAATTAGCAGATAGTTATATCTATTAAAAATGCTTCTTATGTGAAAATTAATCACAGAGTAGAAAGATTTGCATCATATTTTATCTTTACAAAATAATGAGTATTCTAAACTGTTATAATTATTTATTAATTTGTCAATACACCAAGTAACTTTAGATCTCTTCTGTTCCAGTACAAGTACAAGGAAGGGTATCGCAAACAGCTGGGCCACCACATTGGGGCCAGGAACATCGAGGACGACCCCAAGATGATGTGGTCCATGCACGTGGCCAAGATCCAGAGTGACAGGGAGTACAAGAAGGACTTTGAGAAGTCCAAGACGAGGTTCAGCAGCCCCGTGGACATGCTGGGAGTGGTGCTGGCCAAGAAGTGCCAGCAGCTGGTCAGCGACGTTGACTACCGGCACTACCTGCACCAGTGGATCTGCCTGCCCGACCAGAACGACGTGATCCACGCCAAGCAGGCCTACGACCTCCAGAGTGATGTGAGTGCTCTGGCGTTGGAGTTTTGCTGAGGAATGTGTTTGGTATTTTACATAACTGGATTTAGCTGTCTTGTTCTGATGTGGTAGAACCACTTTTTGAGATGTATTTTTAAGTTTCATGGTTAAGTGATGCTCAGATCTCCTACAGGTTATATTAACTAACTGATATTTAAATGAAATCCTCTAATTCCAGGATTTGGACTTTTTATCATTTACCATTTTCTAAAACCTGGATAATGGTTTCAGCCTTAATGTAGGTGAAATGCTTTCATTTTTTCTACAAATTTCTTTACATCTTTGAATTTGTTTGAATGAAGAGCTGATAGGAAGGTTGTTTTCCTTTGGAAAGATGCGCTGTGTGGCATAGATTATTATGATTATTTTATTAAAATAACTTGTGTTATTTTTTCTTATAACAGAACGTGTACAAGTCTGACCTGGAGTGGCTGCGGGGAGTTGGCTGGGTCCCAATTGGTTCCTTGGAAGTCGAGAAAGCCAAGAGAGCAGGGGAGATCCTGAGTGACAAAATTTACCGCCAGCATCCGGACACCATCAGGTTCACCAGTGTCCCGGATTCCCTGGAGATGGTGTTGGCCAAGCAGAACGCAGACACCATGAACAAGGTGAGTCCTGATCCCACTGGGAGACTCATCAGAGGTCTGTGCCTCACCCCTGGAGACAGCACTGGGAATGAACTGAGCACAAGCAATGCTGCATTTCAGACATGATCCATTTTCAATTGCTGTGCTCTTGTTATTTCACTCCAAACTCTTAGGCCAGGTAATGGAAGGCTCAAATTTGTGTAATATTCTGCATTTTACATTTAAATATTTTCCTTGGTGCGTGTGTGCATTGGGCACTAATAATGGTTTTGTTTATTCAAAAACTTTTTGTTTTGAATAAACAAATGCTTTTTGGTTTTTTATTTTGTTTATTTTGTTTATTTTATTATTTTGTTTATTTTGTTTATGCTTTTGTTCTGGAGCAAGGTGGCATTTTCCTTAATGTCTTTAAACTCCCTCAGATAAATTCTCCTTTTTTTGATGTTACTTTTACCAGATTAAAATAACTGTATATCCATGTTATATTTTATAGTGTTATAAAATGGTTTGGTTTAGAAGGGACATTAAAGATCATTTTGTTCCAACCCCCTGCCATGGGAAGGGACAATTTCCACTAGACCAGGTTCCTATCATTTTAATTAATGTTTTTTCCATTTTTATTGAGATATTAACCTGGTTTGGAATGTCCTATAAATCTCTTCCTGTTTTCCTTCTTAGCGTTTGTACACTGAAGCGTGGAACAAAGACAAGACCACGATTCACGTCATGCCTGACACCCCAGAAATCCTGCTGGCCAAACAAAACAGAGTCAACTACAGTGAGGTGAGTGCAACTGAAATCTGACGCGATTAAAGGGTTTCTGATAAGTACACTTCTGTCACATTTAATTTTTTATCATTATTAAAATATTGTCAGATTGTTTGTTTTCATACATGGCCAATTCCAGTGCTGAAATCAGAGTTGTTCTTTCACAAAGATATATTTTCTTTAAAAAAATATCATCTGCCATAAATAAGAAATCATTTGTACAGCAAGTTGTGGAAATAGGTAATTTAACTTTTTAAATGTTCCAGTCTTTGCTTTCCGTAAATGATTTTCATTTTCAAAATGTCTACAATAAAATTACAAGGTCTTTGAAATCTGGGGTTCTCTAGAGAATGGTATTTAAATAATCTGAAGATGAGCAGTACTGTTTAGGGACTTCATTTGCTTTGCTGCACAGTTGTGCTGAACTGAAATGCAATTGTGAATTTTGTTTTTTGAAACTAAAATGTGACTCTTTCTCACAGAAAATGTACAAACTGGCCTTGGAGGAGTCAAAGAAGAAGGGCCACGATTTGCGTTATGATGCCATTCCCATCCAGTCTGCCAAAGCCTCCAGGGAGATTGCCAGTGAGGTGAGCAGGCTTTGTTCTCAGTTCTCCATGCATTTGGTAATGGAAAAGAATCAGAACTTTTGTTCAGTTGTTTGTTAATGTGATATTTCACAAAATAGATAATACAGCAATCTGTTTTTATAGTGATTCTATTATATGCCTTTAGTGCACAGAAATAATGGATAGGCAGGGTTTTTTTGCATGAGTTATCCATCATAGTAATATATATAATAATGTGAATATTATTTATGTGCCCCCATTGCCATCCACGGATGTTCAACTAGGATGAACAAAAACATGGAGGAGCCTATGCTAGAGTTTTTCAAGTTAATTTCTGATTCAAAATAGTTGTCAAATAATTTCTGATTCAATGTGTCTTTAAAATCCGTCCCCAAAAGAGATATGTAAGTAAATAAATTCTAAACATTTAAATGCTTGTCTTTTCTGGAGGAAAGGAATAATTCTATTTCAGTGTCACATTGAAATCCAAAATGTTGGAAAACACAGCCAGGAAAAAAGCTTTGCAATGACTGGGACAGGTTTTGTTTCAAGGATGAGGCAATATCCCTTAGAGACAGAGGATAACAGATTTTTATCCTCCTTGTTTTTTTACCAAGAAATCTATTTAAATGCTTTGTGTTAAAAAAGGATAAAATATATTTATATGTATATGGATTTTGTTTTTTCTTACAGTACAAGTACAAGGAAGGGTATCGCAAACAGCTGGGCCACCACATCGGGGCCAGGAACATCGAGGACGACCCCAAGATGATGTGGTCCATGCACGTGGCCAAGATCCAGAGTGACAGGGAGTACAAGAAGGACTTTGAGAAGTCCAAGACGAGGTTCAGCAGCCCCGTGGACATGCTGGGAGTGGTGCTGGCCAAGAAGTGCCAGCAGCTGGTCAGCGACGTTGACTACCGGCACTACCTGCACCAGTGGATCTGCCTGCCCGACCAGAACGACGTGATCCACGCCAAGCAGGCCTACGACCTCCAGAGCGATGTGAGCAAATCCTTACATTTCTAATACATCATGAAATACTCTGGGTCTTGTACACTCTGATTGTTTAAAGTATGTGTTATAAGCCTTAGTAGCTTGTATTGGACTTGTTGGAATGTTTCCATTATTTCATTTGTTCAATTCTTTCATCAAATTTATGTGTAATCCTATTTTTTCAGTTCTTAACCTGAGGTATAATTTGTGTGTCACTCTGATACTAGCATTGTGCTCCAATATCTCTTTTATTTTTCTTAAATAATAATTATTTTACTTAATCTTCAAAAACAACAATTGTTTTCAGAACAATATCATCAGAAACCCTGTTGTTCATACAGCATGTGCTTGTTTGTATTAATTTTAATATTTGATCACACATATATAACAAACTGTCAAATTTTTTCAGGCTGTTTACAAATCAGACCTGGAATGGCTGAGGGGCATTGGATGGGTTCCTATTGGTTCCTTGGAAGTTGAGAAAGCCAAGAAAGCTGGAGAAATCCTCAGTGACAGGAAGTATCGGCAACCTGCAGACAAGATCAAATTTACCAGTGTGACCGACTCCCTGGCCATGGTCTTAGCCAAGCAAAATGCTGAGATCATGAACAAGGTGAGGGTGGTATTGCCAGTTAATAGAACTTGTTCATGAGGTGAAAAAGTCAAATACAAAATAAAACTAAAATCTTGTGGATTTAAGAGAAAATCACTGTCTAAATTCAGCCATTGTGCAGGAAAGCTGTTCTCTCGTGGCTCAGTGTGACGTGAGCGGTTGGTAAAAATCTCCTGGAAAACATCCCTTAAATCAGATTTTCAAACAGTAATACTGCGTGATGAAAAAGGGATGAGGAAATACCTGAAGTTCTCTGGATGTGAAACTGCTGCAACATACCTCAGATCTGGAGGGTGAAAGTCACGAAGTACCTCCTCCTTTATAACAAACGTAATCAAACAACTTATACAGAATAATTAATACACTTTTCCTCCTATGGCTGTTTCTCCACAATCCAAAATCAATCAATTACTGTACCAGTTTGATCTGAGAAATAATGAGGAGGGACAAAAGTTCCATCTTGAGCTCTTCGGAGAGAAGCTTTGCTGAGTCAGGGTATTAGAGCTAACTGGAACTACCTGTAGCAGTTTGTAAAATAATTTTAGTTGTAAAATAATTTCATAAAGAACTGTTTGTAAAGGGCTGTTTTCCTCTCTCGTAGCGCTTGTACACAGAAGCCTGGGATGCAGACAAGAAGTCCATCCATGTCATGCCTGACACACCAGACATTCTGTTAGCAAAGGCCAATGCAGCCAACGTTAGCAATGTAAGGACGTTTAAACATTTACTAAACTAATGGAAATTCAGAGTTAAGTCGGCATTTCTTTAATCATAATGATGCTCTAAAGCATGCATTCATGAAAATTTCAAGAGACGATTATGAAATGTAGAAATCCCATCTTTCAGAATATTGATAAGCTGTTTTCTGTCTTCTTTTGTATAGAAACTTTATGTAAAAGCCTGGGAAGAGGCCAAAAAGAAGGGTTATGACATGAGAGCTGATGCAATTCCCATCAAAACCGCAAAAGCATCAAGAGATATTGCGAGTGACGTATGTTCTTCCTTTACATTTCTTTTCAGTTACCTTAAAAACAAGAACATGTATTTATGTGATCGGTAGCAATAGGAAATTATGGGACCTTCATCCCAGATTCACTTCTTTTTTTATTCCTAGTACAAGTACAAAGAAACCCACGAGAAGGAGAAAGGCCACTACATCGGGTGCCCCAGCGCCAAGGAGGACCCCAAGCTGGCGTGGGCCGCGCGCGCCATGGCCCTGCAGAACGACCGCCTCTACAAGAAGGCCTACAACGACTCCAAGACCCAGATCCACATCCCTGTGGATGCCCTGTCGGTGCAGGCAGCCAAGGAGTGCCAGACACTGGTCAGTGACATTGACTACAAGCAGTACCTGCACCAGTGGACCTGCCTTCCTGACCAGAACGACATGATCCACGCGCGGCAGGCCTACGACCTCCAGAGCGACGTGAGTGACAATCACTGCAGGAAAGCTTCAGGGCAGCTGTGTGAGGCTCTGTTTGCTAGTGACTGGCAAATATACTTTCAAATGCACGTTCATGAGCGTGCAGCTGGTTGTGGTATGTTTATGTTATCCTTTCCAAAGGATTTCAGCCTGCCAGAAATACTTGGGGCAGTTCATAAGGAAGCTGTGTTTTCTTGGTCTGCTCTAGAATATTTGCCTGCAGACTACTTGCAGATTATGCCCTTGGTTTGAATGCAGTGTCTTAAAAGTATCATTGTTTCTGTGCAAATCAGGGCTGCTGTGTCTAGAATGGACTTGATACAACACAGCATCACTGGCTGCTTGTTGTGTAAAGAGTATCAGAAGAAGTTGGGGAGAGGCTTATAAAAAACCTTCTTGCACTTACAGTTAGAACTACAGAATCCCAAAAGGGTTTGGCTTGGAAAAGATCCCCTTACTCCAACCCCCTTCCATGGGCAAGGGCCACCTTCCACTAGACCTGGTTATTCAGAGCCTCATCCAGACCGGTTTCTATCATCTCCAGGGACTGAGAGCCCACCAGCTCTCTGGGCTGAGAGTTACCTCTGCAATGCCAGTAACCCTTGGTTTGTTTGTAGCACGTGTACAAGGCTGACCTGGAGTGGCTGCGAGGCATTGGCTGGCTGACAGAAGGTTCTGTGGATGTGGTCAAAGCAAAGAAGGCCCAGGAGCTCCTCAACGAACGCTTGTACCGCACGCGGCCGGAGCAGCTGAAGTTCACCAGCATCACCGACTCCCCAGACGTTGTCCTGGCCAAGACCAACGCCATGCAGCTCAGTGATGTAAGCTCACCTCTCACGTGTGGGATGACATTACTTTTCTTTCTGGTGGGAATGAGGAGTTGGGAAGTTTTGCAAATTGGAATTACTGAAGAATTCCTCTCTGTGTTTTTTTCTCACCGTACTGAATTGCCGTTGTTCTTCCTTTCTCCTCAGCGTCTGTATCGTGAGGCCTGGGATAAAGACAAGACCCAGATTTCCCTCCCTTCGGACACTCCTGTCATGCTGCAGTCCAAAGTCAATGCTCTCAACATCAGCAATGTAAGAGAATAACATGAAATATTTGTCAAGTGTTGGAAAATGAAGACTGGCAATTGTTCTTCCCATTTTTGCTGTAAATGGCGTTGTACAAACCCATCTTCTAATGCGCTTGTAAACAGGAAATTACATCCAGAGGCTTTTTATCACCTCACAGCCTATCAACAGCTTGTGTGTTCATCAACAAACTCCCAAGCTCAGTGTGCAATTCCACATAGCTCCTGCTCCCTTTGGCAAAAGCTGCCAAATACATTCCATGGAGGAGTTACTGGAGTCTGCAGACGTAGTGGTCTGTCTTCAGGAATATTTCTGCTGCCTCTTTGTGTTTTAATCTTGCACCTACTTTAGGTCATGAGTTTTCTGCTGAGACACTTGCCAGGATCATTATTGTACTCTGCCAGTTATAGGAAGCAAACAGGATTCCCAAGCAAGCAGGTTTTTAGAGAAGGTATTTCACTATGTCAAATGAAGGTGATTAATTTTCTTTACAGAAACATTATCAGAAGGCCTGGGATGAGGCCAAGGCAAAAAGCTATGACCTGAGAGCTGATGCCATTCCCATCAAACAAGCCAAGGCCTCCAGAGACATTGCCAGTGAGGTACAGCCTTTGCATGGTGTTTGTGTCTCAGCAGAGCTGAGTGAAGCTCAGGCTGACAGCCTGGGGAGCTGCCAGCCTTTTGCCTGTTGGCTGTGTCCAGGTGAGCAACTCACCTTCTGTTCTCTCTGCATTTCCAGTACAAGTACAAAGAAACCCACGAGAAGGAGAAAGGCCACTACATCGGGTGCCCCAGCGCCAAGGAGGACCCCAAGCTGGCGTGGGCCGCGCGCGCCATGGCCCTGCAGAACGACCGCCTCTACAAGAAGGCCTACAACGACTCCAAGACCCAGATCCACATCCCTGTGGATGCCCTGTCGGTGCAGGCAGCCAAGGAGTGCCAGACACTGGTCAGTGACATTGACTACAAGCAGTACCTGCACCAGTGGACCTGCCTTCCTGACCAGAACGACGTGATCCACGCGCGGCAGGCCTACGACCTCCAGAGCGACGTGGGTACCCACAGAGATGTGTCGCTTTAATCCTATTATTTAATAGATTATAGCCTTCTTCTGACTGTTCAGTGCTATACAGTCACAACAGGTTTATATTTAGACTGTTTTCTTCCATTTTTTGTTACTGCTATTATATGGTCTTTTACACCCTTAAAAAGCATTGGTTTTATCTCTAAATTTTATAAAACTTTAGTTGATAATATATTGCATAATGCTTTTGGGCAGGTGTGATTTGGAGAGGATGAAGGATTTGTCTTTCTTGCTTTGGTGGGACTTAGGAAGAACAGCTGTTTGCTGCCTTGGAATCAGTGGCTTTTGTTACTTGTGTTTGCTTAAGTCCTCTTGGAAATTTATTTTTAAAATTTAAATTTTCTTAAATTTACATTTAATTGGAAGAAAGCCCTGTGAGGCAGCCAGTGAATGGCTTTAGTGGCTGATTGCAGAGCAGGAGTCAGTGCAGCTGATTTCCTGACCTGGCTTTGCTGCTTATCAGTTTCTCTTCCACTGTACCAATTACCAGCTTTGGAGATGAGGTTCCTGCTCCGTGCTTTTTGTCAGTTTTCCTGGTAGGCACCTTGGGGTTTCATTAGAACTTGTAAATTGTTGAAATGACTAGAGGAATAAGTGTTTTGGTGGGGAAGAGGAAGATTCTTCTAAGCTTTTAATATTCATCATCATTAACTGCAGCCCTTTTCAGTTGTTTCTCCTTCAAGGTATAGAATGTGTTGTTTAAGACCTAAACTACTTAAAATCTTGTTGCCAGATTTAATTTTACTAACGACAGTGAACATCTCCTGTATATAAAAAGGATTCAT
This sequence comes from Prinia subflava, assembly GCF_021018805.1. Lineage (NCBI taxonomy): Eukaryota > Metazoa > Chordata > Aves > Passeriformes > Cisticolidae > Prinia > Prinia subflava. The sequence continues at coordinate 37,734,333 of NC_086252.1, read as the reverse complement.
CTCACTCTAGCTAGGTTTATAAAACATAATCTGCTTTGCCTAGCTTAAAATAATTAAGACAATAATTTTAGACAATGTTTTCCTTTTCTGCCCATCTCACCCAGGCTGTGTATAAGTCAGACCTGGAGTGGCTCCGTGGGATTGGCTGGTTGCCCAACGAGTCTCCAGAGGTTAAGAGGGTGAAGAACGCCCAGGATCTCCTGAGTGACAACGTGTATCGGACCCCCATTGACAGCCTGAAGTACACCAGTGTTGTGGATTCCCCAGATGTTGTTCTGGCCAAAACCAACTCTGAGCAGATCAGCATTGTACGTTCCAACCTCCTCAGAGCTGCTAGAAACTACAGCTGAAGGGAAATCTCGCTGCTAAGATATAAAACTGATCAGTTGTGGTTTAAGTTTAATGCTTTTCCAAACATTTTACTCTTTAGAGATGATGGTTCAGGAGAGATTTATGGGGTTTTATGTTGTTGAGAAGTGAAATTCCATAATTCTGATGATATTATTGAATGACTGTTTTAACAGCCAAAATATAAGGAGGCCTGGGAAAAGGACAAGACTATGATCCACATCATGCCAGACACACCTGAAATCAACCTAGCCAAGGCTAATGCTATTAATTACAGCCAGGTACATTTATTATTCTTTTTTCTCTAACATAGTATGTAAATTATATCATTCTAAGATGTTGAATCTCTCTGAATCTCATTGAAGTCTGTCCTCATACAAGGCTTGTGACATTCCCTTCCCTCTACTGAATATCCTTAAAGTATTCAGCCATTTTAAAATAAATACTTGCATTCAACTATTTAAAAATTATTAATATCATGCCCCACTGAGGGAATATTTTATTGAAATGTATGAGAATCCAAGGCATATAAATGTTTTCTACACTTTTACAAACACCCTTCTGTGCTTTATAGGTTGCACAACTGGTGTTGCATGTTTCAGAGGCAGCTGCATTTATGGTTAGGAGCAGGAGTAATGCTCAAAAATAATTTATGGTATTTCAGCAAATAAATGGCTGGAAACTCTGTATCTGTAATGGCAATGCCAGAGCATTCAGCATGTGCATGGTGTTTTATCTGTCTTTTCAGAAACAGTATAAGGGCGCTTGGGACGAGCTGAAGATGAGCTACGATCTGAGAGCAGATGCAATTCCAATCAAGACAGCCAAGGCCTCTAGAGAGATTGCCAGTGATGTAAGTGCCAAAGGAGGCATCTCCCATGCTCCAGGAGCTCTTTCATGCTACTGACGGTGTCCTCTGCTCCTCCCCCAGTACAAATACAAGCTGGAGCACGAGAAGCAGAAAGGACACTACGTGGGAGTGCCGAACGCCAAGGGAGATTCCAAAATCCAGTTTGCCCTGGACGTAGCCAAAGTTCAGAGCGAACGGGAGTACAAGAAGCACTTTGCCAAGCAGAAGACCCAGTGCCACCTGCCCGTGGACATGATGTCCATTGTGTCAGCCAAGCATGGGCAGACCCTGGTGAGCGACGCCGATTACCGGCACTACCTGCACCAGTGGATCTGCCTGCCCGACCAGAACGATGTCATTCATGCCAGGCAAGCCTACGACCTCCAGAGCGATGTAAGTTCACCTGGAAACACCCCTTGACTTAGTCCTGTGTTGCCTTTTCTTATTCTGCTTCAGCTCTAAGGAGTGGGAATCTTTTCCTGAGTTCAGGGAACCCACCTTGCTTTGTGCAAAGTTGGCCACTTATAAATTGCCACGTTTGAAGGGTGATAAATTCAGGTGTACTGCTCATGTTGGAATTACTGCTCCCCTTTTAACCATTGGAAGTAAATTCTGTTATTTATGGATCTTGCTGGATTGTACAGGGAAGTGTAGCTAAGAGCATGGACCCTATTTTGTTTTCCCAGGCTGTTTATAAAGCTGATTTGGAATGGCTGAGGGGAATTGGATGGTTGCCAAATGATTCCCTTGGAGTCAAGCACGTCAAATATGCTGGAGATCTCCTGAGTGAGGTAACCAAATGCTTTTCAATACCAACATTTTTTCTTCAGGGGTATTTGTCTCCCAAACTGTTTTAAATGGTTTAAATGATGAGGTTTTTTTCCAAATGAAAAATGCAGCATTTTCACAACATTCATTGTGTACAGAGAGGTTTTTCTCCACGAGAACTTCCTTGTCTTATGTATCTATTCAGAATTGCTGTATTAGGCATCAAATATTCCAGGGTAATCTGTTCTTCTTTTTCTTGTACAGAGAAAGTACCGCACAAAAGCTGAAACTCTCCCGTTCACTCCCGTGGCTGACAGAGTTGATTATGTCACAGCAAAGAATAGCACTGAAATCCTCAGTGATGTAAGTTTGCTCCCAGTGTCTGGGCTACATTGGACTTGTGTGATTCTGTATTTAATGTGCTTTGTCTAATGGCCTTGCAAATTCAGGGGTTGGTTCATTATTTTGTGCATAAATTATGGTGTTTTCCCAGTTCTGTGGTGGCAAGGCAGTCATTTCTTTCTCTGTCCTAGATTAAATACCACAAAGAATGGAATGAGGCCAAGACAAATTATACTCTCACAGACACACCACAGCTGGATATGGCCCGAGAGGCAGCCAGAATTTTAAATCAGGTATGTGGTCTCTCCTTGACAGTTTCTACTCACGTTTTTTAGGTATTTATAAAATCTGCCTTATTGATAACAGCCTGAAGGCAGGATTTGTTATCCTTCTATATAAATGACATACATACAGCAATCGTTCTCACTGTAGTAGCATTGAATTCCTCATCACTTTTATTTCCCACAGAATTTATACAAGGAAAGCTGGGAGAAAGAAAAAGCCACTGGTTACCTCCTGCCTCCTGACACGGTGCAGATCTCTCATGCCAAGCACTCGAGTGATGTCCAAAGTGAGGTAATGATTTTCTCATTAGGAAGAATGAATTCTGCTGTCCTCCAAACAATTCAGCCATCTTTGTGATTATGGGGTTTGGAGATATCAGTGCTGAAGGTCAGATTCCTTCCACATTCACTCTCCAGAAACAGTCCTTTCAAATCAACTGAGCTGCACTTCCGTATTTTATAATTGTTAAATAATTGAAGTGATGCTATGATTATCACATATATGGCTCTAATTTTACTTTTTGGCCTATCAAAACCTGTAGGCCAGTATACACTTTACATTTTAAACATTTGCATAACGGGTCTTGAAATTATTACTTGACTCTTATTTGGAATGAACATTATGTCAAAACAGTGTGATGTAAATACTGTAAATAAGCTGTAAATCATAATACTGTAATACTGTAAATACAGTATTTAATACTGCAAATCATCTCTTCAGACAGTCTCAAATAATTTGTTGCCAAAATGAGATTAAATGTGCCTGTTAGAAAACATTTTCTAGCAAGTCTTTCCTCTTGTGTTAACAATACCTTTTACTGAAAATTGGGAGTATATTAAACTAGAAAATGCTACATTTTGAACTGGAAGGCCTGTACAAAGTAATATTATTGTTTGTGACCAGATTTTTATCTGGTCATATACTGAAAACCTAAGGCTGCATTTAACAACTCCCTGTCTCATCTTCCCTTTGCGCTGACAAACCTGAACCTGTTCCCAGGTTAAAACCAGGGCAGGTACAGCCCGTGCTGATTTTCTCTGTGTTTGTCCCCTCTCCCACCAGCTGAAGTACAAAGCTGAGTATGTCAAGCAGAGAGGTCACTACGTGGGAGTTGCCAAGATGAGGGATGACCCCAAGCTGGTGTGGTACGAGCACGCGGGCGAGATCCAGAACGACAGGCTGTACAAATCCGACTACAACAAAACCAAGTCCAAAATCCACATGCCTTCGGATGCCATGGCAGTTGTGGCAGCCAAGGAGTGCCAGAACTTGGTCAGCGACGTTGAGTATCGCCAGTACCTGCACCAGTGGACCTGCCACCCCGACCAGAACGACGTGATCCACGCACGGCAGGCCTACGACCTGCAGAGTGATGTGAGTGGAGGGGCAGCCCCACCAGGGCCTTTCCTCATGGTCTGGCCTAAGGATGTTGTCCACAGCTCACAATCCATCCTGAGTTCAGTAATCTCTGTCCTTTTGCATTGTCTTTCTGATTTAGAACGTCTACAAAGCTGATCTGGAGTGGCTTCGTGGCTGTGGGTGGATCCCTCTCGATTCAGTGGAGCACAAGAAAGTTAAGAATGCACAAGAACTGATAAACAAGGTAAGAGAAAATATTTCAGCAGTTCCACAATTAGCACTTCTTTTAATGTCTTTTAATGTCTTTTTTAATGTCTTTTTTAATGTCTTTTTTAATGTCTTTTAATGTCTTTTAATGTCTTTTAATGTCTTTTAATGTCTTTTAATGTCTTTTAATGTCTTTTAATGTCTTTTAATGTCTTTTAATGTCTTTTAAAACACTTCACAGTGTTTAAGACATTAATTCACCTCTTTGCAGAGAGCATACACAAAAGAAGCCCTGGAGAACTTTTCCAAGTACACCAGCGTGGTTGACACTCCTGAGATCACTTTGGCAAGGATGAACGCTGTCAATCAGAGTGATGTATGTACCTTTTCTTTAAATAAAAACTCATGTAGAAGAATTAGGAGATGATTTAATTGCTTTTGCTAACTATACTAGTTTCAGCCTTATATATTTGTGTGGGCACCTCATTAATAACAGGCTTTCCTGGAGTAAACAAGTTTAGTAAGGAGTGATATGAATGAACAACACAACATCGCTGTCCAAATAATTTAACATTTTCCTGTAACAGAATATGGTGTGTTCCTGACTTAGAGTTTGCATAGATTTTTCTTAACAGTATTTGAAAACTGAGTCGTGTTCTTGATGAACAGTTCATGGAGTTCCTGGTCTTGCTAAATTGTATTTGCTGAGCAGCATCTCAAATTTTTCAAGAATACCATGTGGATTTTGAGGTGACCCAGTAAAATTTGCCTGTGTATTACAATGGTTCGAATGTCCTACACAACATTATCAAGAGAAAATTAATGTCTACTACTAATAGATGGACTAATGGGAATAATGCATTTATCTTGTAGAATTAACACTGTGTTTGTTTTCTTTTGTAGCTAAAATACAAAGAAACATTTAACCAGGAGAAAGGCCAGTACATCGGGTCTGATGATACTCCTGCTCTGCACCACGCCAAAGACATGTCCTTGCTCCACAGCGAGGTGAGAGCCCATAAATATCAACCTTCAAAAGCAACAGAATGTGGGGTGGATTGAGGAGCTCTTCCACACTCAGTAGGGGCACTGGGAAGGTTGTTTAATCCCTTTTTTCTTCAGCTTTCAATTTGGATCATTGGAATCAGGATGATTCCATTTTCAGGATGATTTTTTTCCTTGTTGAAGTGATCTTGAAGGGCATCTGAGTGGTGCTTCGAAGTCATAATAGTGTGACAAAACCAACTATAATTCCATCCAATAATATCTTCTGAGCCTACTGATAAATTTCACGTTTACTTTTTTAATAAGAAATGAAAACTGTAGATTATTTATGTTATTAAGCACTTACTTTTGAGTAGTCTCACTGATTTTAATGAGAAACCTCTATTTTTTTAAAATATAAGTAATTACTCATTCATATGAGTAGGCACTTGGTGATTTAATCTGAAGGTGAATATATTTAATATTTAACAAATTAATATTAGGAAAGTGCCATTGAACTAATGTTTCTTTAATAAGCACCAATATTTCTTGAAGATTTTTCACAATTTTGATCATTATAAAATTATCAATCTCAATTCTATACTGCACTTTTAAACCAGAGTTCATATCTATATTTTGGATATTTTTATTACTCTTCTGGTGTAAATATAATAAATAAAGCAGAAATCAGCCGAAATTTGTGCTCAGGTATCTTCCTGAGTGAACACTTGTCCTGTTTGCCTTATACTGAATGACTGTTCAAAATGAACATTCTCCATTTAATTTATTGGGAACCACTCTGTAAAAATATTCTGTATTCCATGTCATATCCCATGTGGGCATAAATGGGAAATATAATGGATTTTTTCATCCAGATCTGTCTGTGCTTTGTTTGTCTAGAAACATTACAAGAAGGCCTGGGAGCTGAGCAAGCCCATTGGATACACTCTGGATGAGAAATACGTTCCACTTGTGGGAGCCAAACATGCAAACCACATCAACAGCGAGGTCAGCAGGGATTTCCCATTCTTTCCCTTTTCCCCCCCAAAATGTTGTTAGAATGAACGTTAAAATTTCCATGTGAATATTTTTCAGCTTAAATATAAAGAGATATATGAGAAGCTGAAAGGGCATTATCTGGCTGGGAAGGATATTGGTGATTTCCCCAGTGTCATTCACTCCCTGGAATTCCAGAAAATGAGGAGCGCGGTAAGGAATGAACGAGTCTGGAACATTTTCCATTTGCTTTATTTCACCATTTATTTCACTGATGAAATTCACTGTTTCATTACTTAAACATAAATAATGCAAAGCTTAATGGAATCACAGGACCATTAAGGTTGGAAAATGCTTCCAAGATCAAGTCCAACCTTAACATAAATCCACAATAATATCAGTAAAAATTATTTCAACATGATTATGTTTCCTGAATGCTTATTTTATATGTGGGTTGAATAATTGAATTTAAAATTACTTAGGAGATTGAGACAGGATTGGTTTAGCTATTCCAAACACTACAGTAAGGAAAACCCATTTTTCTGCTTCAGTCTAAGGATCTGAGCAGTAAAAAATACCACGTGGGATTCATTTGCTTCACAAATAAAAATGTAGATTTTGAGTTGAAATAGGAATTTAGGAACTGGAAAAGTAAATGCACATTTGGTGTGTTGCTGTTGTCAGCACTGCAATGCAATGTGTCATGCAGGGCATAAAATCAGTGTAATCCCAAATATTCTATTTTTAATTAGATGAAAACCATGTGTGGAACATGAGTTTTTTAATCCTGAAGACTTGCTAGTTTTCTCATCAGGTGCAAGTGAAAGTAATTGTTTTCCTTCCAGAACTTTGCCAAAATAAAAGGTGAAAAGGTGATAATCCAAGTTAAGATTTCTATCCTGTTGAATCCCACGGGAGGTTAGCTAAATCCAGGAAACACATCTCAGATTATGCTTTCACCTTTTAGTCCAAAATCCAAAGTTATACAGAAAATCACACTTATTTCCTCTCACCTTTTCCCCAATCTTTGCTTTTCAGCTGGCCTACAGAAAGAATTATGAAGACACCAAGAAAAATGTCCACATTCCAACTGACATGATGAACCACGTCCTGGCCAAGAAGTGCCAGTACATCCTCAGCGACCTGGAATACCGCACGTACTTCCACCAGTGGAATTGTTCACCTGAGGAAAACGATGTTATTCACGCCAGGAAAGCCCAGGAGATTCTCAGTGATGTATGTTTATCATTTACTTGGAGCCATAAAACAGGCTGGGGTGGAAGGGACCCATCCAGGTCATCCAGTCCAACTCCTGGCCCTGCACAGGACACACCAAAAATCCCACCAGGAGCCTGAGGGCATTGTCCAAACCCTTCTAAACCTCTGTGAACTTACTGAACCCATTTGTTTGACATTACACCAGCCTTTGCCATCATTTTCCCCAAGTATCTTCCATAATATTTAAATATGAAATTATTAACTGTGGCTATAGATGCTAAATACCAATCACTGCAGTGATCCTTATCTATTGTAATTGGGAATGCTGGAATTAGCACAGGGGACAGGACAGCATCCGGAATCCTTCTGGATCCAGTGTGTCTGGAAAAGAATTCCTCTTGTTTGTTGGGGTTGTATCAGCCCACAGCTGAGAGAATGGTGCTCATGTTCTGCAGTCAGTGGTGTCTCAGCTTGGGCCAAGCAACCTTCCCAATAAAATCTGAGGGTGTGTTAATTGCCTGGCTTAATAGGATGCAGAATTCCTTGGTTTAATTAGCAGAGGGCACATTTCTTCCTAACCTGATGTTCTGTTCACTCCTGTGTAGGCTGTGTATAAAGATGACTTAAATTGGCTGAAGGGACTTGGCTGTTATGTCTGGGATACTCCACAAATCCTACAGGCTAAGAAATCCTATGACCTGCAGAGCCAGGTAAATTTTTCTTAAATAAATAAATATTTATGTGTTTTTTCTTCCATTTATTGTTGCATTAATTTATGATTCACTGGGGTTGACATGCCCTAGTCCAGAGCAGAATGAATTCCTGCCACATCAGAAATATTTTGGTTAAACTGTGAAACTGCAGTCTTGGAGTTGCTTTTCTAGAGACATCACTTGTGTTATTGGAGGGGGAGAAAACTTTGGAGAATGTAAAGACAGCTGTGGTTTTTAATTTCATTATTCCTTAGTTGATACTGGCTATATATTAAGTATTTCTATTTTATGGCCTGTCACTTTCAGAGTTGATCCTAACTGAGCTATAATATTTGATTTCAGCTGTCCAGATGTGATTTTAAAGGAAGCTGGCAGGGGATTTCCAGGTCATTTTCAGCACTAACGAGTGTTTTGTTGGTTTTGTGTCCTTAGATAAAATACACCTCTGCAGGGAAGGAGAACTTCCAGAACTTCAGTGTGGTTACAGACACCCCTGTCTACGTGACTGCTCTGCAAAGTGCTGCCAACGCCAGTGAGGTGAATCCCCACCTTTTCTGCTCAGGATTGTCCTTCTGAGCATTGGAACAAATCCCTAAACCCAGCTTTCATCTTCCAGGTGAAATATAAGGAGGAATTCCAAAAAACTAAGGACAAGTACACCACCGTGACCGACACAGTGGATTCAGAAAGAGTTCAGAGTTTGAAGCATCTCTATAGTGATGTATGTATTTAAACAGTTTTTTTTTCTCTCAAGGGCCTTTAATGAGGGATTTTTGTTTTATGTTGTTTGTTCACTCTGTTTGAGGATAAATATCCAAACCAGGAGCTTCTCAAAGCCAGTGCTGGCCCTCTGCACTACTTGAGTTTGGGGGAGATGATGTATTTCAGACAAAGGCCATATTTTCCAACTGTAATGCCAGTCTTGGCAAATACCTGGACTAATAAATGGATTCCCTGAATAAAATGACACCTGAACAAAATTAAAACTTTGCATGAGAACAGACATGAATAATTAGAAAGGATTTTTATCACCTTTTACATGCACTTGATATTAAGTGTCACTTAATATCTTCTTTATGATACTTTACTATGTGGTGTCTAAACAAAAGCAAAAGGGCTTTTGAATTCTACTGGTTGTTGGTAATTATTTACAAGAAATAATTTTTCCACTCACACAAACTTTCTGTTTGCCCCCAGAATCTCTACAAGAAGGCCTGGGATAAAGTGAAGGCCACCAGCTATGCACTGCCCTCGGATGCTGTAGCCTTGGCACGTGCCAAAGAACTCAAGCACAATGCAAGCATTGTAAGTGAATTAAATTCTTCATTTTTTAAAATCAGATCATCAAGTCTAACAATTAAATCCTCCATGCCTTGCTTCCACTATAGATAGAAATATTTTTTAAACTTTAACTTACCTTCCCTTTTTAATTGAGATAAAATATGTATCTGTAGATAATGATTTTTCTCTGACGGTCATTTGGGTAACTGTCCTTTGTGGCTTCTTGTCATGGAAAAAGGAATCAGTTTTTATAGTAATCCAAACTGAAATTGTTAACGTTTTTCTAGTCTAAGTTTCTTGAGCATCCAGGGCAGAAAAACAGCAAAAATCTTCAAATGATGCTTACTAAGTATAGGAAACATCTTATGCTTCAATGAAGTCAGAATTAAGAGAGACCACGCCTCAGACCTCTTAAAATGAAACAACTGGAACAATAAATAAGTGTCTTATTCTACATCTATTTATTTTTAAATCCTCTAGTCAGCAGTTGTTTTACAACCTGATGGTTATGATGTGCTTTCTTTGCCCTTTGAGACAAAACAGAAAACTAAACTCCTGCTTTAAAGCCTTTCTCTACTTGTTGGACTCAACTTTTTGCTTAACGATGATGAATTTTGTTCCAAAACCACAACTGATTCAGTGGAGTCAGATTACTGTTGCATTTCTTTGCTTGTGCTCAGGTCAAATACCGGGAGGAATATGACAAATTCAAAGCCCTGTACACCCTCCCCAGAGGTGTTGAGGATGATCCCAATACAGAAAGGTGCCTCAGAGTTGGAAAGCTCAACATCGATGTAAGTGTTGGTTCTGGATGTGTGTTTTCCTCATAAAGCCATGCTTGTCTCAGCAGCAGCCACTCAAAGAATCCACATGCCTTGATCCAGACATCCCATTTGACAGTGGGCAGCATTTGCTAAATTCCAGAATGCAACCATAAATTTAAATTTTAACTCAATTACTGCATTGCCTGCATGGCCAAACCTTTAGTTTAATATGGGTAAAATAATCATCTGCCTCGTTTTAACTCATCAGCACAGTGAAAATTGAACAAATCACATTTTACCTCCCTTGCTGAGGTTCTGCAAACTACTTTTTGAGCAGGCCAGGTGTAAATTTTAGTCACAGGCAAAGTGATCCCTCTCCCAATGACATCTCACAAAAAGAGGAGTGGTCTCCTCCAAAATTATCAACAATTTATGCCTCAGTTTTATTAAAACATTTCTTTAACTCCGCAGCGTCTGTACAAAGAAGCCTATGAGAAGACCAAAGCCAAGGTGCACATTGTCCCAGACATGGTGGACATCATCTCGGCCAAGGACGCCCAGAAGAAGATCAGCGAGGTCGACTACCGCACGCGGCTCCACGAGTGGATCTGCCTGCCAGACCTGCAGGTCAACACCCACGTGCGGAGAGTCACCGACCAAGTCAGTGATGTAAGTCCCCAAATCCTTGATCCTGGCTCACTTTTGAGAGCATTCCTTCATTTGTGCTCCATTGGAGGAAATGATTTAGCAAAAATGTCGCTGGAGCGCTCCGAAGCTGCCGCTTGACTTCATTTTGTGACAATAAAATAAATGGCAATAATGGCAATAAATGGGTCATTGAGATGGGGCTTAGTTGAACAGAATCAGAAAATCCCAGAATGGTTTGGGTTGGAAAGGACCTGAAAGCTCATCCAGTTCCACTCCCTGCCATGGGACACCTTCCACTATCCCAGGTTGCTCCAAGACCTATCCAACCTGGCTTTGGACACTTCCAGGGACAGTGAGTCCACAACCTCTGTGCAACAAATTCAATTATTTCAGTGTTAATAGTGTAGGTCATAACATTACAGTCCTACCCTGTCTGTAAATTGTCCTTTATTTGGTTGCATGAGGTGTGGAAACTTTGGAAGTCTGAGAAAATCCTGGCTGGGCAAAGCTTCTACACACTTGCCTTGAGCAGGCCAGCCCAGGAGTAGGTTCTGGCAGTAAATCAGTGCCCAGTAGGATGTGCAGGTAGTTTGTTTTGTTTTTTTTAATCATTGGATTTTTTAATTTATTGCTCAAATTGAAGCAAATCGAAAAAAAAAAAAATTTAAATTTCCAAAGGAATTGTTTTGGTTTTATCAAACAACAAAAAATATCAAAGTAGTAGAAACTTTCTTTGCCATCATTTGACAGTTGTGTTATGGAGTGATTTAGAAATAAGGGATTGGATCCTGATGGAATTCTTACAGGTTCCTTCTCTGCTTCCTTAGGTGATCTACAAGGATGATCTGAACTGGCTGAAGGGCATTGGCTGCTTTGTCTGGGACACTCCTGAGATCCTCCATGCCAAGCAAGCCTACGACCTTCGCAGTGATGTGAGTGGATAACTCTGGGTTTGCTTCTCAGTCTTCTTTTTCACTCCACTGTAGCTTTATTCCACTCCAGGTGTAGTCTGGAAAATGTTTTTTATCCTGTTTGATTGAAGGATTCGTTAAATAACAAGCCCTAGTTCCAATATATTTTCTGTTTCAATGCTGGTTCATTAATAAAATAGTTCAGTGATGAAATAAGTAGTAAGTATAGTAAATATGATAATACAGTAAATTAAATTAACAAGCAAATAAATTTAAATTAACTAGCATTAGTAATTGGAGCTCTTGCTTTCTCTCTGCAGATTAAGTACAAATCTAAGGCTGAAAAAATGAAGAAGGACTTCACTGTGGTCACAGACACTCCTGTCTATGTCCAGAATGTGCTCAGTGCCTTGAATTTAAGTGAGGTAAGTGTTTCTCTCACTTTCCAGCCAATATTCCAAATTCTGTTTCCTCACCAGCTTTAGAAATGAGAATTTTAATATGTTTTTAATAATTTAATTTGAATCATTGTTGGTTATCTACACCTCATTGTAGACACTAAAATCATGCATTGCCTGAAGCCAAAAAACTTTTATCCAGTTTTTTAGGAACAATTCCCATTGTATGCAAACAAAACATACAGTGAGAGAATGTGACAATTACGATTTTTCTCTTTCCCAGGCTGTCTATCGTGGTGATTACAGGCAGAATGTCAAAGGCAAGATGATCCCTACTGATAAAACAGTGGATTTGGAGCGGGCGTATAACGCAAACAAAATACAGAGTGAGGTAAGTACAAAGCTTTGGGCTCCACAGAGTTTGTGATGCTGAAAGACCAAATAGTCTGGTTGTAGCTTTTCAGGTGAAGCTGCATGTCACTGCTCTGAAATGAAAGTGGGAAAATACCCTCATTTCAGCTATAAAAATGCATTTTAACGCATTTTTCTCCCAGACGTGGGGAAATCTTTTCCCAGTTGTGATATGGAGTTTTTGGAGACTGAGGGATTTCCCCCTCAGATATTGCTGGCAGCTGTACAGACTCTTTCTCTCCCCTCTTGCAGAATCTGTACCGCTGGGCTGGTGTGAATGCTCTGCCCACTGGATACAGCCTTCCCACGGACACCCCCAACTTCCAGCACGCCAAACACGTCCAGCACATCAGCAGCGATGTAAGCCAGGGCCTGAATCCTTCTGCACCCTGGGAGGGCTCAGCAGGCCCACAGAGGGGACTCTCAGCTCGGGCCTTTGCTATCAAAATATGAATTTCCTCAGCGTTATGCAAATACCTTATTGGATGCAAGAAAAGTTTATTGTATTATTGATTTTGGGCCGTGTGATAAAGGGAGAAATAATTATGATGCGTGGTGTATTTAACTCTGATACAGCTGCAGCTCACTTGTTTATCTCTAAAAATCTCTTTATACAGCATAAATTGCTGTCAGAGCTGCAGTGCAGCCAGAATCGTAATCTAATTTAGTTTCTGTGTGGTTTTGTGTTTCTTATAGCTGAAATATAAAGAAGCCTATGAGCACATGAAAGCCAAGGGCTACACTCTGGGACCTAAAGATGTTGGCTTTGAAAATGTGAGGAAAGTCAATCAAGTCATTAATGAGGTACAGTAAATATATGTATTTGCTTTCAGTTGTATTTGCAGTGCCCAAAATATGCATAATGACAGTACCTTGACTGGCAAGTTGTAGGATCCCTCTTCTTTGAGGCTTTTAAGAAAAAAAATTATTTAGAGAAGTATCCATCAAGAATGGTGATGGATCATTGATCTAGGCTGAAAATGTTACTATAATATAAAATTGCATCCTAATTTTCTTAGCTGTGATTAAAGTTGAGTAGAAATTATGGTATCTGTATAAAATTGGATTGCAGTAGTTTTAGGTTTTATATATATTTACTCACTTTTTTGATCACTGGCATGAAAATTAAATATATGTATATTTAAATTAAATATATGTATATATGTTTATAATGTATTATATTATGGTTTATGTTTTTATATAAATGTATGCTTTTAGGATTAGAGTCTGAGATTTGCAGAATTTGTTGAAAACTATTAACGGAAAATCTTTGCCTGGGTAGAAAATAGTAATTTGTGTAAGAAGTGCTTACGCTGTGCTGAATTTCTTTGCCATTTCGAGGCTCTAAGCTGTGCTCAAATGCAGAATGTTGTCTCTTGTGACAGAGGCTGTACAGGGCAACGTACCACAAGAACAAGGACAAGATCCACACCACGCCCGACACGCCCGAGATCCGCCAAGTCAGAGCCACCCAGGAGGCCGTCAGCGATGTAGGTGCCTCCCAACAGAACAGCTCAAGAAACTGAGATTGTTCCCTGAGCACACACGTGAAATGCTGCCTTGTTCCTTGCTTTTCAGCTGATCTACAAGTCGGATTTCTTCAAGATGCAAGGCCACCTGATCTCGCTGCCCTACACCCCTCACGTGCTGCACTGTCGCTACGTTGGGGACATCACCAGTGATGTAAGCACTGCTGCCCAAACCTGCTGTGAGCTCCAAAACCTCTCTGCTGGGAGTGGGGCTGGGTTCCTCTCACTTCCTTTCTGTTCTGTCACCAGAAAATGCTCCCTGGCTGTGTTTGAGGGGCTGATCATTGAAATGATCCCGAATGTCGACTGTTGATTTTCCTTTCTCTCGTAGAATAAATACAAAGAGGACCTGAGGTGGCTGAAGGGCTTGGGCTGCTTCCTGTATGACACTCCAGACATGGTCCGTGCCCGCGAGCTCCGCAAGCTCTGGGTAAGGCTTTTCCCTGGGAACTGGGTGTGACAGCAGCAGATTTATTTCTGTGTGTGCAGGAAGTGAAACACAAACGTGAGCAAAGAACGAGAGAATTTCATGCTGGCTAGCCAATTTGTTGTTTCAAAGCACGGTTGGGTTGCACTGTAAAATTTCCTTTATTAAAAATGCTTTTCCTTTCCAGTCTAATTATATTTACACAAATACTGCCAAGAAACTGTGGCCTAAATTCAAGGTGGTGTTGGACACTCCTGGATACAGAGCAGTGCAGGAACTAAAAACCCATCTGAGTGAGGTAAATTCTGGTATTTCTGCTGTAATTCACCCCTCCCTGTGCTTTTTACTGCAATAGATGCAATGTGATAATTGCAAAGCTGTGATTGTGCAGCTTCTAAATAATAACAGAGGAAATAATTCCTGGACCTGTCTTTTTCCAGCTGGTTTACAGAGCTGCAGGCAATGAGCTGAAGACCAAATACACTTCCATCCTTGATACACCTGACCTCATAAGAGCCAAGACAGGACAGAAAATCCAGAGCCAGGTGAAAAAAATGTGCTGATATAAAAATCAATCAGGGGATTGATTAATATTCTTAATATTAATTAATTAATATTCTTCTTACTATATTTTTCAAGTACAGCAAAAGCTTTCCAGGCCATTTTGAATGTAGAATTCCTAGAAACTGGTGGTTATGTTTATATTGTGAATTTACAGCTGTTTTTCAGAGACATGAAGTAGAATTTAGTGGAAGTGTGGGGTTTTTTGATTATTTTCTTCTTGCTGCAGTATTTGTACGTGGAACTTGCCACAAAGGAGAGACCCCACCATCATGCTGATGGTCAGACTCAAGCCTTTACACATGCCAGGAATGTCAAGGACATGATCAGTGAGGTAAAATCCTGTTTTCTAATTTGCTGCCGCTCTGCTGAACTCTTTAGAAGTTTTATTTCTAATTTTAGTGGTATTTTCAAGGCTCAAATCTGTTTAGCCTTCATTTATTTTTCTCTTATACTTAAGTTCCACATTTCCTTTGTAAATTCTGGTAAAATAAAACATTCTAAAAACATGTTTCAGGATTTCATAAGAAAAGCTTTTTGTTGCAGATTGGCAAATGCTTCTAAAATTGCAATGATGACTCTTCCCTTTGGCTGTCCCTCTTAGAAAAAGTACAAAACGCAGTACGAGAAGATGAAGGACAAATACACGCCTGTCCCTGACACCCCGGTGCTGCTCAGAGCCAAGAGAGCCTACCTGAACGCCAGCGACGTGAGTACTCCAGGAGCCCCCACTGCTGCTTCTCCTGGCATTCTCCAGGAAAAGAACAGCAAAAAGATCAGTGGGGAGCAAACACGCAAAGCACAGAATATCCCAGTGTCCCCCATCAAGAAGTCCCCTTATTTGCTCATCCATTTCCATTTGAAATTATAAAGTTTTGATTCGATTCCACTGTGATGCCTTTTTTCTTTTCCAATTATTGTAATTCGTTTTTATTTCCCATTGCATTGAAGTGTGAAGTGCAACAAAGTAAAACCAGATTTAAAATGATTTGCTTACACATCAAGTCTCCAAACAGAGCAGACTGAAGGGAGGTGATTGATGCTGGGGCCAGGATAGAATAACTTTTATCAGCTTTTTCATCTCAGTTTTGTGTTAGAAGTAAACTGCCCTGTCACTGGGAATGTGTTCATTTTTTAATTCAGAAGTAGATTAGAGAGAAAAATTACCTGAGCTGCTGCACAGGAGGGTGTTAAGGTGAAATTGATTTTTTCAAGTGTGGAATAGTTATTTGTGATTTAAGGCAATTTAAAAATGCTCATTTGTGAGAGCCTTTTCCATATATTTCAGAACCAGCAGGATGTGAAAGAGCTGGTGCTTTGTTCCAGGGTTTATTTAGTCTTACTGCTCCAAGAGTGATTTTTAAATACTGCCAAGGATCATCCCAGCTCTTCTGCACATGGGAATTTCTCCTCTGAGAAAGTCTCTCTCCACAGACTGGGATGATTTTCCTCCTTCCTCCTAGAGCAGAACAGGGAAGAAGGGATAAGTAGATTTTTATGGCAGAAGTAGCACCTGTGCTATTCCAGAGAGCACTCCTGTGATGCAGGGGTGTTTTTTCCTCAGTCTGGAAGTGAATTGGGTGAAATTCTCTGTAATTTTCACCACAAGTCTCAGTGAAATTACAACTGATTGTAGGCAATTGCAACCTCCTAAAATTCCTCAGGGCTTACATTGGGATGTCAGACAGCAACACACCCCTGGGTATCATTCCTGAGAAGTGAGAAATGTAACTGAAACAATTCCTGGCACAGTAATCCCTTCTTTTGTGGCTTTTTTTTCCTTCCCAGCTGCGCTACAAAGAAACCTTTGAGAACACCAAGGGCAAATACCACACGGTGAAGGATGCTCTGGACATTGTCTACCACAGGAAGGTCACTGATGACATCAGCAGTGTATGTACATCATCTTCAGTCCTAATTAGTGCTTGACACTTAATTACCTACAATAGGCCATTCAGCCTTTTGTTGCATTTCAGTATGTCAAATAATTAGGAAAATATCAGCATTGTCAGTGTTGATTTCTTTCTTTCTCTGGAATATTGATTGCTGTTGATGTTACAGGTTAATCTCATTTCCACCCTTTTAGTTCTGCTGTTTCGGGAGGGAAAATAATGGAACTGTTGTGTGGTCTGGAGTGTTCTCTTCAATTGTTTTATTTAATTCTTCATTTATCTCTGTAGATCAAATATAAGGAAAATTACATGAGCCAGCTGGGAATCTGGAGATCCATCCCAGACCGGCCCGAGCACTTCCACCACCGCCTGGTCACGGATGCCATCAGTGATGTGAGTTACCCTGGAGCTTCAAGGGCTTTCCAAAAGGAACCCAAACCTTCTTCCTCAACAAAGGGGAAGAAGCTGAAATTTTTCAGTGATTTATAATTTCAGATCTGGGAACTGGCAGAATCTGATGGCTAAAATTGCAGCACATCCCCTTGCCAAATTAGCAGACAGTCTTAATTAATTGCATTTGTATTTGCTTAGATTTGTTTAGCCCTGTAACAGCCTTTAATTGTACATTTCTGTACATACACAATAACCCCTTACCTGTGCATTATTTTTAATTCACACAGGAACTCCAACAGCTAATGACAGATTATGTCTGTGAATAAACTGAGTCCATCACAAAAACAGGAGAAACTAATTTATTTTATAATGGATGTAGCTCTCTTTGCCACACCTTGTGCTGAGGTTCATTTCAGCACTGATTATCTGCTTAAAACTGAGTCTTTTTACTTCTTTTCTAAAGGTTAAGTACAAGGAAGACCTGGAATGGCTCAAAGGCACTGGCTGCTATGTGTGGGATACTCCAAGTTTTGTCCTGGCAGAGAAGAATAAAGTGCTCTACAGTGGGGTGAGTGAAACACTGAATTGTTGCTGAATGTTTTGGGACATTTGCTGTCCATTTATCACAATTTGTGGTTGGTAGAAAAGTTAAACTCACAAATGCAATAATTCCACCAATTTTTTGCCACAAGTTCTCTGTAAAATCACATTTTTATTGCCTTACCCTTTGGGTTAACGTGGGCTGGGTTCTGTGTGTTTGCTTTTCCTTGGCTCCAGTGTAAGTACAAAGAGAATTTTGAGAAGACCAAGTCCAAGTTCAAGTACGTGGCTGACTCTCCAATCAATGAACATTTCAAATATGCAACTCAGCTGATGGATGGGGTAAGTAAAGGTTTCTGTAGGCTCAGGCTTAAGTACTTGGTCTGTGAGCAAATACAAAGTTGAAGGTTGTCCTTATTATAACCAGGCTTAAAGATGCTTTAAGATCAGACTAAAGTCACGAGAGACAAGGCTGTTGTTTTTCTGAGTATTAGGACAGAACAGGTTTGCAGAGCCTAGAAAGTGAAATCCCCACCCCTGTTCATTAATTTTTCATTTTCATTTTCTCCTTTGCTGACTTAAATAATGCTGCTGGTACAGTAATCCTGAGTGTTGGTTTCCATCTCAAAAATATGTGGAGAGAATTCCAATTGCTTTCCTAAAACATTGATAAAATCTTTATAGGTTTTAGGAAGACAGAGTTTTGTCTGAAGTTGCCATGGCTCGTTTAATTTTGGTGATTTTGCCTGGAATTTTTCCACTCTACAACTCAACTTTTTCTTGTTTTCCTCCTGTAGTGCTAAAGAAACAATTGACACAACCTAATAATTAATGAACAAACACCCCTGGGTTTAAAATTCAAAGCACTCCTGGAGTTTGTAGGGTTAGTGCTCTTCAGCCCAGGACAAATTCCATGAAAAATCCAAAAAAAAAAATCAGGTTCAGGGTGATTCCCATCAGCTTAGAGTTGGAATAGCACATCAAAATCTGATGCTTTTCATTATAGAAGCAGATATTTAGGTTTATATCCTAATACTTCATTCTTTTTCACCAGCCATTGTGTTATATCCTTACCTGTCAGTAAGTTTATCACTGTATTACCTGCTCTAGGTAAGAAAAGCTGTTTCACAACAAATACCAGAATTGTTATGAAGATTGTTGAGCACTATTATTGTTCATAGAGCAAATAAGGAAAAAATTAATATCAGAAACATAAATGAGTAGAATTTTATTAATGGGAGCTCCATTTATTGAAATGAACTTGCCTAAATACCTTCTGTTATGTAAGTGATGTTTTTTAATAACATCTCATTGTGTTCTCTTTGGACTCAACTCAGGAATCCACAACACAGAGTTACTTTTGAAGTTACTTTTCATGAAGAGAATCAATCATAAAATTGCTTATTGGAGGGATGGAATAGAGACATCCTTAAACTGTAGGCCTTCCAGAGGCAATTTAGAAATGCATTTGCCATTTGGAAAATTATCTTTTAAAATTTTTTTATTATTATTATTTTTGTGGGGGAGTGTGTCTGGTTTTTTGGGGTTTTTTGTATCTTTTGGGGGGTTTTTTGGTTTGTTTTGTTTTCTTTGGTTGGTTTGTTTGAGGGGTTGTTTTTGTTTCTGGTTTTTTTATTTTTAATTGATTTTTCTCTCTTGGACATGACCTTCAACCCCAGCCTGTAAAGAGGTTATACCAGTGATTTCTCTGTATCTTAACTCTCTCTTGTGACACTGTATTGTGCTGTTCTGAGCAGAAATTATATAAAGCAGCCTATGAGAAGCTCAAAGATAGGTACAGCGTTATTGTGGATGACCCCAGGAATCTGCTGGCCAAGTGGGGCAGCACTCTGAGCAGTCAGGTACTGTGGGGCACCTGCAGCAGCCCAGCAGGGTCACACCCTGTGAAATTGTGGTGTTTCTTCACTTGGTCACTCCATCTCCATCCTGCCACCCAAAAAGGAGCCACTTTTTGTGTGAGCTGCTCTGTCCATCTGTCCTGTATGTAATTCCATTATTGTGCATCAATGGACATCAGGAATCCCAACCCTCCTGAAGCTGCTGGAGAGGTTTTTTTAAAAAATGCAGAATCAAGCATTTTCGTTTTATTACCTCTCTTTTCAAATCTTCTTACTCATTTCTAGATAAATCTACAGGGACTTTTATTTGCCTTAATCTCTAATTTACTCTCATCTCCCCACCCAAAAATTCATAATTTCCTTAATGTGAGAGCAGGAAAATGTGTTAATATTTACTCTTGGCAGTGTCAAATATTCAGATGTGAATTGTATGCACATGTGGATGAATACATACAGCACCTTGCCTAAATCTCTCCACTCTCCAAGTGCCTGGGATCTAGAGCTGTGTCGTTGTTCATGTTGTTCATGGGTCTCTCTTGTCCTTGGTTACCATTTGCATGGACAGAAAAGCTATAAATCCTTTGCCAAGACGCTCCTGCAGCACGGATGCAATGAAATTCTGAGGCCAGACATGCTGACAGCCCTCTACAACACATACCTGTGGAGCCAGGTAATCTGCAGAGCTGCTGCTCTGGGACGCCCCAGATCCCCACTGTAGCTGCTTGGACTTGGCGTTTTTACTGCTCCCTCATGGACTTCAGAGCCCAAAGCTTCCTCAGTGTGCTTGATGCTGGCTGTGGTAAAATAAACAGAATATCTGAAACAATATTTGTGGACGTCGCTCAGCTCAGGCTGAGCTTGTCCCCCTTTTCTCCTTTCAGTATAAATAACTGGTGTGTATTTCACACGTTTGTATTAAAAAGCAATTTTTCATACATTTCAGATATTGGATGTTAGCTCCTCCTGGTATTTTTCTAACCAAATTCTTGTTCTGACACCATTTCCTGGCCTGGCCACCTTTGATAAATTCCTTAATTCAGGAGGAACATGATGGATTTGCCAGGGAGATTCCAACATTTATCTCCCACTGTGCCCAGAATGGTGTCAGACACAGAACAGTTATTTCTGCTCTGAAATCACAGCTGCTGGCAGCCAGCTCACCCTGTGCAGGGGGAAAAATCATTCCTTGTATTGAGTTGGAATATAAATGATAGGCAGGAAATGCAACAGTGGAAAACAATTCTGTCAGGGGGAATTGTAATTCTTTGTTATTGCCCGTGCCAAGAGTGACATTCTTCAGTAATAAATTACTGAAGGTCTTTCGGACATTTTTGTTCCATTTTTCTGTGGATTTCTATTCTTCCACTAAAAACTCCTTGCAGGTAACTTTGAGTATGTTTGAGTTCAAAATAAGAAGTGTCTGACCTGCATGTCCCCCAGGTTCACCGTGTGTTATCATTGATTATTTGTTTATCATTTTTCATATTCTGTCTGTCGCAGTCCCATTTCAAATGCATGGTTTTGTTTTCTGATAAAGGGTAGAGCATGAAAATTTATTTTTTTAAATGTGTTCTAACCTCTTCCACCTGCCTTGAGGCTGCCTACAATGAATTCCCATTCTTGATGAACCTGTTCTCAGTGAACTCTGTGAAAAAAGGTTTAGAAACCTGAGCAGGGCAAGGTGATCTTTAATAAAACCATCACCAAGGCACAAATCCTGCTGCCAAATCCTTGGAAATATCCTGGCATTGTGATATATTTGATAATGTTTTTATCTCCTGCTGTGTGAGATGATTTGCATTTCTCTTCACTCTGATCACAGAATCATTAAGGTTGGAAAAGACCTCCAAGATCAGCAAGTCCAGGTTTCAACTGGTTATGAATATTTAAAAATGAGATATTGTCCATTATGAAATTTAAAAGTCTCTGGTCTGCAAGGATTGATTTTTTTAGCTCAGTCCTGGAGATTTTAGCTTGAAATAACCACAAAATTAATCAGACAACCAAACAGGCAGGCTCCTAGGCAAGGAAGGGGTTTGCAATTCAGCTCATGGTGCATGTTCTGCTTTCTGTGGCTCTGTGGGAGGGTTTTGCAATTTTATCCATGGATATAATCCCACCTCGGGAAGAGGTTTTGTCCTGCTCCGTGTGATTAACTTAGAGCCTTTCCCATCTCCAGATTCAGTACAAGAAGGACTATGAGAAGAAGAAAGGCAAATACACCACAGTTCTGGATACTCCAGAGTATTTACGGACCACAAAGGTCAACAAACAGATCAGTGACGTAAGTGTGGGTCCTTTGGGATGGGACAGTCACCCCCAGGGAATTCCCAGCTGCCACCAAGGATTCCAAGGAATAATCCAACCCCACTCTGTCCCTTCAGATTATTTACAAGCTGGAATACAACAAAGCCAAGCCCAAGGGCTACACCACCATCCAGGACACGCCGATGCTGCTGCACGTGCGCAAGGTCAAGGACAGGATCAGTGATGTGAGTAAATCCTCTGGGGCATCAAGGGCACACAGAATTCACTTTTTAACCTGACAGCCAAGGTTTGTAACTCCTGTGTAACACTGTCAGTGAAGATCATCACCCTCTTAGACCACATTGGCCTGTAAAACTCTATCTGCATTCAGTGCCTTTTCAAAACCAGTTTTGCAGGAAGTTTTCCATAGAATTTTCTTCTGGATCTCTTGGAACATTTTTGTTTTGCTGGAACAAACCACCCCTCAGTAGAAATAACCATGAGCTGAAAATGGTCTCTAAATCATTAATTTGGAGAGGTTTTTTCTGACTTTTCTTCCTCTAATGGCTTTTTTGTTTTATTTAAAGTTTGAATAAAATATTCATGTATTGCTGTGTTCACTAATTTCTTACATGGATACTGTGAATATGTAAGGTAAATATTCTGATACAAAATAAAGATGTTTTGATTCTGGAGCAATAGAAAAGTAAGAAGGAAGAAAGAGAAAAGAAGAGGGAGTGGATAGAATAATACAGAATTTAGGACTCCTGCTCCTGATTCCTTCTCCTGCTCTTTCTCTCTGTGCTTTGTTTTGTTGTTCCAACTGTTATGTTATCATCCATAAATGAGGATGCTGAAACTTCTGAAACTCAGAATTACTGTCAGAATAAGTAGCCTGAATCTCATCCAGATGCTCCATGGATTTCTACATAATTAGTAAATCCAGGAGGAAAAATTATAATTTTTATCGAGATACCAAAGTGAATTGTTGACAGTCAGAGATTGAAGGACATTTTTTAAGTTCCAAACTGAGTGCTGATATCCTCTGAAGGAATTTTTAGTTAGTGTAACTATCAGAAAATAAGTTTCTTCAAAGGATTTCATTTGGCCGCAAAAAACTAGAAATATTCAGAATTACTGGTCATGAATAGATTTTGTTTAATCTTAGTCTGTGCCTCGTGGTGAGTTAAAATTGCCACCTTTTCTATATAAAGTAGTGCTGGAGAGGACCCTCCTTCAGGCTGGTGCTTTATATCAAGTTGTATCAATAGAATTGATTTTTCATGGAATCTCAGAATTATTTAGGTTGGAAAATCCCTCCAAGACCATCAAATCCAATCTGTGCCCAACCCTCACCTCATCCCCAGCCCAGAACCCTCAGTGCCACCTCCAGTCATTTTCTCCTGTTAAGATTTTATCCAGACAGGAGCAATTTTAATCAAGTTTTTCATATCTGCGTGCTTTTCTTGTTGATGCTGATATGATCTTTGTAAACCTTTTTTCATCTTTGTCTCTCTGTAGCTGAAATACAAAGAAATGTATGAGAGGAGCAAATCTCGCTGCAACGTCGTGGCGGATTCCGTTCACATCAAAACTCCCAGACACGCCTACAAACTGAACAGCAACGTGAGTTCTGTCCTGAGCATGGTTTAATTTTACTCTGGAGGGTGTTGGGAACTGGCAGTGGAAGCCACAAGGAATTGTTTCCACAAGAAATTAAATTGCACTGAATTTTTTGTATGTCGCTTCTAATCCTTACGCTGCCGGAATAAAATGTGGTTTAATTTATTCCATAGTGAAGTGCTCACTCTGCTGAGTTGTCCTTGAGGTTCTTGTATGTCACACATCCCGTTCTTCCAGCTGTCCTCTGTTTTCCTGGCAGAGACAATTGTCCCAGGAATTCTGTGGGATGATGCTCTTGGAGACAAAGCAAAGCTTCATGGAAAACTTCCTTGTGTTTTCTGTTCCTGGTGCCCAACACCCATTTCAGTAGGAAGGATCTGAAAGGTCTCCCCTTCTCCAAAGTCAGGACAACATTTCAGTCTTTCATATTCCTTTCTCCATCTTCTTATTCCTTCCTCCACCTTCATATTCCTTCCTCCACCTTCATATTCCTTCCTCCACCCAGCAGTGGAGCAGCTGCAGGGACTGGACTGTGCCTGACCCAGAGAAAAGCCCTGATCTGGTGTAGATGAATTTTTGTGCCTCTTCTCACAGCCCAAGGGAATTGGCCTCTCTGTGTTGAGTACCCAATTCCCAATGAGCTCTTCCTGTTTGGTTTTTCCCTGTTCACAGCTGGATTATAAGAAGAAATACGAAGCAGCCAAAGCCCACTGGCACCTGATTGCTGACAGGCCTGACTTTGTCCAAGCAGCCAAGTCCTCTCTGCAGCAGAGCGATGTAAGAAAATCAGAATAAGCTAAATATTCCTTTTCCCATCTCTCCTATTCAGAATTTTTTAAAAATTGGAGAAGATCAGAGACTCTCTTACTCTATCTTTTATTTTTCCTTCCTGCAGTACGAATACAAACTGGACCGGGAATTCCTCAAGGGGTGCAAACTCTCTGTGACAGATGACAAAAACACAGTGTTGGCCCTAAACAATGCCATCCTGGCCAGTGATGTAAGCACTGAACTCACCTTTCCTCTCCAGCTTCCCTACTACCACTTCTCTCACTGCTTAACTGTTCTATTGCAAATAGAATTGCATTAACAGCAAAGCTTTGGACAGTTGTTCTCAGTCTCACTTCATTCTTTGATTGATTTAATTAACTAATTGACTGAATAAATTTGGTCTTGTAAAAGCCACTGGCCTAGTTTATGAATTAAATTAATATTTAAAGTGAACATGGCTTGAACAGCCCTAGATCTTACACCCAGGTGCATCTCTGCATTCCTGATATTGAAATGGAAGTGTCTGGAGGAAATATCTGGGAATAGCACAAAATATATTTAATAATAACACAAAACTTTTTTAATAATAAAAAAATATATATATTTAATAATTACTAATGGTATGTTAATATTCAGTATATTAAAAAAATCCCAAGTGACAGCCATAGGAATGTATGAATTAGGCTGTAAAATGTCAAAATGTGGGATTTTCTGCAGAATTTTGCACTAACAAGCAAACACAACTGTGCTAATTACTTTTTATTCTGCCAGAAGATGACGTGCACATTACTTAAACTGATCTCTTTCCTTCCTGCTAGATAAAATACAAAGAGAAGCACAACAAAGCCCGTGGCACCTACCACGTTGTCCCCGACACCCCTCAGATCCTGCTGGCTAAGAACGTCAGCTCTCTGGTGTCTGAGGTAAAACATTCATTTATTCATTAATTTTGTTCAATTCCATCCTGGAGCTGCTGGGTTTTACCTGCTTTTCCCCTGTGCTGGCAGAACAAGTACAAGGAACAGAGCAAGAAGCAGCTGCCCCATGGCTCTTTCACCACCCTGCCCGAGACCAGGGACACCGTGCACGTGAAGGAGGTGACCAAGAACGTCAGCGAGGTGAGTTCATTGTCTCCAAAGCTCAGCTTTTCTAACCAAACTCCAAAAGCTGCAGCCAGCACACTTTGGGAATGAGGTGACTCCTCTTTAATCACCTACAGCAGTTTCCAGGAGCTTTTTCCCAAGTTTTTGCAGCATTTCCCTCTGTGTGACATTAAAACCTCACACGTGGCCCTTGCTGTTCTTGACAGACGAACTACAAGAAGAAGTTTGTGAAGGAGAAAGGCAAATCCAATTATTCTGTCATGCTGGAGCCTCCTGAGGTGAAACATGCCATGGAAGTTGCTAAAAACCAGAGCACAGTGAGTTTGCCTCTTTTTCCATTAATTTAATAGGTTATGTAAGCAAATTCAGCTGGAAAAACCCAAGTTTATGGATTTCTGAATTTCCTCCACGTTCAGGTGTGATTTTGAAAGATAAATGTAGAAATATTTACAAATATATAACTTCACTGAAATAAGGGATTTGTATTTAAATCCCATTGTAGGATTTCAAACAATCTGGTGGAAATCACATCTAATGGTTTCTTTCAACCCTTCGGGCACAGACAGAATTTCCCACATTTATTTCCTTATTTGTAGACAACTTGCAAAACAGCAACGGTGCTGTGTCCTTAATTGGGGTATTCCCAATGAATAAACCTCTTTGATTTTCCTTCCTCTGTCTTTTCCCATGGATTAGATTGAATACAAGAAAGATGCCAAGTCCAAACTCCACTACACACCTATAGCAGATCGACCAGATATTAAGAAAGCAACTCAGGCTGCCAAGTTAATCAGCAATGTGAGTGATTTTAAGCCTTTTGTATAATTCCTTAGCACTATTTTAATTACAAAATCCAGTAGAATAATTAAAAGGGGCTTTCCTCACTCCTAAAGGATTTATTTCTCTTTTTCAGATTGAATATAAGAAGCGTGGAGCAGCAGGTGTGGGTGTGACCATGCTGGGACGTCCGGACATTGAGCTGGCCAAGGAGGTGTCCAAACTGACCAGCCAGGTAAGGGCAGCATCAAAACTCAGAGAAACTCAAAGCAGTGAGAGAAATGAGGCATAAAATTAATCTACAGAGTGATGTCACAATTATAATTGAAATTATTTCCTAACTAGGGGAAAACGGAAAGGAAGGGAATGTAATGAAGTAAAAATATATTACCAGTGCCAAGTATTTCTTTGTTAAACTTCTCTACTGTCATTAATGGAGATATAAAACCTTCTTAAGATGATGCTGTGCCATAAATACTGAGGCTGGAGTGTTTGCCCTGTTCTTTTTTAGCTCTTTTGGGTATTGCCTTTACCTGAACCAGCCTTTACCTGACTCTTATTTTCCATCCTTTGAACGGACACTCGGTTTCTTTCTTTCTTTCTTTCTTCTTTGTATCTTTAAAAGAATCTTGTGCCAGGACCTCAGTCCCTCTTGGTTCTTTCTCACCTGTTGGTGTTTGAATTCTGTGTTTTTGCCTTTCTGACCTTGCTTTCTTGCTGCTGCTTGTAGGCAGAGTACCTCAAACAACACATGAGAGGCCACGGAGCTGCTTCCTATGACACCCCCTGGATGAGAACCTTTAAGAAAGCAAATATGCTAAGTAGTCATGTAAGAGAATTTTAATTAACTGCCATTAATGCCATTGTTGTGCATCTGTCTCTTGCTGGCACAATTATCTTGCAATTCTGCAGCACCACGTGAAGCTTTAAATGTCATTCTGCCCTTCATCATGATTTTGGAGCTTCCAGGGTTTTTTTATGGAAGGTTTCAGTGCACTCACATAATGTAAAAGATCACCTTTTTCACCCAAAAACTTAAAATTTGAGCTGTTATTGTCCAAAAATGAAAAAAAAAAGGGAAATATATGTGTAAATATATGTATATGACCAACCAGAAGAATGGTGCTGGTAATTTTCAGTGAACAGTTACCAGACTTCATTTTAACTCTTCAAACTTCTATTAAAACTTCATTTAAACTTTAATTAAACTATTTTATTGGCTGGAATTTCCTAATGGAAGAGCAGGCTCTGACTGAATCAGTCCCACTGAGAAGTGCAGCCTGTTTGAGGGCTCATTGTTTCTTAGACTCCTTCCCACATGAAAACCTTTGGAAAACCCAAAACCAGAGCCTGGATTGCCCGTTTGGAAGTGGCAGCAGACAGGTCTGTGCCATTTCAGTTTTACACATGTATTTCCAAGTGCAATAAGAGGGATTTATTTTGTTTTTCCATGTCTGGCTGTGTCTGTTGCCATGTTTGGATGTTGGAATATCCACCACGGTGTCTGCAGGAAAACCAAGGATCTCCTCAGGAGAGCAACGATTCTAAACTGATCTACAAGAAAAAGAAGAAATTCTCTTTGTTCCCTTTCAGTGATGAGATCCTGGGTTTCCATTCTTTTTCCACTCTTGGTCTTTTAAACATTCTTTGCTGAGATAATTTTGGTTCTGGGGGTAAATGAGCTGCTGGAGGAGCAGCGAGGGAGCAAAGAGTGGTTGGCATCACCTTTAACAGTTGTTTTTTCTCTTGGACATCTCTTCTCATAAACTCTGTAAAGCATCATGTCCACTTTGTTTATCCAGTTGAGTTTTTTGTTGGATTTTGTCTGTCTGGCTTGCTTGCTTTTAATTTTGCATTGATCTCCCAGCAACTCTTCTTTTGGGTTTAAAAATCTCTCATTCCTGTCAATATTCCTGTGCCTCCAGGCTGGATGTGCTGGGTTCTGATGGCTCCCATTGCTGTGTTTGACCTGGCTGAAGCTGATGTGGCTTGGAAGTGTTACTAAAACTCATGTAGAATCTGATTAATTATTTATCATTAGTAATTAATTAGTAATTAATGTCACTGCTCTGTTTGTGATCATTAATGCCCTCCTTTAATCCAGACAGAACCCACTGTGTGCATAACAGTGGATAGAAAAGTATTTGATGTATTGACATCTTCAGTGCTCCGAAGTCTTGAGGCTTTTAAAGCTCTTATTTCACCAAGAAGTGTATAAAAATTTCTTCTAAGCACTTTAATATACACTTACATTGTTATATTTTATATATTATATAATAATTATATAATATATACTTTTCTTATCTTTTACTCTTATCATACCTGTCTCTGTTTGTCTTTGTGAGACATCTTAAATCAATGGACTGTTCCCATCAAGTGAAAACTCTTCACCTCCAAGGGTCAGAATTTTGGCAACACAATTCTCTTGGCTCTTTTATTTTTACAATGAGGAGATGTGACCTTTGCACTGGAAGAAAAACTGCCAAGTGGTATCTTGTAAATGCCAAAGAGATTAGATTTTCTTTCCATGTCAGGTCATTTTTGAAATAATCTTTATTCCACTGGGCACCTTCAAGTTCCTGCACTTTTGTTCTTCTCCCGAGCAGCCCAAACAGGTGAGTCCTGCAGAGCAGCTGTGACACCTGGTTGTTCTCTGTTTAGGTGAAATACAAGGAGAACTTTGCCAAAGAGCTGGGTAAAAAGCCAAAATATGATTTGAAGGAAGCCAAAATCTACAAGACCCTGAAGGACGCCCACAACATGGCCAGCGAGGTGCGTTCGCTTTGGCTTTTCCGGGGAGGAAATCCCACCCTGCTTTCCCAAACCCCTCCTCTGTGTGCTTGGGACCTCCCCAGGCCAGGCTGGACCAGCAGGGCCCTCTCCTGGACCAGCAGGGCCCTCTCCTGGACCAGCAGGGCCCTCTCCTGAAGGGTCTGACCCCATTCCCTGCAGGTGAAGTACAAGGCAGACCTGAAGAAGCTGCACAAGCCCGTGACGGACATGAAGGAGTCGCTGCTGATGAACCACGTGCTGAGCACGAGCCAGCTCGCCAGTGCTGTAAGCTCGGGGTGATCCCATGGCCCCAGGGGTGGGAATTCCCTTGGGAATTCTCTGCTAACTCCTCCTGGAGCAGCTGCTCCCTGTGGCACCTCCATGGGCATCGCCTGGTAGTGATCTCTTCCTCTGATTCTAATGGTTCCCCTTAACGGCGGCTTCCCCGCGCTTGTGCTCTGGGAAGGGAAATCTTCATCCCTGTTCCACTGCTAATATTTGAAACACTGATCATTTTTACTGGATTGGTTCTTGATCCCATTTTAACTGATTGCAGAACTGCTAATGTTTGAAATCCTTTGATAATTTTTACTGGATTGGTTTTTGATCCCATTTTTAACTGATTCCACTACACTAACAAACACTCTTTTAATTTTTTTTTTCTTTTTTCTTTGCTGATTTCTATATTTCTTTTTTCTTTTTTCTTTTTTTTTTTTTTTTACTTTATGTTTGTTTAACATTCCCCTAGTGTAAATCCACATAATTATGCCTAACAAAATAATTGATACTGAGAAAAGGCAAAAACCTTTATTGCCGGGTACAGCCTTTTCATTGCCCACTGTGTTTTCTCTCTTCTCTTTCTTTTTCTTCTTTTAATCCTGGTTTGGATAAAACCTTTGTTGCAATCCAAATGACCATAAAAAAATAACTATTCCCCCACATCTTTAACCCCCACTATCAATTCTAAACTTCTTGGTTTTTGTTTTACTTCTTGCATTTCTAATTTCTCTGATGTTCAGTTGAAATGTTGCTTTGATTGGACCTAAGAAGTAAATTTGCTGAGGGTTTTTTTTTTGATTGAGATGATTTTTGACACCTTCCCTTCAGTACCAGTACAAGAAGCAGTATGAGAAGAGTAAGGGTCACTACCATGTGGTGCCAGATAATCTTGAACAGGTTCATCTCAGGGAGGCCTCAGAACTCCAGAGCCACGTAAGTTGGACGTGTGTTTGTTGTTATCCCAGCTCACTGAGCTCCAGATTCCATCCAAATCCTCCCAGTGAATCCTCCAGGCTGGGACATTCCCTGTGCTCTGCCTCACCAGCACTGCACACCTGGGGAAGGATCCAGGGAGCAAAACCTGCACAGTGCCAAAAATACACAGATAAAATCTCCTTGGGATTCCTTCATTTCAGAGCAAATCCCTGTCGCTCATCTCTGCTGTAAATGGGTCTGTTTACACAGGATAATACATTTGTTAGGGGTTTAGGGGTTTATTTATTAGGGATTTACCTCTGGAGAAAAGAGGACCTGGGAATCCCAGAAACTGGGAACTGAAGGAATTAGAGTTGTTGCTGACAGTGGATTTCCAACTGCATCATTCATTCCATGATTCAGAGGAGAGCTCTGCTGTCCTTTCCTGCATCCAAAATGCTTTTAACCAAAACTACAAACATGCCTAGAAGTTTTCACTCTGGAATAAAACAGTGGATCACTCCAGAGAAATTCCCAGTCGGATTTGCTCTCTGATCCTCTCTGTTCCAAGTATTTAGGAGAGGAATTACTGCAGGAGCACCAAGGGCCGCAGCTGATTGTTCTGGTGCTTGGTACAGAATTCCAGAATGGTGTGGGGACTTTTGGGATTATCCAGACCCAGCCCTGCCTTAGACAGGGACACCTCCCACTGTCCCCTTGGACACTCCCAGGGATGTTCAAGGCATGGGAAGGCAAAAAGATCACACAGCAAAAAACCATAAGGAAATGGCTGTTAATCAGGTTGTTAATGAGGTTGTAATTAATTTCTAAGTCAGTCCTTGTTGCTTCAGTTTGGGATCAGGCTCTGCCTTGGTCTCGGCATTCCCTCACTGAGCACTCTGGAAATCTGGATAATAGACTCAGAGCAGGAATCATCTTCATGGACATTTTACTTCTTGAACACCAAGTTTTACATTTGCTGATCAATAATACAGATTTCAGGAAGGCAAACTGCATTAGACATTCAATTTTTATCACAGAACTGTTGATAGTAGGCACATAATTAGGTCTTTTATTATTTAGGAGGGTGACTTTCTGTCTTTTCTTCTCAGGTGAAATACAGAGAAAAGTATGAGAAGGAAAAAGGAAAACCAATGTTGGACTTTGAAACTCCCACATACCTGACTGCAAAGGAGTCTCAGCTCATGCAGAGCGAGGTAAAATCAATACTGATAGGCTGAAAAGCTTAAAAATTTCTTTTTTAAATTAAACTTAGGGACTTAACAGGCAATTCTACTTGTACCTTGTGCACGGTGATAGACTGAAAAATTACAGTTATTTCATATTTCTTTATGATGGTTGTTAAATGCTGCACTGAACATTCGTGACACTTTCCTGTCATGAAATGAGTTTATCTGTAATTTTTTATTGGTAAATGAAGCTTAAACAAGTCATTGAGTAAGAAATGTGGTACAAAATAATTTCACTTCTATGACACAGCACAGTGTTTGTGTGTTATCACAGGACACAGAAAGTGCTCTGCTTTCTTTTTTTCACCTCAAAACTCCATTTTTGAGACAATATTTTATTCCCCGTGTGTCATATTTTATTCTGCTGTCACAGGTTCTCCCCTGACCTGGCATTTTCTTTTCTTGAGCTTTTTTTTTTTGTGTTTATTTGAAGTTTATTCCTATTCTGGCCCTGTTCAGATGGAGGCTGTAAAGCAGCTGTGTAAGGCCATTAGTCCTTGAGGTGAATGCTTTCTCTGCATAGATAAATGAGTAAAAACATAAAAACTAAAGGCAGGATCAGGTCCTATTTCCATAGAAAGCAACGAGCTCCTTCACAAGTTTTAGTGGGAACAGGATTTAGGAGCCCAAAACAGGATTTAGGATTTAGCATCAGCTGTACCCAGTGACACTGACACCCTCCCAGCTTTGGACATAATGAAAATATTGTAATAAATATTTGCTGTTTTTCTTTTTTCCTTTTTTTCCTTCTTCTTCTCCTTCTTCTTGCTCTCATTAGAAAGAATATAAGAAGGACTTTGAAGAGTCCATGAAGGGCAGGAACCTCACTGGCCTGGAGGTCACACCATCCCTCTTACATGTCAAATACGCCACCAAAATAGCGAGCGAGGTACCAGCTCCTCTGGGCTTCCTTCCTCTGCCTCCTGCAGCGCCTCCAGCACTCCCAGTTCTTCTTCCCCACTCTCCTGCCCACCCACACTGAGCATGTTTCCATTTTGTGCTGTCAGCTAATTTGCCATGGACATTTCTTCCTTGTCCTTTAACCTAATTCCCATTTGCTGCCCCTCTCTGACTTCCCTCAGCCTAACTGGTTCATACGTGTGTGCCTTGGCAGTTCATCTTCCACAATAATCCCTATCTTTTGTTGGAGCAGTTCTTCCATAACCCTCTAAAATATTCTTTCTTGTTTTCCAAATTTCCTTTTTTCTTCCTTTTTTTTTCTTTTCTTTTGGAGATTTTGGAATTCTTTTTTCTTTCATTTCCTTTATTTTTTTTTTTTTTTTTTGCAACAAAGTTGGGAGAGTGTAAAACTCCCTTTGGTCTGGCTTTGCAGTGTTTTCCTTCTCCTTCTCCTGCAGAAAGAGTACAGGAAGGATCTGGAGGAAGGAGTCAAAGGGAAAGGACTGACAGCCTTAGAGGAGACTCCAGACATGCTGAGAGCCAAGAATGCCACTCAGATCCTGAACGAGGTATGGGAAATGCCTGAGTGGATGGAACAGCCTCCAACTGCCCTGCCAGGGACACCTTGAACCACCCCAGGCTGCTCAAACCCTGTCCAGCCTGACCTGGACACTGCCAGGGATCCAGGACAGCCACAGCTGCTCTGGGAATTCCAGCCCAGCTCCTCCCAGCCAGGAATTCCTTCCCAACATCCCATCCAGCCCTGCCCTTCAGCTGGTGTGAACTTCATCATTCCCTAGAAACTCCTGAGTAGAGGGCAGGAAGAACATGGATGAGGGAATAAGGGTCAAAGTGGACTTTTAAGTGAGCTCTTTCCTGGAAAGTTACTGTCAGGAATTCAGATGGGAAACAGGAGCTGGGGTCAACACTCGCTCAAGGGACTCATTAATTAATTAATCAAAGGATTAAACCAAGAATTAAGTCATGAAGCACAAACTGAAATAATCTGAAATTATATAATTTGTGTGCATAATTATGAGTTGATATTAGAGGTACTCCTGGTTTGGGGCTGTCACTGTTCCTGGTTTGGGATTAGTGTGTTCCTGGTTTGGGATTGGCACTGTTCCTGGTTGGGACTGGCACTGTTCCTGGTTTGGGACTGGCACTGTTCCTGGTTGGAACTGGCACTGTTCCTGGTTTGGGATTAGTGTGTTCCTGGTTTGGGACTGGCACTGTTCCTGGTTTGGGACTGGCACTGTTCCTGGTTGGAACTGGCACTGTTCCTGGTTTGGGATTAGTGTGTTCCTGGTTTGGGATTGGCACTGTTCCTGGTTGGGATTGGCACTGTTCCTGGTTTGGGATTGGCACGGTTCCTGGTTTGGGATTGGCACTGTTCCTGGTTTGGGACTGGCACTGTTCCTGGTTTGGGATTGGCACTGTTCCTGGTTTGGGACTGGCACTGTTCCTGGTTTGGGACTGGCACAGTTCCTGGTTTGGGACTGGCACAGTTCCTGGTTTGGGATTGGCACTGTTCCTGGTTTGGGACTGGCGCTGTTCCTGGTTGGGATTGGCACAGTTCTTGGTTTGGGATTAGTGTGTTCCTGGTTTGGGACTGGCACAGTTCTTGGTTTGGGACTGGCACAGTTCCTGGTTTGGGACTGGCACTGTTCCTGGTTTGGGACTGGCACTGTTCCTGGTCTGTGGCTGTCACAGTTCCTGGCCTGTGGCTGTCACAGTTCCTGGCCTGTGGCTGTCACTGTTCCTGGCCTGTGGCTGTCACTGTCCCTGGTCTGTGGCTGTCACAGTTCCTGGTCTGTGGCTGTCACTGTTCCTGGTCTGTGGCTGTCACTGTTCCTGGTCTGTGGCTGTCACTGTTCCTGTTTTGGGACTGGCACTGTTCCTGGTCTGTGGCTGTCACAGTTCCTGGCCTGTGGCTGTCACAGTTCGTGGTCTGTGGCTGTCACTGTTCCTGGTTTGGGGCTGGCACTGTTCCTGGTTGGGACTGTCACAGTTCCTGGTCTGTGGCTGTCACAGTTCCTGGTCTGTGGCTGTCACTGTTCCTGGTCTGTGGCTGTCACTGTCCCTGGTCTGTGGCTGTCACTGTTCCTGGTCTGTGGCTGTCACTGTTCCTGGTCTGTGGCTGTCACAGTTCCTGGCCTGTGGCTGTCACAGTTCCTGGCCCTTGGCTGTCACAGTTCCTGGCCTGTGGCTGTCACTGTCCCTGGTCTGTGGCTGTCACAGTTCCTGTTTTGGGGCTGGCACTGTCCCTGGTCTGTGGCTGGCACTGTTCCTGGCCTGTGGCTGTCACAGTTCCTGGCCTGTGGCTGTCACTGTTCCTGGCCTGTGGCTGTCACAGTTCCTGGTCTGTGGCTGGCACTGTTCCTGGCCTGTGGCTGTCACAGTTCCTGGCCTGTGGCTGTCACTGTTCCTGGCCTGTGGCTGTGCACCTGCAGCCGCTGCCCCTTTCCTGAGCCGTGCCCCTGCCCCTGCAGAAGGAGTACAAGAAGGCCCTGGAGCTGGAGATCCGCGGGAAGGGCCTGACCGAGCTGGCGCTGGAGACGCCGGATTTCGTCCGCGCCAGGAACGCCACCGACATCGCCAGCCAGGTCTGTGGCACCCCGACCCTCTGAGCTCCTCCAAAGGGAAATTCAGATTTCCCTGCTCAAACCCAGCCTGAGCTGCTGTGCAGAGATGATCCAGGCCCCTAAACGTGAGCTTTGCCCAACAGATCAAATACAAACAATTGGCAGAAATGGAGAAAGCCAACTACACCAGTGTTGTTGATACTCCAGAGATTATTCATGCCCAGCAGGTCAAGAACCTTTCCAGCCAGGTATCTTGAGTGAAGCAATTAATCCTGCTCATGTGGGACCTCCAGGAAATACTAATTAAACACCCAAATAACAACGTCTCACAGCCTGCAGGAGGCACCAGGGAACGAATCTTTCCGGAGCTCTGGAATTCTACGGCAATAATCAAATTAATTTTACTGCTGTGTCAAGTGACACAATAATTCCTTTTGCTTTGCAAAGCTAATTCTTCTTAAAGCAGATTCTTCTTAGTTTTCTACTCCTCAATAACCTGCTGTCTAAAACAAATCTTGCACTGAGGCATAATCTCAGTTTCTATCAGACAGGGAAGAACTCATATCTCCACAAAGACGGGCACTACTCAACAATCAATAACTCCAGTTTGTTTCTTGCTGCTTTTGTGTTTTCTCTTTTAATCCATTTGGGGTTTTCCATCAGAAAAAATACAAGGAAGATGCAGAGAAGAACATGCCCTACTATGTGCCCGTGGCTGACACACCAGAAATGCAGCGGGTCCGAGAGAATCAGAAGAACTTCAGCATGGTAAGTCCAGGAAGAAATAAAGAACCCCGTATTTTTCACTTTTTTTTTGAAGAAAACTGTGAGGGAATTTGTACAGTGCAAAGTTAACATTTGACATTTTCCCTTCACACAGCTTCAGTATCAGTCAGACCTACAGAACAGTAAAGGAAAAGTCACAGTGGTGCAGGACACCCCAGAAATCCTGAGGGTGAAGGAAAACCAGAAGAATTTCAGCTCGGTATGGTCACCTCTGTCTTCACTCCTCAGCCCAAAAAATTGGGTTTAATATCTTTAATAAAATTACAATTTTTTGGTGCTTCTCCTACAGGGGCAGTAGATTTAGCTGGGCTTTATAAAGCATTTTTCCTGCTGTTTTTTATGGGGGGATTGCCCTCTTTCACAGGCACAGCTGTGATAGAGTTGAACAATGCCTCATTAAATTAATAGAATTATTATCCCTTTCCTCTGTGCTGTTCCCATGCCAGTCCCTCCCTGTCCTGCTGCCCTCGTGCTCTGTGTGCCTGAGTTGTTGCCCAGTTCCTGTTGCCATCAAGTGCCTCAAGCCTCCCGTGGCATTTTGCCTCCAGCACCATTAACAAAGTGGAAAATATTTGTATAAATCAAATTAGAGCAAATAATGATCTTCAATCCTAAAATTAACCCACAAATGTTTTGATTATGGAATTATGGAAGGGGTGGAAGGGACCTACAACTCATCTTCCTCCATCCTGCCATGGGCAGGGACTCTTTCCACTAGACCAGGAGTATTCTACTGAAACCTATTTGGTAATTTGATTTATTGTATAAATTATCTTCTACTTAAAGAGCATTAAATATAAAAAATCAGCTCTTTTTTTTTTCCCCAAATGGTGCTCACTTTGGACACCTTCAGAGAGGCAGCAGAGTGGATCCTCTCAGCTGCTCTGTTGTGTCCAAATTCAATGTCTGGGAGCAAGAATGTTGTGGTTTGGATGCTTAACCTTGTTGTCTTCATTCTAAACGCTAAGATTTTGTATAAAGAAGATATTGGAACTGGAACCACAATTGAAAAGACCCCAGAGATGCAGAGAGTTAAACGAACCCAGGATAATATCAGCTCGGTATACAAGAATTGATTTTGAATACTCACTCTACCTCTGCTAATTCAACGTGAAATAATATTTTTTTTATCTTTTTCTTTTCTTTACATCTTGCTAACAGTGGTTTGGCAATAACCCACCCAGTTCAGGGTGACTTTCTGAAAGGTTCTGCCCTTCCTTGTTACTTTAACAGTAACCTCTCTAATGATTAACATTCCATTTCTTACTCACAACCCCTTTCTAAACCACAAAAGCTCTTGCTGTCAATTTGATCTCATCCCAGATACAGTTTGGACAGAAAAAAAGAAATCTTTAGGTGGGAAGGGATGTGTTGAAATCATCTGTTCCAGCCCTGGGCTCAGCTTTAGGATGAGTTGAGGTTTGAGGATCACAGGACGAAGATTCCACAACCTTTTCCAGGGTGGGACCATCTCCCAGGAAAATGTTTTACTCTGCTCAGACTGAATTTTCTAGTGGTGATTTTTTGGTTTGTTGTGTCCTGGCAAACTTGGATGTTATCTAAAAGGTCACAGCACTCTAAAATTGAAATAATTTTACCTATTGATTTTATTTCAAAGCTCCTAAACCTCCTCCACACTTTTTTTTGAATAGTGGTGTCATTTAGTGTCATGCACTAACACTGCAGCCAGTTTGTTTATGCAGAATGTGTTAAAAATGTTTGAAATGTTCTTGTGAAAGGCTTTTTTTGTTGTTAGCAAAGCAGAAATGCAATGGCACCATCCCTGCTGGAACGCTGTGTGATGATTCCCACCTCTGTTAAGCAGGAGGGATTCTTACACATCCCAAATTCTCCTTTGCTTGGTAGAAAGGCAAAATAATATCAGGTTTAAAGGAATTTATCTGGTTTTATAAAACCCTTTCAGTGCCATTCCCAGTGACCCAGCAGCTGGGATGGGTCACAGATTCCTTGGGAAGGTGCTGAAGTCCTTTAAACTTCCCCTCTCCACGAGATCAGAACGAAGCTCTTTAGGAACCTTTGCAAGCTTTCCTGTAAACCCTTTCCCTCTCCCTGATTCCTGTGCTGGAATTTGCAGGTGAAGTACAAGGAGAGCATTGGGAAAGGGACCCCCATTCCCGACCTGCCCGAGGTGAAGCGCGTCAAGGAGACCCAGAAGCACATCAGCTCGGTAATTCCCTGTTCCCTGGCAGTGTCCCTGTTCCCTGGGAAATGTCCCTGTTCCCTGGGCAGTGTCCCTGTTCCCTGGCAATGTCCCTGTTCCCTGGGAATGTCCCTGTTCCCTGGGAAATGGCCCTGTTCCCTGGACAATGGCCCTGTTCCCTGGACATCAGCTCCGTAATTCCCTGTTCCCTGGCAGTGTCCCTGTTCCCTGGGAAATGTCCCTGTTCCCTGGGAATGTCCCTGTTCCCTGGACAATGTCCCTGTTCCCTGGGCAGTGTCCCTGTTCCCTGGACAATGTCCCTGTTCCCTGGGAATGTCCCTGTTCCCTGGGAAATGGCCCTCTTCCCTGGAAATGTCCCTGTTCCCTGGACAATGGCCCTGTTCCCTGCACATCAGCTCGGTAATTCCCTGTTCCCTGGGAAATGTCCCTGTTCCCTGGGAAATGTCCCTGTTCCCTGGGAATGTCCCTGTTCCCTGGACAATGTCCCTGTTCCCTGGGCAGTGGCCCTGTTCCCTGGACAATGTCCCTGTTCCCTGGGAAATGTCCCTGTTCCCTGGGAAATGTCCCTGTTCCCTGGGCAATGTCCCTGTTCCCTGCACATCAGTAATTCCCTGTTCCCTGGGAAATGTCCCTGTTCCCTGGGAAATGTCCCTGTTCTCTGGACAATGTCCCTGTTCCCTGCACATCAGCTCGGTAATTCCCTGTTCCCTGGGAAATGTCCCTGTTCCCTGGACAATGTCCCTGTTCTCTGCACATCAGTAATTCCCTGTTCCCTCGGCAATGGCCCTGTTCCCTGCACATCAGCTCCGTAATTCCCTGTTCCCTGGGAACTGTCCCTGTTCCCTGCACATCAGCTTGGTAATTCCCTGTTCTCTGGGCAATGTCCCTGTTCCCTACATTTCAGATCCATAATTCCCTCTTTCCTCCCCCCTGCTCCAGCCTTTCCTCTTGGGAAAGCTCCAGCTCTCCCAAATCCCTGTAACCAGCAGCAGGAAAATGAAATACCTGAGTTTTACAGGGATTATCCCAGTCAGTCGCTGCCTGTGTTCCCTCTGTGGCCTTTTTTGAACACAGAGAGAGGAACAAAAGTTACCCAGGTTATGTGTTGAAGTTTGGCTGGGAAAAAAGAGGATCAGGAAGACAGAACTTTGAGGAAAAAAATCCAATTGGTGCCTTTTTGTATGATAATTACAGGGGAAAACAAAACCTTCCCATATCCAGTCAATGCAAATTTCACAGCTCACTTATGGAAAAACTGAGTTGTTTTTCCAAATGATTCCTCATTTTTTCTAACCTTCTCCACAAGTTGTTTTCTCTTGCTGTAATTGATTTATTTGTTTCAATTTGTTTCACCTTCACCAAGCAGTGAAGGTTTTTTTGTTCATTTGTTTTGTGCAAGTTTTGTTTTGGTACAAGGATTTTCCTACTTGCAAGGAGAGCTGTGAGTGCACTTGTCAGGCTGGGGTTATTCCACAAACATCTCCTTTCATGAAAAATACAGTTTTAAAAAATCAAATAACTACTGGTTAAATTAAACCTTTTAACATGAGTGGTGGCAGTCAGTTATTGGTTTCCTAGAGACTTAGCCCAAAGTAAAACAGTGGTACAAACAAACAGAAGTGAAAGTTAATAAAGCCCACAATGAAATCTTCATGCACTGAACAATACCAGAAAAGGTTAAGATGTTTATTAATCCCATAAAGAAATGCTGGCTGCTGAAAAGTAATTCTATTGTATTTCCTAAACTAAAATGAAAAATATTCCTCTCAGGGTGGGCTCAGCAGAATATTTTAATTTGTGTCCTTTAAATGAAGACACATTGAAGGGAAATGACTCTGAGCTGGTGCTGTGCTGATGAAGATCCCGAGGGATGGAAATTGTGTTTTATTTCTGTATAATCCCAGTTTGTGATCCCAGTGAGGAGCTCAGGGGGGTCTGACCCTGCTGGTGCTTGTGTCCCACAGGTGTTGTACAAGGAGGAGCTGGGCACAGGCACCCCCACGCCCGTGACCCCAGAAATGGAGCGAGTCAAACGCAACCAGGAGCAGATTAGCTCGGTATTTCCACCCTGCAGGAGTTATAACAACGGGAGGTTGTTATAATCCTGTGCTCCTAACACCCTAACCTTGTTCTTCCTCAGGGGTTTAGTCCTGGCTGTGCCCCGGCAGGGGTTTAACTCATTGGGCTTCCACTGTTTGTGCTTTTGGGGGATTGACACCTTCACGTGCTTTTCTTCTAAGAACAAACCTCCCTGAAAGTAATCCTGGCATTTCCTGGGCTAAAATGGGCAGCAGAACATCCCTGTGGAGTTGTGGTGTTTGTGTTACCCTGAGCCTTCATCTCCTCTCTGCAGTGACCCCTTCACAGAATAATCCCCCACAGCCTCTTCCTCTGTCCCTGCCTCTGGCACGAATCCCAAGAGATCCCAATGCTGAACACAATCCCATAACAAACCATGGGATCCTAACACTGAACACAATCCCATAACAAACCATGGGATCCTAACACTGAACACAATCCCATAACAAACACTGAACACAATCCCATAACAAACCATGGGATCCTAACACTGAACACAATCCCATAACAAACCATGGGATCCTAACACTGAACACAATCCCATAACAAACCATGGGATCCTAACACTGAACACAATCCCATAACAAACAGTGGGATCCTAACACTGAACACAATCCCATAACAAACAGTGGGATCCCAACAGTGAACACAATCCCATAACCAACAGTGGGATCCTAACACTGAACACAATCCCATAACCAACAGTGGGATCCTAACACTGAACACAATCCCATAACCAACAGTGGGATCCTAACACTGAACACAATCCCATAACAAACCATGGGATCCTAACACTGAACACAATCCCATAACAAACACTGAACACAATCCCATAACAAACCATGGGATCCTAACACTGAACACAATCCCATAACAAACCATGGGATCCTAACACTGAACACAATCCCATAACAAACCATGGGATCCTAACACTGAACACAATCCCATAACAAACAGTGGGATCCTAACACTGAACACAATCCCATAACAAACAGTGGGATCCCAACAGTGAACACAATCCCATAACCAACAGTGGGATCCTAACACTGAACACAATCCCATAACAAACCATGGGATCCTAACACTGAACACAATCCCATGGCAGTGTGATCCTAACTCCGAACACAGTCCCACGGCAGTGGGATTTGGTGGCCCTGGCCCGTGCTGAGCGGGCCTTGGTGGCCCTGCTGTTGTCCCTCACAGGTGTTGTACAAGGAGGGTTTAGGGGCTGGCACTGCCACGCCGGTGACGCCGGAGATGGAGCGGGTCCGACGGAACCAGGAGCACATCAGCTCGGTACTGATGGACCTGCACCCCTGCTCCCCTCCAACCCACCCCCTTTGTCCCCTCCCTGTCACCTCCTCGCTGGGCTGGGCCAGCCCTTCCTTCATCACATCCCACAGCCCCGGCAGGATGCTCACGTTTATATTTTCCCTTCATTTGACTTGTGCTGTTGTTTTCATTTTCCCCTCGTTTTGACTCGTGCCGTGGTTGCAGATGGAGATTTTATCCTCAGCCCCGGCAGGATGCTCACGTTTATATTTTCCCTTCATTTGACTTGTGCTGTTGTTTTCATTTTCCCCTCGTTTTGACTCGTGCCATGGTTGCAGATGGAGATTTTCTCCTCAGGAATGGCAGCACTGGGGCAGGGTGTTCTGCTCCCCCAGGGAATGTTCACTGTGGTGTTGGCACTGCCCCTCAGGAGCTCTGTCCACCCTTCCAGCACCCCCAGCCTCGCCCCTGCCCATGGAAAGGGGCTCCCAGCCCTTCCCAGGGCACAGGGAGAGCTTGGGCTGGAAGCACAGGGGGGTCCCTGCCTGTTCCTGCCCTGCCGGGCTCTGCTGTGCCCCAGGGTCCTGGTGGGGAGCCCAGGTGCCATTCCCAGGTCCTGGCAGGGAGGGGACACCAGGAACATCCAGTGGAGGTGGGAAAACTGCAGGAGTGAATTCCTGTCTGGAATTCCCACTGCTGTCACATCCGCTTGGAAGAGCACCGTGCCACCACCTTGTTCTGAGTTCTGGTTCAATTTGGGGAATTCTCTGCCCCAGTCCCACTGGAATTCAGCCCTGAATTTTAATTTTTGTAGTTCTGTTTCAGTCTGTGACCCGTTTGGGTCTCTGTCCCCAGTCCCACTGGAATTCAGCCCTGAATTTTAATTTTTGTAGTTGTGTTTCAGTCTGTGACCCGTTTGGGTCCCTCTGTCCCAGCCCCAGCTGGGTTCAGCCCTGGCACAGGGCACTGGGGGCACTGCCCAGCCCCGCTGGCATCCTCAGCACAGCTGGCACAGCTGGAGCTGCCGTGGCTTTTCTTCCCTGCAATCTCCAGGTGCCTTGGAATGTTCCAGCACCTCTGGCCCTGGTGGCAGCATCACCACCTGCTTATTTTCCTTGAGGGTTCTTCGCTAAGCTTTGACCAAAGCAAAACTCTTTTTTTTTTTTTCACACTTTGCAGTTTCACAATATTAAATTATTTCTCTTTTCCTCTCTGTCCTCTCCCTTCCATTTTATTTTATTTTATTTTATTTTATTTTATTTTATTTTATTTTATTTTATTTTATTTTATTTTATTTTATTTTATTTTATTTTATTTTATTTTATTTTATTTTATTTTATTTTATTTTTTCATTTTATTTTTTCATTTTTTTCATTTTATTTTTTTCATTTTATATTTGAAACTTTTTATCTTATTTCATTTTATATTTTACTTTATTTCATTTCATTTTATATGTCATTTTATACTTTATTTTACTTTATTTATTTTTCTAATTAATTTTATTTCATTTTATATTTTATTTTATTTTCGTTTTTTATTTTATTTATATTTTATAATTTTTATATGTTTTATATTTTATATTTAATTTAATTTAATGTTTAATTTTATATTTTATTTTATTTTATATTTTATTTCATTTTCTTTTTCATTTTATGTTTTATGTTTTATGTTTTATATTTCTATATTTTATATTTTATATTTTATATTTTATATTTTATATTTTATATTTTATATTTTATATTTTATATTTTATATTTTATACTTATTTAATATTTCATATTTTAAAAAAATATTTTATTTCATTTTCTATTTTTTACTTTATTTCCTTTTATATTTAATTTAATTTCATATTTTCTTTCATTTCGCTTCATTTTCTATTTTATTTTCCCTTTCCCACCCCCTGTGCCCACAGGTGTTGTACAAGGAGGGGCTGGGGGTTGGCACCCCAGTTCCTGTCACTCCTGAGATGGAGAGGGTCAAACGCAACCAGGAGAATTTTAGCTCGGTATCTTTTCATCATTTCAGAAACCCCTCAGTTCTGTGTAACGATTTAACAGCTGCAATTTAAATCCTCTCAAATTAACTCGTAAAAAATCCCCTTTCTGCTCTTACGTTTTTAGGCACTATATTTTATGTACTTATTTTTAAAAATATTTTCCTTATGATTTAACACTGGATATTTCATGTGCATTATTTTTTCCTGAAGTGTAAGCTAGTTTGCATTTTTAAACCCATTATTTTAAATAATTTGCTGAATTCCCTTCCTGTAATCCTTCATTCCTTTGGAGCCTATCCAAGCAGTTGGATTTCTATCCCCAGCTGAATTTATCACAATTAATAACTGATTTATTCTCCCTAATTTTTCCTGCTTTCTAGCACATTCAGTGAGCATCAAACTGCATTAATTCCCTCCATCAAATGCAGGTTTTTCTTTTTATTTGTTTATTTTTTCCCTCTTTTTGACTGCCCTGTTGCCCCACAGGTGTTGTACAAGGAGGAGCTGGGCACAGGAACCCCCACCCCTGTCACCCCCGAGATTGAGAGGGTCAAACGCAACCAGGAAAACTTTAGCTCGGTATTTCTGAATTCCAAAAGCCAGAAAACAATCCCCTTTAATCCATTTTCAAATGATCTTAACCCCAAAATAATGGATTGACACAAGAACATCCCATTCCTTTGTTTTGCGTTTCTTCCTCTGTAATCACTGACGTACTTTGATGAGTTCCATCCCACTAATGAGTTTTGATTCCTTCTTCCCATCTTCTTCCCACCACATTTTTTCTGGTCTGCTTTTCCTTTGATTAATCCCTCCAATCCTTCAGTATTATTTTCTTTCCCCTGGTTTTCCCGTGTATA
This sequence comes from Prinia subflava, assembly GCF_021018805.1. Lineage (NCBI taxonomy): Eukaryota > Metazoa > Chordata > Aves > Passeriformes > Cisticolidae > Prinia > Prinia subflava. Next base: position 37,690,252 of record NC_086252.1, on the reverse strand, counting down.
AAAATCCAAACTGCTCCTTGCCTGACCCGAATCCGTGCTGTGATCCCTGAGCTGCTGTGCCGGGGTGACATGGGGAGAGCAGCTGGAATTGCTGCCTGGAGTCCTGGCTGGCTTTGGTGCCTCTTCCTTTGGGTTTGGTGCCTTTTCCTTTGGATTTGGTGCTTTTTCCTTTGGGTTTGGTCCTTTTTCCCTTGGATTTGGTGCCCTTTGGATTTGGTGCCCTTTCCTTTGGATTTGGTGCCTTTTCCCTTGGATTTGGTGCTTTTTCCTTTGGGTTTGGTGCTTTTTCCTTTGGATTTGGTGCCTTTTCCTTTGGGTTTGGTGCCCTTTCCTTTGTGTTTGGTGCTTTTTCCTTTGGGTTTGGTGCCCTTTCCTTTGTGTTTGGTGCTTTTTCCTTTGGGTTTGGTGCCCTTTCCTTTGGGTTTGGTGCCTCTTCCTTTGGATTTGGTGCCTCTTCCTTTGGGTTTGGTGCTTTTTCCTTTGGATTTGGTGCCTTTTCCTTTGGATTTGGTGCCTTTTCCTTTGGGTTTGGTGCCCTTTCATTTGGGTTTGGTGCTTTTTCCTTTGGATTTGGTGCTTTTTCCTTTGGGTTTGATGCTTTTTTCCTTTGGATTTGGTGCCTTTTCCTTTTCCTTTGGGTTTGGTGCCTCTTCCTTTGGGTTTGGTGCCCTTTCCTTTGGGTTTGGGATTTGGTCCTTTTTCCTTTGGGTTTGGTGCCTCTTCCTTTGGGTTTAGTCCTTTTTCCCTTGGATTTGGTGCCCTTTGGGTTTGGTGCCCTTTCCTTTGGATTTGGTGCTTTTTCCTTTGGGTTTGATGCTTTTTCCTTTGGATTTGGTGCTTTTTCCTTTGGGTTTGGTGCCCTTTCCTTCAGGTTTGGTGCCATTTCCTTTGTGTTTGGTGCCCCTTTCTTTAGGAAATGTGGCAGGGATGCACTGGAGGTGTTCTGGGGGTGTTGGAATGTGTGGAAGGGTGAGGGAAGGGCCACTAAAAACACTAGAAATGTTTATGTATGTGATATATAGTATATGAAATTAGATAAAATATAAAATTGCATATCAATTGATTAGTATCTAGTTTATATATAATATATAATTATGCATAGTAATAATTTATATATTAATATATTCCTCTTTCCCAATATCCCACCTAAACCCACCCTCCTTCAGCCTCAGTCCTGGCAGCATTTTAAATGAGTTTTTTATTCCTAGGGATTTTTAAGCCCAGGACGTGTCAGAAGCCCCTCTCTGATGCTCTGGCTGCCTTTGGTGCTGCTTTAAATCTGTTTTTTGCCCGTTGCCCCACAGGTGTTGTACAAGGAGGAGCTGGGCACAGGAACCCCCACCCCTGTCACCCCCGAGATGGAGAGGGTCAAACGCAACCAGGAACACATTAGCTCGGTATTTCTGAATTCCAAGAGCCAAAAATAACAATAATCAATCCCTCTTAATCGATTTTAAAATACTTTTTAACCAACAAAACAATATTCTTGTTTCCTTATAATCGACTTACCCAAAAATAATATCCTGGTCACTCCCAGAATTTTTTTTCCTTTGTAATTGTTACTTACATTGTTCTTATTCCCTTTATTTTTAATTACATCATTTTAGTAATTGAATCCCAGCTTAATTGGAGTGTGACTGCCTTTTTTTTAACTCTTAAAATCCCATCATGTTTTCCTTAATTAATCCCAAAAATCCTTTTTTTAACTCGTAAAATCCCACCATATTTTCCTTATTTAGTCATAACAATTCCATTGTAATTCTTAAAAATCCACCATTTTCCTTATTTAGTCCCAGCATTCCATTTTTTTAAACTCTTAAAAGCTTGCCCTGTTTTCCTTATTTATCCCCAACAATCCTTTTGTTTTAACTCTTAAAAACCCACCCTATTTTCTTTATTTAGTCCCAACAATTTTTATGTTTCTAACTCTTAAAATCCCCCGTTTCCTCTATTTAGCCCTAACAAACCTTTTTAAAACTCTTTAAACCCCACCCTGTTTCCCTGATTTAGTCCCTTTAGTTCCCTTTAGTTCCGCGGGGTGAATTTTCCCGGTGTTATCCTGGGGAATTAAACCTCGCCGGGCGGGCCCGGAGGGATGCGGGGGATCCAGCGGTGCTTTATTTGTATTTCTTGCCGCTTTCACCGCCTTTATCGCCCGCGTTTATTTTCCGTGCCGCGTTTCTCGCCCGGTCCTGCCGAGCAGCGCCGCTGTCGGGGCGGGATCCCGCTGTCCCCGCCGCTGTCCCCGCCGCTGTCCCCGCCGCGGTTTTTACCCTCCTGTCCCCGCCGCTGTCCCCGCCGCTGTCCCCCTGTCCCCGCCGCTGTCCCCACTGCTGTCCCCGCCGCTGTCCCCGCCGCTGTCTGTCCCGCTGTCCCCGCCGCTGTCTGTCCCGCTGTCCCCGCCGCTGTCTGTCCCCCTGTCCCCGCCGCTGTCCCCGCCGCTGTCCCGCTGTCCCCGCCGCTGTCTGTCCCCCTGTCCCCGCCGCTGTCTGTCCCTCTGTCCCCGCCGCTGTCTGTCCCGCTGTCCCCGCCGCTGTCTGTCCCTCTGTCCCCGCCGCTGTCTGTCCCCCTGTCCCCGCCGCTGTCCCCGCCGCTGTCCCCGCCGCTGTCCCCGCCGCTGTCTGTCCCCCCTGACCCCGCCGTTCTCCGCAGGTTCTGTACCGGGAGCCGCCGGGCTCGGGCACCCCGCTCCCGCTCACCCCCGAGCTGCAGCGGGCCAGGCGCAGCCAGGATCTCCTCAGCTCGGTACCGTGGGCACCGGGAGTTCTCCTTTAACCCCACTCTGCCGCCAGCCCTTCACCTTCTTTAAATTCCCAATTCCTCTCCTCATCGCACCTAATGGACTCAGAAACGCCTCTTACACAAACACCTCGCTGTGTTCCCGACCTCCCACCTCTTCACCGATGCAATAATTGACAGATATTGACGTCTTTCTGAATTATTTACAAATGTTTTTGCGGTTCTGAATAATTCTAACCGTTTTGTTCCCTGTTCTGACTTCCCTTTTTATGGTTTTATTTTTTAATATCTGAACTTCTTCGTGCCTTGCTTTAACCGCGGATGAGGGAGGGTGCGACTCGTCAGGAGGATGCGGGGAGGGTTCAAAGCTCCCGTTCCGCAGGAAATTCGGGATTGAGTGAATCCCGGGGGAGCTGACGGGTCCGGATGGTTTCTTGTTGTGCAGGTGTTGTACAAAGAGAGCGTGGGGACAGGGACCCCCACTCCTGTCACCCCCGAGATGGAGAGGGCCAAACGCAACCAGGAGATTTGCAGCTCGGTACTTTGCCAAGAGCAAAACTTCCCTTTTAACTCTTTAAACCCAGAGTTGAGACCTTTTAACTCTTTGGAAGCCCTTTTTAACCGTTTGGAGAAGGATTTGTCCCAAAATAACTCCGCTGCCCCTGCTCCAAGCGGCTCAGAGCAGGGCTGGCTCCTCACTCGCGGCTGTCTCAGGTTGAAATGTTAACTCGGCTCAGTTGATCTCGGTTTTAAGAGTGATTTTAATGTCCTGTTCTAACCCTAAACCCGCTGGAACTCCCCTCCTTTTCTCTGCAGTGCTGCCATCTCTTTTAAAGCAGTAAATTGAATTTTCTCGCCGTGCTCAGCGCCTCCAGCGGGATTTTGTGCTCTTTGGTGCGGTACTTACCCCATTTATCCCCAGCGGTACAAGCCGGGCTGCCAAACTCCTCCTCTACTAAAACCGCGCCCAGGACCTGCTTTAAACCCACCCGGGGAATTAAATCCGAGGCAAAAGGGACGTGTGGGGAGAGCTGTGACTGACCGTGCCTTCTCTGGCTCCTTTCTCTCGTCCCGCAGGTGTTGTACAAGGAAAACATAGGGAAAGCCACCCCCACCCCCGTCACCCCCGAGATGGAGAGAGTCAAGCGCAATCAGGAGATCATTAGCTCGGTACTTGCGCCAGGAAAAGTTCCTAAAATCCGCAGTGAAGTGTTTAACCCGGCTGGAGCATCAGCAGCCCGTGCTTATTAACCCCTGGAACGCCCTGCCCCGGCCCCCTGCTCGCACACACCCTGCGCCGGCTTCCCCTTAACGCTGCCCCAGGCAGGGCTGTACTAGAAAAAAAAGAAAAAAAATCCCTTTTTGGGATGGGTGTTGTTGTCCTGATTGAATTTTTTAACCCTTTCTTACTCCACCTGTGCTTTGACGCCGATGGTTCCAGCCAGGGCCCGTCCCACATTAATGACAACGCTCCGATTCCTCCTCTGTCCCAGCCCTAACTCAGTGTAAAAAAAGCTGTTTGTCTGTTCTGCTTTTGGGATATTTTTTGTTTTCCCTTTCCTTTTCAATGACGTTTGGCTCCTCCCTTGCATCCTGTAGGTTTTGTACAAGGAAAATGTGGGGAAGGTGACCCCGACCCCCATCACCCCCGAGATGGAGAGAGTCAAACGCAATCAAGAGATCATTAGCTCGGTACCTTCCCAGAAATTGCTGGTTTCCTTTGTGCTTCAACTTAATCAAGTAACAGCCTAACTCCCACTCAGAGCTGGTTTTCATTTGAAAAGAGATTTATTTCTTTTTTTTCCTGCACATTAATTGCTCCTTCTAAACCCAAATTACTTCAGTGTTAACGGTGTGATCCAGAATTTCAGGCCTTTTTTACAACTTGGTTTGTGAATTTGTGGGTTCTATCCAGACCATCTCAAGAGTTTGGATCCCTTGGTGGGGATCAGGGAATGTTTGGGTTGGAAGGGACATGGAGCTCATTTCATTCCCTTACCTCCCACTAGCCCAGGTTTTCCAGGGACATTCAGGTTTCCCTCTGTGTTTATTGTTTCACCTTTTCATTGGATTTTCAGGCGGATTTGACTTCAGGGAAAAACACCCATCCCTGACATCATTATTTGGGGCAGTGTGGCAACGAAACTTCCACCTTCCTCCCCCAAAAATATGAGGAATTGCTTCAAATATAGATTAAAAAAGCAGACAAAGCATTTCTTAGACAGCTTTTTAGAGCCCCTGGAGCCACCCAGCACCTGGATAGAGCCCCTAACCCAAATCCCAGTTTCCCTCTCCCCGTTCCTCACCCCTCCCGGCAGCACTAAACGTTTGAGGGTTTGAAGTCTGGTAACAAAAGCAGATTTGTGTTCCTGGTGCCCGGGGGTTGTTTAAGAGCCCGGGGGCCGTTCTGTGTCCGCAGGTGTTGTACAAAGAGAACGTGGGGCAGGCGACCCCCACGCCCGTCACCCCCGAGATGGAGCGGGTCAAACGCAACCAGGAGCAGATCAGCTCGGTATTCCTGAGGGAGACCCCTCCCAAACCCCCCACTGCACTGCCTAACACCACAGGATCTCCCAGAGCTCTTCTCAATAACCCCACTCTGCCTGGTTTTATTTAACCCTCTAATTTTTTCTTTACAAAGTCACCTCTTGAGTACTGTAATTTTAAATGATTTTTTTGGTGTTTAACTCGTTAATACGATTTTTCCTGACTTTTTTTTGTTTTCCTAACGGCTGGTGTTGAGTGTGAGCCCAGTAACATCCCCGCTGTGGGTTCTGCCCTGGTGACTGGGTTTTTTGTGGTCTGTAGGTTGCATACAGGGAAGGTTTAGGGAAGGCCACTCCCAGCCCGGTCACTCCGGAGATGGAGAGAGTCAAGCGGAACCAGGAACAGATCAGCTCGGTACCTTGTGTCCAAAATAACCATCCTCAGCCAAACTCCACCTAATTCAGCCTCGTTTTCCCAGTTTTCCCTATTTTTGCCTACTTTCGGTTTGATTTTTGGTTTTGTTTTTTTTTAAATTTTTTTTTGACCTTTTGCCAATAACGTTTCAGCCGCTTGGTTTCCCGAGATCTTTTCCACTCTTGCAGGGCTGAGTTTGCTTGAACATTAACCCCGCTCCCAGGAAAAGCTGGAATTCTTCCAGCCCGAGCTGTGTTTGTGCCCTGCAGGTGCTGTACAAGGAGCACATGGCCAAGGGAACCCCGACCCCGCTGACCCCCGAGATGGAGAGAGCCAAGCGCAACCAGGAGAACATCAGCTCGGTGGGTGAAACCTGGGAGGGGAACACTCAGCCCTGAAACCCTCCCTCAGCCTCAGGGAGAGCTCTGGAAGGACGTGGAACCACAGGGAATTCTGTAACTTTCTGGTGCAATCAAATATTTTTGTGATGAATTGGGTTCGCTTGGGGGTTTTTAAGTGGTTGAATTTCAAATTACTGGCGTAACACTGAGGTATAAAATTATAGTTCTTCAGCAAGAGTCACTTAGAAAAGAATGTATAAAACTCTGGTTCTGGCCCCTCTCCTGGCTCTTCTTTGCCAGCCTGAGGTAACTCCTGTCCTCCTGCTCCCCGGCAGGTCCTTTACTCCGACAGTTTCCGCAAGCAAGTCCAAGGAAAAGCCGCCTACGTCCTGGACACCCCGGAGATGCGGCGCGTGCGGGAGACCCAGAAACACATCTCCACTGTAAGAGCACTTCCAGAGGGGTCCTTCCCCTGGGGAGGCACTTAAACATAAAAATAACCCTGCCTGGCAGCAAGGACAACGTGTCCACCAGGTGGGGTTACCCAGGTCTTTAGTGCTAAAGAGGGTTTGGGATTAGGCCCTCCCAGGATTGGGAAAGCCAAAGTTCAGGAACTCTCCGTGCTGGAAAAGCCCCTGAGGGAACAGGAATCACAATCCTTTGGAATTGCAGGTGAAGTACCACGAGGACTTTGAGAAGAGCAAAGGGAGCTTCACGCCCGTGGTGACCGACCCCATCACGGAGCGCGTGAAGAAGAACATGCAGGACTTCAGTGACATCAGCTACAGGGGCATCCAGAGGAGGGTGGTGGAGATGGAGCGCAAACGCGTGGACCAGGACCAGGAGAACCTGACAGGTCAGGAGGCCTGGGCACTCCAGGGCTTTCATTTGTGCTCAGCCACTTCAATTCCAGTTTGTCACCTGGAGATGTTCTCATCCAGGCCCTTTTGGAAAATGTTCTCTCCTGACAGCTGTAAATGACCCCTGACCTGCTGTCCCCACCTTGGGAATGTCACCCTGCATTTATGGTGCTTCCATTTTTAACTTAATCTCTATGGAAAAGCCTAATCTGTGCTGCAGAACTGAGAAGCAATAATATCTAAAACAAGGGTGATTTTTCAAAGAATTCCAGACTGGTTTGGGGTGGAGGGACATTAAAGCTCATCCAGCCCCACCCTGCCATGGGCAGGACACCTTCCACTGTCCCAGGTGACTCCAAGCCCCAATGTCCCCCCTGTCCTTGGTCACTCCCGGGGCTGGGGAGGGCACAGCTCCTGTGCTGGTGTCCAGGCCAGGCTGCTCAGCCTCTCCTCAGGAAATGCCATTTTCCCTGCAGGGCTCCGGGTGTGGAGAACCAACCCCGGCTCCGTCTTCGACTACGACCCCGCCGAGGACAACATCCAGTCCCGGAGCCTGCACATGATCTCAGGTGTGTCCCACAGGGGAAAAATGGGATTTAAACTCCTGTGAGGGTGCTGAGAGACCCCAGGGGATACAGGGGACAGAGGAGAAATTGGCTGTAGCTGCTCCTCCCCAGCATAACTTATGTTCAAAAAATACATTGTTAATCTTCTAATCATAAAATGATCCAGCAGAGGCAGGAGGAGGATTGTTTATATGATCCACAGCTGCCATGACACAGCCTGTGCTTCCTTTTGGAGTTACTGAGCAGAATGTTCTCAGTGAGCTTTTTTTTAACTCCTGTCTGAGAGGAAAAGTACCTGGATGGTAGAAAACCATGGGGATGACTCAGTGCTGTGTCAGGAAGAAAATCACCAGATAATTAGAATAAAAATTCTGGAAGCAGCCAGGACTAAGAGGAAAAGAAGCTGGAGAAAGGCTAAAATACTGTGAATATCGAGGAGCAGGACTTCAGCATGGAATACCTCAAAAACCACTGGGAAATCCCACTATGGAACCATAAAACAATACTGGGGTGATGGAAAAGTTGAGCTTAGCAGGGCTGGGTTCTTTGAGGTCTCAGCTCTGGGGTTGGTGGCTCTGAGAACCTCAGGGTGGTGACTCTGAAAGCCCCAGGATGGTGGCTCTGAGCCCTGGGGTTGGTGACTCTGACCCCGGGGTGGTTACTCTGAAAGTCCCAGGGTTGGTGACTCTCTGAGAGCCCCAGGGTGGTTACTTTGAGCCTGGGGTGGTGGCTCTGACCCCAGGATGGTGGCTCTGGCCGCGGGGAGGTGGCTCTGAGCCCTGGGTTTGGTGACCCTGGGAGCTCCAGAGCAGTGACTCTGAGCCCAGGGTGGTGACTCTGGGAGCCCCAGGGTGGTGGCTCTGGCCACGGGTTGGTGACTCTGACTGCGGGGTGGTGGCTCTGACCCTGGGGTGGTGGCTCTGGCCGTGGGTTGGTGGCTCTGACCCCGGGTTGGTGGCTCTGGCCGTGGGTTGGTGACTCTGACTGCGGGGTGGTGGCTCTGAGCCTGGGGTGGTGGCTCTGGCCGTGGGTTGGTGACTCTGACTGCGGGGTGGTGACTCTGACTGCGGGGTGGTGACTCTGACTGCGGGGTGGTGGCTCTGACCCCGGGTTGGTGACTCTGACTGCGGGGTGGTGGCTCTGACCCCGGGTTGGTGGCTCTGGCCGCGGGTTGGTGGCTCTGGCCGTGGGTTGGTGACTGTCCCCGCTGTCCTGCCGCCCCAGTCCAGGCGCAGCGCCGCAGCCGGGAGCACTCGCGCTCCGCCAGCGCCCTCAGCATCAGCGGCGCGGCCGACGAGAAATCGGAGCCGTCGGACGGCACCGACCAGCGCCTGTCCTACTACAGCAACGGGGGCTTCTTCACTGCCACGGCCACAGGTACGGCCCGGGACAGGGCCAGCTGCTCCTGTGCTCAGCAGCGCCCAGGGCCAGGAAAAAACATCTCCAGAGCGCTGAGCTGGGCACAAGCCACAGCTGGAAATGTGCATTTTAAACTGACTGCCCTATCCCAGTGGCTGATCCCTGATCTTTATCCACACCAGCTCCATCACAATCCCATAATGACCCCACACAATGACCTTTATCCCAACCAGCTCCATCACAATCCCATAATAACCGCAATGATCTTTATCCCAACCAGCTCCATCACAATCCCATAATAACCCCCTTTCCTCCCTCTGCAGTGGGCTACAAGCAGGTGAAGACCATTGAGCTGCCACAGCAGCGCTCGTCCTCGGTGGCCACCCAGCAAACCACGGTGTCCTCGGTGCCTTCCCACCCCTCCACGGCTGGGGTGAGTAACCCTGGAGGATCCCCGGGGTGAGGACACAGCCCAGGAGGGAATCTGGGCACCTGCAGGGGTCACAGCCCACGGGGAGCACTAATTAACAATGTTAATCCAAGATTGGCTTGGTGACAGTCCAGCCCATGGGGCTGAAGCTCTGTATGGAACCAGGTGAGGTGTGACAGTGACAGTGACTTAAGGGACAGAGCCTCCCCTGTGCCTGGGAGCTTTGAATGAGCACCTGAGAACTTTGAACGAGCTCTTTTTCCTACTCAACACTTGAAAATTCAGGAGAGGGAAGAAGTGCTCATTCAGAGATTGCCCCTGGAGTAAAGGACAGTGGGAATGGCATCGCCTCCAAAACCTGCTGGGAGGCAGCACCTGCCGTGTGACACTTGGAGCTGCTGGTGCCCAGGAGCCCCCTGGGGACACTGCTCAGGCTCGGTGGCACCAGCACACGCAGGGCATGTGGCACTCAGGGACCCGAGGTGCTCAGGGGGGGAGAAGGATCCGCAGCCCAGGAGCTCTGAAGGAGCAGCCAGACCCTGCTGTGACACCAGTGCCCAACCCCTGGGGTGTGACCATGTCCCTTGGTGTGCCTGCAGAAGAATTCCAGGCCATGCCAGACTTTAACTGTGTCCCTTTCTGTCCCCTCTGTGGCTGCTGGGGTTTGACCACGTCCCTTTGTGTCCCTGAAGCCATTCTGTCCCCTGTAAGGCTTTGAACATGTCCCTTGTGTCCTTTCAGAAGAGGTTCTGGGCCACATCAGGGTGTGACCATGTCCCTTCTGTCCTCTGTAAGGCTTTGACCACATCCCTTGTGTCCCTGCAGAAGTCATTCTGAGCTCTGTCAGGGTGTGACCATGTCCGTGCTGTCCCCTGTCAGGGTGTGACCCTGTCCCCGTGTCCCCTGTCAGGGTGTGACCCTGTCCCCGTGTCCCCTGTCAGGGTGTGACCCTGTGTCCTTTGTGTCCCTTGTGTCCCTGCAGAAGACCTTCCGGGCCATGTACGACTACACGGCGGCGGACGCGGACGAGGTGTCCTTCAAGGACGGGGACACGATTGTCAACGTGCAGGCCATCGACGAGGGCTGGATGTACGGCACGGTGCAGAGAACCGGCAAGACCGGCATGCTGCCCGCCAACTACGTGGAGGCCGTGTGAGCCCGGCCCGCCCCGGGCTGGGACAGCTCCCCGGGGTTGGGACACCTCCCCAGGGCTGGGACAGCTTCCCTGGGGCTGGGACACCACCCCCGGGGTTTGTGACACCTCCCCTGGGGCTGGGACACCACCCCCGGGGTTTGTGACACCTCCCCTGGGGCTGGGACACCTCCCCGGGGCTGGGACAGCTCCCCGGGGTTTGTGACACCTCCCCTGGGGCTGGGACACCTCCCCCGGGGCTGGGACACCGCCCCGGGGTTTGTGACACCTCCCCTGGGGCTGGGACACCTCCCCTGGGCTGGGACACCTCCCCTGGGGCTGGGACACCACCCCCGGGGTTTGTGACACCTCCCCTGGGGCTGGGACACCTCCCCTGGGCTGGGACACCTCCCCTGGGGCTGGGACACCACCCCCGGGGTTTGTGACACCTCCCCTGGGGCTGGGACACCTCCCCTGGGCTGGGACACCTCCCCTGGGGCTGGGACACCACCCCCGGGGTTTGTGACACCTCCCCTGGGGCTGGGACACCGCCCCGGGGTTTGTGACACCTCCCCTGGGGCTGGGACACCTCCGTGGGGTTTAGGACATCTCCCCGGGGTTTAGGACACCTCCCCCGGGGCCCCCTCAGCCACAACAGATACCTGCAGAACAAAACACACCTGGAATATTCCACCACGTAGCTCTAAGCTCGTCCTGCCCTTTCTCCCAGTGCCAAACACTTCCCAATGTTTGGAATTTCAAATGTTTCACTACACATCTCCAAAATTCCGTCACTAAAGGCTCACACACACATTACATGATTGATTCATTCTTCTCAAAAAGAGAATGTTTCTGGGCTCTTCTGAAATGTTTGGATCTCTTCACTTCCTTTTCCATTTAAAGCTTTGTATTTCAAACCAGTTTATTTGGGGAGGGAAAAGCAACCCCCCCTCTGCTCCTGCTTGCTGAGCTCTCGTGGATGTGTTCTGCCAAGTCCTGGGGGCAGAAGCTGCGATTTCTGTAAATGAGTGATGAATAAAGCTGAGGTTCCTGCAGCATGGACGGGTTCTGTGGTGCTGGAAAAGGGAACTCATCCCACAAACTGCTGAGGGCACAAGGACCCAGCTCTGGGGTGGTTTCACACTGAACATCATCTTCTGCTTCATCTGCTGCAGCACCCGGCAGCAGCCACTGCACAGGGAAGAAGGGAACACAAAAATCCCTGGATACGGGGTCCCAGAATAAATCCAAGGTACCAGCAGGGGCTGCAGCATCAGCCCTGAGGAATCCAGAGGGAATTGGCAGCCTGGAAGGGAAATGTCCCCCCAGGGCAGGATCCAGGACTGCAGGCCCTGGAGCTGGGATCCAAACCCCGTCCCTGTGCCAGGAACAGCCTGCCCAGGGCAGGGCTGCAGAGCTGAACTGTCCCAAGGAGGCAGATCTGGAACCAAAATAACTCAGAAGAGCAGGAAAACCCCCAGAGCTCCCTCCTGCTCTGTCCTGGCCCTTTTCTCCATGTGACACAAACAGGGCAAAACCCCCCGAGCTCTGCAGATGCCACCCTGTCCTTGGGGACCTGCTCCTCCCTCCCACCAGCACCGAGGACATTCCAGGGCCATCCCAGCCCTGGGAATCCAAATATCAGAGAAAAAGCCCAGAAACCACCAAACCACGACCAAGTTTGGGAACTATTTGCTCTTTTATTTGCCCATGTAAAAGTTCTAAAACCACCTGCAGCAGTTCCTTTCAATAAACATCCATCTGGGTAGCAACGGTACAATATATACAGATCAGAATTCCAGAGGGAAAACCCGGGAATCCTGGCTGGTCTCCAAGAAGCAGCAATGCAGTCCATGCAATTAAAACTCCATAAATTATTACCCAACATCTGCTGTGAGTCTGTACACAATATACAAAGAGCTCTTGTCCAATCCCTCCATTTCCCCGTGGAAAAGTCTTCCCACAAGGAGAACTGCTGCCAGCAAAGGCCATGGGACAAAGCCTGGGGGGCTCTGCAGAGTCTTTCACCTGTCCAAGCTCATCTCCTCAGCACTCCTTAGCTCGAGTGGTACAAAAATACATGGAAAAATAGATCCAGTACAAATGCCAGGCTCTGCTGGAAGGAATGAAGCCCAGCTCACCCCACACGTGCTGCCAGAGCTGCAGCAGCTCCCGAGGAACAGCAGGGGCACAGCTGGCAGCTGCAGCTCTCACCCCACAGCAAGGGTCTGCAGCAGTAAGAACACTTTGGATTTGAAAAAAAAAATAATTTAATTACTCTGTTGGTTTGGTTTGTCACAGTCTTTGCTATTGCACAGCTTTGTCAGGTTTTCTTTCACTGCCTGAAAGAACGATGCATAGCAATCCCACAGAAACACCTCTGCCAGGGAGGGAAGAGTCCCACAAATCAGGGGTGGGGAAAAAAATTCAACAAAAAAAAAAAAAAGGAAAAAAAGGGGGGAAAAAAGGGGAAAAAAAGGGGGGGAAAAAGGGAAAAAAAGGAAAAAAAAAGGAAAAAAAAAAAGGAAAAAAAAGGGAAAAAAAAGGAAAAAAAAAAGGAAAAAAAAAGGAAAAAAAAAATCATGGAGGTGTTAAAAAAATATCCTCTAGGACAAATGCAGATTGAAGGAGTAACTGAGCAGTAAGGAAACAAGTGAGGGAAGTGTTGCAGCCAGGTCCTCCTGCTGAGCGTGGCTGCTGCTACTCGGGGCCGGGGTGGGGCGGGGAGTGCCAGCGGGCCCGCAGCGCGCCCAGGACCAGCGCGCCCATCCCCGCCAGCCGCTCCTGCATCTCAAACAGCTCCCGGCCCGAGTAGCCCCGCAGGTCCTGCGAGCTCAGCTGGGCTGCCAGAGCCTGGATCTGCCCCGGGAGATCCGCTGGGGGCTGCCCCGGGGGCTCCGCCGGGATCCGCCCCGGGGGCTCCGCCTGGACCCGCTCCTGGAGCTCCGCCGGGGGCCGCTCCCCATTGCCGCCGCCGCTGCCCGGGTCTGCCAGATCTGAAAGGAGAGAGGGGCAGGGAAATGCCAGTGGAATTCCTGATGGGAATCTTGTGTACAGGATCGCATCCCTGAGCAGCCCAGCGAGTATTTGCTCCATGGGAAACATTCCCAGTAAAGGGACTCCACCCTTCCCCTCCTCGGGGTGAGTTCTGCAGGGTTGGAGCAGGAGTGTAAGAATAAAACAAAACCCAAAATGAAAACGAAAGGATGAGGTGCTGCCAGCAGGGGAGAATGAAGACAGGACAGCAGAACCCTCCAAATCCAGAGCAAAAAGCCCCCAGGAGGTACCTGCTGCAAGCTTTTCCTCATCTCCACTGAGGGATTTCTCCTCCACGTCATTCCCAGGCTTCTCAGCATCTTCCAGCACCGTGCTTTCCTCCAGCGCTCGAGATCTTACCTGGGCATTTTTGGAGGAGAAAAAACATTTTTAGATTGAAAAACCAAAGATTAAATTACACGGTGAGATATATTTTAACCTCATAATAAATCCAATCACTTTTCCTGTTAATAATACTAGTTTAACCAAGCCACCTGCATCTTGAATTCAGGCAGGGTCAGGTTTCAAAGTGCCGTTTTTAATGAAGGAAAGAAGACATTGTTCCTCCTGCAGTTAACCAGATCCACACTGCCTTCCTGGGTGCCAAACTCCCCCTCACCTGCTGCTCGTGGTATCCCTTCAGAGCTCTTTTGACATTGGACACCTTGGGGGAGCGGATGGGCAGAGTTTTGATCTCCAGAGCTGTCAGAGTGCTCAGGTCTCCCACGGTCTTGATGTTCTTGGCTCTGATGAGCTGCCCCAGGCCCCTGGCACTGCAGCAGGGAGGGGAAATGGGTTATTGGTGCAGAATCAGGGAATATCCAGAGCTGGGAGAGACGCACAGGATCAGCAGCCCAACTCCTGGCCCTGCACAAACTCCCCATCCCTGGGGTGCCTTTCATCAAAGAAGAATTGAAGAATTCCAAAATGGTCAAGTCTCTTCCTCACTCAACCAACCCCAACCCTTTTAAAGAATTCTGGCCAAAGTTCTGGTTTTGTGGGTTCAATAAGGACTCAATTTTCTACTGGCAAGAAGCCACTCACCAGATGTTGGATGTGATCTGAGGTAAAATGACATCCACAGGGGCCTTGCAGCCAGCCAGGGCAGGATACACGAACTTGGTAAGGCACGGCAGAGACTCCTTGGCCATTTCTGTGATCTGGGGTAACACAGGGCAAGTGTTAAACTGACTGCCACACGCTGAATACAGGGAAAAATAAATAGAGAAACATGAACCAAAGCACTTCTTACTAAACACTTCTTTGAGCTCTTAAATTTAAGGGTACGAGATCCTGGGGACAGAAATCCTTTGGTTGGAGTGGTAATGTGCTGGATAGAAAAAGAGGAAAAAAATATCTCAGGGTGGTAGGAATTCAGTTAACAGCAGGAATTCAGTTAACAGCAGGAATTCAGTTAATAGGGAGATTTTAGCCCCTGAAACCTCAGAGTTGAGTTCAGAGTAACAGAATGGGTCAGGCTACAGCAGTTTTGTTTCTTACACTTGTGATCCTCAGCTCTTACAGCTGTGTGTGACTACAAACATGCACCAAGGCCATGCTATTTATCATAAATACACAAATACTTGGGACACACAGGATACTGTACAAGGATTTACCCTGACCTGCATGTTAGAGAGGATTTTAAGACTCCTGGAGGAGGGTGAGGAATGGGATCTGATGACAGGACTCCTCCTGTCGATGTCGTCTGCCAGCCCCTCCTGAAAAATGGGATTTGCAAAGGAGACTCGGCGGATCTGAGGAGAGAAGGAGGTTTCAGAGTGGGAACTCAGCCCAGCACAGCCTGGTGCAGTCTGAGGAGACAAAAAATCCACTTAGGAATCACTGAAGCTCTTGAATGACACAGGGAATGTTTCAGCCAAGGACAGGCTGTGAGGATTCCCAAAGGAATCTCTGTACAACCCTGAGGATGCTGCTCCTGGTTCTGCAGTGACCCAGGCAGCAGAACAGACTCTGGTGCTGTTTCAAAATAAAACCCCTCACAATGCAAATCTGTCAATGCTGGCACACTCCAAACCCAAACCTCACCCTCTCTGTAAGACTACCCACAACAGAAACCAATAATTCCCCAGCTTTGGAATGATTATAGCACACAACTCCCATGGAATACCTTATTGGCAGGCGACAGGGAATCATCCTCCTGGCTCCTTTTGACGCCTCTCTTCAGGATGCTGGTGGAGGGGGAGGCTGAGGGGGACCACGTGCAGCGGGCCTGGAGGCTGGTGGGGCTCTCAGCCACCTGCACCGAGGGCTGCCCTTCCACCTTCAGGGGGGAATCCTCACTCACACTGCCCAAGGCTGCGTTTTCAGGCACTTTGATTTCAGTGTCCACCAATTCCTCCTTCATCTCTTCATCTGCTGCAACAACACAAGTTTCTCCAGCAGAGTTCTCAGCTTCTCCTTTACTCTCCTGATTTCCTTCCAGCTCCTTAATCTCCTCCTCCTCAGGTTTGCTGTCAACACTCAGTTCCTCAGGCATCTCTTCCAGCTGCCCATTTTCACTGATTTCTTCCTTTTCTGCTGCTGCTGGTTCCTCCCCTCGGTCCCCTGGGCCCAGGCAGCTCTCCCTGGGCTCTTCAGGAACGCTCTCAGGCAGAACCTGCTCCGTTTGCTCCCTCTGCTCAGCAGGCTCCTCCTTCACCTCCTCCATGGACTCGGTGGTTTCAGCTGCTGACCCCTCTGGGTTCTCCCCCAGCACGTCCCTGCCTCCCTGCAGGCTCTCCCCAGCCCTTCCCTGGCTGTCCAGGCGGGAGGTGCCGGGTTCCTTGGGAGGGGGCAAAGGGGTGCTGGTTCCACACGGAGCCAGGGCCCAGCTCTCCTCCAGGTCTGAGTGACCAGAGCCATTCCCGGGTGTCTGGACCGGGGCGATCTCAGGCTCCTCCAGCTCAGGAGCTTTCTCCTTTTTGGACTCGGTGAGCTTTGACTCAGTCACCTGCTGCTTTGGTTTTTTAAAGCAGCAATCACAGCTCTTGATTTTTTTCACCCTTTTGCTTCTCTTGTTCTGGCACTCGGGGCTTTGCAAAGGGGAGGGCTCAGCACCTGAAACATTTGCTGCAGGTGCACTGTCCCCGATGCTGCTTTGCTTCTCCTCCTGTTTGCTCTCCTCTGCTGCTCTCCCGTCCTGCTCAGACACACGGGGGCTGCTGAGGGACTCCATGGATGCATCAGCCTTGTTCTGCCCCACGCTGGTGTCCTGCACAGCCCCTGGGCTCCCAGAGCTGCCAGACCCCACAGCCTCTCCAGCAGCTGCAGGAATTCCCTGCTTTTCCAGGCCACCTGGTTCTGCTGGCATTGCAGCCCCCGTGCTGGCCTCAGGTTCAGCTCTCTTTGCCTCTGGTGCACTCTTGGTTTCATTTCCCTGGGAAGATCCCTCAAGGCTCTGGCTCCCTGCCTGTCCCTCTTTCAATTTACCCTCCAGAGAATTGCTTCTGCTCCTCACTTTCACGGGTTTTTTCTTCCTTGTGCTCTCCTCCTTGCCCTCAGAGCTGTCAGCCTCGGAGTTTTCTATGCTGGACAGCAAACCTTGGGAAGATCTCCTGGTGTGGTACCGTGGGCGCTCCACCTTCTGCCCCGCTGTGCCCAGGCTGCCCTGGCCCTCCCCCTCGGGCCTGGGGGGATCCTCTGCCCTCCTGGCACCTCTGCCCCCCTCCTCGTCCAGGCCCCTGCCAGCAGGAGAGTCCTTGGAGCTCCAGTCCTCTGCCACTCTCTCAGGCTGGCTGCTCTCCTTTGTGTTTTCTGTCGTTTTCCCAGGAATTCCTTTCTGCTTTTGGGATCCGTCACCTTTCCCCTGGGACAGCTTCCTCTGCCCAGCTCTCTCCTCCTCTTTCCTCCTGTCTCTCTTTGGGGGCCCCTCCTCCTTGTCCTGGCTGCCCGAGGAGCTCTCCAGAGCCTCGGAGCGTCTCCTGGCGGAGCGCCGGAGCTGTTTCTGCTGAGAGGACACTGCTGGCCCCTGGCTCTCATCCCCGGGGGCCTGCTCAGGGCAGCTGCTGCTGTCTGGGGGGGTGTTTTCCTTGGAGTCCATGTCCAGCCCCTGGGCCTTTTCCGTCTCTGCCACCGCATCCTCTCCCCTCTGGTCTGCCTCCGTGGGGCGCGGGGCCTGGGGCTGGCTGGGCAGGGCCTGCTCCACGTCCTGCCCTGCAGAGCCCAGCTCGGCGCTGCTCTCCGGGCTGTCACAGCCCTGGGGCTCCTCGGGCCTGCTCAGGGGCTTGGATCTGCCCCCCTGCAGCTCCATCCTGCTCTGGCGCCGCGTCACCCTGCGCCCGGCGCCCGCCTTGGCCCGCGGGGCGCTCCTGCTCTCCTCTGCAGACCTCTCTGCCCTGGCCCTGCTGCCGCTGCAGAGCTCCTGAGGGGCTGCCCCGGGAGTGCTCCTGCTCTCCTCTGCAGACCTCTCTGCCCTGGCCCTGCAGAGCTCCTGAGGGGCTGCCCCGGGAGTGCTCCTGCTCTCCTCTGCAGACCTCTCTGCCCTGGCCCTGCAGAGCTCCTGAGGGGCTGCCCCGGGAGTGCTCCTGCTCTCCTCTGCAGACCTCTCTGCCCTGGCCCTGCAGAGCTCCTGAGGGGCTGCCCCGGGGGCGCTCCCAGGCAGCTCCAGCACGGAGCTCAGGGGGGCTGGGCTGGGGGTCCTGGGGCTCTCTGCAGCCCCGAATCTCTCCAGGGTGATGAAGGACTGGCGCCGGCTGACGGGCTGCGGCGTGCCCGAGATGATGTCGCTGGAGGCTGAGCTGCTGCTGACACTGGGGCTGTCCTCCCTCCCTGCCGGGGCCTCCTGGGACGCTGCTCCCTCAGAACTCGTGTCCGGTGCCTCTCCCGTGGATGTTTCCTCTGGGATCATCTCGGCTGTGTCGTTTTTGGCGTCCCCGTCGCTGCTGCAGGCTGGGCTCTCCTCTGGGTGACATCCTTCACTCCCCGCCTTCTCCTCCTGTCCCAGAAATATCAACAGCAAAAGGTTTGTCCTAGGAACCAACTGCAATGGCTGTACTTGTCCTGTGAATATAATATAATAATCCTCTACAGCTCTGGTTCAGTAAAAAACACACCCAACAAGGTTTTTCTAATCCTCCGAATCATTGTTTTCCATAGTTACAAAAGACACTTTTAAAACCATTTAATCCCCAAAACGTTTGAAGTTTTGCTGTATTTTACCTGCTCTGATTGGCACCACAGTCAGCACAGCAGCTGTTCAGCCAATTCCTCTCCAAAAGGAATTCAGGGTTTACAATCTTTACCCCAATAAAATATTGTGGCAGCACAGGCACGTGAACGATCAGAAACTGCTCCTCACCTAAATCCTCCCATTTTGACAACAAATACCCAATGACTTCCTGGCCTCCCAGGAATAAAACACAAAAAGCAGAACACAGCACTGCAGCGGTGTTGGATTTTCTCTCACTTGGTGCTGAGAATGGAAAACAAACCACAGAAGCTCTGATGGTGTGGTACAAACCCCGACTTTAATCACCATTAAAGAACAAGAAATTAATTACCTGAGGCTGGTTTGCAGTGTCCTCTTTGGCATCTTCTACCAAAGGTGGTGCTTCCCTGGAAGAGAATTTCTGCCGTCAGTGCTGCTGCCAAAGGAGACTCCTTCAACGAGCACAACTGGGCACTGGCACTTACAAGGAATCCTCCTGGCTCTGGGTGTACTGGGAAAAGGAGGTGGAGTCCTGGGACGCGTCCAAGTTGTTGTACATGGCAGGAATATCAGCTCTGCAACAGCACCAGAATGGGAGTCAGACCCTTCTCTGGAATTTATTATCTCCTTATTCCAGGGCCATTATTTTCAGTTGTATTGAATCTTTGTTTTTGGGGAATAAAAGCTGTGATTGGGATCCCACTCTGCAAGGAATTCACCACAACCCAGAGGAGCTCCTGCCACACGAGTCCTGCTTACACTGCTTTTGCTGCCTAAGCACACAAAACACTCCAGTCTTATTCTCTCACACTAAAAAGAGGATAATTTTAAAGATTCTTTTGCCATTAAGACGAGTCCTGGGAATATCCTAATTCCTGACATGCTGCTGACTCAAGAAATCCTTTCCCCAGATCGTTTTACCCAATCCTTTCATTTCCATGATTTATGAAAAATGACATTTTCTTTCACACTGCAAGTGAGTCACAAAGTAAAAATCTAAACTCCAAATTCCCAAACTCCAAACAGACTAGAGAGAGAGGATTTAATGGAAAGAGGAAATGCAATTGCAAGAATAATTTGGTTGCTTTAAAAGAGCAAAGCAAGGAACTCTCTTAGCTTTAGCCTTAGTAACTTGTATGGAAGAACAAGGCTCAGTTACCTGTGGTGGTGTGAGACAGGAATTGAAGTTAAGTCAAGCTCAGCTACTCAAGGAATGACATTTCACATTAAGTTTAAAACAATAAATGACAGACCTCTTTGACCTAAGCACTTCTTTCTGATGTTCTGTCAGTATTCTTGGTTTTGTTTCTGGAGGAATAAACACAAAATCAACAGATTTCTCCTCTTCCAGAAGTGTCTCACTTGTTCTCTTAGGAGATGAAAATTCTAGTTTTAACTGCAGAAAGATAAAAATCCCAGCAAAGGGTTAGGAACAAGAGAGGAACTGAAAATCAGGAATTTCTGAAGGACATGACCCATCTCTGAGAGGGATCTGCCAACCCCAAAACCCACCAAAGCCCAAATCTGTCACAACCTCCAGCCAGAGGGAGCACTGAGGGTTTTTCCTGCCATCCTCCCACCCTGCCTGACCCTCCCCAAAACTCAGCAGAGAATTCTGACAGGAATATTAAATCAGACTGTGCTGGGCAGCCTGAGTTGGAAAGAAAAATATTCCAGCACCCCCAGCTCCTGATTTTGTCCTGCAGCTCCTGGTTTGATCCCAGGACACCTCTCTGGGAACACTTCACCTTTGCAGGTGTTGCTTGCAGGTTGCTGGCCTTGTCCTTGCCCTCATTTCTTGCTTCACTCGTCTGTGCCAGGATTGAATCTCGTTTCTGTCCCACCTTCACCTCCATCCCACTGATCTTGGCATCCAGCTGGGAATTCTCCATCTGTTCAGACAAAACCACACTGAAGGCAATGTGGGAACAAACCCCAAGCTCACACACCCACCCTGTGGTAATTTCTAGAGTAAAACCATCTCACATTTTAAAATTTCCTCTAAATTACGTAGAGGACAACTTAAAATAAATTAATTATTTCAAATAAATTCCTAGAATCCCAAAATTTACACTGCAGGAAGTGGCAAGAAGTATTATGTCAGCTGAGTATTCTGACAGTGCTAACCCAGCATGGTTCATAATTTTAAACATGAAATTACTGCAGGTAAATCGCATTAAAAATCCCAACTGACCCTCACTCCCTGCTGAGCAGTTCCCATGAATCCCACCAGAATATTTATAATTTACCATGAATATTTATATTTACCATGTCAGAGAAGGGCCCGCTGCACTCCTCAGACACCTCAATGCTCTCAAAACCCGGCAGCAGCAGAGGGATTTTCTTCTTGGCCTGGCTTAACACAGACCTGCTCAACAACAACCACAACAAAAGCATTTGGGATTTGTGGGAGGGGGAGAGGTGCAGGACAAGAGCAGCAGCTCAAAATACAAAGCTTTTGAATATATATATAAAAATTATTTCTATTAGAGATATATTTATATATAAAAGTACTAAACCCCAGGCTGCACAAGGAATCAGAATGGTACAACACAACTTGTGAAGATGTGAATGATAAAAATCTGTTGCTTACTCAGGAAAAGAGCAGCAGCTCCCAGTTCAAAGCTTTTAAGTACATATATATGTATATTTACATATATATTTTTAAATATATAAAAATTATTTCTATTACATATACATACAATACTAACTCCCAGCTTGCACAAGGAATCAGAATGGTACAACACAACTTGTGAAGATGTGAATGATAAAAACCTGTTTGTTACTAAAGAGCAGAAGCTCACCATACAAAGCTTATATATAGATATATATTTATATATGTTTACATATATTTATATATTTGTATTTAATTATCTCTAGTACATACATCTGTATTTATATACATATATGTACATGTATATATACACGCATGTACACATATATACATACATGTACACATATATGCCTACGTACATGCACACTTGTATACACACATGTACACATATATGTATACGTATCTGCACACATGTATACATACATGTACACATGTATGTCTACATACATCCACACATATATACATATATGTACATCTATACACACATATGTACACAATGTCTACATATATGCACACACATATATACATGCATGTACACATATATACACATATGTCTACATATATGTACACACGTATATACATATATGTACATATATACACATGTATGTACACATATATGTCTACATTTATGCACACACATAGATACATATATGTACATATATACACATGCATGTACACATATATGTCTACATTTATGGATACGCATATATACATATATGTACATATATAATCATGTATGTACACATATGTCTACCTTTATGCACACACAGATACATATATGTACATATATACACACGCATGTACACATATATGTCTACATTTATGCACACACATATATACATGTATGTACATATATACACACATATGAACGCATATATGTCTACATTTATGCACACACATAGATACATATATACACACATATGTACATATACACACATGTACATATATACACACATATGTCCACATATATGTATTTATACACATATAAATATATATATTTTTTGTTCAATGCTCCTGACCCCCCTGTGGCCCAGGGGTGCAGTGTCTCACCGCAGCTCGTCGGGGTAGGCCAGGCCGCTGGCGGTGGCGAAGGTGCGGTTCCAGAGCAGCGCTCCCTGCTGCCGCAGCTGCCGGCTGCCGTGCTGCAGCGCCGCGCACAGCACCGGGCTCAGCTGCCGCAGCAGCTCCGAGTCGCAGCGCCCCGCGCAGTGGCACTGCAGGCCCTGCAGCACCTCCGCCAGCAGCTTCTCCAGCTGGGGACACACACACGGGGTTAATGCAATAAATAAATTCACAATTCATGTCTGCAGCCTCTGAATAGAGCTTTAAAATAAACTTCATTATTACAGCCCGAAACGCCTCATCAAACTCCAAGAGCTGAGCGCTCCTCCCCTCAAGAATAGAGAATTTAAAAATCAAATCCCTGCCCTCACCACACGTTCATTTTCTTACAGAAGAAATGGCAAAATTGAATTTAAAAATTCAATCCCTACCCTCATCACACACTTATTTTCTTCTTAAATACAGAAGAAATGGCAAAATTTAATTTAAAAATTCAATCCCTACCCTCATCACACGTTCATTTTCTTTTTAAATACAGAAGAAATGGCAAAACTGAATTTAAAAATTCAATCCCTGCCCTCACCACACGTTCATTTTCTTACAGAAGAAATGGCAAAATTGAATTTAAAAATTCAATCCCTACCCTCATCACACGTTCATTTTCTTCTTAAATGCAGAAGAAATGGCAAAATTGAATTTAAAAATTCAATCCCTACCCTCATCACACACTTATTTTCTTCTTAAATACAGAAGAAATGGCAAAACTCCACATCTCCCCCCACCCCCGTGATTTCTGTAGCAAATTTACCTTGTTGTTCAGATTGCTGTAGACTTTGGGCACCTCAGGGAGCCTGCAAAACAAATTCAAATTATTTATATTTTGCTGTCT
Source organism: Prinia subflava (assembly GCF_021018805.1). Classification (NCBI taxonomy): domain Eukaryota; kingdom Metazoa; phylum Chordata; class Aves; order Passeriformes; family Cisticolidae; genus Prinia; species Prinia subflava. Next base: position 37,667,177 of record NC_086252.1, on the reverse strand, counting down.
CATTTATCCCAAGCCTAAAAATTAAAGAGATTATAAATTCCAGCGCTGCACACTCGTTTTACTGAGTAACTTGATGGAATCATTTTGTGAAATGAGCCTGATGGAGTTTCCCAGATTATCCTTTAAAAAAATTCCTGATGGAGTTTCCCAGAATATCCTTGAAATTCCATGGATACTGTAATGATGACTTTAGATGAAATTAATGGAAAAGTCAGTGGTAATAAGTACAAACTTAATTTTAAGTTTGTATACTATAATTTATATAATTTTTCCTTATAAATTAACTTTTAATTGCACTCTTAATGTTCCCCTTAAACACCTTCCCTGGGCCCATAAATATTTGCATTAAAAGGGTGAAATATCTGCATTAAAAAGCTGAAATACCACTAAGCAATTCCACAGAAGTAAATATATTCCACGGAAATAAATGCATTCCATGGAAATAAATGCATTCCATGGAAATAAATGCATTCCATATACAAAAAAAATCCTTAGGTACAATTAGCCAGAAAAATGTGAGGAACTCTACATTTAGTAACTCATTTTATAAACTTGTGACCTCCAAGATGAAGAGGTTCCCAAATTTTTATTTGCTTCCTTCAAAAATATTTATCCAACTTTTCCTTTTTCAGGAATAAATCTTTAAAAAAAAACGATGCTCAGAAAATGAACTTTTCCATTTTTATGAAGAACTCCAAGGAAAACCATGCTCAGGAAAAAAGCACCAAGTTTTTCTCAGTATTTCCTTCTGCTTAAAAACTTCCGGGATTTCAGTGTACATCAAGTAATTATCATTTATTTCCTAGAAAATTTTACACAGTGGCTATTAGAAAATTAGTATCTTCACTGCAGGGCAGACAACCAGCAGGTGGAAATGAAACTTTTGAGCCTTGCAGAGATGCCAAGAGAGTCACTCTGAAGAGATCAAAATTGGAATTATGGAGCTTTTTTCGCATCCTGCAAACCCTGAGCTCCATCCTACACAACTCCAGGGATTTATATTTATAATTTCCCACCCCAAATTCCCACCCATCCCTCAACACTCACTTGGTTTTCTCATAAAACACTGCCAAGGGCTTGGAGAAAATGGCAAAGGTGGCCCCGATGAGCGAGGGCAGCGAGATGTGGCTGAGGATGGTGTGCAGGGCGTTCAGCAGGGAGGGGCCCAAGGCACTCAGGGACTCTGCGTGGATCTCCTTGGAGCTGAACTCGTGGAAGGAGTTCAGGAGCAGCAGCAGGAGCTTGAAGAGAGAGGCCAGTTTGCCCAGGGGCTCCTTTTTCTTCTTAGCCCAGTCTGTGGGGGTCTGGGGAGCTGAGATTTAAAACAACTCAATTAAAAATCTGATTTTTTTCCTTAACCAACATATCTAACAACAGACAGCTGAACATTGAGTCTGCATGAGTGGCAGAGCTTTGATTCCCAAACTAGATCTAGATATAAATAGCTTAAAAATTGATTTAATAACTTAAATACATTTTTAATGCGTAATTGTATCAGATTTCTACTCTTCTTATCCGTATTTCTGGCTGGTCAGACTCTGCTTTTAAGGTTTTAATGCCTATTAGAAAATAAACAACCACTCCTCAGATACCACCTGCTACACAAATTCTGAACAGTGAACAGGAGAGAAGGAGAAATAGAAATCTTTATTAGCTTATTAATTTGGAAGTGAAGTTTACATTATGCTTTTCCTCATCAACATTTCCAATCAAAGCATTTCATTCTTTCAGCAGCCCAATGCTGCATTTTACCTCTCAAACAAACTCCCATGGAGCAGATAAATTTTAAACTACTTTTTCCCTGAATTATGCTTTTGTTGGAAATCATTTCTTCAGCTTCAGCAGTTTAAGTGGGAATAGGAAAGAAAGCAAAGAGTATTTTATACAGAATGATCCTTTGTCTTCTGTTAAACCCTGATTTTTAACCAGCTCTAGAAGCCACACACAGAAACCCCAAATGGAAATGGAAATATTTCCTTACATCTGTTTTTGGGCTGGAATTTAGTGCCATAGGGTGCAAAGTTGATGCAGTCAACCATGACTGACACGAGGTGGGTGAGACCTTCCAGCATGGGAAACTCCTGGGGGGGAAACAGAGATCAGGAGAAACAGAAATCCATCAGCAGAAACAGAAATCCATCAGCAGAAACAGAAATCCATCAGCAGAAACAGAAATCCATCAGCAGAAACAGAAATCCATCAGCAGAAACAGAAATCCATCAGGAGAAACAGAAATCCATCAGGAGAAACAGAAATCCACCAGGAGAAACAGAAATCCATCAGGAGAAACAGGTTCAAAAAAAGAAATAAAACCAAAAATCAATCAACAAAACCAAAAATCAACCAGCACAAACAAAAATCAATCCTCAAAAGAGCAACAATGACAGAAAAAACCACGTTGGGTGTTCAGGACAGCAAAGAAACAACTTTAGTTAAAGGTGGGTGCAATTGTTCTGCATGATCAGGTCAGAGTGATAAAATTCCATTTTAAATACACATTTACACTGAGGATGAGCTTCCCATTCTAGTAATTAAGATAAAAATTAAGTAATTAAGACATAAATAGTGCCCAAAGCAGCAAACAGTGGCAGGCAGCTGGGAGAAGAGGTCAATTTAGGATAAATCACTAAAATTCAGGTTCAAGGTCACCGTGTGCTCAAGGACAGAGCCTGGTTGGCAGAAAAGTCATTACAGGCACAATAATTAGGTTGCCATTAACAGTCAAAGCAAAATTAATTTTTAGTGCTTAGAAAAAGATGATCAAAGTTGCTTTTTCTCCCTCTCAATCCATCCAAATTCTCCTCAATAAGGCCAAACTTGCTTTAAAAGGAACACTGATATTGTGACTAAAAGAAGTTTCAATAGAATTTCATACTGAACTTTTAAATTGTTTAAGTTTGGCTTGTTCAGTAATTACTGATTTTTGAAAGTGATGTTTATTATCAGGATACAGCAGCATCCAAGGCAGGTTACAATGATGCAATCCTCTCAATTCCAGGCTTTCAAATTCCATTTTTTTGTTTCCTCCACAGTATTTTTTCCAAAGTGAACTTTAAGCAGGAAGGATTTCATATCCCAAACTAAATGTTCATCCCCCTCCCCTTGTGGTGTGAGTTGGGAACAGCCAATTTAAGTAATAAAAACAATGATTCTTTCAAAATCTTTCTCTTTTATACAGCTCTAACAGTAAAATCCTCAAATTTCAGTGCACAAGGCTGAGAGATCCATGTTCCTCCCTGGGTTTGTGGTATTTATAAACACATTCCTCCTGGAAAAATCCCATTTACCACCACCATGACACTCATTAATCATTATCATTAATTACAAGCCAAATCTAAAATCTGCTAAACTATTGGAATATTTCAGCTTTATAATTATTTTTACTCCCTCCTTTCACTTCTCTCCCAACTCCTGTCAGCAAATGAAAGCTTTAATTGCAAATGAAAGCTTCAAGTCTCACCAGAACCACTCCACGCTACAGAAATCACCACATTAGAATTCACCACACGTTCTTACATCTGATTTAGAAGAGATCTGCTAAATTATATGTTTTATACTCACTACTGTTGTTTCACCTTCTAGCCCAGATAATATTTTGGCACAGAGCTCTTCACAGCACAGGTTTTCTTCTGCTGTTGCAACCAGAGCAGCGCAGCGAGCAAAGGCTCGATACAGGTCTGACCACGTGCGCAACAAGGATTTCAAAGTTGGCTTTAACAGAGAGAGAAAACTGATAAATATCAATATCTGTGCACAGAGAAAAAATTGCTTTATGCTTTCTTTTTCTGTCAAAACCCAGGGAATTGTTTAGGGTTTTAAGTTGGAGGTTTAGGGTTTTAAACCCGTGGTACAATGTAGGTGTTGTACCAAACCCAAACCCAGCGGATCGAACCCAAAGTCACTCTGAGAGTTCAGAGATTTTATAAATCCCACTTTGTTTTTAATTAATTTGATTCATTTGGTGTTACCTGTGGGAATCCCTGAGTGGGGAAAATGTGGGATACTGGCAGCAACAAAGCACTGTACACAGCACTGAAGTTGTGCTCCAGGGCGTCCCCCTGGTTCACCTCGTTATTCTGCAACAAGAAAAGAGTTTCATGGGTCAGTATTATTCAGTTTTTCATACTTCTGAACACTTTGCTTGTTAAATAAACAGTTTTTTCCACTTTTCTCCCAAACTGCTTGGGAGAAGAGCTGCTGAAATCTGCTTTTTTAGAAGAGACCCCTTTGGGAAGCCTCCTCCTGAATTTTGTCTCAAACTTGGCCATTAATGAAGCTGCAAAACTGGGATGACAAACAAGGCTGTTCCTGAGCCACTGTCACAAATACAGTTTGAAATCAGATATTCTGCTCTTTCAAGGGCTCAGGAGGATCCTGCTAGCAAAGGGTAAAAAACTCTTTTTTTTTAAGGGTAAAAAAGTGCTTTTTTTTAAAAAAGAGCTTTTCTTTAAAAAGAGTAAAAATGCCAAGACACATTCCAAGAATTCAACCAATCTGTCAGGAAATGTCTGATGTATTTCTCACTAATTTCAGTTGCAGCCAGTGATGACCACACTTAGACAATGCAGGAATGGGTTGGGTTGGGTTGGAAGGGACCTCAAAACTCATCTCATTCCAGTCCCACTCATCCCATTCCACACTTTCCACTGCTCCAGCCCGGCCTTGGGCACTCCCAGGTATGTTCAAGGCATAGAAAGGGGAAAAGGTCACACAGCAAAGGACCATAAGGTTGTTAATCAGGTTGTTGTTAATGAGGTTGTAATTAATTTCTAAGTCAGTCCTTGCTGCTCCAGTTTGGGATCAGGCTCTCACTTGACCACAGCATTATCTCACCCTGAAAATCTGGATAACAGAGCAGGAATCATCTTCATGGACATTTTACTTCCTGGACACCAAGTTTTACATTTGCTGATCAATAATGCAGATTTGAGGAAGGCAAAGCCTCTCTGGGAATTGCATTCCAGCCCCTCCCCACCCTCCCAGGCAGGAATCCCTTCCCAATCTCCCATCTGTCCCTGCCCTGTGGCAGTGGGGAGCCCTTCCCTGTGTCCATGCTGCTGTAAACAGTCACAGCACCTAAAACTTTCTTCAAAAATTCAATTAATTTTATGACTAATGATTAATTAATTCAGCAACTCCTACATTACAATCAACGTATTTCTAGTAAAGAAGCTGCAAAATCTCTTAAATATTATCATTTGTATGGTTTTTATTACGCTGAAGATGCCTAACGTGAGTAAAACTCTGTCTAATTACATCCTGAACATCCCAATCTGGGATTTATTTTATTTTCACACCAAGCAACCCAACTCATGGTATTTAAAAGTTAACAGCTCCTGGAGGGAAGCTTTGCATGGTTTTTACCAGCAGCATCATGCCAAGCTATCTAATTTCAGGATCACTTCAAGGCATGGAATTCCCCCCAAAAAATTAAGGTAAATGCTCAGCAAAGTTCTCCTGTGAGGTTCTGGGGGTGGGGAAGAGAAGCAAAAGCTGCTGATGGCTGAGTTAATTAATGACTTACCTGATTAATCCACTCGGTGAGAGGGTGAACAACGATGCTCCACATCCTGCAGAGGTGCTCCCTGCTGCCCACGTGCGCCGCGCTCTGATCCATGACCCCGAGCACGGACTCGCTGAAAGCCAGGGCAGAGGTGGGCCCAGACAGGGCAAACCCCACCAGGGCTTCCAGCATCCCAAAAAACCTGGGAAGGAAACCCCACACGGAAGAGATTTTTAGATTTTTTATTTTTCCCAGATGAAATTAAGAGGGGAAAAAATGATATAGTGTGGTGTTTTCTAAGGGATGCTCAAGGCTCCACGCACCTCTCGTCTGTCACACAGCATTCCAAGAGATTGTTGTGGAAGGGCAGCTGGATTAGGAACAGAGCTGGAGTTCCCTTGGAAGAGAAATGGAAGAGGTTAAAACAACACTGATCCAATGAAAGGGCTGCCTCACTTCCACAAGTATTTCTAGATTGTATTTAATTGAGGCAGAAATTCACAACCATTCAAAGTTGTCCAAAATTGTCAATTCTGACACTTCAACATTAAAATAAGAGGGAAAACTGGAAACCTAAGATGCTGCCAGATCCTGGGATTTGTTATTTCCAGGTTACACAAGAGATCTGGAAAATTTCTGTTCAAATCTATCACAGATGCTTCAGGTTTGCTAAAGTTGAGAGTATTTAACAAATGTATTTAATATCTGCCAATTAAAACTCCTTCCTACTGAGTCTGCTCCTCTCCACACAAAAATCCCCCACATTCAGCAGCATTTCACCCTTTTTTCACGGGGTTTTTGTGGTTTGTTTTCTGAATATTGAATTATCTGCTCCTCCCTTCTCACACAGCACACAGAACACAATATTCACTAATGACTATCAGCCCTTTTTCTGCACCATGGAAAATCAAATAATTTGACTTCCCAATACCTTTCAGCATTACTAAAGTCCCAGAATTAATTCAGACTTACATTTAAAAGATCCATATCAGCAACCTGATAAGCTGGGGATCCCAACACCTTTGGAGGCAACTCCTTGACAGTGATATCAATGAGAGACTAAGCACGAGAAGAGAAAAAATTCAATGTATTTTTTTCCTGAGGGTTCAAATATTTTAAGCAACACCACAAATCAAAGTAAAATTTAAACAATTTCCTTCAGTTAAAAAGCAAAAATTCCATCAAGGTCTCCAAAGTGTTTTTTGAAGCACAGGAGAACCATGTCCCCAATTCTGCTGCTAAATGTGAAAATGCTTTTCAAGAAAAACTCACCAATATTTTCTGCACAGGCAGAGAATTTGATCTCACAATGTTCTTTAGGGCCTGGAGTAACATGGTCAGTATTTCTGAGCCCTGCTTCTCTTTCTTATTTCCTGGAATAAAGAATTTCCAGTCAGAGCAAAATGGGCACTCTGAGCACCATTCCAACTTTTAGTGCAAAAGCAAAAAAAAATCTCTGTAAATTTGTAAAAATTTACCAAATACTTCAGGGAGTCAGGTACCAGTTCTGCTCATAACAGATCAGAAATTTCAAAGTTTAAATAAAACCCTCCAAGTTTAATTAGGAAATGGAAACACCTTTGTTTCATTAAGGATTTGAATTTTGATATATTAAACTTGTGGAATTTTGTATAAAACCCAAAGAATGCTTCATTTTCTGTTCAATTTTTGATATAAAAGTTTGCATTATTAAGAATATTCTGAACTTTCCTTGGATAAAGAACATTTTTAAAATAGGAAAGAACTTTTATACATCTGCAGAAATTACAATTTACTGTGGAACAGAATTTTAATGAAGAAAAAAAGGCACCAGAGTCAAAAACTTTAATTTTTGTCTCCATTCCTCAACACTAAAGACTCAAGGAGCGGTTGCTTTTCTTTTGAAATTGCTTTAAAATAAAACAGAATTATTGATTCAAACTAAACCCAAGCAAAGAAGCATCAACAATTCATGGTCTAATTTAAAAATAACCCACCTCTGACTGGTGAGCAATGCCAAATTAAAGAAAATGACCCTTTTTACCTGCTTCAATTGCTGTTTTTACATATCCATTTATGTCCTTCCAGATAACATTCAGCAAACAATCTGCAAGGCAACAATGGTTTTATTCAGTCTGCAATCAAAATATTCAACAAAACTGCAGCTAAAATACAAATTGTGTTAAAGGACAGAGTTTGATTTAAGCCAAAACTCAAATTTCAATGCAAGTCAGACCAGTTGTTTTTTATAACCTCAGAATATCCCACAAAGTGCTGATTTCTTGTGTTTCCCCTGCCCACTTGATCTCCCAGAAAATGTTTAAATTCCCTCACTGAATTCTTACCAGGAACTTCTTTTCCAATTGCAACGAAGCCATCCTGAACAGCATTTATCAGAGTGCTGGCATGCTTGCAAAAAAAAGAAGGGCTACTGATCAGTGGGTACTGGAGAGGCTCTACAAGAACAAGAAAAACACATTCCACAAACCCGTTACTTTGCGGTTTACCGGGAAAATAAACCTTCAAAACAATCAAGTATTTGTGTATTTACAGCATTTTTAACACAGAAATACCTTAAAGATGACAACACTTAAAATCATTTTACAGTTAAAACTTCTAATCCTTTCATTCCAACGGACAAGATGCAAATACATTTTTGTAAAAAATAAATATAAAAACCTCATACCTAAACTAAGCACGAGCTTGTTCTGCTTAGCAAAATCCACGACCTGTGGTCCCAGGAGGAAGTGGAGCAGCATCTCAATGCCCAGGAGCTGGATGGAAGGGAAGAGCAGCCCTCCTGCAGTGCTGCTGTTCAGGGCCATCCTGGGCGTGCCCGGGCTCACCAGGGGAAAAGCGCCTGAGGGAGGGCACACAAATCAAACCTCACATTTGGGAAAAGCCCCAAATTCCTCAGGAAAAGGATAAATCGTGCATTTGTGGTGCTGGCTGAAAGGCACCTCTGACACCTCTCAGGTAAGTGGGGTTTGACATCACAGCAGATTTTAAATATCTGCCCTAAAATTGTAAATTCTGGGACACCAGATTTGATTTTGGTCACACAAATCTCCGTGGAAGCTGTTACACAGTCACTGAACTGGTGTTGGTCAATGTGCTGCCACAAAAAAGCTTCCACTGGAAATTGTCACCTGGAACACGAATTTAAGAGGTCTTGGCAAAGTATTCTGAGCAACTCAGGTGTGATCTCACAGGACTAAGATGAACTTTTTAAGGGAATACAGGAAACTCCCCAAATCCAGGACATCCCTGAGGCTCCTAACTGCAGAACAGAACGGCACAAGCCACGGAAAGGAAAACCAGGAGTTCTTTAATTGGATATTTAGATATAAAGCTCAAACAGATGTGGTTTCACACGTTGTTAAAGGATGAAAGTTCCTGGTGGATCCTCATCACTGCCCACCCCTGGCAGTGCCCAAGGCCTGGCTGGACAGGGCTTGGAGCAACCTGGGATATTGGGATGAGCTTTAAGGTCCTTTCCAAGCAAACCATTCCAAGATTCTCTACCATTCAGGCAGGAACTAAAAATGCTACAGAAATAAAAGGGCACATATAAATAGCACATATATTAGTACAGGGAAGAGTAAGGTTTCAAACCAGAGCTCCCTTGCCACAGAGAACACAATTCAGGACATTAAAACTGTGACTGACACAGCTTTTTAAACTCTAAATATGACTGCAACAGCCTCATTTTACCCAACATTAATCCTGACCTCTGAGCGCTGCAGTGACCATACAGAAAAAATCCCTGTTTTCAAGAGCAATAATTATCAATGAAAAAGAAGAAACGTGACAAACAGAAGAGATGAGTGTCTGCATCTGGAATGCAGCTGGAAATTTCACTGGGTTGATGTTTCAGTACCTGATTTCTGCGCAGGGGTTGCTGAGCCCAGGCTGGGGTTGCTGGGCCGTGAGGGCGTTCCTGGGAATGCAGCAGCAGCATCCACACTCAGGGTACTCTGGATCAGTGGGATACAAACCTGCAAAGGGACCCAGCAACAGCTGCAACTCGTGCAAGCCACGAAAAATTCATTTCAAATATCACACACTGGGCTGCTGCTCACAAATCAGAGGTTCTGGGTATTTATAGGGAATTAGAAATGTCTAACCAAACAAAAATTCCTGTTGGATGCAGTGTTTTAATAACCCTAAGAAAATACTTTTGCCTCCCTTTACTCCCATCTTGAAGATTAATTTAGTGAAATCCAGTTGAATACAAACAGGCCCATTCCACTTAAAATGTGACTAGAAATTAAACACCTGCATCATTTTTCTTTCTCTCTTCCTAAATATTTATGGGCTTTTCATCAGTTTTCCTATGGCAGCCTTTTCCAAGCCCACACTTCCTTGGTGAATGGAAAAAAAAGCCTTTATTTCACATGTTTATAATCCATGACTGCACTCAGGGGAGATTTTCAGAGATGTTCACAGAACATTCCCACAGATTCTCCAACATTTTGGAGCTGTGAATCCCAAATATTCCTTCTGCACCATCTGTAAGTCACACACAAGGACAAGCTGGTTCCCTGAGGGAGGAGTTTGATGTCAGAGGGCTGCAGCAGGGACATTTCAGAGCTGGGAGGGCCCTGAGCTGCACAGGGAGCAGGATTCCCGTTGCCTGTGGTGTTACCTGCTCGAAGTTGGAGGGCAGGTGAGGTCCCAGTCTCACCAGTAAATACCACCACACCTCCAGCTTGGTCAGTGCCAGCGCCTCTGTCCTCACGTGGATGGAGCTCAGGGGCTGCATCAGCAGCTTCAGCCTTTTAGCGCTGCACAGGATGTCTGGGAGATCAAAAAAGTGCATTTTAAATATTACCAAATTGTTAAACCACAGCTCAGCAAAATCTGATTAAACCATCACATTTTTTCCTAATATATTTTAGCTTCAAATTCAATTACCAGTAATTTGCAAAACTCAACCACACCAACCTTTCAAATTCTCTTGCTGCTCTGATTATTGCCTAGAACAACTCTGGAAAAATCAAATATTTCTTTTCAATATCAAGACTGAAATGAAATTTTCTGCATTCCAACCTGACCCTGCTTGAGAAGGGAGGCTGGACCCAACCTGACCCATTTTGGGATTCTGTGCTAAACAGGAGGAATTCCCTTAAAGTATTTTATATATATATATATATCTGCTCCAGGGAAAGGAAAATCAAACCAAATTTTCTCTTCAGAACACAGAGAAGCACAGTCAAGGTAAAAAATAGTGGATTTTGACACAGGGTGGACTAAATCTTGTCCAGATCTAGGTTACACCTTTAGAACAACTTTTTTTTAACACCTCTGGAATCCTGAAGTGTTGCCTTTCTCCAGTTAAAGCACACCATCCCAAATAAAATAAACAGGATGTTTTATTCTCTATTTCATTGCTGTTTGGATCAATTGTGGCACTACGAAAGATGATTTCCTAACTTTATCCTATTTCTAGCACTACCAGCAGAAAAAACAGGATAGAACAAATGATTAAACCACCTCCTTTCCTCAAAAAGAAAACAAAACGAGGAAAAAACCAACAAAGACACCCCAAAACTTCAATTTCAGCTATGCATACACACAGTGAACTTTCATGCAATGCTATGTGGATATCCAGAGCTACACAAATAATGCACTCAATACTAACAGAGGATTTTTTTCCATTTATGTAATGAAGTGGGCAGAACAAGTCAGGTTAAATATCTTTGTTAGATCTACCTGGATTTAGTGCAAAATTATCAATGAGGCTCTTCCATGCAATGAAGGCGATTTTCTTCACCACCGGGGAGCCGCTGCGGAAGCCCAGCTCCTCCAGCTGCAGCAGGGAGTTGATGAAGCTGCCACTGCGGTGCAGGGTCTGAGCAGGAGGAAATGCAGAATTAAAGACATTTCTGTGGCTAAAAACCTCCTTTTCCTGCAGATTTATTGCTCCTTTCTGCTTACCTTCCCAAGCAATCTGACAAACAGGGGCCACAGCTTCAGCACGAAGGTCTCGTTTTTTGTAGAAAACAATTTCTGAAGTTCAGAAATTAATTTCTGTAGACAGAAAGAAACAGAATTTCTGCAAGAAATAGATTTAAAATATTCGAAAAACTACACATACCAATGTCTGGGGATACAACCAACGTGCTTCTACTTCAGAAGGATTTCATTCTGTACCACACAGCATCTGCTACCACCTGATTCTCTTTTTAGATGAAATTTATGTTATTCTGACAGTGGCAACCAACAAGGCAAAATGTATTTTTTCAATTATTTGCATTTCCTCCAAGTCTAAAGTCACAACACGCCCTGACCCCAAACACCACCTTGTTTGGTTGGGTTTTAGAGGTTTTTCAGCAGAAAATAAGGCAAAATAAACAAGCCAAGTCAGCCCAGTCCTGGAAGTGAAGGGGAACATGAAAAGCTCCATCAAAAACACCAAAGGGCTGCTGCTGCACAGGATGGGCAATCCTAAATGGAAAATGCTGAGTATCCTCTGCTTTCCTGCCCCCACCTCCACTCTCAGACCTCCAAATTCTGTCTCCCACCCCCTTTGCTGCTGGGCACTTTGCAGTTATTTCCATTTCCATTCATGTTTAACACTAAACTCACTGGCATCAAGAAGCTGCTGTCAATGCACAGGAAATCAAATTAACGTCCCCCAGCTGACCAAAGGCCAGCAGTGTCACTCACTGTGGTCATCAGGTGCTCGGTGACAGCTGCCACCTCCTGCTGCTTCTGCAGGAGCAGGGGCATCCCCATCTCCAGGGCGGTGGCGCCCCGGAGCTGCACTTTGTGGGCAGAGTGCACAACCAGGGGGATGATCAGCTTCGCCCACCTCACAGCCTCCTCTCCCATCTGCGCTGGAGTTTGCTCCATCAAGCTGGATCCAGAAAAAAAAACCAGCCCAAAAATAGGGATTAGATCTCCCATAGACAGCTCAGGCACTTATCTTTATATCATCAATAAATGTTCTAATTCAATCTGTGATTTATTCCGAATTGTTTAATCGATTGTATTTTGAGATTGTATTCAAACTGCAAAGTGTTATTTCAGATAAACCTCTCCAAAAGCACAAAAGCCTGACTTGAGAGCTGTCCTTTCTGTTTTATCTCAGCTATCTGAGCTGAGAGCCTGGCAGGAAGGCACAGTGCCCAGGGAACTCTGGCCATGAACCAGCCCTGGAGCTCCCACACTGCTGGGAACAACTCCCAGCAGCTTCTGGAGAAATCCCAGCTTTGCACAGACTCCAGAACTCCTGCTCAGAGCTCTGATTTTATCTCCCTGTTCCCAAACTGGTAGAGCACACCATGACAGAATTCCACACATTTCCACCACCCCACATCCCCAAGAGAAATGTAGAAATAGGAATATCTGGCATATATTTGAGCTAGCCTGGATCTGGAAATCCTGGAATTTTGTCAAGGCCCCCTTTTCCCCAGGAAAGTCAAACCCCCATCCCTACAGTTTTTGGAGAATTTGCTGTACTAAGGGACAGTTCTGCCTTTCAAGTCATTTTATTAAAGCCAGAGGACTAGAACTGTTTAAAAGAACTGTTTTACATGGATTCGCAGTTCAAACCAGATGGCAAAAGTTTAAGAGAAAACTTTAAAAAGAGCAAAGATACAAGCTCAATATATTTACTAATACAGAAATTAAATTAACAATAAGATAAAGTTAGAACATTCGAGTTCTGCTGACCAGAACAATACACTCAAAGGGATGGTCCTAAAAAGTCACCTTTGCAATTAAACAGGGATTTCAAGAGTTACAGGAAACATTGCACTAAAATGTGTTGCCAAAGGGTATTTTTAAATAAACCCCCAAATAAAGGCAGAGAATTTCTCAAGCAGGCAGGTTCTGGAAGCAAAATGTAAGAACATACTTGGGAAGCACAGGTGAGAGTTGGAAAATAATTCCTAAAAAGCCATTAAAAATGAAAGCACTATTGTCTAATTTCTGCATCAGAATGATTATATTATTATTAGAGTAATATTTTGTAATGATAATACACAAAAGAAGTGGTCCCAGCCACGGCCCAGCAGCTCCTCAGATCAACCTGGGCACAATTCCATGGAATATCCCCTGGTCAGCAGGGATCAGCTGTGCCAGTGTCCCCTCCCAGCCCCCGTGTCCCCTCCCAGCCCCCGTGTCCCCTCCCAGCCCCCGTGTCCCCTCCCAGCCCCCGTGTCCCCTCCCAGCCCCCGTGTCCCCTCCCAGCCCCCGTGTCCCCTCCCAGCCCCTGTGTCCCCTCCCAGCCCCTGTGTCCCCACGGGTGGGGTGAGAAGCTGCCAGGTCCTTGGCTTAGAGCAAACACTGCTCAGCAGTAATTAAAACACCCCTGGTGTTATCCACATTATTCCCACCCTAAATCCAACCCACAGCACTCAGCAGTCACCTCTAGCCCAGTCAAAACCAGGGCAGCACTGGAGGAAAACAATCCTTAACATAATAAACAGCTCAAGCAGAATTAAAGTTTTTTTCTTTAGTATGTTTAGTGCCACTGAGGTGTTTTTTGAGGAGTTTCCCTCCTTTAGATAAAGGATGACAACTGAATATTGCAGAGCACTCACCGTATAATGACATTAAGTGCTTCATATTCAACCACAACAGACTGAACTTCTCCTTTAGTCAGGATTGTTTCCAGGGTAGAGAGAATATTGGGCACCTGAGAAACAAGAGAACAGCACAGTGAGCAACCAGATACAAATAATTCCATGAGGAGCTGGAATTGTGACATCTTATTTTCCAGGATTGTGTTTGGATTATGCCAGGTGTTGTTATAAACTGGAATATTCCTAACCTTTCTCCCCTGGGATATTTCACTGCTGTCTCATAGAACTGCTCACATTGCAGCTCAAGGAAAGCAGTAATTTCTGGCTCAGGTTTTCCAAGAATTGATACTTGGCTGTCAAATTTGATGGGAAATAACCTTTGGATTCAAAATAACCTTTGGATTCAAAAGCTGCTGAGTGGAGAGTGACAAAGAATTTGCCTGCTCTCCCTAGGAAAACAGCACTAAAATGAAAAATGAAGAAACTCATCTTCTTTTTACCCATTTCTCTGTGAGAAATGGGGCCACCAAAAGCAAAGTGAAGGAGCTCACCTCCTTTTTAACAATTTCTGGAGGAAATGCCTGCTTGGAGATGACCCAAAGTGCCCTCGTGCGAGTGTTTTTGTCGGAGGATTTCACAGCGACGCCGTTCACCGCTGCCAGCAGGTCCTGGATTTCAGAGGCTGAAAGCAGAGCACACAACAAACCCTCAAAATCCTGCTTCAACACATTCCAGGTCATTCTGCTCACTTAAATTTGCCCAGGATCCATTCAGCTGCAAGTCCCAATGATTTACTGCCTTAAGAATCACTTGGGAGCAGTAGCAAAGCAGCCAAAAAGCTGAAAGTGTATTAATATACAAATACTAATAATTCAGTGCATCTGTACTACCTTTGTAAGAATCCAGAAAATTAGAGGACAGCTTTGGTTAAATACACCTGGGTTAAAGATTAAGTATTTAATCATTCACAACTTACTGGATTTTAAGTGAATTTAGCAGCACTCTGGTCATAGATTGACATAAATAAATTTATATTAGAGCCTACAAGAGGTTTTTGTTATTAAAGTGGTAGAAGTGTAGCTCATTACATAGAAATAATAAGGTTAATATAGGACTTAGATCCAGCTAAGAACACAGATGGAGAAATTGTGTGTTCCTTTAAAATGGAAGGGTAAAAAGCCTGATTTATTGCAGACCTGTACTTTGTGGGTGAATGACCTCACAATCAGAGAAAGGGAAGGACATTTGCACTCCCCCCATCAAAAGCACACCCAAAGGTACAGGAGCTGCTTGTCCTCCCTCCCTTTTTAATTCCCCATTGTTTTCAGGGCTTTGTGATTGATGGAGCCTGACACTCTGTAACAAAACTCATTTATCGACCAGTTACAAAAAATGAGTTATGAGAGCAAAGAAAGGTACCACACAGACATTATCAGAAATGCCTCATTCTCACAGGGAACAGGGGAAATTCTGCATTACAGGAAAGCAGAAAACACTGAAAAAGCTGAGGAGAACCAAAAGAACCAACTTCAAACAGGAAAACCTGCCCTGCTACCAAAACCCTGTGGTTTTACCTTGAGGCAAAGCCTCAAGTTCTCAAAACCACAACCTTTTGTTTAAAGGATTTAGCACCTTCTAGGAATGCAGGTCACAGGATTTTGGACTACTTTAGATTAATTGAAATATTTGGGGCTGGACAAGATGACCTTTAATGGTCTTTTCCACCTCAAACCACTCCATGATTTGATGGAACAAAGGAATCTCATGGAAAAGCTCTACTGTGCACCCCCAAATCCTACAAATAGGTTCTTCACTCTTTTCCCACAAGAATATCTTTTTTGATCACTAATTCCACACAACTAATTACTGTGCTAATTGCTACCGAAGCATTTAATGAAACTGGAAGTCAGTAAAACAGAATTAGTGTAACAGCATGAAAAATCATCACCATACTTGTGTACAAGGTGTAATTAATGGACTGATCACACTGCTCATATTACAGACAAAACCTGGTCAAAATGTCAATAAATGCTAAGGAAAACATAAAGAAAGAGCTCTGATGCATTTATTTATGGCCACACATTGTTTGCTTACCAGATAATTCAGCTGTGTTATTTGAATTAAAGGTGCAGAATCCCAAGGCCTGCAATGCTGCATTACTGAGCTCCAAGTTTGGACTGGAAATGTGTGCCTGGAAAAAAACAAACCAAACCAAATCCACAGAATGTCAGGTTAGAAAAGAAACTGAGAAACACTGAGTTTATTGTCTGAATACCAACAGGGCTGGGAAGGTGTCAAAAGCAAACACCTGGTGAAAAATGCACCCATGCAGGAAACCCTCCCTGAACTCTGTACACACCAAATCAATAAAACAACCTGAGGAGCTGAGGGCATTTTTGCTCTCTGTAATTAAAACATCTTTAATGAAATCAATCCCAAATCAATCCCAAGTCTTTCACTTTGGCTGTGTATGCTATGTTCTCTCACTTGACCCTCCAATTGTTTTTAAGCTTCTAAAACAGAAGGAAAAATGGCTAAGAACAACCCTTACACTAATCCTTACAAAACCTTGACATTTGCTGCATATTCTGATCTCTGGAGTGTTTCTAAGGCAGCCACAACTCACTATCTCCTCTGGCTGCAAGATTAGATTTGACTGTGCCATGCTGCCTGAACACATCCAAGACCCAGCATTTCATTTTTTATCCTGCACTAATTCCTCATCACAAGAAAGATCTATTTTCCCAAAAACCCTTCCTGCTCTGTCACTGCCCTGTATTCCTATTAAAGTTTGGATTCCATGATCCTAGAGAACTTTTCCAACCTTAATCATTCTGGGACTGCAGAAATGAACATAAATGTGAGCCTTTCAATTGCCCACCAAAATGTCTTTTTGTTCTTTGCAAGTGCAAGAGAACTGACTGGAAAAGCCGTACCTTGAACACCTTGCAGAGCTGAGGGAAGTGTTTCCTGACATCTGCAGTGAACGCTTTGCCTCCTTCACCAGTCAAGCGGCTGCAGGAGCAGGAGGGAAAACAAACAGGTTAAACACATTGTAACTGATTTAACTTTCAATTTCTGACACACACAGCAGTGTGTTCTCTTGAAGGAAATCGACACAACACTGAAGGAGTTAAAGAGCTAAAATGCCACCACAAGGTCTGACCCAGCAGCAAAATCCTGTGTCAGAGTACAAAGTGAGTAATGACTCATTGTCTGCCCATAGGACCTTTATAAAAATATTGAGGGCTTTCATTTTTTGGTCAGCGTCTATACAAACATTCAATTTTAGCACGCAAACTTTAAATGACTTGCTGCAAATCAGAAAACCAGAAATGCAGGAGCTGAAAAAGCACTGTCCTCATAAGCAGAGGAGAGCTCAGAGCAGTTCCAGAACACAGGAAAATCCTGGTTTGACAAGCAGCAAGGATGACTGCTCATATGTGAGGAACATCCTTGCAGGAAAGCTGTAATTAGCCAATAAAATGTTAATAATCAGGTTCTCCCTGCGAAACCCAAACAGGGCTGAGTTCAGTCATCCAGGGACAACCTGAGAAACCTGTTGCTGCTTAGTACTTACATCAGGACTTTTATTTTTGGCTGTCAGTTATTTCTAGAAACCTATAAAATCTGGTAGCTGAGGAGTTTGGCTTTAAAAGTCACTGCAGAACTGAATGGAGACACTGAGAGAAAGAGATCGTGCCCTTGCACATGGTACAATCGGAAAGATGCAGGCACAACCTCATGGGGAAGAAGCGCCTTCCAGAAAGAAACGCGATTAAAACGAGGCACGATCGCTCCAAACCCCGAACGAAAAAAGCAACTAAAAACTTCACCCTTCCAATCATAAAGCTGCCATGCTTTGTCGTTAAAATAAAGTTATTACTTCCCAGCGCTCTTCACCCACCTCTGAAGATCCCCCAAGAAACCCAGGAGGGCAGGGAGGCTCTGGGATGCTCAGATCGTGGGAAGAAGCGCTCCCTCCTCTTGCTCTCCTTCCTTCCTTCCCTCACTCCTCCCTCCCTTCCCTCCTCCTTCCTGCTCTCCCTCCCCCCAGCCCCGCATGTCTCCGCGGCCTCGCTGCCCCCGGCGCTGCCTCCCTGCTCCGGGCCGGGGCAGCACCTCCCGGCTGCGATCTCCGGCCCGGCCGAGCCCTCAGGCCGCCGCTGCCCCCGCAGCGTGCGCGCCCCCCGCGCTCACCTGATGATGGTGAGGTGCGCGTCCGTCAGCTCTCCCGGCGGGGCAACGGGGTCCTCCAGGGTGCGGAGCAGCGGGCCGAGGCTGAAGCCGGCGGCGGGCGCGGCGGGATCGGGACCCGGAGCGGCGGGCTCGGGCGCGGAGGGCTCGGGAGCGGCGGGGCCGGGATCCGGAGCGGCGGGCTCGGCACCGGGGCCGGGAGCGCTCATGGCGGCGCCGCCGCCTCCCCCTTAGCGCGGCCGCCCCTCAGCCCCGCGCGCCTCCCGCGCTAAGATGGCGGCGCGCGCGGGCCCGGCGGCGCGCGGGCCCCGGCCAATGGGAGCGCGGCCCGGAGATTCCCGCGCCCCGCGGCGGCCCCGCCCCTCGCCGCTGATTGGCGGAGGCGCGGCGGGAAGGGCGGGGCAGCGCGGGGGGCGGGGCCGCCGCGGCGCTGAGGGCGCTCGGGCCGGGCCGGGCCCGGATCGCGCTAATGCCGGGATCGGGGAATAGCGGCGGAAAAGGGAGCATCGTCCCTGTCCGGCTCCTGGCCCTGCCAACAATCCCAGCCTGGGCATCCCTGAGAGCCGTGTCCAAACGCTCCTGGAGCTCCGGCAGCCTTGCGGCCGTGCCCATGCCGTGGCGAGCGTGGTCAGTGCCAGACCACCCTCTGCTGGATGGAGGAACCTTTCCCCAGTTTCCGACCTAAACGTGCCCTGGCGCGGCTCCAGCCGTTCCCTGGCTCCTGCCCCTGGTCACAGAGAGCAGAGATCGGAGCTGCCCCTCGGGAGGAAGCTGTGGGTCAGCTCACGTGAGGTCAAACCTGGATTTTCCAGTTAAATTAATGACTGGAAATGAACGTCCAGCTCCACGGGAACGTGCCGGCATGAGCCGGAATTCCCTGAGCTGGGATGGCCCGGCTGGCAGAACGCAGGGGTGGAAAAGGAAATGCCGAATCCAAAGTGTTGGAAACCCCTGGCTGGCCGGGACAGAGCCAGGCCGGAGCTTGGCTGAGTCTGTGTCACCTCCAGGGTCCATGTGCCACCTCCAGGGTCCATGTGTCACCTCCAGGGTCCATGTGTCACCTCCAGGGTTCCCTGTGCCACCTCCAGGGTCCATGTGCCACCTTCAGGGTTCCCTGTGCCACCTCCAGGGTTCCCTGTGCCACCAGAATGCCTGCCCTGGGAAGGGTCTCTTCCCAAAAAAATACCCACGGGGATTCCAGGTATTCCCTGGTTCTCATCCATATCAACCCAAGACCTGTTTCTTAAAGAACAACAACAAAAATTCCCACCCCGAGGTCATAAATAAAATCCATTCTCCTCATGCTTTCCCTTATTCCCCATGGACAAGCGCTGTTGCTAATCTTGGAAAATGGGAATGCTGTGGTACAAGAGGCACTGTGGACACAAGGTGGCAGGATTAAAAAGCACATTTTACAGTTAAATCCCATAAATGTGGTGATACAGAATAATGTGTTGGAAATAACCAGGAGAGGAGCTGCAATGTTGTTCTCTGGTACAGACAGCAAACAAGATAATATTCCCAGTGAAATTACAATAAAAGCTCAGAATCAATTTAAACAATTGAGAGTTAGAAGAAATAAGGCAAAAATGGGGCTGATTAGCTTAAGATCTTCTTGTGCAAAACCATTCGGATGAATTCAGATGATGAGGAGTAGAAATGCTCCAAACAAAACATAATTCACAGGAAAATTCTTAGTGGGCATTAGATTCCAGCAGATCTGGCCTCGAGAAAACCCTCAGAAACAAACTTCAAACTTATTTACTCCTTTCAATGAATAAAATGTGCCGAAGTCTGGAACGCTCACAAGAAACAAAAACAACTCGCTGCAGACTTGGTGAGATTAGAACAGAGGTAGCTTTAATGCTGCTTCAGTGGAAAACATCTGGGGAAGGATTTTAGTTCAGCAATTTAAACGAGGACAGTCTTAAACCCGTGTAAACCACGTCCAACACCTCGGCGGTGCCTCCTGAACGTGCTCGGTGAGAAGTTCCTCCTGCTGCTCCATCCCCTCGAGTTTTATTCTCATTATGAAGCCACTCCTTTAATTCTTTAATTCACTTAAAAAAAGTGAAAGGACTTCAGCAGCTCTTCCCCGGGGGAGGAAACCTTGACAAGGAAATTAAAGCGTGGATCCAGCTGATCCCGTGCTCTTCGTGCTGCTTCCCCATCTTCACGTGGGTGGCTGCCAGGCCATCCACAAGATGAATTTTTTGTGTCTTAAAAATAAGCACTGAAGGCCCTTGAGTTCAAGAAATTCAGTTAATTAAAAAAAATAATAATTATAATGTGTAGAGATCAGGGGAAAAAAAGCAACAGTCTTAAAAATAAATATGTGAAAATTAAGGGAAATGAGAAGAGCCTGTTAAGTTTAAAAATAATCGGAACAGTCATACAAAAAGTTTGTTCAAGTGGTGTAAGAAATGAGGAGAAGGAGCAGTTGATATAGAAAAATAATTTTTAAGTCTTCATGACTTCAATGTGTTCTTCAAATTTTTACAGTACTTGTGTTCTAAAAATAGTTTTCTATTCTTTATGTGAGTATATTTTATAATTTATTCCCTTTATTAACAAAACACAGAAAAGCCAAAGAGAAAAACCCAGAGATGAAAAAAAAAAAAGTCTTATCTGAGGGCATAAATATGTGAATTGGTGCCAGTCTAGAACAGCTCTGTGCCTGTGTCTCTGCTCACATAATCCCGAATTTTCCTGCCTGGAAGTTTGTTTTCCCCTGCTGGGTGCTGTTCCTGCCGTCCCCGGCCCTGGCAGGGGGGTCCAGGGCGGTGTATCTGATCTGGAACCCTCCTGCAGTCACTGAGGCGTCTGTCAGGAACTTCAGCGTCATCACATTCCCTGCCAGGGACAGAAAAACACACCAGGGGCTTAGCTGGCACAAAAATGTGATGTTTCAAAGAAATTTGGGGGATTTAAGGGGTTTTTTTCTGATATATTTTGGGTTTTCGGTGTTTTTCAGATGTATTTTTAGGGGTTTAATTTTTTTTTTTCAGATTAGTGTTGGGTTTTTATATTTTTTCAGATATATTTTTGCGTGTTTTAACTTTTTTCAGATATATTTTTGGTGTTTTAAGGTTTTTTTCAGATTTTTTGGGGGGGTTTTAAGGCTTTTTTGCAGATATATTTTTGGGTGTTTTAACTTTTTGCAGATATATTTTTGGTGTTTGAAGGTTTTTTTCAGATTTGTTTTGGGTTTTTACATTTTTTCAGATATATTTTTGAGTGTTTTAACTTTTTTCAGATATATTTTTGGGGAGTTTAAGGTTTTTTCAGATGTATTTTTTTGAGTCCTAAGGTTTTCTTTTCAGGTATTTTTTACGGGGTCTAACTTTTTTCAGATACATTTTTTTGGGGGGTTTAACTTTTTCTTCAGATGTATTGTTTTTGAGTTTTAAGGCTTTTTCAGATATATTTCTAGAGGCTTTAACTTTTTTCACATCCTTTTGGGGAGTTTAAGGGGGGTTTTTTTTCAGATGTATTTAGTTGGGTTTTTACATTTTTTCAGATATATTTTTGGGTGTTTTAACTTTTTTCAGATACATTTTCTTGGGGGTTGGAAGGTTTTTTTCAGATGTATTTTTTGAGTTTTAAAGCTTTTTTCAGATATAGTTTTGGGGGTTTTAACTTTTCTCATATATATTTTTGGGGGTTTAAGTTTTTTTCCCAAATGTATTTTTTTGAGTTTTAAGGCTTTTTTCAGATATATTTTTGTGGGTGTTTTAACTTTTTTCAGATATATTTTTTGAGGTTTTAGAGGGTTTTTTTCAGATATATTTTTTTTTGGTTTTAAGTTTTTTTTTCAGGGAACACTTCCCTCTAATTAGGCTGATTTTAATTTATTTAGAAATAATTGATTGGCTTTTCGATCTCCCACAAAAGGTGCAAATAAATTACCTGTGCTGATGATGTCATCTGGCAACTCATCTCCACAAAACCTGGAAAAAAATGAAGGACATGGGAATTGTGGCATAAAAATGGGAATTATATCCCCTGCTCCATGGGGCTCAAGGGGATAAATTGGTTTTAGGTCTTTGGTGTTTGGAATTCCGTGTTAAAGCAATTGCCTAAAGAAGTTTTTGTCGTCATCCCATGGTAAGATTGAGGGAGGAACCAGTTTTCAATATCTGCAGGAAGTAAATGATGCCAAACAAGGAAAAAAAGCAATTTCACAAGGGGTTGAGGAGAAGAAGAGTGAGCCAAGGCTAAGAGAGGAACAACATTGCAAAAAAAATCCATTTAAATTATCTGGAAATCAAAAATGGACCGAATCCTTGCTTTGCTGCACATCATTTGCAGAGAGGGTGTGAAAAGTGACAGAAATTGGGTTTTTATCACTTCTTCTGCTTTATTTTTTGTTCTGGAAAATATGACCTTGATTTTCATTCCAAATTATGGAATAATTCCAAATAATTGCAATTATTACTTCATACCAAAATATGGCTGGTAAATGGTAAGTAAAACTATAACACCAAAAAAAAGACTGTGAGGATTAATAAAAGGAGAGATGAAATATAGCTCTTGTTCTGGTATTGTTAGAAATAACTTCAGCAGACAGCAACTTAAATTAAACATATTTTTGTTAATAATTTAGCGCCTCTCTCCTTTCAATTAAAGGAAACACAAAATACAAATGTTTGAGGCTGCCGGGGGTTCTTCCTGGAGAATTGGGACGAGCAGAGAACTAAAAAGCCCTGCAGCTTCTTTTCATCTCATTTAACAAAGCAGAAGAAGGCAGAGCTCAGTTCCCTGCAACTCTTAGCAGGTCTTTGTAAATGACATTAAATTCCCAGGAATGGGAAATCAGGGATTAAATATTGCTACAGGAATTGGGGGCAGCTCAGCGCTGCTAATTGGATAAAGTTTGGAGGGGGGAAATCAAGGAAAATAAAGAGAGAAGAGCCTGGTAAAGTCCAAAATAATTGGGACAGCCACACAAGAAGTTTGTTCAAACGGTGCAAGAAACGAGGAGAAGTTTATATAGAAAAATATTGTTTTTAAGTCTTTGGTAGCAATGAATCCTTCAGATTTTTACAGTATCCTAAAAACAGCTGCATTCATGTCAATGTATTTTATAAATTATAAAAGGCGCTCTCCTGAGGGGGCACAAATTAAACAATAAATTGGATATTAAACGAGCTTTACCTGCCCACAAATCCGTTGACGTCGTCGTAGCTGTCGTAGACCTCCAGGAAATCGGCCAGGCAGGCCGTGTCACAAATTAAACAAGAATTTGGATATTAAACGAGCTTTACCTGCCCACAAATCCGTTGACGTCGTCGTAGCTGTCGTAGACCTCCAGGAAATCGGCCAGGCAGGCCGTGTCCTCCTCCACGTCGAACTCCAGGAACTGCAGGTGGATGCGCTGCCCCAGGCGCACGCGGATGTGCCAGTAGCAGATCTGCTCGTTCTCGTACTCGCTGGGGTAGCCCGGGGACTTGAAAACGTGTCTGGAGTCCGTGAAGACTCCTCCACATTCCTTTCCTACGAGAGAAATGAAACCGGGGAGATGTAGCAGGAGCAGGATGTGTTATGGAATGAAGGTTGAGCTGTCCCAAACTGGGCCTTGGATTTGGGTCTGCTAGGTCTCGGATTTGGGCCCACGTAGAAGTAGATAAACCTGTGGCACAGTTAGAAATTAAATTAAGGTGTGTGCATGCTTTAGCTAGGACAGTTAGGGTAGAAACATGGCAGCTGCCTTAAACTAAGATTGTTTGGATTCTTTCTCATGCTGAATGCCAATAGAAATGCACCTGCAACTGTGAACTATCTGACACTGTATAAAAAGCAATTTTTATAAAATTGCTGTATAAAACCAGCAATTTTGGGAATAAAGGAGAGAACATGTGTTTTAACCACATTGGTTTTATCGTACGTGGCTTTGTTCCAGCCCCATATAGAGACCCTGGCTTCAGGGAGAGTTTAAGTTTTAATTGTGGCCGTGGTTTGAATCTTCTTGAATCTTTGGCCTGGAGATCTGTAGGAGGTGACACAGGAACATCCAGAGTGACAAAGCTGCTCGTGGATTCGCTCTGTGAGTGGCAGTCATTCCAGCTTTTGGAAGGAGGTATTTTGGAAGCAAGAGGTGTGATCCAAACCTCACTGAATTCACAGGAAAAGCTTTCATTGCCTTCTGTGGATTTGGGGCCAGAGCTGTGTTTTATGTAAAAGGCATTTGGGATTTCTGGCTCTGTCAAGATTTACAGCTGTACTTGCAAGTCACACTGACACTCAGGTTCATCCTTTCTTCTTCAAAAACCTCTTACAAGCGTGTCTCCTACAAAAACCAGCTCATGATCACACACCTGGTGCTGTACTCCTGCTGTTCCTGCTGCTCTGTGTTCCCTTCGGGATAAAAACACTCCTGGTTTGATCCAGCGGCCATTTGGGCTGGGCCAGCTCCCTGACACTGGGGCTGGCCAAACTGGGAATTCCTGCCTGAATTTAGGATTCATCCCAGTTGAGAGCTGGGGAGAGGGAGGTGCAGGATGTTCAGGAGTTGGGAGCACCAAGATGGGTTAACCCCTGAGTCTGTGCATTGTCCATGAGCCCAGAACTTCCAGCTCAGCTCCGCTGCAGTGCCTGGAGAGCTGGGACACCTGGGAGATGTGGATCTGTTGGAGAGAGCCCAGAGGAGTCACAGAGCTGCTGCAGGGCTGGAGCCCCTCTGGAGCCGGGCTGGGAGAGCTGGGAATGTTCCCCTGGAGAAGGGAAGGCTCCAGGGAGAGCTCAGAGCCCCTGGCAGGGCCTGAAGGGGCTCCAGGAGAGCTGCAGAGGGACTGGGGACAAGGCAGGGAGGGACAGGACACAGGGAATGGCTCCCAGTGCCAGAGGGCAGGGCTGGGTGGGAGATTGGGAAGGGATTCCTGGCTGGGCTGGAATTCCCAGAGCAGCTGTGGCTGCCCCTGGAGCCCTGGCACTGCCCAAGGCCAGGCTGGAGCAGCCTGGGGCAGTGGGAGGTGCCCCTGCCATGGCAGGGGTGGCACTGAATGGGCTTTAAGATCCCTTCCAATCCAACCCATTCCACGATTCCATCATTCCATGATCGCTGCTAGGTGGGATAAACGCTCCAAACACCCAAACAGCTACCCAAGCTCCTCTTGCCATCTTTGGCCCCTTGGAGCAGAGCAGAGGCTCAGTTCTGCCAGCGATGTGTCTCTGTCCCCGCAGGCTGCTCGTGTCCCTGTGCACACAGCCCAGGCGGGCTCCAAGGCCATGAACACAAATCCCTGCGTGCTGCAGCCCCATGCACACAGCCCAGCCATGCTCCAAGGCCGTGAACACAAATCCCTGCTGTGCTGCAGCCCCGTGCACACAGCCCAGGCGGGCTCCAAGGCCGTGAACACAAATCCCTGTGTGCTGCAGCCCCGTGCACACAGCCCAGGCGGGCTCCAAGGCCATGAACACAAATCCCTGCGTGCTGCAGCCCCGTGCACACAGCCCAGCCATGCTCCAAGGCCATGAACACAAATCCCTGCGTGCTGCAGCCCCGTGCACACAGCCCAGCCATGATCCAAGGCTGTGAACACAAATCCCTGCGTGCTGCAGCCCCGTGCACACAGCCCAGCCATGCTCCAAGGCCATGAACACAAATCCCTGCGTGCTGCAGCCCCGTGCACACAGCCCAGGCGGGCTGCAAGGCTGTGAACACAAATCCCTGCGTGCTGCAGCCCCGTGCACACAGCCCAGGCGGGCTCCAAGGCCATGAACACAAATCCCTGCGTGCTGCAGCCCCGTGCACACAGCCCAGGCAGGCTCCAAGGCTGTGAACACAAATCCCTGCGTGCTGCAGCCCCGTGCACACAGCCCAGGCGGGCTCCAAGGCTGTGAACACAAATCCCTGCGTGCTGCAGCCCCGTGCACACAGCCCAGGCGGGCTCCAAGGCCATGAACACAAATCCCTGCGTGCTGCAGCCCCGTGTCTGCGCCGTGCTGGCAGCTCTGGGTTCCTCCTGTGCTCTGACAGAGGACACGGTCCCATGCAGGCATCCCGAGGGCAGGAGCCTCTGCAGCCCTTTGTGTGTGGAACATCTGGGAGCGCCCCCGCCCCGCAGAGACATTTGATTTCCATAAACAAGGCCGGCCCTGGGAGCACAAACAGAATGTGCACAGCTGTGCAGACGTCATGGAGAGCCTGGCCCCGGCTCTGCCAGGCAGGGCTGAGCGCTGGGAGCAGCAGCACAGCCAAGCTCAGCTTTGCTTTCCCTCCTGGTGCCACGTTCCCCGTGTCCCCTGCTCAGGGAGGGGACACCAAGCTGAACTGTGCCAGGGGCCACGAGAGCATTGCAGTCACTCATTGCAGGGCAGTGGGGAGGGCACGAGGAGAGGTCTCTGCTGAGGTCCTTGTTAGTCATGTTTGGACTCTGATCTGCTCTGCAGATCCACTTTCCCTCCTCTAATTACACCCAAAGCACTGCTGGGAGCTGGTGGGAGTTTCATTCACACAGGATGGTTTGGATTGAAAGGGACATTGAAACTCATCCCATTCCACCCCGGCCATGGCAGGGACATCTCCCACTGTCCCAGGCTGCTCCAAGCCCTGTCCAGCCTGGCCTTGGGCACTGCCAGGGATCCAGGGGCAGCCACAGCTGCTCTGGGAATTCCATTCCAGCCCCTCCCCACCCTCCCAGGGAACAATTCCTCCCTAGGACAAGCTCCTAAGAATGCCAGTCCCAGGCAGGGCATTCATTTTCAGAGCTGTTCTATCTCAGACACAAAAAAGGCAGCTTCACACTACATTTAGCCTTTTGCAGACAGAATACCTGAGATTATGGGCAGAAACCCCTCAGATTATTCAGACAAATAATCTAAACTATTAAAGCTAAATGCAAAGGAGGACAGAAGAGCTCAGCCCTGTGGTGGCCGCTCTCACCGTTGGGGTTGTAGCAGTAGGCGTCCCACCTCTCGCTCCGGTTGAGGCGGATTCCGTAGTCAACAATTCCCGTCTTGCCGAAGCCACAGTTGGCTCCAGCCTTTACTATGGGATAGCCAACTCTGCCCTTTGCCATCCAGCCAGCAGCACACACGTGGAAACCTGCAGCAGGGGGAAAATGAGACTGGATTTGATCAGTGCTGGGCTGCTCCTACTCAACAAAGCCTCACTCGAGCTGATGGCTCGATGACCTGGGTGTAATTGAGCTACACGGGAGCGTGGAGAGGATAATTTTAAACACAGAGGATAAAATTGAATTGTGTTCTTCACAATGTGATTGCTGGTTCTTCATCTGAATCCCTAAATCAAATGCAGATGGACTACACAGACAGTTTTAAGTGCTCTACCAGCACTTGTAATCAAATTATCCATTGGATGAGTTTTCCAAGGGTGTTCTCTGTTTCCCTTTTGAAGTCACACAAATTTACTCAATCCCATCTCAAGTGCTCTCAGCATTAAGTTCTAAAAATACACAAAATACTACAGGCAAATACTACAGGCAGCTAAAATCCCCAAATATTTGCTTAAAACACTTGCAATTTCAATTTAAATACCTGAAATGCCTCAAGGATTCCTTGCCAAACAAAATGATCCTGTTAATGCATTTTGTGGCTGAGAAATTAACACCAATAGCCAAAGAATGCAATGCTGTTCACCCTCTGGTGGAAACCCATCCAATGTTTTCATGGAGAGGAACTGGAACATATTTGTGGCATCTTAAGGCTCTGAGCTCCTCAGAAGAAACAAAAGTGCCCTTTTCACATGTGCTGGTGCTGGGAGCCAGCTTCTGACTCAACAGCAGAGCGAAAAAATGTCTGGAGTGGAGGATATTTTCCATTGTTTTCCCAGTGCTCTGAATGAATGAGGAACCTGTTAGGAATCAGCTGGAAATGCAGGGGACCCCTCACTCAGCTCCACGTTTCACTCCAAGCTCAGAATTCATTCCCTTGCAGGGAAAATACCTCGATGAAAACAAAAGATGTTGAGTGGTTGGAGCAGTCCAGAGGAGGTCAGGGAGATGTTCTGAGGGCTGAAGCCCCTCTGGAGCCGGGCTGGGAGAGCTGGGAATGTTCCCCTGGAGAAGGGAAGGCTCCAGGGAGAGCTCAGAGCCCCTGGCAGGGCCTGAAGGGCTCCAGGAGAGCTGCAGAGGGACTGGGGACAAGGCAGGGAGGGACAGGACACAGGGAATGGCTCCCACTGCCAGAGGGCAGGGCTGGGTGGGAGATTGGGAAGGAATTCCTAGGATACTGGGATATTGGGAAGACAGGGACACCCTGACACTCGTCATGCCCAGTTATCAATCGGCAGCTTGGGCAAACCTCCATGGAATTTCCAAATCCCTCTGCCCCAGAGCTCACAACAGCTGTGTGTGACACCCAAAGGGATGTGTGTGACACCCAAAGGGATGTGTGTGACACCCAAAGGGATGCGTGTGACACCCAAAGGGATGTGTGTGACACCCAAAGGGATGTGTGTGACACCCAAAGGGATGTGTGACACCCAAAGGGACGTGTGACACCCAAAGGGATGTGTGTGACACCCAAAGGGATGTGTGACACCCAAAGGGATGTGTGACACCCAAAGGGATGAGTGTGACACCCCAAGGGATGAGTGACACCCAAAGGGATGCGTGTGACACCCAAAGGGATGTGTGACACCCAAAGGGATGAGTGTGACACCCCAAGGGATGAGTGTGACACCCAAAGGGATGCGTGTGACACCCAAAGGGATGTGTGTGACACCCAAAGGGATGAGTGACACCCAAACACGACAACACGCGACCAGCCACCCTCTGAAGGAGCCCCTGAGGAGCAGAGTGCCCCGGCTTTTTCCAGACCTATTTTCCGGGCTGCCTCCAGCTGCTGGTACGTGGCCAGGTGTCCTCCCTCGTACTCGCACACGGCCTTGGCCTCGGCATAGGTGAGCCGGTACTTGCCGGAGCGCGCCTCGCGGTGGTACACGCCGGCCGCTCGCTCTGCGGGGACAAACGGGGACAAATGGGGACAAACAGGGTCAGAGATCGGCTCTCACCTGCCCCAGCAGCTCCCCCAGCCCTGCAGGTCGGGCTGCTCCTCTTCCAGGGGAAGAGGAAACGTTCAGATGTGCCATGGAGGAGGCGTCACAAGAGCTCATCCCTGCTGACCCAAAGGGATGAGTGACACCCAAAGGGGTGAGTGACACCCAGAGGGGTGTGTGTGACACCCCAAGGGATGTGTGACACCCAGAGGGATGTGTGTGACACCCAGAGAGATGTGTGACACCCAAAGGGATGTGTGACACCCAGAGGGATGTGTGACACCCCAAGGGATGTGTGTGACACCCAAAGGGATGTGTGTGACACCCCAAGGGATGTGTGACACCCAAAGGGATGTGTGTGACACCCAAAGGGATGTGTGACACCCAAAGGGATGTGTGACACCCAAAGGGATGTGTGTGACACCCAGAGAGATGTGTGACACCCAAAGGGATGTGTGTGACACCCAAAGGGATGTGTGACACCCCAAGGGATGTGTGACACCCAGAGGGATGAGTGTGACACCCCAAGGGATGTGTGTGACACCCAAAGGGATGTGTGACACCCAGAGGGATGTGTGTGACACCCAAAGGGATGTGTGACACTCAAAGGGATGTGTGTGACACCCCAAGGGATGTGTGTGACACCCCAAGGGATGTGTGACACCCAGAGGGATGTGTGACACCCAAAGGGATGTGCGTGACACCCAGAGGGATGTGACACCCCAAGGGATGTGTGTGACACCCCAAGGGATGTGTGTGACACCCAAAGGGATGTGTGACACCCAGAGGGATGTGTGTGACACCCAGAGGGATGTGCGTGACACCCAGAGGGATGTGACACCCAAAGGGATGTGTGACACCCAGAGGGATGTGCGTGACACCCAGAGGGATGTGCGTGACACCCAGAGGGATGTGACAGCCAAAGGGATGTGTGACACCCAGAGGGATGTGCGTGACACCCAGAGGGATGTGACAGCCAAAGGGATGTGTGACACCCAGAGGGATGTGACACCCAAAGGGATGTGTGTGACACCCAAAGGGACGTGTGACACCCAAAGACAGGATTTAATGCAGGAGGAGTTCAGAACAGAGGAGTCGGTGCTTGGAGAGTTTGTGAACAACAGAAACTCAACCAAAGGCGGGAGGGCTCCCCCGGGAGGGCTCCAGGCAGGAGTGGCGGGAGCGATGAGGAGTCAGCAGCCCCAGCTCTGTGTCCTGCCCGCCTCGGGGGAAGCTCTGCTGGATCCCTCTCACAGCATCCCTTTGGCTCTGACTCCACGAGCCTTGGGAAGATGAATCAGAGCTTTGTTTTGAATCTCCGGAGAAGTGAAATCACAGCTACTTGGATGGAGGAGAGGCAGAAATGAAAGGGGGGGAAAATGTGAAATAAAAATATCTGAGCGTGTGTCACAGAGGGCAGGACCAGAACAATTGCTGGCTGACATTTCTGCTGCACAGAAAATTAATGCACTTTCTTCATTATTTTTTACCTTGCTGTGGCAAGTCCGAGATAAAACAGCTTTCCAAGGAAGCCTAGAAACTGCCAGCGCTGCTACAAGTTTTACAATCTTTGCATGTTGCACTTGTCTGGTGCCATATGTGTGGAAATCTGTCTCAGCAGCAATCTGCATGTCTAATCTGAAGGGGCTTTTTGTTTAGGTCTCGCTTATATTTAGCATAATCTGAGAGGAATGGCTGCTTGCAGCTCTGCCCAGCCAACGTGACTGAGAAGAGATGGAAAGCAGGGAGCGTTTTTACAGTAGTTATTTGTAGCAGGAAAATAAAGGATGTGTTTTCTAGGGACACGCTTGGAGCCAGTGCTTTTGGCTGGGTTAGGGGAGGCTTTTAAAAAAAGCCACTGAATGGTGGTTAGGGATGGTGAGAGCTCTTAATAGACACAGGATGACGTTTGCCAGGGTGGTTTTTGGACCTGCAGTCGCTGGCCTTGTGCCCAGAGAAATAAATTATAACGCTGACAAGAGTCTGAGGAGAGGGAGAGCCTCTGTCTGCAACATCCCAGGGAATATCATGGGCAGGATAACAGCTCCTCCACGGAGAAACCTTCCTGGAGGAGCCAGAACAGCCCACAGCTGGGGATCATGGCACATCCTATTACAAACCCTCTGTTTTAATTAAGATTTATTCACAGGAAGTATTACTTTTCAGTCACTCAATAGTCTGTCATGGCTAAGCTCATGAGAAATCAAGAGGAATCAGCTCACTGTGTGTGCAGAGTTGGGAATGCAGGGCTGGTGAATCCCTGAATCCCTCAGGAGCCAGCACAGTGCTGGGCCTGCCTGAAGCTCAGGGGACAGCCTGGGATCCACATTATTGTAGATAATTCCCATATTCCCTGCAGAGCCCGGGGAAGGGAGCTGGGAGGTGACTGGAAACCACTGATGGTGTTCCTTGAGCTCTCAGAGGTGCCACTAAAACCTCACCATTTTTAGTTTGGGTTTTTTTTTTCACCTGGCAATGTTGTTTTCAGATCTTATCCCTCTAAAGGCATCTCCCCCCCTATTGCTGGCACATCACTATGGGCAGGCAGATTTTCCAGAATATTGCTGGGAAGATCAGCTCTTCACAGAGCCTGGAAGGCTGAAACCACCAGCAGCACCACCCTGTGAGGAGCCTTTCATCCCTTTTATTCCTCTGCAACATGGAAAAATAGCCTCTGGAAAAACAGACCACACACACGTCCTGCCCCGGCTCTGGAAGCTGCTGCTGGCTCTGGGTGTCCCAGTTAATGACCCCGCATTCCCTGACAGAAAATCCTCATTAATTGATGGCATCTTGCATGGCAATATTTCCCCCCCTCCCTCCTTAATTCCACGTGGGGGCTGTGCAGGGAGATAAACTCATGATCAAACACAGAGCTAGGTCAGAGCAGGGTTAACTCTTCATTTACATATTTATGTCTCTGGATAGATTTCCATATGCATATTCACAGGAAAATGCACACAAATTGCTATTTATGGAGGTGAGCTCGTGGCCCTGTGGATAAACCTGCAGGAAATGTTGATTTTTCTGGCAAACACAAGCACTTGCCACAGGGCCGTGGCTTCCACGGCTGACAGGACAGGTTTGTTCCAACTCCCACTTCCTAAAATGCCTCCTTGGAGCCCAGAGACAGCAGGATCCTGCAAGGACAGTGACCCTCAGCTCAGCCCCAGCAGCAGGAGAGGGTGAAACGCAGCCAACTCTGCTGCACAAACACAAGCAGCATGAGATTTGGCCAATAAAGTACCTGCAATATGCATGAAACCCATGTGAAATGCTAAATGGAGAGGAATATTTCACTTTTAAGCAGAGGGTGGCCACGTAGGGCTCCTGGCAGCTCTGCTGCTCAGAGAACTTCACCAAACAGGGTCAGTGCAGCCCCTAAACCCCCCTGACACATGGAGTGGGAATGGGAAGGGAACTGGAATTGGGACCAGAGTGCAGCAGCTGTCCTGGAAAACCCTGAGAACTGGCACTGGAATGAGCCTAGGAGCAAATCTGGGCTCCCCCTACAGCTGACAATAAACCCCTGGACACAACGGGCTGGTGGCCAAAATGAGCAGCACCAGAATTCCATTGGCACCAGGAACACACTCCCAAGGAGGTGACAGAGGCAGCAGCACTGGCTGAGGAGCAGGAGAGGTTTTGTGACAAGGAAAAAGGTGAAAGCCAGGAGTGTTCAGTGACAGCAATTCCAGATTTTATATCTGTATATATATATATCTATATATATATGTATATATATGTATATATATATATGGAGGGAAAAGGTGAGATGGAAAATTTCCTGAGTTTTGGGTTTGGCTCTTTATCAGAAGAGGAGAAAAGCAAAGCTCAGATGTCCCTGTGCATCCCCAGGTTTTATTGCACTGATGCTCCAGCACAGTGAGGCTGAGACTGACTTTGACTATTCAGGTTATTTTATTTTAAATGCAAAGAAGCATGAACTGGATGGCTGCAAATTTGCCAATTTTATCTTCATTTATATAGAGACTCACTGAATTCCATTGGTAATTTAATTAACTGCACTCTGAGGTTCATTGCAGTAACGTTATTGCTGTGCTTACACAGGATGCTGCATTTCTATTTTGGTTTGTTTATTCAGAGAAAGCCATCAGGTTTTTTACCCCCTGGTTTATTTTTATTTACTCTCCTGGTAAATGCTTAGAGGTATAGCCAAACAGAATTTTATGATGCATTCCAATTAGCACACAGTTGCTCCATTTTAAAGCAATTTCAAAGATTTTTCTTCCACTGGACTTCAATTCATGAAACTGCACAAATGATTGCTGTTATCCCAAATAAAAATAAAAATAAAAATAAAAAGAACAGCAAAGGTGCAGCCTGGAGCTGCCAAGCTGTTCTTTCCCCACCTGAGCACCCTCAGGAATTGGGAGGCACAACAAGCAGGGCCCGAGGTTTGGGGGGGAAGAGAAGTCATTAAAAACGAGCAGCCAAATGGAAAAAGATAATTTCTGTGCCTCGTTTGTGTTCCTGGTGCTCTGCAGGCTCCTCTGAGAGGGGCTGGAGCCACGTGGTGGCTCATGAGACACCTGAGCACAGGCAGCTCCGGGGATTCCTGAAAATCCTCAGGGAAACACAGCATTCTGCAGGGGATGGAGGATTTGTAATCTCTGTCTGGAAAGCAGAGCTCTCGGTGCGTGCCTTTATTTTGGCATCCCCGGTGAGGCTCTATCCTCAGTCAGTTCTGGGTTGCATTGGCTAATTACAACGAGGTGTAAAAAACCCTCAGAGCTCTTGAAACCCACTCGAGTTACACGAAACCATCCCCGCAGCATTTTCCTCCTGCCCTTTTGAAAAATCCTCTCTGTGCTGCTAAGGGATGAGAACAAACCAATGGCACAAACATCCCCGTTCCTGCAGAAAGCCAGGAAATATTATCAGGATTATTTCCACACCATTTAGCTTCACATGCAGGACCCCAGGCACGGGAAGTACGTTCACGCAGAAAGTAATTCATCCCCTTGGCAAAAGTTTCTTTTCATGCTCTTTTTCCCTCAAAACAACGCCACTATTATTTACTGAACGCAGTTTTCACTTCACCTCCAGCTGCAGGAAAATACATTCAGGTGAAATGTTCTGTAATCACCTTTTCCTGCAGTTCAGTGAAACTGTACAGCTTGTAAGAAAGGACAGTCACTCCTCAGGTAAAGCGATTTCAATGAATTGCGGTGCGGAATTTGGCTGATGCCAAGGCACAGCTGAGTTTTGCGCCGCTGGCTGCTCATCCTTCCCCTGCTGGACGAGCACAGCGGCCGCGCAGCCAACGAAAAGGAATTTATTTCTTACCTAACCAGATGGAATTGTGCAGCACTCCATCCCTGAAGCCCCAGGCTCCAGCCTTGTCCCACAGCAGGGCAGAGAAGAGGAGCAGTGCGATCATCTCGGGCCGGCGAGGGGCTGGGGCTATTCCCGGCTCCGCAGCTGCCTCGATCCTCCCGCAACATCTGGGAGGCAGATCTTAAATGCAGAGCTGAGCCGTGAGGTCAGCGGGGCTGCTCCAATTGTGCTGCCGCGCTCCCTGCCCGGCTGCTGGGGTGTCTGCATGGCCCATGTGACTCACGGCTGGCTCTGCTCCTTCCCAGCGCGGCCAGGAATCCATCCCAGCCAGGAATCCATCCCATCCCAGCCGGGCCAGATATCCATCCCAGCCAGGAATCCATCCCGGCCAGGAATCCATCCCGGCCAGGAATCCATCCCATCCCAGCGCGGCCAGGAATCCATCCCGGCCAGGAATCCATCCCATCCCAGCGCGGCCAGGAATCCATCCCAGCCAGGAATCCATCCCATCCCAGCTGGGCCAGGAATCCATCCCAGCCCGGCCAGGAATCCATCCCATCCCAGCCCGGCCAGGAATCCATCCCAGCCAGGAATCCATCCCATCCCATCCCAGCCAGGAATCCATCCCATCCCAGCCCAGCCAGGAATCCATCCAATCCCGGCCGAGCCAGGAATCCAGCCCGGCCAGGAATCCATCCCATCCCAGCCCAGCCAGGAATCCATCCCAGCCGGGAATCCATCCCATCCCAGTCCAGCCAGGAATCCATCCCATCCCAGTCCAGCCAGGAATCCATCCCATCCCAGTCCAGCCAGGAATCCATCCCATCCCAGCCCAGCCAGGAATCCATCCAATCCCGGCCGAGCCAGGAATCCAGCCCGGCCAGGAATCCATCCCATCCCAGCCCAGCCAGGAATCCATCCAATCCCGGCCGAGCCAGGAATCCAGCCCGGCCAGGAATCCATCCCATCCCAGCCAGGCCAGGAATCCATCCCAGCCAGGAATCCATCCCATCCCAGTCCAGCCAGGAATCCATCCCATCCCAGTCCAGCCAGGAATCCATCCCATCCCAGTCCAGCCAGGAATCCATCCCATCCCATCCCGGCCAGGAATCCATCCCATCCCATCCCGGCCAGGAATCCATCCCATCCCAGCCGGGCCAGGAATCCATCCCATCCCAGCCGGGCCAGGAATCCATCCCATCCCAGCCCGGCCAGGAATCCATCCCAGCCAGGAATCCATCCCATCCCATCCCATCCCGGCCAGGAATCCATCCCATCCCAGCCCGGCCAGGAATCCATCCCTGCCAGGAATCCATCCCATCCCATCCCAGCCCGGCCAGGAATCCATCCCTGCCAGGAATCCATCCCATCCCATCCCATCCCAGCCAGGAATCCATCCCATCCCAGCCGGGCCAGGAATCCATCCCATCCCAGCCGGGCCAGGAATCCATCCCATCCCATCCCAGCCAGGAATCCATCCCATCCCAGCCCGGCACACACGGACACTGCCCGAGCCAAGCTCCGCTCGTTCCCCGCCGCTCGCTGCCTTCAGATTCCATAGAATAAATCCAGGAGCCAGCCTATCTGCCGGGAGTGTTTCCAGCCATTTACAGCATCCCAGAGATCCCACACACTCCCTCTCGTCCTCATTTAAACATTCCCCCCTTTCACAGATTTATTTGGGTTTATTTTACAGCATCCCAAAGATCTCACACACTCCCTCTCGTCCACATTTAAACATTCTCCCCTTTCACAGATTTATTTGGGTTTATTTTCGTGGTGGATTCATTTTCATAGTGGGTTTATTTTCACAGTGACCCGATCAGTGAAAAGAATCAGGAGAGGATTTTTTGCACTGATTGTTTGAGTTCGGTTTTCCTACATGGGACCTGTAATTGCAAATCAAACTCCCGCATCAGCACGAAGTTGCAAGTGTCAAAAGCAGCTGCTCTTTGTTCTGCAAGTGGGAATCCAAGCTCAGAACTTCCCCTCCAAGCCACAGTTTCGGGTGTGATTCACGGCGTGACAGCTGTGTCTGCCTGCCTTCCCTTCTGGCTGCCGGTGAATCCTGCAGCTGCTCCCCGTGGATGAGTGGAGAGGAGGAAGGGGAAAGATGAGGGGATGGAAAAATGCTCTGGGGCTCCACACTGGGCAGCAGCCCTTGGAGAGCTCTGCCCTCCAGTTCTGATAGCAGTGTGAACTCCTGAGTCAGGAGCTGCGGACAGGGATGTGCTCATGGGCAGCAAACCAGCAAAGGAATGAGACCCACGGAAGGAAGGGTGGAGGTGTCTGTGCCCACTCACAGAGATTTTAGCACGGGTGATTTGTACCACTGAGGAAGGTTCTTCATCAGCCCAGCCCTCAGGAGGTGACTGCTGAACAGCCAGGGTTGGGGCTTTAGCTGTATTTGTATTGGTGATTTCTCTTGTTTTCTGCTCTGCAGAATCCCAGGATTATCTGGGTTGGAAAAGCTCTCCCAGCCCATGGAGTCCCAGCTGTGCCCGATGCCCACCCTGTGCCCAGCCCTGAGTGCCACCTCCAGGAATTCCTGGGACACTCCAGGGATGGGCACTCCAAACCTCCCTGGGCAGTTCCCATTCCTGAGCTCCCTTTCCATGGGGAAATTCCTGCTGCTGTCCCCCCTGCCCTCCCCTGGCCCAGCCTGAGGCCGTTCCCTCTCCTCCTGTCCCTCGTGTCCAATCTCCAGTCAGGGAGTTGTGAGATTTGTTACAGTCAGAGGTGAGGCTGATTCCCTTGATGGATTAATTGGTGCTTTTTATCAATTATGCTGATTTCCTAAAACCTATAAAAATGCACCAAATTGCTTTTGTGGACATCCTCCCATAAGTGCCCCTGAAGACCTTCAAATAAAAATCCACTTTTCTATTTCCTCCTTACTAAAATTATCCCAAATTTCATTCCCAGGTTGGGAAAAAGGCAACGCCTGGAGGTGGCACTCAGTGCCCTGGGCTGGGGACAGGGTGGGCATCGGGCTCAGCTTGGATGATTCTGGAGGGATTTCCCAGCCTCGGTGATCCTGGGACTCCAGGAAAAGCCCTGCAGGTTCAGCACAGGTTTTATTTGAATTATGAGTGTTTTGCAGGGCAGTAAAGTCCCTCCTCCAGGCCTGCCCTCCCCAGGGAGCTGCGAAGGAAAATTTCTACCTGCAAATCCCAGCGGAATCCCTCACCACCAGGAAGACATTCCACAGCTGGACACAGCAGCCAGCTGACATTCTTCAGCTTTCTTCCAACTTTCCCACATTTAAATATATCCCAGACAAAGCTTATATAAATTGGAGAGGGAGAGGTGACTTTGTTAACTCTTTCCTTAACTTTTTTCTTAACTTTTTTCTTAACTTTTTCCTCAACTCTTTCCTCACCAAGAAATAGTTTGAAAGTTTTTCTCTGGGTTTCACCAGCACTCAAAGTGAACCCTAAACTTGGTGATTCCCAAACTGGTGTGACACCCACAGTGATAAAACAGAGGAAAAAACCACACAGGAGCTTAATGAATGAGGATGAAGGAATTTTTTAAAAAATATGTGTATGTGGGTCATGAATCTCTTTGCATTAATTTGAATATCAAACACCTTAACTTTTCTTTCTTCTATTTATATACACAGGAGAGAGTATTTATAGATGAATTAAAGCTTTTAGATTTTATATTCATAACTTATTATTGGTGGTATAGAATATATTACAATGACATTGTTTATGGCTTTGAGAATGATCCTGAGAACAATCCCAAAAATGATGGATTTAAAGGGAAGGAATGCAGTGAAAAGCCTTCCATTGGGAGTTGTTTTTATTTTTATTTTTTTTTAAGAAACTGTAATCTCATTCAGAAAAAATTACTTGGAGGGAAGTGTAGGAAAAGGAGTGCAGGGAAAGGAGGGAATGGGAGAATTAAGTTTTTTCTTATGAGAAATCAACTAAAAATAGCTGCTGTGAATTGAATTTACTTTTTGAATTTACATTGGGGGGCACCTGGGAATGGAGGAAGAGCTATTTAACCTGAAGAGAAGAAAAAGCCTGACAATAGAATCTTCCCCATCCCATCCCATCCCATCCCATCCCATCCCATCCCATCCCATCCCATCCCATCCCATCCCATCCCATCCCATCCCATCCCATCCCATCCCATCCCGAGTTAAATTTAGGCTGAAAAGCCAAAGATAATTTCAAACCAGAAGCTGAGATAAGTTTTAGAACAGCCAAACAAGAAGAAGGCCTAATTTATTCTGGATATTTGAGGAGTAGCTTGGACTTGATGTTCTTTAAAAAGAGGCCACTTCCACCTATCTTACCTTTATCCCATTTTAAACCAATTTGATTTTATTTTAAGCTGTTTTCCATAAGCTGAGGTACACGGTAGAGGCTGAAGGGTTGTCCCAGGACCTCCGTGGAGAACTTAAGAACCCTCAGATCCCAACCAAATGCCAGAAATAATTATCATTGAATGAATTATTCCTACTCAAGAACTCCAGATACCCAGAATACCTTGAATTAACTCCATCTGTCCTGCTGCAACTTCAGCTTATTTTTGGTGGTTTTTTTCTTTAGGAATTAAACAATTTTTAGTGTCTCCTCATAGCAAAGGCTGGGCCTGTCGAGGCAGGGCTGAGTCACGTCTGCCCCAGACAACGCTGGGACGTTTGCTGCTGGTGAAATTCCCCCTAAAAACAACAAATCAGGTTCTTAAAACGCCTTTTTCCCTTGGAGCTGCTTGGATAAGAAGATGCTCGAAGTAGGAAAATGCATCCAGAGTGAAAGCAGCCCATGAGATTTGGCAGCCCTGCCTGGATTTATCCACCTGCTTTTCCAAGCTCTCTTTGCTTGGATGCCTTGTCTTCAGTGAAAGCCAGAAGCGATGCAGAAATGTTGTTTTTTGGGAAAGAATTGGTGAAATATTTACATTTATGGTTTAGACTACCCAGAAAAGTCACTATTTATGGATTTCTTGTTGGGAAAGGCCTTGCAGTGTGGATATTTATGGACATTTTGTTGTTTAGACACAAGATTTCTAAATTTTCCACACATTTGTTGTACCTAAGGAAAGACAGGAGAATTTTTAATGAAATTTCACAACTTCTTCTGTCCCTTATAGGCTTCAGATGATGCAATTTTAGAAGAATTTGATAACGTGAGAACTTCTTGGCCAATGATGTTACTATTTATTGTCCCAGGGTTAAGTTAATCTTTCAGAGAAGATTTTCTCTTAGGAGTAAATATTTTTAAGCCTTCTCTCCTTTGTCTTGTAGTCGAATTCTCCTTGAAACCGATTCCAATTCTTTTATCAGCAACATCAATGAGAGACAAGAATCGCCCATTGTGTGTAGAGGTGCTTTGGTCTAGAAAAAGCAAACAAAACCCTTCATGTGCAAGCCCAACAAACCCCAAACATTTGGGATTATTAAGAGCAGATGTGAGCAGAGAAGAATGGATTCACTCATAAAAACCCTGAACGTTTGCCAAGTGCAAATATTTGAAGTCCTATAGTGACAGTTGCTCTCGAGAAAAGAGCTGAACCTATCAACATTTAAAATGTATTTATTGGATAGGTATAAAATAGATATAAAATTAACAAGTGTCTCAGGGGTGCCCTTCTGTGTTTCCATTTTAAAACTGTCAAAAATATAAAAATCCATTTTAAATCCAGTCAAAAAGCCCAAAATGCTGTAAACAGAACGTTCAGCCTCTGGCACTGAGGAATAGGTAACGGGGTAGGGGGATGCCAAGACAAACAGGCTCCAAGGATTGCCAAGAAACTCCGAAAATTAAAAACAACTCGCAGCTCCAGGAGGGCAAAGCCAACTGCAACAATTTGGGGGGGTTTATGAAAATGTGAATGTTCAAGTGCAGAATTAATGTGTGCAAAGGGTCACACGTGCAGAGTGTGGGGGGAGAGGTGAGATTTGTTCCTTGGGTATTAAACAGACACCAGATTATCAGAGGTTTAAAAATTGTCCTTTCACAATATGTATTAGATATTATTTCTTCCTTTATATATCATCTATCTATAAAAATATTATGTTATAGATATTTATTTGCTGCTGGAGAAATGTCCTTTAGAAATAAGGCAGGTTTTTAAAACACCTTTTAAAATGACTTTGACAAGAAGATGCCTCAAGCAGGAAAATGAAGCCAAAATGAAAGCATCCAATGGGATTTGGCAGGCCTAATGTAATATACATTTATATAACATATATTATGTTTTTATATATATATAAATAAAAATATTACTGCCTGGCAGGGGTATAGGAAACATCTGGGATTTACATTGCAGGAATTTTTAAAGCATTTTATATTAATTATTTTCACAGTGGTGAAAGGAAGGTTGGAGTTGAATCACTGGTGACCATTCAAGCTTGTGGAGACAATTTTGGGAAGAAGTTATAATTAAAATAAAATTTTAATTAAAATAAAAAATTATTCCTGTAAACTCCCAAGCTTTCAAAATGGGCAATTCTAAGAAATCTTCCCATGTGTGAAATAGTAGAGACAATTAAATAAACTGCAAGGAACAATTACTTCTGAGAAAGGAATAATAACAATTGCTTCCATCCCCTAAGCTGTGCATAGGCAGGTTGGGAGTTTTCAGAAGCAAAATACTGCCTTGAGTTTGGGAGGGAGAAATGGAGAAAATGATATTTTTGGGAATGATAATTGAGAAAATTCAGACAAATCCATGAATACTTTGGAGAAATTGGTTGTTTTAGCCATTGTCCAAATGTCTCCTGCTCCGTGTTTTTGATGTGTTGTTCCTGATTGATATTCCTGGCAGATGGGTTAAAAAAGGAATTTCTTAGCCCCAGGATGGAAGTGGATAGCCCATCATTCCTCTGCACTTTGGAAAAGCTGGAGGGCACTGAACTCCTTGGGTGGTTTTTCCAGAGCAATCCAGAACCACCAAGAACCTTGGAAGAAACCTTTGGGATCATCGAGTCCAACCATAAAAACACAGCTGTGGAAAACACAGAGAGAGTCTGGAGTGCAGGGAAAAGGGAGAATCCCTGAATCTCCTGGAGTTGTCTGTTCAGGCTCTTTCTTCTGCTCTTTCCTCAGGATTCCTTGAGCCTAAATCCTTCCAACGCCTTGGGATGCAGAATTCCAGCTCCTTCCACAAAAGCCAGGCTGAGACCTGCTGTCCCCTTCCTGTGCCCACCCACACTGTGAATCCCAGCTGGACAATGGTCCCCTAGGTCTGGAAAAGGAGGATTATTAGGACAAACCTCTCCCTGTGCCACCTCCTGGGCTGGCCCTCCAGGAGATCATCACCAGGTTCCTTCACCCCTCGTTTCGTGTGGTATTCCAAAATTTGTAGTTGAATACAGAGATTGTACACAGGGATAATCCAAATATTATCTCATCACCCTGGGCACTGATATGGTGGTGGTGGGATCTGTCCTTGGTCAGACAAGGACCTCTGGCCTCATGAAGCACCAAACCCATCTGCTGTGCAGTTTGAGGCCAAATTCCTCCTGAATCCCAGCGAGATGGATTTGGTGAGAACACTCTGGGATCATCTCAGCAGGCATTGCAGGAGTTGTCCCTCTGTATCTGCAGCTCTCATTTTGAAGGATGTTCACAGTTCAGGACAAACCTCTCCCTGTGCCATGTCCTGGTCCCCAGCAAGGCCATCACCAGGCTCCCCCACTCCTCACTTGGTGGCATTCCAAAGTTTGTAGCTGAATCTGGGGATCCTCCACAGGGAAAATGCAAATTTTACCTCATCCCCTGGACACTGACATGGTGGTGGTGGGATCTGTCCTTGTACCAGGTCAGCTCAAGGGCAGAACCTCCAGCTCCACAAAAACCAAACTCACACACTGAGGTGTTTGTAGTTGTAGGATAAATTCCTCCTGAATCCCAGCGAGGTGGGTTTGGTGATGCACTGGGATTATTCTCAGCAGGCATTGCTGAAGATGTTCCTCTATGTCTGCAACTCATTTCCCACCCCCTGCCCATGGATTTTCTCTCCTCCCTCCCGCTGTCTGCTCCAGCTGCTGAGGAAATGAGCTTTCTGTCTCGTCCTAATGACTCAAGATTTTATCAGCTTTTACTTGGGACTCTTTATTTATTTTAGTGTGATGTGGGAGATGTCTGTCACCCATTTCCTCACTTCTGTGAAGGGCTGGGCTGTGGATTTTCTTATATCCGTGGGCACAGTTCCCATCCTGTGGGCTTGGGAGAAGGCAGCTGCTGTCTCTGGCATGGCCTCATACATGGAATTCCACGATTGCAGCATCCAGCGTGGTGCCTACTCATGCTCCTGGCATTGCCTGGTAATCCTGGAAATTCCTGTTTGCACAGCTTGGCTGGAAATGGCTTTATAAAGTATGGATTAGTCCACCTTCTTCGGAAATAATGCTTGGAATGTCTCCTCTAGGTGGTCCCAACCAGCATCTTCCCCAAGGAATGATCTGCTGGAGCTTCCAAAGGAGGCAAGCCCAGCTTTCCAGCCTGATGTAAATAAATAAATTATAAATGATTATAAATTAAATTAAAAAAATTAATAAATTATTTGCTGTGGCTAACTCACACCTTCCTCTTCTAATCATCCTGTGGTTCAGATGTTTATTTCCTGTGCCTGTGAGACACTGTCTCCTTCCCAGACTATCCTGGTGTGCGTGGGTTTTTTATGGAGTTGGAATTATCTTTACTTCTTTTTTAAAGTCTATTTTCTCTCTTATCTTGATGATTAAGAAATAAAACGGAATATCCTATCCCATGGTAACGTCACTCCATTAAATTCATTTTTACGTGACTGTGGCCTCAACCTCTTCTTTACACATTTATTAAAATTCCCCTTTGCTTTATTCACACACTTGGCAGGTTGTGACTGATCACATTTTATTTTTACAGTATTAATTTGTCTTTATTTTTCATGCTCTGCCTGGGCTTCTCTTAATCTGCCAGCTTGAGAGCCATTAGAACACTTCACTCCTAAATAACAATTCCAAAGGCAAGCCAATCCCCTTCAGTGAGATTAATTCCATTGTACAAATACATCCATGAACTCGAGCTCTTTTAAATCAACACCACATCCAAAGTGTCAGAAATGGATCAAAATAACCCAGCTAATTGCTCTTAAACATTCCCAGTCATTCTGAGGCTTCAGCAGCTTGTGAATGGAAAACACAATTCCCTGTTATTTACAATAGACTTGATTAATATTCCTCTGATATTTATCTTGCCCAAGAGTAAATATTATTAAACACCACTCCAGGCACTATGGAAAAAAAAATATCAGTGAGATAATAAATGGAAAATTATATTTCTTGCCACTTGAAGATGAAAAGGTAAAACAAGAGTTCTTGCAGCTCTCACAAAACAAGTGAAAAATATTTCTTTGCTCAGTGTGAGGAGTTTTTAAACAGCACCAAAGTGCCCTAGTGGGGTATGAATTATTGCATTTAAAGATGGATATCCGTGAGTTTACACTTTTAGGCAAACTTTGCCCTGTCACAAACCCAAAGTGGCTGATTCCAGTGACAAACTGGGATTTGCATCCAGGCCAAAAGCAGGATGAACTTCAGCCTGAATTCGGTATCTTGGAATGAGAGGATCTCTAAGGTCCCCTCCAACCCCTGCCTTTCTGTGATTCCATGACCTCAATATATTCAAATTCAGCCTTAGGAAAACTGATATCAAAGCTTTCCTTGGTATCACTGCCACTATGGATTCCCCTCGTGAAAATTAGATTAATTTTTGTTTCCTTCGGTTTTATTCCAGTTTTCCAATTTTTTTTCATGCTTGTGCTTCCATCCTGGTGGAGCATGTGTGGAGTTTGATATCCAGTGGTTTGCAGATCAGATCCAGGTCTGTTCCAGGAATCCCAGCCCAACTTGAGCGGATTTTCAAAGCTCCCAAGCTGGCAGTGTCATCCCAGAAACTCCATTCTCTCTTGTCCCTGAATAGTAGCAGCTGCATCCCATTAAATAAATCAATATCTCAAATTTAGAGCA
This sequence comes from Prinia subflava, assembly GCF_021018805.1. NCBI lineage: Eukaryota > Metazoa > Chordata > Aves > Passeriformes > Cisticolidae > Prinia > Prinia subflava. The sequence continues at coordinate 37,622,733 of NC_086252.1, read as the reverse complement.
GGGTGATGAAAGCAGAATGAATCATCTTTCCCCAAAAGCTGGTGATACAAATTTACCAAAATTTACTGTCTGTGGAATATCTGAGACTTCAATGCAGGACCCTTCCCGCCAGTACACTCATCCTGGGAAAGGTAATTCCTGAGGAATTCAATATATTTCAAGATATTTTCTTTCTTTCCATAACTGCTTTTTACCCAATGTCTTAAAAGCTTTTCTCCTTCCTAAAACTTACTCAGTTTTGTGTGGTGGAATAATAAGAACACAAATTCATTCAGTGAATTTCAAGGCTGTGAATAACATCAGAGTAGATATTAATGCTGAATTAACGTGAAACTTGTCAGATCTAAACCAGAAAATTAAGGATTAGGAGCCACTTCTTTTAGAGCTGGACACAGGAAAGTGTCTTCAACCAGAATCAGAGTGATAAAAAACAGAGTTTAAAGAAATCTTGTAAAAACAAAGCAGTTTTTAGGAGTTGGTAACACTTGGAAGTGAGCTGGGCTGAGAGTTGTTGGGTCTTTATCCTCAGAAGGTGCTTTGTGTACAAGAGTCAAGGCAGAAATTTCAATATCGGTACATCCAAAACAATTCAGCTCTGGGTTATTTTGGGGAAAAAATGGAAAAAATTAAAAGGGACAGGGGAGAAGGGAAAGGAGAAAAGGGGAAAAGGGAAATGAGAAGGAAAAGGGAAAAAGGAAAGAGAAAGGAAAAGGAAGAGAAGAAGAAAAAGGAAAAGGAGAAGAAGGAAAAAGGGAAAGGGAAAGGAAATGAGAAAGGGAAAAAGGGAAAGGGAAAGGAAAAAGGAAAAGGAAGATGAAAAGAAAAAGGAAAAATGGAAAGGGAAAGGAGAAAGGGAAAAGGGGAAAAGGAAAAGGAAACACAACCCCTGAAATCTCCTGTATTTCTCCGTGGAGAAGGAGGTGGGATTCCCACAGGAGGGAAGGAATCCCTCCTCCATCAATCCCTGGCATTCCCTGGGAATGCCCCGCACAACCCGGGCAGATGAGGGATGGGAAATCCTCCCCGGGCAGATGAGGGGTGGGAAATCCTCCCCGGGCAGATGAGGGGTGGGAAATCCTCCCCGGGCAGATGAGGGATGTGAAATCCTCCCCGGGCAGATGAGGGATGGGAAATCCTCCCCGGGCAGATGAGGGGTGGGAAATCCTCCCCGGGCAGATGAGGGGTGGGAAATCCTCCCCGGGCAGATGAGGGGTGGGAAATCCTCCCCGGGCAGATGAGGGGTGGGAAATCCTCCCCGGGCAGATGAGGGGTGGGAAATCCTCCCCGGGCAGATGAGGGGTGGGAAATCCTCCCCGGGCAGATGAGGGGTGGGAAATCCTCCCCGGGCAGTGCTGGCCATTCCCAGCTCGGCTCTGCCAAACCCTTCAGGCTGGGGCTGGCGGGAGAAGCGGCATTCCCTGACCACAGGAGCTTCCCATGGGCTCAGCTCCCAGGTGGGTCTGGTGAAGTGGGAGATAAGGTCTGGAATGTCCGGCCATAGGGATGAGATCCCAGGATTGGGGGGCGGGATGAATTAAACCAGGGGTGTTAATGAACCATCCCAACACACCCAGCGCTCATTAACAGCTTCTCAAAAATGACATTTCCTCACCGCTCACCAGTTTTTCCAGGAATGTACCAAGGCCAAAGCTCTGGAACACTGGGATTACTCTCCTTCCTAGAAACATCTACCTGAGCAATTTCCATGTCTGAACTTGCACATATTCACTTTTCAATTCATCTCAGCTGCACCATGGCTTTCTATTTAACACTTTGTCTTTGATGAACCTCAGTAAGTGTTTCTTTCAAGAAGAATAGATTGTATAAAATAATGTGGGGGAATCAAAAATAAAAACGGGGGGAAATGTCACAATTGCTTTCAAAACATCATTTTTGGAGACTGAGGCACTTATTTAAATATTACCAAAAAGACTGTCTTGGTCGTTTTCATTCAGTTATATTGTTTCAGAAATCCTACTGACTACAAAGTTGGTAAGAAACAGAAAAGTTGGGGTTTTTTTGTTGTTGGGGTGTTTGTTTGTTTGTTTTTGTTTGTTTGTTTGTTTGTGGGTTTTTTGTTTTTGTTTTGTTTTTTGGGGTTTTTTTAATAGGATAATGGAATTCCAGAGTGGAAGGGACATTAAAGACCATGGATAGGGACACTTTCCACTATCCCAGGTTGCTCCAGCCTGGCCTTGGACACTCCCAGGGGTCCAGGAAAAGCCACAGCTTTCCTGGGCACCCTGTGCCAGGGCCTCCCTACCTTCCCAGTCAGGAATTCCTTCCCAGTATCCCATCTCTTCCTGCCCTCTGGCCCTGGGAAGCCATTCCCTGTGTCCCATAGAATAATACTTCTGTCAGGCACATCTCCACACCTGCTCTCCTGCTTTCCCTGCCCTCTCATTTACATCTTCTCAGACAAAATGGGCTGCCCTTGGAATTTATTCTGCCTCAATAAACCACTAATCCTCCCTGCAGCACCAACAGTGCCATTTGCCATGAGTTTAATTTCATTATTTCGTTGACATGCAGTGATTTTCCAAAGAACAGGAACAGGATTCAGGCCTGCCAATGTGCATCTCAGATAATTCCTTCGGCATTGTTTGCTTTCAGCAGCCGTGCTGGGATTAATTCCTAGCCCAGGGCATTGCCTCATAGCTGCTTCCCAGGAAACACAGCCCAGGGAAGCTGGAACATCCCCAACTCCTGCTGGACACGTTTCAGAATCCTTCCTCAGAAGGATGGAATTGGTAGAGAGCATCCATTTCACCCTTCTGCTTGTGGTGGGAAGGGAATTGCATGTTTATGTGAGGCAGGTATTTGACACTCAGGGTGTCGGATGTTCCTTGTCAGGTCTATTTTCCTCCTTTGCCTTGCTAGAGAAAAAAAGGGCTGAGAACAGGACTGGGTTTGGGCTCCCTACAACTGGGTTTGTGTTGGCCCCTTAAAACACAATCTGGAACCTGTGCTGGGGTCCCCTGTCCCTCAGAGGAGACTGAAGCTCTGTCACCCTGAACTGAGTTATGCTTCACCCTCACTGAGCTGACCCTGCCGCACATTGTCCCCTGGGATGGGCCAGGATGAGCTGGAACAGGCTGAACCCAGCTTTATTCTGGGTTAATTTTGAAGCTGGTTCATTTCACAGCCTGGACTAGCTGCAGGAATACTCAGGGGATACAGGGAATTGAAGGATAGGAAACTTCTTGAGGGATCCACGTGTTCTTGGAGTCTCGTTGACATCAGGGTGTGATAACTCCAAATTCTGGTGCCTCAGCAGTGAGATGCAGAACTCTCATCCTGATGGGTTTTGATGCTGCTTTTTGAAGCCCAAGTTATCACTCATATAACATCCTGAGAACACAATAAATGTAAGCCCCCAATCCACTCCTCAACATTGGCATGGCATCAAGGACAGAAAGATTTCTTTGTTTGCCTGAGGTCTGTATGGGTTTTTTGTCAGTAATTTAGTAGGGATTCCTGAGGACAGGAGGTGCTACAGCAGTCACCTTGACTGTGCCCTGCTTGTGTGACAACGTGCAGCTCCTTAAAGAAGAATTTGGAAATTTATTTCTTTTTTCCCAGGTACTAATAAACTACAAAAGCACAGACCATTTTCCAGACTCTGGAAATCCTGGAGATTGAGTCCTAATCATGATTTTCTTTTCAAGTTTCCAGTTCAACTTCCTGGGCTTGTCCAGAGCTTTTCAGGCTCCTGAAGAGCAAGTCTGGAATCAATGCAGGCAGCTCAGAGAGTTGTAAAGCTTCTTGTACTCCATGCTACATTTTACTCCTTCATTTTCCCCTTTAGCTAAACTCCTCAGGGTTATGAAATCCACGCTTTTCCCTTTTCTCTGCTTCACATGTGGTTAACACCAGAAACCCACAACACCCAGAAATCCACTAAGACATCAACTCCAAGTCAACCCCATTCCAGTGAAGGAACTTGGCCCAGGTCAGCATCTCCAATAAATTCCCTTTACCAAACAAGCACAAACACATTGTTCAGCTCAAATCCCAAAGCTGGCCGTGGAACCAGACTGACGTTCTTGTTCCCTGGAGTTCGGAGAAACAAAGCTCCTTCAGATCCCAATATGAGCACGGTCACTGGAGAGCAGCCCACCACTCTGACATTTGAATCTGAAAATCCGCGGGGCTTAGGTCATAACAGAACCACCTCCTCCTCCCTGGCTACTCCAGCAAACCTCTCCCTTTTACTCATTAGTAACCAGCTTTGTGTTTATAAAGCAATAGTAAATATTGTTAGCCATTGTCAAGGCAGAAAATAATAATAAAAATAACAATAATAAACCCTCAAACGCAGGGTCAGAGTTTCATCAACTTCTCTGGAAAAACAGATAAGGACTTCTGAAGCTGCTGTAACAATCATGCTGTGGGTAAAACTCCCAGAGAATTCAGTGGCACGAGGTGATCACTATCCAAGCAGGGGGCAATCCAAGATTCCCTTTGTGGAGCCAGTGAAAACAAAAATACTGAAACCCTTAATCTGGCTGCTCCAGCAGAGATCTCCTCGTGCGTGCTCACAGAGCCCAACCAATTCCACCACAGAGCTTCGCTGTTATCCAGCTCCGTCTGCTTTTTCTCCAAAAGTAGAGTCCACATCTGCTAAGCGACAAAGTCAGCGTTTACACTTTCCCCAACTATTCGGCATATTTTGAATTTTTGAGGATTAATTTCTTGAACAGTCAGCGCTGTTTGACTGCAACCCATACAAAATCCTTTGGCCAATGAGTACAAGTCTGTTTGCAGTTTTGAAGGGAACATGAAAAGATCCGTCGACTTAGTTTGAAAGGAAACCTGAAAGTAATATACTTAATTTTTCTTTTTATTCTAGGATATGGCATCTTTCCTTTAGTCATCTATGCGGAATCATGGAATGGTTTGGATTGGAAAGGACTTAAAGATGCCATTCACACCCTGCCATGGGCAGGGACTATCCCAGGCTGAACTTGGACATTTCCAGGGATCCAGGGGCAGCCTCAGCTTCTCTGGGAATTCCATTCCAGCTCCTCCTCATGCTCCCAGCAGGAATTCCTTCCCCATATCCCACCCAAATCTCCTCTTTCCCAGTGGGAAGCCATTCCCTGTGTCCTGTCCCCAGTCCCTCTCCAGCCTTTTACCCTCCCTTGGATGAGACCCCAGTGCTTTCTCTTCCTCAAAATGATCACCACTGAAACTCAATTGGATTTATTTTTTCCAGAAACATCTTTAAAGGTCGCATTTTGGTGACAAGCTGACACTCGGTTCTCCAGAATTCTTCTACACGTTAATTTCTTGGAATGCGGCACCTCCATCCCCAAGGGCTCTCTCTGCCGGAATGCTTTTTGCCACAGAAGGAAACCCTATTGCTTATAATACAACACGTAATTCCAGAGAATTACAAAACAAATACACAAACAAATCAATAGATACACAAACAAGTTCAGCAGAGTCCGCTAAGTTTGCGTCACTTGATTTCGCAGCCGAGCCCCGCCGGGCCGGGCGAGCAGCGGCTCCGCCGTGAGGCGATGGCCGCCCTGAGGGCGCTGCTCCAGCGCCCTTCCCCAGCCCTCCGCTCCCCGCCTCTTCCCGGGATTTCCCCGTTTGCTCCACATTTGTGCCCGTCAGCCTCACTAGGGCTGGGCTGAGGGGCGGCCGGGGCAGCACCTCCTCCCTCACACCACACGGAGGCAGCGACAAGCACCCCGCTATCGCCGCGGCTCCCCGGGCGTGCGAGGGGCCGGCCGGGCTGCGGCCCCTCCCTGCCCGCGGCCGGGAAGCGAAAGCGAAAGCGGCCCCGGGAGGGCTCTGGAGGCGTCCGAGGAACCGCCGGGAGCTCGGGTGGCGCCCCCAGCCCGTCCCCGGCACTGCCCATCGGCAGGTGAGCGGTGAGGGAGCCCCTCGGGTCCCCCGCGGCGGAGGAGGAGTCGCGGGTAAACCAAGGGGAGCTATTGATTTGTGTGCTTTCACTTTTTTTTTTTTTTTTTTTTTTTTTTTTTTTTTTTTTTTTTTTTTTTTTTTTTCCCAGGAAACTGTACAGAAGTCTGAATTTTGGCTGCTCGATCCAAACCAGAAAGGGATTGCGGGACCCTCTGTTTCAAGCCTCTGAGTGAAGCAGGTTCGGCGGTGTGGGGTCAGAACCAAGGTGAGGATTCCCGAGTGAGGGGTCAGAACTGCCCGCATGGGTCGGGAATTCGGGCTGCTCCTGCTGGGATCTCCTGCTCAGAGAGTGTCTGACCTGTGGAGTATCCAGCATAAATCCTAGAGCATCAAACCTTGCCCTGGCAGCCACAGATTGGCTTGGGATCCTCTGCCCCTCCTCCTGCTCAGTGGCCTGCGAGCTTCCCCAAATTCCTGTTTATCTGCTTCCACAAAATGTTATGGCAGCGGATTCCAAATTTGAAATTATCTGCTGTGTGGAAGTGTTTCCATTTGTGTTAAGCAGGTTTCGTAGAAACCCAGCATGGCTTGGGTTGGAAAGGACATGGAAACTCATCCAGTGCCACCCCCTGCCATGGCAGGGACACCTCCCACTGTCCCAGGCTGCTCCAAGCCCATCCAGCCTGGCCTTGGGCATTCCAGGGATCCAGGGACAGCCACAGCTGCTCTGGGAATTCCATTCCAGCCCTTCCTCACCCTCCCAGCAGGAATTCTTCCCAATATCCTGCCCAAATCTCCCCTTTCCCAGTGGGAGCCATTCCCTGTGTCCTGTCCCTCCAGCCTTGTCCCCAGCCCCTCTGCAGCTCTCCTGGAGCCCTCTCAGGCTCTGGAAGGGGCTCTGAGCTCTCCTTTCCTCCAGGCTCTCAAGCACAGAATGTACAGGCTGTTCCCATGGGTGTAACAGCGCAAAAGCAGCATAAAGATACAGAACTAGCAGAACAGCAAAGTTGACTTGTGCACTGCAGAATTCCTCACACCTCTGGCTGTTATTTCCTAGTAAGGAAGGAGGCTTAAAATATCCAATATCTGTCACTTTTGCCTATGAAATTACACATTTACGTTTAAAAATTCTTTCAGCTCAGCACAGCTTCTGGTATTCCTGATATTCTATTGCATAAAAAATCCCCAAACACTACACACAATGTTGTCATTTTTTTCCTGTTCCCTCAGGTGTCCATGGATTTTATGAGCCCCCCATTATCTCTAGAAGACAATGGGTTTGTAAGTATTTCCTGATGTGCTGCCTGGGAGTAAAATCTGTATTTGACTTTTGCATCTCCGGCTGAAAGTTTGTGCTACCACTGCTTCTGCTTGTCTCACCTTCTTCCACCCTCTAATACTTGGGACATTCCTCATTTCCACCCCCTGTTTCCCATTCCCAAGTTTCTGCATCACAGATCCTCTGGGAGCTTTCTGTCCTGCCTCTCTTGCTCATGTGTCCCTGTGGAGGATTTTAGGGGAATTTCCCTTTTCCTGGGATTCAGCTCCAGCAGTGCACAAGTGGTTTGGATGGGACTTTCCCTGGCATTTCTTGTGTTTTCTTTGGTTTGTGGTTTTTTTCTTCTTTCAGGATGGAAACTGTTGCATGAAACCATTTTTAAGTAAAAAACAGGCATCTTTTTCTTACTAACTTCCAGCTGTTGCTGCATCCTTTTTATTCCCTGCACTTAATCCCTGGAGTGAAGGAATATTTTTCCCATTTTAATTAAGACACAGATAGGTATTTTTCTGTTGCTTAATTCGAAACTGGTAGAAATACTTCATATTTTATTATTTTTAGGAAATATCCAGCATTACCAAGAGAACTGACAAGACCATCTAATTCAGATCTTTTCCATGGATTATCTAATTTAGACCTTTTCCATGCCTAAGTTTCATGGTTCCAAATCAAGCTTTATGTAATCTTGAGTAAAAAGAGAGGGAATATTTCAGCAATTCTCTTTGGATTTATTTTTTTTTTTTCCTGCAGAATATTGCAGCCATAGAAACAAAACAGAACAGAGATTTTTCTCTCTCCTTGGGCTTTGTAGCTTCCCTGCCCTTGTGAACTTGTGCCCTGAATTTCAATTCTGAAATGGTTCTTTTATCACCTTCCTTGATATTTCCTTTTATTATCCAATCTCCCTGGGCTTGGAAGATCAAAATCCCATTTTCACTTTTTTTTTTTTTTATTGACACCTCCTCCTGGAGGAACTGCTGAGAAAGCACAGAGCTAAACATTTGTGGAACCCCACAAATGGGGGGCTTAGTTCTGTGTGGAAAAACATGGAGACAGCTTGGTTTATTATTTAGCTAAATATTAACCTGTGGAATTTAGCAGTTGGATAATTAGCAAATAATAATGGCTGGCCAGTAATTCACATTTTCGTAGATTTTTGTTCTGTCCAGCCATTAAAATAATTCAGTGATTTGACCAAAGTGAATAATATCTTAAATATTTGTTTATTTTTAAAATTTGTTGCCCAACAGAGGAGAAAATCAACATGTTCCTCTTCTCTCTGCAGACTATGGTACCCACTGATCCACCTGGGACATCCAAGGAAGAGCTGGAAAAACTTAAGGAAGAGCTGAAGATGTGGAAGGCAAGTTCTGTAAAGCACAGGGAATCATGGAAATTTGCTAAAAGACAAAGATCAGTGCATCCTTCTAAAATCAGATCAAATCCCCCACATTTAGAACATCTTTAATTTGTTCTGTTCTTCAATGCTCTGTGCTCATGTTGATCCCACTCTTGTAAGTTTAATTTTACCCAAAGTGTTAAAAATAAAGAAATACAAAGGGCTTACTCAAGGTTTTGTTTGTTCCTGTAGAAATAAATCTTTATAGAATGTAAAATCTTTTTCTTTTTGCCACCCAGGAAAGAGTGGAAGAGGCTGAGAATGCCAAAGATGCCCTTCTTGTCTCCAAATCAAGTGCTGATGCAGAGTGTGAGAGGGCAGAGAAGAGGCTGACAGAGCTGGAGGAGCAAGAGAAACAGCACAAGGCCAGAATTGCCAGCTTTGAGGTATGGAGAAGGCTGGTGCTGTTTGGAGGGCTGGGAAGGAGCTGTGGGTCAGGAAAATGGGAGGATTATTCCCAGTTTCAGTGGCTTTACCTCTGTGCTGGCTGTACTGGTCGAATGTTCCACATATTTTTTTGCTGCACTTTCGTTTTCCACTGGCAGGCAAAGAAACAGTGCAGTAAACTGGATCTATTTTGGGATGAAACCTGACAAAACCGAACTTCCTCTTCCAAAATTCTCCCCTAGGGATGAGTTTCAAGTCGGGGTGAAGTGGATAAAGCTCAGTGGGTTGGTTCCACTGCTTTGCCAACTCCCTGTTCTGTGAGAGGTCACAGCACCCAAAGGATCAGCATTCCTTAAGTGCCAGTGAGCTGGGCAAGAGCCAGGGCCTGACTAAGAGGGTTTTTCCTTCTGGAACTGCTCAGTTCCAGAGCCCCTTGGTTCATTCCCTCAACATTCCACGTGCAGTAACAGCAGAAGGTTCCTCAGGCTGCCTGGGAGGTGCTGTCAGTGAGCTTTGGTAAATCACTGATGAGAAATGGTGCCTCCAAGCTGCTCAAATACAATTAATAGCTTAAACACATTTGTGTTGGTGAGAGGATTTTCTGAAAGCTGATTTTGGTTCTTTAATCACAAAAGTTTGGAATGATATCCAGGAAAGGTCATGATCACCATCAGTCTTTGGGAAATGGTCCAAGTGCCTGCAGTGGTTGCTGAATTTCCAGGAGCCACCTTCTGATTGTGGCTGCCTGGAGTGACAACATCTGCTCTGTTTCCTTCTCATCCTGGCACATTCCCTGGCCAGGAAATCCTGGATTTGGATAACTTGGTGTCCAAGCAGGATTCATTGTTCTGGAGGAATTGCAGAGCAGGCAGGAGGGGGGAGAAGGACATGAAGAGGAAAGAGCAGCAGCATGGCAGAAACTGCCCAGGTTTTGCTGAAATATATTTTCGTCTTTATTAAAGTGTTTAAATTTGCATTTCATATTTTTGGCCTGCAGCAGGAACTCCTTCTGCTAAACCAAGAAAAAACTGAGCTGAAGAAAGAGATTGAAAAGCTCAAAGAAGACCTGGAAGAATACAATTCCCAGGATAATCTGGTAAAGGAGGTGAAATAATTGGAAATTTGTCTTTTAGAAGGGCAGAATTTAATTTTCAGAGAATTGTTTTGATTGGAAGTGACCTTAAATCCCATCTCACTCCAGGTGTCCCCAAGGGACACCTTCCACTATCCTGGGCTGCTCCAAACCCTGTCCAGGCTGGCCTTGGACACTTCCAGGGATGGGGCAGCCACAGCTTCTCTGGGAAACCTGAGCCTCCCCACTGAATTTGTCCCTCTCAGACTCTTGGGGCCACTTATTCAGCATTTGAACATCTGCTAATTTCAATATAAAATAAACCTGGAGGTTTCTTATTTTCCCTGGCAAGACAATTTGAAGCAGGCAGAGGATATGGAAATAAATCCAAGAGGGTACTGAAGGCGTGAGAGGAATGAAAACAAGCAGACATTTATTAAATGGAAGGCAGTGGAATAAAAAATATTCATGGCATTGGTAATTTTTAAGTTCTGTTTTTCCTGTGTCAATTCTAAAATTGGAGATTCAAAAGAAGGTGGCAGAAATGAAACTGAAGTTCAGTCACCTGGAAGAGATGAAGGATGATGGGGCAGATGCGAATATGGACACACACTGTGTTTTTGGGACAGCCACAAAAATCCCCTTCAGGCTCAACCAGAACCAGGCCCTGCTGACCTTTGAAGATGAAGAAGGTGGGATGAGTATTTTAATTATGAAATTGATGACTCTGATGTATTTCACTGGGTAGTGGTGTGGTTTTCCCCCAAGGGTATTTTGAATGGAATGGCAAAAAATCTTGTGTTAATATTTTATAGAATAAGAGCATCTTTTGACAGCTTAAAAGTTTTACTGTTCCCACTCAAAATATATTGTATGTGTATAATTAATATTATATCTGCTATATTTATCATATATTATTTAAACAATATTGCTTATTGTTCATTATCATTATAGTTGATGTAATATTTTGTTATTATATTATTTGACCCACATAAAACCACAGAGATTTTATGGAAATAGACGTGGATCTGGTTGCCTAATTATTATTTATTTCTCCTTTACTGATGCAAAAGCAGATTTTTTTAAGAGACTGGGGAGTAATTTGGGGTTTGCAATGATTAAACAAAGCTTTCCATATCTGATTTCCCTCAGTTGCCCAGAGACTGACAAAGATGAGCAAGCACTGTGTGAAACTGGACAACAGAACAGCAAATGTGACTGTGAAGCCTTTTGAACTTGACATGGGGTTCCAGTTTGAGGTAAACAACTGAAAGATGCAGCTCTAAAAATCTGAGTTCTTTAAAAGCTTTAGGTTCTGGTTTTTTCCAGTGTTTTCAGTCACAAAGTGCACAAAAATTTGATGTTTTTAGCTCTGTGTCACTGTCTCTGGAAAGAAGATCAACGTTTCAGCAATCCCTGAGCTTTCCATTGCTGAAGACTGGATGAGAGACAAACTTGAGCTGCATTTCTACAAGACTGAGCAGGCAGCAGGAGGAGGAGAAATACAAAATGTGACCTACAGCAAGGGGTCTGGGACAGCTGTCATCACATTCCTCAAACCTGGAGGTAGAGTCTGGAATATTTTCTTACCCAAATTCAGGCAGAATTGTCCAGCCTGGGTTCCATTCTGGGGTGACCACTGAGTGTTGCAAACTCTTCTAACACAGGGGGAGTTCATGGATCCCTCAGAGATGTGGGTAAATAAAGCAGTTTTTCATTAAATCCTTTTGGAGCAAACATAACCTGCTCCCAGCTCATGAGCTTGCTTTCTGAACTTTTCCAAAAAACCTGGTTTTTTTTCCTCTGCATTGCCAGACACTCCTATTGCAAGCAACAAATCAGGAAAATGTGTTTGATTTTAGCTCCTGTTGCACGACAGTGAGGTTGGACAGGCATTCCTATTGCCCAACTGGATGGAATTCCATGATCAGTGGTGCCACATGCACTTAGAGCAGCTGCTTTAGATTTATTTCAGAGCTTTTGTGGGCATTTAATGATGCTGCTGCTTTGTTTTTCTTGGAAGTGCCAAGTAAACTTTTTGCAGAATGCACATGAAGAATCCACAAGTGTGCCATCCTACATTGGCTTCTACATCCACAAAGATGAGTCTGGCCTTTGCAATGTTTGTGAAATATTGGTTTAATTATACTAAATAATTAACTGGGTTGTTTTCTTATTCTCTTACAGCAAGCAACAAGTTTGTGGGATGCACTGAATACCCTTTCTGTGCAGAGGGAAGGTCCTTCAACCTTTCTGTCTCCCCAGATTTTAATTTCCACTTGAGCAAGTTTCAGGTAAAAGAATCTGCTCCAGGCTGATGGAACAGTGGGAAATAGGATGGGCAGAGTTTTCACTCCTTCTGTGTGAATTTAACAGTGTGAGTGTGAAACAGGCTGCTGAGCTCATGTGTTGCAGTGTGGAAGCTGGAATTTGTTTTTAAAGGGTGTGCTTGTCTTTCTTTGATGCAAATATCCCAGCACTCCCCACATGGCTGCTCTGGGCTCTCTGGGAAGGAGGTTGAGCACAAAGTTCTCCAAGTCACAGAGCTCTGTCAGGATCCCAGAGTGCTGCAAATGCAACATTGGCTCATCCACACCCCTTCATTCAGCCCAAATCGTGACTCTGTCACACAGAGCTGGCTCATCATGTTCTCCCTCCAGTTGATGATGATGTAGATGGTGATTAGGTCAGTGCTGTGTATATAATTAGGCCTTTGTAATTAAGGCATGGGTTGCAGGACACCCAGCAGGGTTCTCTGCAGGTCTGGGGCGTGTCCTGGCAGGGATTTCCTGGGCTGGTGCTGTCTGGAGCCATCACAGATCCCCAGATCAGAGTGTGGGTGCATCAGGGAGTGCAGGACACACCAGTTAAGGTGTGAATCTGAATCATGGAGTCACAGAATCTCCTGAGCTGGAAGGGACCCACAGGATCGTGGATCCAGCTCCTGGCCCTGCACAGACACCCCAAAATCCCACCCTGGGCATCCCTGGGAGTGGGATCCAAACTCTCCTGGAGCTCTGGGAATGTCACCACTCCCTGGGGAGCCTGGGCAGTGCCCAGCACCCTCTGGGAAAGAACCTTTGCCTCAGATCCAACCTAAATCTGCCCTGGCCCAGCTCCAGCTGTTCTTCCTCTGCTCCCAGAGAGCAGAGATCGGAGCTGTCCTCCAGGAGGAAGCTCCAGACTGGGATGAGTCTCCTCTCACTCTCCTCCAACAAACCAAACGCCCTCAGCTGCTCCTCCACGGCCCCTCCAGACCCTTCATTCTATATGAATCCAGAATTCCTGCTCTTTCCAGAGAAATTTCCCCTATCTAAAGTCTTAACCTCATCAAAGATCCCAGCCACACCCCAGCGAGGAATTGAGTTCCCGTCTCTCCCAGTTCCTTTGGCTGCTGTGTAATCCAGGGTTCTGTTCTTTTCATGTAAATTCATGTAAAGAATTACATGTTCTTTCCTCCCCAGCCATACTGCAGGGTTTCCAAGAAGACCATCCTGCTGAAAGGAATCCCAGAGCTGGAAGAGGATGAGGAAACCGTGCAGGACATGATTGAAATTCACTTCCAAAAGCCCAGCAACGGTGGGGGGGAGATAGAGAACATCAAATACACCTCCAGAGGAGCAGCCTATGTTTGTTTTGAGGAGGATACTGGGAATGCCACCTCGGAAACCACAGGGGACTCAGGAAGGTCTGAGGGTTTGTTCCTCAGAGGCACAGGAAATTCTGTAGGTATTGTGTTTTAATGTGAGGAATTCCTGCCTTTCTGTTTTGTCTCGTGGCACTGACTTCATACAGAAGTCAGCAAAACTCCCTGCCTGTGTTCCAGATTAAAGGCACAGACCAAGCTTCAGCAGCCACTGAAGCACAATCTCAGATTTTCTGCAGCTTTACAGATTTTATACCTTGCAGATTTTAAAATATTCCAGAGTGGGATGAGTGGATTGTCTCTTACATTCTGGATACAAAAGCCATATTTAATCCCAATGCAAGCCTCCTCACAGTCCTGCCTTGTTGAGGTGCCACAGCTTCAGAAGGTGGCTCTGACACAACTTCAGTCCTGCTGAGGTTGCTGAGTGCCACCAGAACTCAGATACCTGAAATTTCATAAAAGCTATCTTATCAAATCAGTGATGGAATTAAAATAGAAAATGAGAGGTGCAAACCCAAGAGACTGCATTTAAGAAATGCCCGGGCATTTGCTGCCTGTAGCTGTTGAGCTTCTCTGCCTGTTCATAGCCTGTTTTGTTGTTTGATTTTAATACTTGTTTCTGCAATTAAATTCTTCCTCATTTTTGTTCACGGTTTTGGTTATTTTAAACCGTTACAATCAAGGATTGAGCTGATGCTGGACCTGGTTTTGTAACCCTGCTGGAGGAACAGCCCTGAGGGATCTGGTGATCCCAGGCTGGGGCTGGGAGGGCTTGGAGAGAGTAATTTTCCAAGAAGGAATGTTTTTTCTTTGCTGCTGTCATCCTTGGAAAACAAGTCCTCCTCTGACTTTGCACTTTGGCCACCCTTGGGGGCTGAAATGGTTTGGCCCCAACAATCTTAACTCCAAACTAATGTGAGCCTGACATTGAAAATAATTTATTTTTGGGGTATTTGACATCTTGACATGCAGGGAAAGGAGAGTGCACTGAGAAGAGCACTGCAAAAATACCTCAGGGGTTATTATTCCAGACAAACTGTTAATTGGCAATGGATAAAAGTTGAATATGGAAAATTAAAAGGCTGCAAACACCAAAGTTTATTTTGAATTTGCTGTCCAGTGAGATACATGGGACTGTAGCACCTCTCACTGTTGAGGGCATGCAAAGGCAGGGATTGATTACCTGACCATTGTAAAATAATAATAATTACCTCAAACAAAGCAGTGCTGAAGAATTTATGGAGACTGTGCACTTTTGCACTCTCAAAAACTTGGTAAGACCAGACACCTGAAAAAGAAAGGGGAAGAAAACTCAGAAAGGTAAAAATTGTCATGAATTTCAACTGTACCTCACTGATAAATATTGAGAAGTAAATCCTTAAAAACAAAAAGGCTTAAAATTCTCATAAGGTGTCACTCATAAGGAGTAGTGAGAACCTGCAGGTTTTAAAGTCCAGAAAATAAATCAGAATTTTTACATTTCAAAGACAATGTCTGTAAAAGTCTTGCTTTTGTCCTGGATGAATTATGGCTTGTGATGATTGCCCTGTTAATTTTTAAAGCAGCAGTGGTGCTTTAAAGGCTGGAGACTGGTTTTAACAATGAAAAATAAGAATAAAGCATCAGTGATGTTTCTATAAATGTCAGAATCCTTTTTCCTCCCTGCTGGGGCGACTTTTCTCTCAGGCTGGGAGGTTTTTATACCCAAATTACACACAGGGACATTTCCCAGCTGCAGCTTTCACCCAAACCTCGGTGTCCAGCCGGGCTCGGGGCTCTTTGGGGCCACGGCAGCTTTTGGGGTGCCCTGGGGGTGTCCCTGATGGGATTTGGGGAAGGAATTCCTGCCTGGGAGGGTGGGCAGGCCCTGGCACAGGCTGCCCACAGAAGCTGTGGCTGCGCAGGATCCCTGGCAGTGTTCCCTGGGTGTCCCTCTCCATGTGTGTCCCTGTTCCTGCGTGTCTCTGTCCCTGCCTGTCCCTCTCCACGCGTCTCTGTCCATGTGTGTCCCTGCGTGTCCCTCTCCATGCATGCCCTTCTCCCTTGTGTCGTTCTCCATGTGTGTCCTTGCCCCTGTCCCTGCGTTTCCCTCTCCATGTGTGTCCCTGTCCCCCCGTGTCCCTGCCCATCCGTGTCCCTGTCCCTGCGTTTCCCTCTCTGTGTGTCCCTGTCCCCCCGTGTCCCTGTCCCTGTCCCTGTCCCAGCGTTTCCCTCTCTCAGTGTCCCTGTCCCCCCGTGTCCCTGCCCATCCCGGCTCCCTGTGCCCATTCCCAGCCCGGCAGCTCCAGGCAGGAAGGGCGGGCCGGGCGCGCTGTGTCCGGGCAGGGCTGGAGGCGGCCCCGCCGCTTTCGCTTTCGTTTCTCCGTCGGGCCCGCTCGCTCCGGGCCCTTCCCGGTGGGTTCCCCGTCCCAGCGGGATCCCCGTGCCGGTGGGATCCCTTCCCGGTAGGATCCCTTCCCGGTGGGATCCCGGTCCCGGTAGGATCCCGTCCCGGGGGGATCCCGATCCCGTCGGAGCGGCGACCATGGCAAGTGCCGGGGGAGCGGGGGGAAAGCGTGAGGGGCTGGGCCAGGGGGAGCTGGGGGAAAGCGCTGGAAAAGGGTGGAAAGGGAGCTGGAGAGGGATGGGGGGCCAGCACACAGGGAATGGCTCCCACTGCCAGAGGGCAGGGCTGGGTGGGAGATTGGGAAGGGATTCCTGGCTGGGCTGGAATTCCCAGAGAAGTTGGGGTCCCTGGAAGTGTTCCAGGCCAGGCTGGACGGGCTTGGCGCACCCTGGGATGGTGGAACGTGTCCCTGCCATGGCAGGGCTGGGATGAGCTTTAGGATCCCTCCCAAGCCAGAGCAGTGCGGGGTTTGCCACGAAGCCACAGCAGAACCCCGCGTTCACCGGAGCCGCTGCCCCATCCCTCCATCCCTCCCTCCATCCCTCCATCCCGGCGCATTCCCGGCGCATCCCCGGCCCCTCCCGCAGCGCCCAGCCCTGCCTGCGAGCAGCTGCTCGGCACAGACGCGTCTCGGGAGTGATTCAGCACAAACCGTGTGTTCTTGGGGTTTTTTTTTTCCCCTAACCCCACTAGCAGGCCCGAGTGTTGCTCCCAAACACCAGCTGGGAAGGTGTGAGGGCTGTCTGGCAGCTGAGCCGAGCTCCGGCTGTGCCAGGCGTGAGAAAATCCCGCCTTGCAGCTTGGAAGCGCCCTGTTTGCATTCCCTCCGCGCTGCCTCCCTACAGCGGGGACCTGCTCTCACACGAGCTTCACCGCCAGCATAATTGGCTACTGTAATTAATTAAAAGCTCCTGGCTCTCGGAATTTGATGGGGAGGGGATAAAAGGAGGTTGCGGAGCCTCTCGCTGGGTTTGTCCCCAGGATTTTGGACACACATCGCTCCCTCAGCAGCACATTCGGCTCTGGAGATGGAGCTGGGATCGTGTTTTAGGCAGCCCAGGCCCAGAAAAAAAATCCTTAAGAGAAGTTAAAGAGTTCAGATGGAGTGACTGACCTCAGTTACTGACAGCTCATTCCCACAAACGCTGCCGTGCAGGCAAACCATATTTTCCTCCTTCCTTCCAAAAAGTCAGTGAACTGCTCCTAAATTTAGTCAGTGCTCCACAGTTTGCGGTGATTTTGCCGTGATATTCCCAGTGAAATGTTACTGTTTATGTCTGGGTAATAAGTATGGAGGTAAAGTCTGCTCTTCCTAACAAGATACGGATGCAAATCCTGTTTGGGATGGGGTTTGTGTTTGCTCCTGGGGGTTTGGCGCTGGTGGAAATCCTGTGTGTGGTTGGTTGGTTCATGCGCTGCGAGTCTGGGCTGGCTGGGATTGTGTTCTCCCAATTTAACCAGGTTATCCGTGTGATAAATGGAGAGGTCTGAGTCAGAGCACAGCCCGAGATCCCGGCTCTCCCGAGTTTAACAAGGATCTGCCCTTCCACTCTGCAAGGATTCCTTGCTGAGCACCACGTGCAGGCACAATTTGTCATTCTCTTCTGATTTTGAGTATTACAATCAGAGGAAACCACGTTGTCAGTGGGACTTTCCAGCTGAGAAACTTGAGTTTAGTGCTGATTTTTATCTAAGAAGATACTGAGGGTGTTAAAATGGCATTTAAAAGCATTTCTTAGTGCACAGTGATGCAGGTGCCCAAGGCAGCCTGGCAGGCACTGAGAGCTGATTGAGCAGGATTAATTAACCCCTAAATGCACAGTGCAGCGGGAATGGGGGTCTCTCCAGGGGTGGGGATCTGGGAGGTCCCTGCTGCATTTACCATGTGCCATCTCTGCACAGGCCACGGGCCAAGCTGCCAGATCCACGAGGACAATTGTCATTGCTGGTGTCCCAGCTGGCCTCCTGCAGGATGATGTCATGGCTGACATCCTCACCATCCACTTCCAAATGTCCAGGAATAACGGCGGGGACGTGGAGGAGGTCACGTATCCCACACGGAGTGAAGGAGTTGCCCACATCACCTTTGAGGATGAGGAAGGTATTTGAATTAATATATTAAAAGTACAGTCAGCCCCCAAAGAATTAGCCCAGAATGTTGATCCTGAGCCAAATGATTTTAAATTGGGATTTTACAGAACTGGGAGGCTGAAGCCTCTCTGGCAGTCAGGTCGAGTTTCAGGGTTTCATTTCTGCTCGTTGCAGTAATGACTCACTCGTCATGCAGAGCGTTGTGTTTGTTTTGCAGGAACAAATTTATGCCATGAATAACGTATCATTTTTGTAGCCAGGCTCTGGGGAATAAATCTCTGCCAATTAACGTGCCAAGGAGACAGGCTGGTGTCTCTCTGAGCAATTTGGAGTAATACATAAAATATTAGGTGAGGGTATCGAGCGGCCTGCACGTGTGGGGGTACATGAAGGGCTCCAGCAGGCTGGAGGTGACTGTCTCAGTGCTCAACAAGTGATTCTGGGTTTGTTTTTAGTTGTGGAGCGTGTTCTGAAGAAGGATCAGCATCTCCTGCAGGACAGGAGGCTGCCCAGGCTCTACCCCCTGACGGTGATGCGCTACTGCGACAACGTGAGCTCCCCCCTAATCCATCCAATTATGCTCCGTGCCTAATTAACCACCCCTTAACTGCTGCAATTCTCAATTCCAGGTCTTCCTGTGTGTCACATCCACCCTCAGCATGGCTGTTTTCAGGGATCGCTTTGTTTTAGAGGATTTGGTGGAGGAGGTGAAGAAGCAGAGCCCGGCTTTGGATTTTGGGCCTTTGCAGCCTGACGGGCAAATGGCCGTGCAAGGGCCCTTCCCAGCACTCCGAGAGCTGAGGGAATTCCTCTTGTGGAAGGCAAAATCCCTCTCAGAGGGGGACAAAAGAGAGGGGAAACCCCATCAGAGACTGAGGAGGGAGCTGCAGGAGCACAGAGGTGCCACGGAGATGAGGAATTCCTCACAGAGGGAAACACAAGTGGTGCTCCTGGACACGGATATCTATCTCTACATGAGGTCCTTTCACCCCAAAGCGTTCCAGGGCAATGCTGTTGTCATTTCTGGTGTCACTGATGGTGACATCACCACGGTGTGCATTGAGAGTGCTGGCAGGAAGGCTGGTGCTGCACACGGGTTAAGGGCCAAGAAAACCATTGAATGTTTCTCCGTGGAGCTCCAGAGGATTTTACGTAAGGAGAGGATCTGCTTCAAGGAGCGCAGCAGAGCTGAGAAGCACAGGTACAAACAGCTCTGTGAAAGGCTAAAACCCCGGCACCCTGGGGTGCTGGTCCTTCCTTATGACACCCACATCGACCTTGTAGGAACTTCTGCAGGAATTTTGGAGTTCACAGAGGACGTGAAGAGGCACACCGGGTAGGAGGGAGTGTTCTGTGGCTTGTGTTCCTCACCCACACTGCCTGAGGCCCTGTGGCACTGGGTCACTGGGATGTCACTGGGATGTCACTGGGATGTCACTGGGATGTCACTTTGTCCCACCCACAGTCTGGCAATGCTGCACAGGGGGGTGACCAAGCCTGGCTCCCCTCAAATACCAAATTAAAGTCAGAACAAGAAACCAAAGATCTCTACACTTAGAGAGCAAAGAATTTAATTTAAGCCTCTTCCGTCCAGGAAGAGCCACATTTTCCTTTTGATACCTCAGTGCATTCTCATCCCAACTTGCTGTCAAGGAGTGCATGATGAGAAAAGAATTTTTTTTTTTAAGCTGGGTGGGCCAGCTTGCAAGAAACACTGCAGAGGAGTTCTGTGAGGAGTTCTGTGAGGAGTTCTGTGAGGAATTCTGTGAGGAGTTAGTTCTGTGATGAGTTAGTTCTGTGAGGATTCCTGTGAGGAGTTTTGTGAGGAGTTAGTTCTGTGAGGAGTTAGTTCTGTGAGGAGTTAGTTCTGTGAGGAGTTAGTTCTGTGAGGAGTTAGTTCTGTGAGGAGTTCTGTGAGGAGTTCTGTGAGGATTCCTGTGAGGAGTTAGTTCTGTGAGGAGTTCTGTGAGGAGTTCTGTGAGGAGTTCTGTGAGGAGTTAGTTCTGTGAGGAGTTAGTTCTGTGGGGAGTTAGTTCTGTGAGGAGTTAGTTCTGTGAGGAGTTCTGTGAGGAGTTCTGTGAGGATTCCTGTGAGGAGTTAGTTCTGTGAGGAGTTCTGTGAGGAGTTCTGTGAGGAGTTAGTTCTGTGAGGAGTTAGTTCTGTGGGGAGTTAGTTCTGTGAGGAGTTAGTTCTGTGAGGAGTTCTGTGAGGAGTTAGTTCTGTGAGGAGTCCTGTGAGGAGTCCTGTGAGGAGTCCTGTGAGGAGTTCTGTGAGGAGTTCTGTGAGGAGTTCTGTGAGGAGTTAGTTCTGTGAGGAGTTAGTTCTGTGAGGAGTTAGTTCTGTGAGGAATTCTGTGAGGAGTTAGTTCTGTGAGGAGTTCTGTGAGGAGTTAGTTCTGTGAGGAGTTAGTTCTGTGAGGAGTTCTGTGAGGAGGTGACCACAGCAGCCAGGAATGGGGACCTTTCCTGTGGCCTTGATCTGCAGAGGGACCTTCTCCCCGTCGAGGTGCACAGAGAAGAGAGCTGGGACACCTGGCAGAGCAAAATGCACATGAAGTGGACAGGACTGAGGAAGCCTGGAAAATTCCTCCCTGGAGGAGACAGGCAAGTTTGT
Organism: Prinia subflava; assembly: GCF_021018805.1. Lineage (NCBI taxonomy): Eukaryota > Metazoa > Chordata > Aves > Passeriformes > Cisticolidae > Prinia > Prinia subflava. The sequence goes on along the minus strand of NC_086252.1, from coordinate 37,601,980 downwards.
TTTCATAGGAGCAGTAATGGTTTTTTGGTTTTTTTTCCAGCTGTAAGTGCTTCTGCAGCATCTCTTGACAGCATGTTATTTAAACATGAAAGTGTGTCCAGAGATTTGATGGGAAAATTTGGAGGCATTCAGACTTTGGAATGAGATTCTGTTCATGTAAATCTGTTTCTAGATCCATTACAAGGCCGCAAAGGTTTTGGTTTTTTTAAACCAATTTAGAAAATAGCTTTTATTTTGTGATATCTTTGTGTTTAGAATAGTTTGTCAAAATACCCAGAGCACCATCTCTTCTGCCTGATGTGCAGGGGAAGTTTTAGGGGTTCATGCCATTAAAGAAAGTTGTCCAAAATGTCGTGTCTGTGTTATTTTAACCAAATGCCAGGTTTTTGGTTGGAAGCCCAAACCTGAAGCCCAAGAAATGCCTGAGGCATTTTCCTATCACCACTGATTATCCATTGCAGTGTATTAAAAATGATTGTCAAAGCAGCAAGCTGAGAGCTGCAGTGCTTGGCTGAATTGGGAGGGGGCAGCAATATTTAGAGATTTCATCCTTTCCAGGTTCCCCCGTGCTCTGCAGGTTCTCCAAGGGGCTCAGGGATGGGAAACTCTGGAAAACTCCCCCTGGATCTCTTTGGGGTCATCCCCACAGAACCCAAGCAGAGATGGGAAGTTTTTCAACCTTGTCAAAGAGAAAATCCTCTCTGAAGGATAATCCCTTTATGAAATTAGTGCTGTTTTCCAGTGTCCACATTGAGCTCCTCATCCTTTTTCTGAAGAGCCTCATTTTAATTTATTTTTTTCTGATTCAGAGCTGTGGTCTTTCCTATTTGCTCAACTGGCAGACCAGTGGCACTGGTGTCTGTGTGACCCCTGGCTGGTTGCTGCTGTTTTTTGAGCCCCTCTTGGCCTCAGCACAGTTGGCAGCAGCACTTCAGGTGTCCTTCAGGTCTGGTTTCCTGCCAAACAGCTCCTTCTTACCCAAGTCACAACCTCAAAACCTTGAAAGCACGGCTGAATAAAATGTTCTTTTCGAATCCTGGCTCAGCTGGAACAGGATTCAAATCCACATTCCCTGTGCAGCTCCTTTGCCCCCACGTCCTTGGCACCCCTTCAGCATTATCCCATTGTTCCCGGGGCTCTCCCATCTGCCGTTCCCAGGATGTCGCTTCTGGAGACAAAAAGAGCTTTTGCCTCGGCTGTTTTGTTTGTGGAGTGCTTTGCAAAGAGGCATCTGGGGGTGGTGGGTGGGGAAAAAGGAGCAGGGGAGCTATTGTTGAGCTCCAGGCTGCTTTTCCAGGGTGGATTTGGCTGGGAATGCCCCACCTTTGGCACCTGGGATGGATCCAGGGGTCGAGGTTGCTGTGACCGGAACAAAGCTGTGATCCAGGGCAGCCCAGTGCGAGCTGGAAAAACACAACCAGAATAAGATATTCCTTCCCTCACCGTGCAGATCCCTGGAAAACAATGGATATTTAGCTAAAACTCCTGCAATTCGGTCATTGCCATGAATATCCCAATAAATCCAACCAAACAAATCCCTGTGAGGGCTGCTCAGAGATTTGCCAGCTCTCCTTCCCACAGTTATTTTTATGGCAAGCAAAGCGCTGCTGCCTCTATGAAATTCCACTTGAAAAATATTTGTGTGTGTTGGATAATATCCTGGGAAACAGCTGTTGTTCCTGGATCTGTTGATTGACTCGGGACTCTCAGGTTTGCACATTAATTTGAATTAAAAAAAATTGCTCAGGAGACCTCAACAAAATATTTGTGCCCTCACTCGCTGCCCTTCCCCAGAAGGGGATAAATAAGAGCTGTAAGAATACAAAGCCTGATTTTGATTTGAGGCACTGCTCCTATTGGAAAAGCCTAAAAAAATAAATAAATTTAAAAGGGCAGAAATAGCAGAATAAGAACTCAGTTCCTGGCAGCACCTCGCTAGAGCCAGTGGAGAAAACACCTTCAAAATACCTTAAAACTGCTTAAAAACTGCTTAAAACCATGAGGATTTGAGGGATATCCCTCAGCAGGAAAATATTACCCGATTTGGAGGCCAAGGCAATGTCCTGGTTGTCCTGAGGGGCTGGGGGAGGTGATGCAGCAGGAATGATTGACTGGAATCCTTCAGACACAAAGGGCTGCTCCTGCAGGGGAGGCAGGACAAAGCCTGCCCTATTCCCATTGTACCTGTGCATCTCGGGAAGGAGGGATGCCATTCCTGCAGGAATTAGGTTTTTCCAGGAGGAAAAAAGCCTTTTCTGCAGATCCTTCATCCCCCAGGCTGCCCCTGCCCCTTTGGAGCTCCCCTCAAACTTCGGGCATTTGTTCTGAGTGCACAAACTGCAAAAGAGCTGTCACATTTCCTGATTGCAATCCCAGAGGGATGTTCTGAGGGAACATTCTGCTTTTGAGAGCAGTGTGTTTTACTTAAAAATAACCCCCAGAACGACGATAAACAGAGTTAGTAACAATTAATTCATTATCTGAGGCAGCTTTCGCACCTACATCTTTGCCAGGCCGGGCTGGAGGCTGGGGAGCATCAAACCCAGATGAAAATGGGGATGTTCAGCAGCTGAGGGTGGGTGCTGAGTGCCTGCAGCCACCCAGGGGTGGGTCCCACCCGGGGAGAGGAGATGGATTCAGCAGGCTCTGCCTGGCTCCAGGAACGGGCGCTGTTCCTGTTTTGGTGCGCATTTTGTGTGGGGGAAAAGCAGCTGTGACCCTGCCCAGGGGTGGGAAATGCTGGGAAATGTTTTCTGCATCCCTCAGCCCTTCCGAGGTGGCTTCTCCTCACATCCAGGGTGGTCGGTGTTCCAGGATCCGTGGCTTCCATCCCATTTAATTCCAAATAGCCCCTTTGGGCTCCTTCCCCTCAGCTGCTGCAGTTATGGGTGAAAAGGCCTTTTCCACCCCTCTCTTCTGAATTAGGAGCACAGAGAAATCCTGTGTGGATACTTTACCACCTTCACCTAAATGAGGGGATGGGAGTCGTCCCCGATTCCTGCAGCAGCTGCCTGAAGATAACCAGGCAACCTGGCCAAGGGGATAAAAAAAGATCATTAATTTTAATTATGATTTAAGGCAAACCAGAGAAATCGAGTAAGACTGCACAATTCAGGGCTGACAGCACCTGGTCTGTTTGTACTTAGTTTTCCCTTAGTTGTAAGAGTTGTAGAACATCTGCTGGAAAACAAATCCCATTTTTTACTTTCCTAACACAGCTTTCCTTTGTCTCCCAACACCCACTAATGACCTTTGAAGAAATCCCCTAAAAGGAGTTCAGTTAAAGGAAACCACCACCTCTGAAGGCAGCAGCCACCAGTGCTGGGGTGTTGCATTAAAAGCAGTTTCCAGGTGGATTTTCCCTGTCCTTCCTGCTCCTGCCTTTGTCAGGGGAGCAGTGGGGATCAGCAGCTGCCCCCCAGAATGCCAAAGGGAAAAAAAAAAAAAGGATAAAATCCTGGAAAAACAAAGTTCTGTTGTGTTTGTACAGCTGGAACAGCTTCGTTCTCCTGAAATCCCCGGCACGGTGGGGAAGGGATGCCGGGGGTGGGATGTACAAATCGGGATGGTGCAGGAAAGGTGGGATTTCCCCACGGTGGGATTTGCTCCCAGCTCTTCCCTGCTGGAGCCGCTCATCCCATTCCCTGTGGGAAGCGCGGGATGATCCCTGCAAGGGGCGGGGTTGGTCCATTTGGGGTTGCTCTGGTCTCTCAGCCCGGTCCCTCCTCGGGCTGCCCAGCAGGACCAGCAGGTGCCACCAGCCGGACCCTGTCCCGTCCATCCGCCTCCTCCTGCCGTGAGCGCGGGAACACAAGAGGGAGCCAGATGCTTTGGAGCCGGAATTCCAAGGTCTGCGCCGGGGTCCTGCCCTCCTGCTGGAGGAAGAGATGTTGGGATCAGGTCCTGCTCCATCCCTGAGCTGCGGGAGGAGGAGATGTCGTTATCGGGTCCTGCTCCATCCCCAAGCTCAGCTCACCTTTCCCTGGATGAGATTTTGGGATCAGGTCCTGCTCCATCCCCAAGCTGGAGGAGGAGATTTTGGGATCAGGTCCTGCTCCATCCCCAAGCTCAGCTCACCTTTCCCTGGAGGAGATGTCGGGATCGGGTCCTGCTCCATCCCCAAGCTCAGCTCACCTTTCCCTGGAGGAGATTTTGGGATCAGGTCCTGCTCCATCCCCGAGCTCAGCTCACCTTTCCCTGGAGGAGATGCTGAGATCAGGTCCTGCTCCATCCCCAAGCTGTAGGAGGAGGAGATTTTGGGATCAAGTGCTGCTCCATCCCCGAGCTCAGCTCACCTTTCCCTGGAGGAGATTTTGGGAGTGGCTCCTTCCCGTTTTTCCCTGCCCAGGTGCTCTCCCAGCACCTCCTTTCGAGGTTCTATAAAAAGGGGATTTCCCGCTGAGTTGGTGGTGAGGCTGTGATTAATCCCTTGTTGAACCCGGTGTAATTAAAGCCCATTATTCCATCCCTCGGAGCCGGGTGAGCTCGGTGAGGCTCCGCACGGGGCCCAGGTGAGCTGTGAGAGGGAGGAGGGAGTTCTCAGCTGGGAGAGCTCGAAATGAGAGGATCTCTAAGGTCCTTTCCACCCCAAACCACTCTTCTCTCTGTGGAATCCCCCTTTATCTCCCACCACTGGGAGGTGGGACCCTGCTCTGATCCCGCTTACCTGGATCATTCCTGATCCCCTCAAATCTCTGAATACACGGATTTTGGAGGAGAGACACCTCCAGCTCCCGGATGTCATAGAATCATCATCTTCACCATCATCTGGGTGCTTTTATTCTTTAGCAAAAAGCTCTTGTGCAGATACAGCCAGTCCTGAACACGTGGAAAGTTTTAATGCCCACTCTAAGGTGAGGGATTTAACCCTTCCTGCACGCAGGGATAACCTTTCCCTTTCCCTTTCCCTTTCCCTTTCCCTTTCCCTTTCCCTTTCCCTTTCCCTTTCCCTTTCCCTTTCCCTTTCCCTTTCCCTTTCCCTTTCCCTTTCCCTTTCCCTTTCCCTTTCCCTTTCCCTTTCCCTTTCCCTTTCCCTTTCCCTTTCCCTTCCACTGCCAGCTTAGACACCCTTAAATAAAAATTTGGAAATCTTCTCTTCCTCTTTGACATGGATTGTGACAAATTTTTCCCGGTGTTACAACAAAAGCCTCTTCTCTCCTCAGTGTCACGAGTAGCTGTGCTCTGCCTGCCTGCACTGGGGGCTCGCTGTGCACAAACCCATCATCTTCACCATCATCTGGGTGCTTTTATTCTTTCCCAAAAAGCTCTTGTGTGGATACAGCCACACAACAAGTGGAAAGTTTTGATGGCCACACTGAACCCCCTTGAGAGGCTTTTCCCCGCTCTGTTGCACGAACATCTCTCCCAGGAGTGAAGGGTTTGGCGTTTCAGCAACTTCAACATCACAACACATCTCCTAAACTTTCTGAATTACACCTGAGAGGCTCCGGCATCTGCCGTGCCAACCCCAAAGAGAGCAGGAAGGATTCTGCGGCTCGTTAAAGCCTGGCCTGCAGGGCTGGAATGCGATTTCCATGGGGGAGAAACAGCCTGGAGGGAGTGCTGGGATTTACAGAAATTCCTGCGGGCCAGGGGGCTCGCTGGGATGCAAAAAAGGACAGCAAGAGGGAGCAGAGTCTTACCCAGATACGGCTGAACCTGCATTTCCAAAAACCCACCTAAACACGGCTGTGAATGTTGGGATTGTGGCAGCCCGAGGGTTTCCCTCACACGTGGAGCTGCTGGAGCCACCCCGAGACCAAACCAGGGTAAATCATCCCAGAGTAGAGGAGAGTGGGATGGAAAGATGAGGAAACCCCACAGGACAGCAGCACTTAAACCCTCCCAAAGCCAGGCCACAATAATTCCACTGGCTCCGCTGTTGGCAGCGCTGTCCCCAAAGTGCCATCCACATCCCTCTGTGAAAATATAAATAATATAAATATAATGGGTTAATTCGTGTTTTAGAGATTATAATACGGTAAATTCATGGTTTGGTAAAAGTAATATGTTAGGTAGAGTATAACTTAAATTCCAGCCAGCCACGGAATGGAGGAACTCCAAGGCAGGCACCACCCAGTGTTTAGGAGAACACAATGAGATAGGACTGGAGATAATGAGATTGGCATCAGAAAGGAAGACACGTTAAGATAAGGGATCAATTCTGCTCCTATGGGTGGCAGAGCCATCAGAGCTTCATCATCACCCTGATCTCCAGAGGGGAACGTCTGTCCATTCAAAATTTCAGCTTCCATTCACTCACCCAGGACTAAAATTGACACTTCTCCCTCCCATAGGAGACCCCATTCAGCAGATCAGGGACAGCGATGCAGATGCATTCGAATAACTATTCCAGGGAAACAAAGAACTGGGGAAATCTTATGCCAGGGGCAAAATAAAATGTATAAAACCTGGACCCCAAACGGGGCCAATTCATGAACTTTGGGGGACTGCAGTTTTTGACGATGCCGGGTTATCTTCACCGTAACTCCACTTGTTGGTTTTACCGAAATTCTATAATTTGATTTTTAATAAACCAAATCATATTTTAAACTGGAACATTGGATTGGCGTTTATAACACCTCCATCCTCACCCCAGCCCGCTTTGATCCTCGGCAGCCCCGAGCTCTCCTCCAGGAGCTGGAGGCAGCTCTTGGCTCGGGATTCCTCTCCACATTCCCGGGCTGATGCTGCAGGAGCGGGGCCAGAATTCACATTCAAGGACCAGACGTGACCTCGGTGTGCAGTGGCAGCAGCCTCAAAGGTATTTCAAGCCCTGCCCATTTGGGGCTTGTTAAATTTTTGGCTTTTATCTATTTATTATTAATTTCTTTTCTTTTTTTTGGTGTTAAGTTCTCAGTTTTTTTAATGTGCGTAACCTTGAAGAGCTTCCAGACTCGCAGTGCTGCAGTGGGAATCACAGACGGAATACCTAATCAAATGAGGGATCCTCAAGGATTGCATTTGTCTTCAAATGAGAGGAAATTTGGGTGGAGAAGGACCTTAAAGCCCATTTTTTCCAATGGGCAGGGACACCTCCCACTACCCCAGGGTGCTCCCAGCCCTGTCCAAGCCGCCCTTGTCCTTCCTTGCCAGAATTTCCTGAGCCATTTGCCTGCGATAATTGTGGTGTTGATAAGGGCAGGCAGCCTCTCCTGAAGGATAATTCATCCCCCTTTGGAATAGGTGATTTGTGGTCCTGAACTCTGCATTTTTGGGAATGCTGAGGAAGGGCTGGCAGTGCCTCTGTCACTGAGCAGGGCCAGGCTGCAAAGCTGCTCTGGGGCTCCCACTTTTTCCATACACAGCATCGAGGGATGCCTTCAGTTTTCTCTCCCCTGTGTCCCAGCCCCTGCGCTGCCCAGGGGCAGCTCTGAGCTCACACTCAGGCTCACTCAGCTCTGCACACAGCAGGGACACAAAACAAATCCTTCTCCTGCTGCACACCAGGGACAATGGGACAAGTGTGCAGGGCAAAAGCACAAACAGGGGTGGCTGAGGGAGGAACAAGAAGGATGGGACTGCATCACCTGGGGCTGCAATGGGACAGTGAAACCCCAAAGTGCAAATGGACCAGAACTGATCAAAGTGTGAGACCTCGTGACCATTTGTCCATTTTGTGTCCATTTTGTGCCCATTTTGTGACAATTTTGGGTCCACCTTGGGTGCAGCCCTGGCCAGGCTCTTGTCCTGCCCAAGGTGTCCCTAAAGGCCTTTCAATAAATCTCTGCTTCATTCTCCAGCTCTGCCCAGTCTCTGCTCCAGCTCAGCCTGCCCAAGGCACCACGTGGACTGGGTGAAGTGCTTGCTTAAAAAAAAAAAACCAAAAAAAATTTTCCCTGGATTTGTACAGGACACAAACCCCCCACACACCCAGAGGACCCCTGGGACAGGCACCCCAGGGTGTCAGACCGTGGCTGAGATTCCCAAACATTTCAGGTGCCCTGGGATCTGTCCCAGCCCTGTTTTCCTCAGGGGTTTGTGCTGCCTGCTGGGAATCTCATCCAGCTAAAGATGGATCCAGATGAGAGCCCCATCCAGCCAAAAAAAATCAACAATTGAGCTCAGCCCCTCCTCTCCCAGCTCTTCTCTCCTGTCAGTCCATTCTGCCTCTGGATCAGCCCTTCCCAAGGCACATCCATCACCACGTTATTATTATTATTATTATTATTATTATTATTATTGTTGTTGTTGTTGTTGTTGTTGTTGTTGTTGTTGTTGTTCTCATTTTTTTAAATATAAGTAACCTTGAAGAGCTTCCAGCAGGGAATAAATCCCAGGATCACAGCACTCAGGAGTTCAGTCAGCTCCGTGTTTTTCCCCTCTACAACTTGTAAACACTTCCCTGTCTAATTCCAGGTGGGAATTAAAGCTGAGAGAGAGGCTGAAATTTCCTGGAAAATCCAGCTGTTCCCATTGCAGAGGTTGAAATTTCCTGGAAAATCCAGCTGTTCCCATTGCAGAGGCTGAAACTGGGGAAAGCCTGGCAGGGAAAACTTTCTCTTTTTGCTGTTTAAATTGTGATTTTTCAGGATTTTTGCAGAGCCTTCAATCTCCAGGGCCGTCACTCCGCACCCTGACAAAGCCTGAGTGAAAGGCAGCACATCAGCACTAATTATTCCCTCTGACATCCTAATATTGAGACATCTCCGGAGCCTGAAATCATTCCCACAAATGTGTTTGTGGCACCTCAGCCTCGGGAAATTTCCCAGAGAAGATCTTCGCTTTGGGCTCCTGGAATAACAGGATTTGGTTTTCCAGGGATGCTGCTGGGAAGTTTTAAAATTTTACCCTATTCCTCTGGAATTATTTCCCACAATAGTCCAACATATCAACATGGAATTTGGGCTCGTGGAATACCGGGATTTGGTTTTCCTGGGATGCCAGGGGGTTGCTGCTGGGAAGTTTGGGTTCCCCCTGGATTTTATCCCATTTCTCTGGAGTCATTTCCCATGAGGGTCCAGCACTTCAAGGTGACACTCCGAGTGCCTCAATTGTTTGGAAAAGCGAGCATTATGTAAAATAAGTGTTCTGTGCTTTCAGAACTGCCAAAGGATTGGAATTCCTTTGTTATTTCATGGATTGAAAAATGGCAGCAAAGAGGGCAAATGCTCGCCCGGGGCCGAGCATTCAATGGGAGAATAAATCGTGACAATGGCACGGTGAGGTCAGGCCAGGGGAACATTAACCCTTTGTCAGCCCCAGGGATTTGGGAAGTGCGGGACACCAGAGCCCACACGGTGTTTGAGCTCTCTGCCTCGGGGGTGTGTTCAAAACGCACCAAAAATTCAGTTTATCCCCAGCCTTTCAGCTGGAAAGATTAAAGGAAACCGGTGGAAAATTGTGGCCGTATCCACAGTGGGAATCTCGTGTGGGATCACAGCGTTGGGGAGGGTGGAAAATCCCTCTGAGATGGAGCCCAACCATCCCCAGCTCTGCCAAGGCCAGCGCTGCCCCTCGTCCCCAAGTGCCACCTCCACAGGGCCCTGAAATCCCTCCAGGGATGGAAATTTTCCAGAATATCCAACACAAACCTTCTCTGGCCTGGCTTGGTGTGGATTTTGGGATCACTCTAAGGCTCCTCCTTGTTGGGCTGGGGGTTCCATGAGATCCAGTGGGATCCTGGGTGGGGTGAGCCCATCCCGTTATTCCCCACCCCAGGGAACGCTGATCCCATGGGTGCTCCCACACCCCGGGGTTCTGCCCCAGCAGAGGCACCAGAGGCTGCTCTTGGATCACAACCTCTTTGTTTTTACTCTTCTGGGAGGTTCCCTTTGAGAGGGGTTCTTAAGAATCTGAGTTTTCAAGAATTTGGCTTTTCAAGAATTTGGATTTTTAAGAATTCAGATTTCCAAGAATTCCAGTTTTTAAGAATTCAGGTTTTTAAGATTTGGGGTTTTAAAGAATTCAGGTTTTCAAGAATTAGGATTTTTAAGAATTCAGGTTTTCAAGAATTTGAGTTTTTAAGAATTGGGGTTTTTAAGAATTCCGGTTTTTAAGAATTGGGATTTTTAAAAATTCGGGTTTTGAAGAATTTGGGTTTTGAAGAATTGGGATTTTTAAGAATTCGGGTTTTCAAGAATTAGTATTTTTAAGAATTTGGGTTTTCAAGAATTAATATTTTTAAGAATTGGGCTTTTTTAAGAATTGGGGTTTTTTAAGAATTCCGCTTTTTAAGAATTGGGGTTTTTAAGAATTGGGGTTTTTAAGAATTCATTTCCCTTCTGCTCTGGCGCTCCCCTGGAGAAGCAGAGCCGGAGATTTGGCAGCTCTGCCTGGCTCCTCCCGCTCCCCAAAGCCGCCGATGCCCGCCCTGGATCATCGCGGAGCCCCTGGATCGGGGGATGCTCCGCCCTGCCCGCGCCGGGACCACCGGGACAGCTCCAGAGGATCCCAGAAAAGCGAGGGGGTCTGGACACCGTGACTCCCGAGGGTGTGACCCCGCACACAAGTCCCCCGAGATGTCCCAGGGCAGGCCCTGCTGAGCCTCCCCTGCCGCTCCATCGCCTCCAAACCCCCGGAATTCCCAAATTCCGGGCAGGGCAGAGCATCCTGCGGCGCGGGAAACCATGGCAACAACTCTGCTAAGCCATTCTGGGCTGGTTAATTTGGCCTAAACTCTTCACAGGCGGCGTTTGGTGGGTGATTTTTCCCCTCCAGGTATTTTTACATTTCCATTTCGCCGCGGATTTTAATGGGCCGGGCTGGGATCTTTGTCCCTGCCCGCAGTCGCAGCGTGGCCGAAGTGCTCTGAGACATTTCCCACCAAAATTCCCGGGCTAGAAAAGAGCTCGGCTTGCCAGGGGTGATGCCTGACACCTTTTTTAACCTTTGAGCCGGGCCTAACAAAGCTCAGACCGAGGCAGAGGAGGAGCTGAGCCTTGGTTTTTCTGTGAGCCCCCAGTGCCCCCTCCCTCATCACTCGAGTGGAGTAATTATTGTCATTAAAGGAAGAGCAGGAAAGCTCCGCCGGCGAGGATGGAGACGCTTTTTGACTTCTGCAGACACTTTTTAAATGTTGTTGTAAGATTCCCCTCAAGAACAAGAGAGCCCATTTAATTCCCGGGGTAATGACTCTCCAGCATCCCAATTCTCCATTTCCAGGCGCATTTTCTCCGCCTGATCTCCGCATTGCTGCGGAGACTCGTCAGGTACCGGGCTGAATGTCACACATAAAAGCTTCATAAGTGACATGCTTTACATTTTTTCGGTGCAATCGAATCTAAAAGCTTCCACTCAGTTCAAATTACCAGAGGTAATTTCAACACAGCTGTCAAGGCTTGCTTCTTTTTTTCTTTTTTATTTAATTTTTTTTTTTTTCCTTCCTGGAGATGGGAGTTTTTCCTAATGTGTTTCACACTTTGGGGTGATTTCTTTGTGTGCAGGTATTGCTGGGGAGAGGTGAAGCCTCCCTTTCTGCTTGGAGGGTGAATTTTGGTTTTTTGGGCCTTCTGTCACATATTGAAGACACAAAGATATTGAAAATTTTGGTGAAAATAAGCGTTGAAACTTATGAGGAAAAGAGGGAAGGAAAATGATTCCCAATATTTAGCTGAGTGATGGAGCAGGACATGGAAGGGCTGCTTGGAAAAATCCAACCTGGAGGGGAGAAACTCCCCCAGAGAGCCCCAAACGCAGGGAAAAGGAATTCCAGGGAATTGGGGTTTGATTTCAGCAGAAATCCCCGAGCTGAGCACACCTGTGCCTCTGTGACAGCAGGATATTGCTCATTATTAACATTTTATAACCCACCTCAAGGCAACCAGAGCCGCTCCTCCCAGCAGGAACCAGAAATATCTTTAATTTGAGCACTTTGCAGGGGAGGCTTGGGAGGAAAATGGGAATTCTGGTTGTTTTTCCTGGTTTTTTCCCCAGCAAACAGGAGTTCAGGAGCGTTGTCCCCTGCACACGCCCGCCTGGGTGATGCCAAACTGGTTATTAAGATTATTTCTCATTCTAAAAATAGAATCCTGGCAGGTGGATAATGCCTGGGATTTGCACGACTTGACACCAAAATGACAGAGCTGAGCATTCAAAACTTCCCAGTTCTGTTCTGCTCGCTGCTTTAAATTATGATTTTTTTTCCTCTTCACCTTTTAATAATCTCTTTTTTCCTGCAGTGGAGAAAATCCCACAATTTGTTGATCACCAGTGGTGAAACCAAAAATGTCCCCACAGCACAATTCTGCTCCTAATTGATTTTTTGGGAGAGCAATTATTTTTAAGGAGAAGTTCCCAAACGTCTGTGTCAGCAAAAAAAGCAGGAGAGGTAAAAAAATAAATTAAAAATAAGAGCATGGATAGAAACTTTCAATCTGTTTAAGCTCAAAACAAGAGGAAAACACAGAAAAAAACAAGGGAAGGTCTCAAAAGTGTGGAAAATTTCTGTATCCAGACTCTGTTGGGTTAAAGATTCAAATAAAAGTTATTCAAGGATCCAGGGAACGGCAGCTTTTGGAAATTGAGCTGAAATTTAGGATATGTAGGAAGTGAATTTGAAAAAAAAATAGCATTTTCTGTAAAGTTTGCTTGGCCCTGAGATGAGAAATTCAGAAATTTGGAGGACTGCAGAGATAGTTTTGTGTAAAAAATAAAAACGCTGAGAATTCCAGATTTAGCAAAGGGGGAGAAAATAACAGAAATGTGCTTGGAGAAATCCTGGGAAATGAAAAGGAAGGAAAGGGAAAAGTGGGAGTGAGATGCATGGAGGGCCAGATGGAGGCTGGGATCGCTGTAATGGGATTAACAGCGATTACACAATCGAGCAGAAATCTCATTTATTGGGCCCTGACCTCTGACCCGAGGGTGGGGGAGGTGAAACCAGGAGAAAATTCCCTTGGAGGAGTTTTTGGGAGCGATCCTGGATGGGGTGGAAGGAATTCCTGCTCCTCCAGAGGGGCAGCAGGAGCAGGGATGAGTCCCAGATTCCTTCAAACAGGATAAAATTCAGCCTGAACTTCAGGCCTAGCAGTTCACTGTGGTCCTGCAGGGGTGGAGAGAGGGGAAATAAATGTGGGAATAAAAATCCTTGGAAGGCCAAACGCTCTGGTGACAGCCATGGATTGTCCCATGCATGGATTCCCTTCCTGCCCACAGATAATCAGAGCGGTGAAAAACGCCACTTTCCACCCCAAATGATGCTTTCCCACCCAAAATTCCAGCTGATTTTTATCCACCCACACAAACTGGGTTTCCCAGCTCTGGGGGAGCGGTTCCTGCCCTTCCATCCCCACATTTCTCTCCAGATCCTGCCCCGTTCCTTGTCCAGCAGGAGCTGCAGGCGGCCGCCACCACCCCGAGCTCTGCTCGGCTCTGAAGCAGTTGCTGAGCAACCAGAGAACCTCCCTGCAGAGCTTGGGAACAAATCTGGGATTTGTGAGGAATGGGGACAGCTTTGGAATGGCAAAATATCCCCTGCTGGCTGCCCTGCACCTCTGGAGGGTGGCAGCGAGTCCACCCCAGGCTGGACCGGGCTCTTCCCAGCTCCTGATGGGATGGTGCACCCGGAATGGGGGCTAGGACATCACTGAGTCCCTGGGAATCCAACCCAGCTGACCAGGCCTTTTCCTGGATCTCCAGGATTCCTTCTGGAATGATATCAATTTAATATGAATTAAATCCTAATTAGGTTCCTGGGAATCCAACCCAGCTGACCAGGCCTTTTCCTGGATCTCCAGGATTCCTTCTGGAGTGATATCCATTAAATATGAATTAAATCCTAATTAGGTTCCTGGGAATCCAACCCAGCTGACCAGGCCTTTTCCTGGATCTCCAGGATTCCTTCTGGAGTGATATCCATTTAATATGAATTAAATCCTAATTAGGTTCCTGGGAATCCAACCCAGGGCTGATCAGGCTCTTCCCAGTCCCTCCCTTTAATAGGGACTAAATCCTAATTAGGTCCCTGGGAGTCCAATCCAAGACTTGACTGTGCTTTTCCCAGTTCCTTCTGGAATGACATCCATTACTAATCCTGCTGAGTTGCAGGAGTATGAATTTTTGGGATTGTTGTGTTTGGGGCTAAAGATTTGGGGATCTGCAGGGTTTTATTTTAGGTGCAGCTCCTCCTGGGACAGCAGGCACAGACTGACTGGGCCTTGTGGCAATAATTCGGGGGATTTTAGCATTCCTGGGTTAATTTATGGGAAGGATATATGGAGCTCCAGGGACAAGAACTGCCCAGGGAGCGTGGGGAAGGGAAAAGCCCCGGAGCTGTAGCTCTTCTCCGTAGGATTGGATTCAGGAATGTTTGCTTTGCCAGCAGAGCCTGCAGCCATCAGAGATTTGCCATCTACGGGTGTAAAACTTGGGAATAAAAAGAAACCTGGAACTCCCATGCAGATTCCTTTGCCACTGGCACGTGGCTAAAGCCTGAGATTTTTAGGAATTAATGGTTCCAATTTCGGAGCTGCCTTTGGAAACCTCCTGGGAATTCTGTCTCCTCCTGAGCTTGCCCCTGACAGCTGAAGTGGCCCAGGCCTCCACGTTGATCCTCCTCTTAATAAAACCTCAGAATTTAATTAATAAATCCTCAGAGGTTAATTAATAAAATTGAGAGGAGGAGCTCAGAGCTGTGCCAGGGGAGGGGGCAGAGCAGGGCTGATCCTCTGGGCACATCAAACCCGCTCGGGGGGCTCTGGCTCAAAGAATCCCTGAGTTTTCCCAAATCTCTCTGCTCCGAGGGCCCCAGCTCCGTGGAAAATGTTCAGAAATGAGCTGGGACAGGGCTGGGAGTGCAGGTGTTTCCCTCCTCTCCTTTCCCAGGCCTCCCTCACGAGGCTGCTCTGCTGTTCCCGTGTTTTCCTGCCCCATATTCCGTGATTCAGCTGTGCACAGGCAGCTGCGAGGAGATGTGCAGGAAAAGAAAGGAAAAGCACAAAGTCAGGGAAGAGGAGGAGCTGCCTCCAAATCCTGTTTGGCTCCGACCCCCCTGCAGGGGCTGAGCACCTGGAGCTGTGCCCTGGGATGCTCCTGGGGACACCAGGGAGAGGGGAAGGTCGTGGTTGCATCTTACCAGAGCTGAACCTCTATATAAATTAATTATAATTATTTTAACTAGTTAGATGGAGTGATTACACACTGATAATGGTGTTTTTCTGCTGTTTCTGGGCACACAGGACTAATCCCAGGAGTTTTGGGAGCTGGGACAGTGCAGCAGGAGTGGCAGGGAATGCGCTGCTCGCTGTATCCTGGAATAAAGGAGCTGTTTCCACCCCTTCCATAAAGCAGAGAATCCTTTCCAATCCTCTGCATAGCTCCTACATCCACAAAAAATTATTGAAGGATTTTTTAGGATTAATCCACCTTGGGAATGTGGGGTGGGCGCACGTGCTGTTCTCAGTAACACTGAATGAAGATAAGAAATTAATCTGACAGCGCCGCTTGGATTGCAGGTTGGCGTTTCTGCCAGGCAAGGGACGTGCCAGGAGCGGCTGGCAGCATTTGGGCACAGAACACGCTGTGCTCGGGGTGCTTTGGTCCCACCTGTCCCAGATCCACGTGTTTGAGCTCAGCATTCCACGTTTTCTCCATCCCTGGGTGGCGCAGGACGGTGCTTGGGAGCCTCTCCTGCCCCAGGACCTCTCCAGGTGCTGCTGGAGCAGTGGCTGTCACCTCCCAGGGGTGCAGGTGTGCTCTCCCAAGACACCCAAGATCATTAAAATTTTTAAGAATCCTTCTGTTTTGACAGTGTTAATTTTTTTCTGTTTTTTTTTGGGGGGGGGGGTTGTTTGTTTGTTTGTTTTTTGGTTGGTTTTTGTTTTTTTGTTTATTTGTTTGTGGGTTTTTTGGGTTTTTTTTTGGTGGGTTTTTTTGTGGGTTTGGTGTTTTTTTGGTTTTGTGGGTTTTTTTGTGGTTTTCTTTTGGTGGTGTGGGGGTTTTTTGGGGTTTTTTCTCTTTTCCCTTGAAATTTTGATTATCTGCAAGCCACTTTCTGCAGGAATTGTTTTGGGGCTGAGAAAGCTGCAGAAACTCAAGCTCCAGGCTGATATTTGAGCAGGATCAAGTCCCACCCGGAGCCCGGGCGATGGGTTCCAGATGTTTGCAGCTGTCACGTGGTAGCAGTTGATTTTGTGAGTAATGGAGCTCCTCGAGTATCTGATTTTGGCAGCGAGCTCCACTTCTGACTACAGAGGAACTGCAGGAAGTTAGAAAGTCCAGGACAAAGGAGTATTTTTAGCTAACTCAGCTGTGAAAGTGCAGAGGGAGGCAGGGTTGGAGGAGCAGGACGGGGATGTGCTGAGGGCACTCGCTCAGGTTCCTGCTGCTCAGGGCACAAAAGAAACATTCCTTCCCTTCAAAAGAAACATTCCTTCTCTTCAAAAAAAACATTCCTTCTCTTCAAAAGAAACATTCCTTCCTTTCACAGCCCTGCCAGCACCGAGGCTTCCCCAGGACTGTTCCTACACCAGCACTTGGATAAGTTGCCCTCCCCAAGCTGCCTCAGCCCTTTCCTGGCCCTGCCCTCATTCCCAGTTCCCAACAGGCTCCTGAAGAACCATTTGGGTTTTTTCCTGTCGCTGAAGTGACATCTCCTGACCACAGGGCTGGGTTAGTGCAGGTCCTGAGATCCCAGAATGATTTTGGGTTGGAAGGGACCTTAAATCCCACCCCAGTCCAACCCCAACACCTCCCACTGTCCCAGGCTGCTCCAAGCCCTGTCCAACCTGGCCTTGGGCACTGCCAGGGATCCAGGGGCAGCCACAGCTGCTCTGGGCACCCTGTGCCAGGGCCTGCCCACCCTCCCAGCCAGGAATTCCATCCCAATATCCCACCTAAATCTCCCCTCTTTCACCTTGAACCCGTTACTCCTTGAATACAGAATTTCTCCGAAGGCAGAGCAGCTCCTCAGCCATGCTCTTGGTGATGACAAATCACCAGGGCTTCGTGACGGGCACATTCCAGTGGGGAATGGAGCCCGGAGCATCCCAGCATCCGTCCCACCTGCTGCACCGTGTGAGGAACACAGACCACGGCCACAGGCAGGGAAATTGCTCTTGATTTACGCGCCACGTGTGCCTTTTTAAAACGGCCCCGTGGGACCGGTGTGGAGGGGAGAAACAGCAGCCCAGCAGGGCCGGTCTGGATTTGGGAAGGGGGGTCTGGAATCACTCAGTGGAGGGTGAGAAATTGCTTTAAAAAAAAAAAAATTACTATTACTATTACTATTACCATTAACATTACCATTACCATTACTATTACTCTATTATTATCACTGTTATCACTGTTATTACTATAATTCTGTATTTTCCATTATTAAACTGTTCTTATCCCAACATACAAATTTGGCTTCCATCCTCCTCCCCATTCCACCAGAACGGAATGGCTCCGAGGTTTTTCATCTCCAGCTGGGCTTAAAACCGACACATGGTGGTGGCACCTGCCATCGTGGTGGCACCTGCCATGGTGGCGGCGCCTTGTGTGGTGGTGGCACCTTCTCGCAGTGGCACCTTGCATGGCAGTGGCACCTTCTGTCACAGTGACAGTTTGTGGGGTGGTGACACCTCCCGTTATGGCGGCAGCTTGAGTGGTGGTGGCACCTGGACTGGTGGTGGCACTTTCTATCATGGTGGCACCTTCCACCACGAGAGCACCTTGAGTGCTGGTGACATCTTCTCCGTGGTGGCACCTTGCTTGGTGCAGTGACAGCTTGAGGGGTGGTGGCACCTCACACCCCTTGTGTGGTGGTGGCATCTTCTCTGTGGCACCTTCCAAAGAGGTGGAACCTTGAGTGGTGGTGGCACCTTCCATTGTGGTGACACCTCATGTGGTGGTGGCACCTTGTGTGGTGGTGGCACCTTTCACTGTGGTGGCACCTTTGACTGGTGGTGGCATCTTCCAATGTGGTGACACCGCACATGGTGGTGGCACTTTGTGTGATGGTGGCACCTTCTGTGGTGGTGGCATCTTCTCTCAGTAGCGCCTTCCATCAAGGTGACACTGTGTGGTGGTGGCACCTTCCCTGGGGTGGTGTCTTCTGCCTTGGTGCCACCTTCTCCAGCCTCCTGGGGGTTCTCCAGCTCCTGCCTCCATCTGAGCCTGTCCCCAAGCTGCCCCCACGGCCACCAACCCTTTGCTGTCCCAGCATCTCCTTCCAATATCCAGGTGGGAAAGCCCCTCAGGGATTGGTGACAACACTCAGCTGTCACCCACAGGTGGCTCCCGCCACGTCCAGGGGGTTTTATGGACACGGCCCTGGACTCCCCGTCGCTGACACCTCTGGTGACACCGCACTGCACAAGTTCTCTGTGTTTGCTGACAGAATTTTTGCTCGATGAGCAGAGCACAAAAGGAGGGCAGCGGGGTGATGGCACATTAATACTTGATAAGGCTGGCAAAAAGCCATCGTGATTATGTGGCCTGAACTCCCGTGTAAAACATGCCTGGGGACTTTTCCATTTGAATTAAAGCTTTAGGTTTGGAAAGGGGGGGAAAAAGGAAAACCACTCTTCAAATCAGAAGATCTCTCAACGGTTGTTTCAGCGCTTAATAACGTGCACCGTTAAAAAGGTGCTTTTAATTCAAGGCTGAATTTTAATCTGGCAGGCACGGGGTTGGGTGTGCTTTCATCTGCCTGGCCAGGGAGCCCTCCATTATCACATTTAAATTCCAGAAGTAATTAGAGGCTGCCGGCGGATCCTCTCTTAACCTTCTGTTCGTTAAGGAAAACAAATTGAGTTCCCGGCGTCTTTCATTATCGGCCCAGATCCTCCGCAGTCCCCGCGGCTCCGCTCCGAAGCCGCCCCAATTTAATGATTTCCAGCACTGCTGGGGGATGGCCCCTTCCACCGCCGGGACCCCGGGGGTCCTGCCGGGGAAAAACCAGCTCGGTCATTCCCGTGGAAAACAAAGAAACGCCCTGGAATGGCTGGGATGGGAAGGGACCTTCGGGATCGTCACGTCTGACCCCCTGTCATGGGCACGGCCAGCACGGGAGGTCAAGGGGAAGCAGGAGCACATGGCTGGTGAATGCAGCTTTGGCAAAATCCTGATGGGTTAAACTGGTGAATGCAGCTTTGGCAAAATCCTGATGGATTAAACTGGTGAATGCAGCTTTGGCAAAATCCTGATGGGTTAAACTGGTGAATGCAGCTTTGCCAGAAGTGTGGAAGGCCGTTCTTGGAGCGGGAATGCTCTGGTGCCCCTTGGCATCATAGCAGGTCCTTGAACCACAGCAGGAATCCCGGGGTTTAGCAGCCTGGGGGATGAATCCAGGGAAAAAAGGCTTGGAGCCCTCCTGAAGGCACGGTTGGTGATGTCCAGCTGAGGTCACAGCGGGGACAGCTGGGCCACTGCTGCTGTCACCTGAACAGGACCATCACAGGGTTGGCGATGTCCAGCTGAGGTCACAGTGGGGACAGCTGGGCCACCGCTGCTGTCACCTGAACAGCACCCAGACAGCTCCTGTGCACACCTCCAGGAATGAGGTTTTTATTCCCTGGAAAAGAGGAACTTTTCCTTCCAGTGACCACCTGCTGGTCACTCGTGGTTGCACCGGGCGGAGATGGGTTCACAAAGGAGTGGAGGGGGAATATTCCTGTCTGATGGGAAACTCTGGATCCCTCATGGAGGAAACACAGCAACAGCCAGCCTGGGCTTGTCATCGTTGTCATAGAGACCCCGGAATTGCAGCTTTCTCCGGGATTTACATGGATCATTGAATCCCAGAATGGGTTGGGATGGAAGGGAACTCAAAGCTCATCCAGGCCCACCCCCTGCCATGAGCAGGGACACTTCCCACTATCCCAGGGTGCTCCAAGCCCTGTCCAGCCTGACCTGGGACACTTCCAGGGGCAGCCACAGCTTGCCTGGGATACAGCTCCATACACATGGATCACCATGGCTCATCAGGATCCACTCAGGAAGCAGCTGAAAGCAGGGAATTCGCTTGCTCTTTAAATGCAGACGATGTTGTTAAACCCGAAATGGCTAAAAGTAGGAGAGGAGAGGCATTTAAATGGAAACGAATCCCCGCGAGTGCTTTGATACCGGGATAAAAGCGGGGTTTTGATTGCGGCTCTCCCAGCGGTATCCGCCACCAGCACGGAAACCTCAGGGAATGGGAGCCTTTGGAAGTGCTCCTGGCACACTGGGAATGTGTGGATTCAGGCCAGGGAGAGGCTGGGCCTTTGTGTTTATGCAGGAAATTAATGAGGATGTTGGAGAGGTGAATTTGCCATCCCACGGAGCTGGTCCAGGAGAATTCCACACAAGTTTCCCAATGGAATCGGGGGGTCACGGGCTGAGTGAGGGCAGGTTTATCCCTGATATATCCAGGATTTGATGTGCTGGATATCAGACACCCTGTTCTTATAGCCAGACCCCACCAGGGAATCACTGCAGATTTTTAGGGAATTTTTTCTATGATGATCATTGTCTGCGATTTTTATGATTCCCTTGTAGGGTGGTGAGACCAAGGTTGCCCAGAGAAGCTGTGGCTACCCCTGAATCCCTGGAAGTGTCCAAGGCCAGGCTGGATCTAAAAATACAGAGGAAAAAACCCCAAAGAACAAAAACCAAAAGCAAGCAAACAAACAAACAAACCCTCCAAAAACAACAGAAGAAATGAGAAGGAAAAATTCAGCACCGAAGACGAGAAAGCAGAAAAAGCTTCAGGAAAAAAGTTTCCTCTTTCCAGTAATACAAACCCCAGGTTTATTCCCACTGCTGTGTAAATAATACAGATCTTTACCAGGTGATTTATTGAAGGATCTGTCTCCCAGCAAATAAAGGAGCTGCAATGAGGAGCTTTGATTGCTGGAAGTTGCAATAAATGCAACGCTCCCAGCCCCGTGCCAGCAAACGTCTCAGTGAGCTGCTTAAATTCCTCATAACCTGAACCACATCCCATAATTTATATAGTACATATTGGTACAGCGTGTTACAGCAGAGTTTATAATAATTTATTAGGGGAGAAAAAGCTATCTCCATTAATAATTGATTCATTATAAATAATGGATTAAGAAATGCTCCTTTGATTTAAAGCCCGTGCTGGTAATGTATGCTAAACTCTGGTGCTGTTTGATGGCAATAAATCCAGGGAAATCTTGGAGATTTGCATCCACTTTGCCCGTCCCTGCTGTGGAACAGAGGAGGGCAGGTGGGAACCTCGTGGGAAAGATGTTTCTTCTGGAATTGCCATGGGAAATGTGGGTTATGAGGCAGAAAACTGAAAAAAAAAAAGAAAAAGGGAAGAGGTGTTTTGGTACTGGTTGATTTTGTGGTAGGACAAGGGGGAATGGAAAAGGAGGGGAGATTTGGATGGGATATTGGGATGGAATTCCTGGCTGGGCTGGAATTCCCAGAGCAGCTGTGGCTGCCCCTGGATCCCTGGCAGTGCCCAGGGCCAGGTTGGAACACCCTGGGACAGTGGAAGGTGTCCTTGCCAGGCAGGGGTGGGATGGGTGGGGTTGGAGTTCCCTTCCAGCCCAAACCTTTTTGGGATTCTGTGATCCTGCAGCAGGAAGGACTCCCTGGAATCAGCCCCTCCCAAACTGCCCTGCTCTGTTTGCACACTCAGAAAGGTTTTTCACACCTGAGTCTCCAGCTCCTGCTGCTTTTCTCTTTTACTCTCACACAAATTCCCCATTTTTATTATTGAAATAAAGCAGAAATGAAGGACGGGATGTCAGAAAGTGCATTCCACTTTTCCTGCAAGGAGCTTTCTGGTAAAAACCTGATGCTCTAAACATCTGAGATCTCAGGTTTGGTCGGGAAATATTGACAGAAATTTATCAGCAGAGATCGAGAGTCAGCTCTGGCCTCGCATTTCCAAAGCCACTTTTCATTCATTCATCATTCATTTATTAAAACAATAATTCCTGTTAGTCTGGAGAGCGCAGGCTGAGCAGATGGAGGAGTTTCATCCCTGTAGCTGCTGGGATGGTGACAGGTAGGACACGGAGCCCAAAGCTCCATCTGCTGCTCACACACCTCCACACGAGGCTGTGCTGAGAACCAGACACGAAATTTGGGATTGCAGCACATTTTGGGGACTGGGAGTATGGAAAGAGCAAAGCCTGCAGGTCGTGGTCCACAGGCACCAGGGGAAAACTCCATCACATGGCAGGGCTGGCTTGCTATTTATTAATAATATTAGTAATAAAAGGGTTTTTTAATGGCTGAGTTTTGGGGTTTTTTTTCTTTTTTTCTGTCTCTTCTGTGCCACAGAATGACAAAAACTTGGGAGTTAAAAGGAAGTAGAAACCTCTTTGCTGCTTCTCCCTCATTTTGCCCAAATCCTGGTTGGGATTTAATCCATCCCTGCTGCTGGCTGCGATGCATTAGCCTGAGCAAGCTGAATTTTTATGAGACATCACGTTGGCCCAGTGTTTGTAAGAGCTTGTCAGTACCTAAACCCGTGTTTTAAACCATTTGACTAAGCCCCCTTCTCCTCCAGCCTTCAGTCTCCTGTGGCATTATAATCTAAGTTTCCTTCCCTGTCTCCCAGGGCTGACAAGACTTTAATTTCTAATTTAAAAACTGAGATAACATTTATTCTTGGAAGGGAGGCTTGGCTGTAAGTTTGCTTTGTGCAGAACGAGAAGGGAAAAGGGGTGAGAATGACTGTTTTCATTGCTGAGACATTTCCCTGTAAAACACGGGAACATTTCCTCCTACATTGGCTCAGCTGACGGATGAATCCATCATCTCTGCACTTCCACAGCCTGCAAATCATGGAATTCCACACTGCTTTGGGTTGGAAGGGACACTAAAATCCATCTAATTCCATGGGCAGAGACAATTTCCACTATCCCAGGGTGCTCCAAGCCCTGTCCAAGCTGGCCTGGGACACTTCCAGGGATGGCACAGGCACAGATTCCCTGGGAATTCCATTCTATTCCCTCCCCATGCTCCCAGGGAGGAATCCTTTCCCAATCTCCCATCCATCCCCACCTCTGGCAATGGGAAGCCATTCCCTGTGTCCTGTCACTCCAGGCTTTGTCAAAAATCCCTCTCCCGCTCTCCTGGAGCCCCGTTAGGTGCAGCACAGGGACGGTTTTCATTTAACTCCCATTTCCTTTATTAATTTATAATGGGTAATTTGGGATGCACAAGCACTTACTGTCAAAACCCAGCACCAGACACTTCCCTGGCAGGCACAAAATCCCAGCTCCTGGGATAATTAAGGCAGTGGGAACATTTATCAAGCTCTCACTAAATTTACAGCCCCTCCCTGCGGTCTCTCCTCCTGCCTGGTTAAATCCTTTGAACCTTGGCGCTGTTCCCTGCTCCGGCATTCCCTGGGGATGGACGCTGAAGGGACAGGGGCATCCCAACCTGGGATCTCTGCAGAAATTCCCAGTTTTCTCCTCCAAAACCTCAGGTGATGTTTCCTCCCTCCCTCCTGTGCTCTCCACAACGCTCAGCATCCCTCCCTCCCTCCCCATCCCGGAATTCCAGAGCTTCCAAACCTCCCCTCGAGGTCTTCCCCATGGATTTAAAGAGCTCCGAGAAGCCAAGAGGGGAAATCTGATGGTAAAACCCGGGACTGGAGAGCGGCATTTCCATCGGGAATCGGCTCCTGGGGGTTCCTCCCCGGGAACATCCCCGGGGACTCCCGGGGCTGTTTGTCCCTGGAGTGTCCCCGCTGTTGATTTACGGAGAAACCAGAGTGGGTTCATTATCTGTGCCTTTGTTTTGTCTCTCTAATGGCTGGGGCTGCTGTGACCGGGCACTTTAATGGCTTTCAGATGCCAAAGGTCTCATTTGAAGCCCGGACCACCGGCAAAAAACAAACTTGTTGCTGCTTTGAGGTTGCAAAAAAGCAAAGAAAATCATGGGTTTTTTATCCCCAGCTCAAGCCCCCAGCGTATTTTTGTGAGTTGGTTTTATATCAAAAGAGCTTTTTCCTGATGTAATTATGAGAACTGATCTCGTCCCCGCACAGGTACCTCTATAAATAATTAGATGTATAATATTTCCACAGCTGTGCTCTGCCAGATGGTTCTGCTTTTTTTTTTATTATTTTTTTTTTCAGAGCTTAAAGCAACTTCCTTCCTTTGCAGCGGGAAAAGCCAACTCTGTCAAGTCCTATAAACTCATCCTCTGATGGGCAGGCAGGTCCTGGAGACCTGGCTTTGAACCTGGAGGAGAAGAAATTCCCAGGGATGGAGCAGCCCTGGAATGAGCCTGAGAGGGGCAGGGGAAGGTCCTGTCAGACCCAGGTGTGGGCAGGGGATGGGCACCAGGACCTGCCTCTTCCCCAGGGCTGGGTCACCAACACAGAATCATTAATTGGGCAGTGGAGCTGGGAAGGGAATGGAGAATTCCTGAGGGAGCTGGGAAGGGGCTGGAGAATTCCTGAGGGAGCTGGGAAGGGGCTGGAGAATTCCTGAGGGAGCTGGGAAGGGAATGGAGAATTCCTGAGGGAGCTGGGAAGGGACTGGAGAATTCCTGAGGGAGCTGGGAAGGGGCTGGAGAATTCCTGAGGGAGCTGGGAAGGGACTGGAGAATTCCTGAGGGAGCTGGGAAGGGGCTGGAGAATTCCTGAGGGAGCTGGGAAGGGGCTGGAGAATTCCTGAGGGAGCTGGGAAGGGACTGGAGAATTCCTGAGGGAGCTGGGAAGGGACTGGAGAATTCCTGAGGGAGCTGGGAAGGGGCTGGAGAATTCCTGAGGGAGCTGGGAAGGGGCTCAGCCTGGAGAGAAGGAGCATCCAGAGGGACCTTGTGGCTCTGCACAAGTCCCTGACAGGAGGGGACAGCCGGGGGGGGTTGGTTTCTTCCTTTCTCCTTCTTGGAATTCCTGTTTGACAGAATCCCAGACCGGTTTGAGTTGGAAGGGACATTAAAGCCCATCCAGTGCCACCTCTACAGGGACAGGGACACCTCCCACTGTCCCAGGCTGCTCCAGCCCCAGTGTCCAGCCTGGCCTTGGGCACTACCAGGGATCCAGGGACAGCCACAGCTGCTCTGGGCACCCTGTGCCAGGGCATCTCCATCCTCACAGGGAAGAATTTCTTCCCAAAAATCTAATCTAAATCTCATCTATTGCAGTTTAAAACCATTCTCCCTGTCCTGTCACCGCCTGAGTCAAAAATCCTTCTCCAGCTCCTCCTGCTGCAAAAGCCTGGCAGGAAAATGTCAGGGTTTAATGGCAGCTACCTCTGCCATGGCCAGGGATGTGCAGGCAGGGCAGAACTGCAGAATCACAGAATCACAGAATCACAGAATCACAGAATCACAGAATCACAGAATCACAGAATTACAGAATCACAGAATTACAGAATCACAGAATTACAGAATTACAGAATCACAGAATCACAGAATTACAGAATCACAGAATCACAGAATTACAGAATCACAGAATTACAGAATCACAGAATTACAGAATTACAGAATCGCAGAATTACAGAATCACAAAATTACAGAATTACAGAATTGCAGAATCGCAGAATCACAGAATCGCAGAATCACAGAATCACAGAATCACAGAATCACAGAATTACAGAATCACAGAATTACAGAATCACAGAATTACAGAATTACAGAATCACAAAATTACAGAATTACAGAATCACAGAATTACAGAATCGCAGAATCACAGAATCACAGAATTACAGAAATGCAGAATTCCAGAATTCCAGAATTACAGAATCACAGAATTACAGAATCAGAGAATCACAGAATCACAGAATCACAGAGTTGCTGTCCTTGGCTTTTCCGTGCTGGCTCTGCAGTAACTCTGAGCTCCCTTTCCACACCTTTGGGTGTTCCTTGTCCTGTGCTCCATCCCCAGAGCCCTGTGGGAGGCTGGATTTTCCCTGTCCTCCCTCACTCCCGTGCCTGGGAGTGTCTGATCAAGGCAGAGGAGCAGATGAGGGGGAGCTCAGGGTGGGGCAGGGCTGTGCTGGGTGCTGGAATTGCCAGCAGGATTTCACATCCATGTTTTTCCTCCTGCTGCTGGAGCTTTCAGATCCCCAAGGAGATGCAGTGGGGGCTCCTCTGTGAGGGCTGGGGCACCCTTGGGTGCTGAGTTGTTGTCTCAGCCTCCAAAGGGGGTGTACCACAGGTCCAGTGTTGTGGTGTCAGATCCTGCTCTTAGGAAAACCCCTTCATCCAGCAGGGGAATCAGGAAAACACCCGCCACCCTCCTTGGCTTGTTCTATTTTAGCCATAAACCCGTGTTTCACCCTTGGCCTGCCATGGGAAGAACGGATTTCTCCATTTTTCCTCATTGTTCACTTCCCAGGGCCTGCCTGCTTTAAATTCCCCCCCCTCCACGTTTGGGAATGCTGCAAAGCAAACCCTCACCCCGTTTTCCCTCTCCTCCCCTGCACCCACCCCAGGATTCAGCCAGCAAAAGGCGCTCAGAGGGCAGAGCTGGGCTGGGCTGGGCTGCCTGGCTGCATCCCCACCCCCAATTCCCGGGATGTGCCCAGTGACCCTCTCCGTGCTCTCTTTCCACCACACCGACTCCCATTACCTGCCTGCGAAGTGACGACCAGAGCTTGGTTTTTAAGGCATCCCTTTTTTTTCCCCATCCAATCATTCCTGTCCCTGCCTCAAAAGCAGGTGTAATCCCTGGATAACCCATTTCCCATCGCTGGAATGAAGCTGCCACACAGAGCTGCAGGCCCAGGTGCCTTTAGGGAGGAGTTTTGGGTTGGTTTAGGTGCTATTCAGCATCCAGGAGCTCTTTCCTCAGCTCGTGGAGCATTTAGCATTGGTAAGACGAGGGGAAATGGCCACCAGGAGAGTTTCAGGTCGGATATTAAGGAAATTCATTTCTTTCCTGAAAGAGTGATTGAACACCAGAGCAGGCTGCCCAGGGCAGTGGTGGAGTCACCATCCTTGGATATGTTAAAAAACAAGACGTGGGCACTTGGGGACGTGGTTTAGTGGGGAAAAGTTGGACTTGATGGTCTTGGAGGTCTTTTCCAACCCTCATGATTCCTCCTGATTCCAGCCTGGGTTTATCCCTTACCCCACACTGAGGGTGCTCAGGGGGGGAAGGAGCTGAGCTCTGTTTTGTAGCTGAGGGTTGATGCCTGGTGATGGGGCTGTGTTGTTTGGGGGTCAGCACATGGGGACCTTTATCTGCTGCCCCCAGAGCCACCCCACTGACACCACAAACTGCCACGTGTAGATATGGGATAAATAATTTGGTTTTTGCTTTTAGAACCTCCCAAGCTGCACCTTTGAAAGCCTTTTTTGTGGTTGCCCAAGGGCAGCGTGGAAAAGTACAAAAAATAATAATTTAAAAATAAACCCTGACATTTTATCCCTCTTTTATCCTGTTGTTCATATGCCTCTTGTTCTGCACCAAATTTGTGCTGGAGAAACAATGAAAATCTGTACTAGAGGATAAATTTCAGTGATGTGAGATCTATTCCAGGCCCCTGAGCATTTAGCCTGGGAGGGCTTTGAAGGGGGTCCTAAAAATCCCTGCAAAGGATCCCAGTAGCAGCACTGCAGGTTTTCCCTGCTCCAGACCTGCAGGAATCCAGGATTCAGGAGGTTTAATCCTTGCAGGCAGGGAAATCCCTGTGCCGTGGGTGGCACGGGTGTCCCAGCCATGAGAACTCGGGGCCGTGGCTCAGAGGTGGACCTGGCAGCGTTGGGTTCATGGTCAAACTCGATGATCCCACAGGGCTTTTCCAACTTTTAGGATTAAAAACTTTACAGGTCTCCCCATTAATTGGCTTTAGTCCTTCAAATGCTGTTTGAGGTTTCCCAGTGAATCCAAAGCCACGTGGATTTCATGGTGGCTCGGCATTCCTGGGGCTGCAGGCATTCCTGGGAGCTTGGGGAGGGGAATTTTCTGCACCTTCCAGCTGCCCCTGACAAACATCCCACCCTGAGGATGCTCCTGGGTGCTCCCACAATCCTGGTGTGGGCAGCGGGCCGCAGTCAGAGCAGGGGGCGCTGGAAATGAGCTCTTTGTGGTTCCAGGGAATTCAGAGGTCAGGAGGGAAGGGGTTGGAGCTGCTTCCCCGGCCGTGGCTCCACATCCTCTCCCTCATTAGATTCTCCGCTCGGGTCGTTAGGCAGGAGGGGCGGAAAGGGCACAGCCGGGCTCAGCTGGAGCGCTGCTGATGACAGACACGGCTTTGGGGACAGACATGGCTCGGGGGACAAATCCTGCCTTAATGTCACCTGGGCCACGCTGGCTGCTGCCCCAAGACATCCCCAGCACCCGGCAGGGCGCCAGCTGCCATCCAGGGAAACCCAGGGACACCAGGAACGCCAGCTCTGGATGCGCGACGAGATTTCTCACTTTAATTACCAACAATAAATAATCCCGTGGATTATTTCATTATTGACACCCCTGCTCGAGCCTCCCGTGACTCATGGGAGCGGGCTGTGGATAAATCAGAGCTGGGCACTGCTGGGGCCCCGTGAAATGAATCCCAAATCCTGACATTTGTTTTGACACATCATCTCCTCGTGCGCCGCGGCCGCGGGTTTCGCTCTCCCCGCGCCACACCTGGGGCTGCAGGGCTGAGGTCAGCACACAAAAATGTGAACTGCCTGTTTGCAAATTAATAGCACATGGCCAAAATCCCTGGGCTCTTGGGCCTAAGTTCAAAAAAATAGAGATATAAAACTTGGGTGATTTACTGGAGCTTTCTGGGACTGGAATGATTAATGGGCTGATTTACTGGTCCCATTTTTTTTTTTAATGCTGAAACCGATATGTAAAAATTAGAGGCAGTGTAGAGGAAATGGTGGTCACAAATGCCTTTCCCGTGTTGCTAAGGAGAGGAAAGTGATCTTGTGATGGATAGATTTTTAAATATTAATTTTCTGATTTGTTTCTGCAGAAGGGGGAGCGGTGTCTGCCACGGACACGCTCGGCGTTAAATGTTTGAGGGAGGTGATTCCTCTACGTGAGCCCAGTCAGCTCGAGTTAAAATTCCCTCTCTAACCAGCCAGAAACGGTTCCAGGCCATGATGGAAAAACACCTCCAAGCCCAGAGTGGAGTGACAGCAGCTGGCACAGCGTTGTGAGGGGTGAGTCAGGAAAGCCATCCTGGGGGTTTCCATGAGGATGGGAGATGGAGGGCACAGGGTTTGCCCTTGGGGTGTTTATTCGGGTGGCAAAGCAGCAGGAACATTCCAGCACGGGAATGCTGAGCCCTGCAGGCATCCTGGGGGCATCCTGAGGGGAGCTGGGCGCTGCTTGGTGCTGCCAGCCCTGCCCTGGTCCTGGTGTGACACCCCTGTCACAAGAGGTCACTGCACCCTCTGTGCACCACCAGCTTCCCATCTGGAGCTCCCAAACCTTTCCATCTCTGCTCAGCCTTAGGATAAGGTCTCATTGTATTTCTTTTCCAGCTAATCCCAGTGAGGAATTCTTCCCCTGGCAGCAATTCCTTGGCAGCAGCTCGTTGTATTCCTTGCACATGGAATCACAGAATTGTCAAGGCTGGAAAAGCCCTCCCAGACCATTCCCAGCACTGCCAGTCCCATCTCTAACCCCGTGCCCAGGTGCCACATCCACAGGGATTTGTATTCCCATCAGGAATGGGGACTCCACCACTGTGCCAGGCTGGGCAAGCCTTTCCATGGAGAAATATTCCCTGTATCCAATCTCAGCCTCCTTCCCTTTGTTCGGGACAGGACATGGAGCATGGGAAGCAACAGCTGGATCTGCCCCTCAGTGCTCACCTGGGCTGGTCCCACCTTCAGAGCAGGGTGATTCCTGTCACATCTAATGGAGGTATTGCAATAGGCAGGATATTAAAATAATAATAAATAAGAAATGCTTACACAGCCAGGTTCAGATTCTCCTTAACCCAGCAGAAAAACCCACACTGATTTCCCAAGCAAAGGGGAGAAACCCCAAGTTACTAAAAATGAGTTTAGGTGAGTGAGGGCGTTTTATCTTTCCTTTTTTGCAACGTTGGTGGCTGATCCTGGCAGGGATTTCTCCATTTGAAACGCAGGGAAGAGTTAATTTTCTCAGTTTGGAACATCTATCTGTCATGTGTGGCTGCTCTGTAATTATGACTTTTTCTGCTTCTTAGAAAAAGGTTATTACAAGAGCCTTTTAATCTAAAAGGCCAATTATATTAAAACAGTGGCTTCCATACTTAGATCCCCCTTTACACACACGCTATTGTGTTTGGGATAAATTTAGCAAATTATAGGGAAGCTTTGCTTAGTGGGAGCTTCAAAATACGATCCGTGCTTGCATGGGTGTGAGGAGCCCTGAGAAAATCAGCTCTGTTATTTACTGAGTGCGGCCAGGAGCCCTGGCCACGCTCAGATTTGGGGGCTCATCCAGGACTGGGGGCTCAGGACGTCTCTTCTGCACTGCTGAGTGTTGGAAAGGCTGCTGGCTGCGGGTTTGGGAGATGCTGGGATGCAGGAGAAGCGGAATTTGTGGCTGCTGGGTTCAGGCAAGGTCTGCAAGCCGCGGGGAAAGCACCCAAAATGCTCATCCAAGCGCTGCCTGCTGCGGATCGTCTCAGCGAGGCACGAAACCCACGGCAATCCCCAGCCTTGCAAGGGCTCCCTGCTGAAATCCCACCCAGGAGGAGCGGGCGGAAAACTTCTAAATCACCGTCTGCAAGGGGAAATGCTTCCTTCCCAATAAAATAATGGTGTTTTCCCTGAGCTGGGATCTTCTGTGAGGGATAATTGGCTTGAAGGACAGCAGTGAAAGGGGTGGGGTTCCAGAGCATCTCCTGGGTGCTGGGAATTGATTCCAAGCACAGCTCCTTGGGAAGTGGGTGGTGCACGCACCATTCCCGGGGTACTACAGAGAGAGAATGGGAATTTCACAGGAAATTTAGGAGTACATCCTCCTGCAGTCCTGAGAGCTCTGTCAGCTTCTAAAGACACTTTCTCAGACTGTGGTGGGTCATTTGGTAGAATCCCAGAATTCCAGATTGGTTTGGGTGGGAAGAGACCTTGATTATCCCATTCCACCCCCTGCCACGGGCAGGGACACCCTCCACCATCCCACGGTGCTCCAAGCCCCGTCCATCCCGGCCTTGGACACTTCCAGGGATCCAGGGGCAGCTACAGCTTCTCTGGACCACAGTTTGGGCCTGTTTTATCCCTTTTACCTGGAGAAGAGACCAATCCCTGCCTGGCTCCAACCAGGGACCCGGAGCAGGGTCCAGGTTATCCCATGGAATCCACCACCCTGCTTCCCTCAGGAATCCCCTGGGCCATGCCAGATTCTCTGGGGACACAGAGAACTGAACCCCTTTGGTTGTCTGGGAAGCTTTAGGAGATCACACAGCACAGCTCAGGCTGCTTTATTAACACTGTGCTCATTATTATGGTCAGAAAGGAAATTGCAATGTGTGAATTCAAAGGCTTTGGGTGAGCTGACAGATGATTTTAATTTAGAATCACAGCTTTAGAGTCTGGAGCCCCAGAATTGCCTCCCTGTGCCTTTACCAATGTTGCTGGTGCTGGGTAAAAGGTTCGCTGCCTACATCTTTTAGTTATGCATTTATTTAATCTCGCCCCAGCCAGGGAGGCGTTTTAAGATTAAAATATTCCTTATCCTCCAAAGTTGTGATAAATATTGATGCAGCATTTCAAACAGGCCTCGCTGTGCTCAGGCAGGTCCGGGTGAGGGCTGGAAAGCAGCCAGGACTGCCTTGGAACACTTCAATAAAAAATCAGTGGATGCTGCAGAGGGTGAAGGTGAATGGTGAGCACAGGCTGAGTATCCAGTGAGTATCCAGTGAGCATTCCCAGCAGGCAGGAAAGGCTCCATGCAAATTCTTATTCATTTACATCAGTCCTGTGAATTGGTTTTACAAGATCAAATGGAAATATTGGAAAATGGGAGATACCATAATCTCAGTAGCAAGCCCAAGGCTTTTGTTTCTGATAAATGGACAAGCCCCTTTAAGCCTGGTAATTAATCTGATGGATCTTTTCAATTTGATCAGCCCCTTCTGTGACATTATTCTTTAATCTGCACGGCTCCAGCTTTCATCAAAAACAAACCCAGTGACAATGAGGTAAAACTGCTCAAAATGCAGCCCTCAATGTCTGCTGCTCGGGCAGATCTCTGGAATTGCTTTTCCATGGAAAGCAGCGTCCCTGGAGGTGTCAGAGCTCCTGGAGACTTTAATCAGGGGCTTTACAACTTCCTATAAACCTTGTGTCAGGAGAGAAGGACTTGGTGATGGTCAGGATTTTTGGGAAGTGTCTGTTTTTCTTGCAGCTCTTGTTGCTCAATGAAATTATGGCTGGGGAGGCAGTGGGGGTGACACATTTACTGCTTTCTACAAAGGACATTTGTGGCCCAGAGAAGCTGTGGCTGCCCCATCCCTGGGAATGCCGGGGCTTGGAGCAACCTGGGACAGTGGAAGGTGTCCCTGCCCATGGCAGGGATGGGGTTTAAGGTCCCCTCCATCCCAAACCATTCTGGGATTTTTGAATTCCATACAGGCATTCAAGCTGGAAACACCAGAGCTGAAATTCAGGGCTCCATATTTCAGGCTGGAGGTGATGCCATGAGAATTTACAGGCAACCATCAAAGCAGAAGAGGAAAGACAGGAATCCGTGCTTTGAAATTGCTTCCAGGGCAGGATTTATTGGCATTTTTTATGAGGGAAGCTGTAAAGTTTTTAAGAAGCAGTGGTTCAGTGATTCATGGAGCCTTTCATGGCCGAAAACAGGGTTTGTGCTTCTTCCTCTCATCAGCCGGGCTCAGGTGATGAATTAAGTCACTCCTGATCTCCCTTTTTTGGGATGAATCCTGAATTTCTGCTCCCCTGCTTGGGATGTGATGGCAGTGGTGGTACAGGGAGGAGCAGGGTGGCTGTCCCCAAATGTCCTGGCAATGCTGACAGTCACTGAGGCCACCTGGGGCTGCACCAGGAGCTGATGGAAGCAAATTAAGCTCCTGCGTCAATTAAATTAGGGCCACCTTAATTCTGAAAAAGGCTGTCTACACCAGGCTTTAATGAAGTTTAACTAATCCACTTTAGGAATTAATTCAGATGAGTTCTCTGATGCCCCCAGGTACCAGGCTGGGAGGAAGGAAGGACAAGGACGTTCCATGGCGGGCTGGGTTAAGTGAGAGGCCTTGGTGTTGGAGGTGATGCCAGGGCTGCCTGCAGGCCTCAGAAAAGCCAAAACCCCCTCAGAACACCATGACAGCTTTTCCTGGGAATTCTTCTCACTGACCAACTGCATTTATAGGGGAAAAGGAGCAAAATTTCCCTCAGACCACATCCCTGTGTCACCCTGGACGTGACACTCGCACCGGGGATGGCCCAGCACTGTGAGGCCAAACACACCTTTCTTCTCCTTTCTGCTTTTTGCTTTCTCCCTTCTTTATTTTTTTTTAATTTTTTTTCCCTAAATGCCAGACAGGAAATGTCTTGATGTAATATTTAACATGGGGGCCTGGGGGACTCGGCATGATTGAAGACAGGATCTTCATTTTGACAGCTTAATGCATTTTACATTACGAGGCCGCCGCATCCTCCGATTTATGCCGAGTGATCCCGGGCTGTGTCTCCTTCCCCGAGTCCTTGCCTGACATCCAAACCCTGTCCCTTTGCCCTCCTGACCCTTTTCCTTTATGAGCTTCTGGTTGCCTCAGATCTCTCAGGGTTTTGCTGGGTGTAATCTGGTGATAAAGAGGAGCAGAAAAGCCAGGTTTCCCCGATAATTCCTCGTGTGACATCTGGTTACAGGATTATTGTGGAAAAAGCCTTGGGATGGAGGGGATTAACCTCATCCATGCTTTGATACGGGCAGTGAGGCATCGACTGAGTGTGGTTTGGGGTTCTGGTCAGATCCTTTGGAGATAATAATGGTAATAATGGGAAAGTTCTCTCACTAAGAGGAATTTGGGGCTGCAAGGACTGCAGTACTTGCAAAGTGTTTGCTCAACAGTTAGAGAAGAGGAGAAAAGAATTAAATCTCTGGGTCTATAATGAGAATTTAATGAATTTAGGCTAATTTGGCTCATTATTAGGGTCTGCTGGGTGTAGACATTACACACCTCCATGGCCTTACCTCTATGTGTATCTCAGCCTTTGTGTAAGGGCTGCTCACTCTCAGTGTGACAAAACAAGCCCCCAAATTCAGCTTATAGCAAAATCCTAAAATTGTGTTTTAAGCCACCTTTAGCCTAAATCATACTCTGAGCCATTCAAACCTGTCTGTTTGCCTACTGCAGGAATATTTTGGTGTGGGAAGTGATGGTCAGGGTGAGAGAACTGCCAAAAATTTGCTGGTTTGTAGTGCCTTGGGTTTTTTTTTTTTTTTTTTTTCTTTTTTTCCATGAAGACAACCCAGCTTGGGGATTTTGGAGCTGCTGGAGGCAGAAAAGC
This sequence comes from Prinia subflava, assembly GCF_021018805.1. Classification (NCBI taxonomy): domain Eukaryota; kingdom Metazoa; phylum Chordata; class Aves; order Passeriformes; family Cisticolidae; genus Prinia; species Prinia subflava. The sequence goes on along the minus strand of NC_086252.1, from coordinate 37,567,717 downwards.
CACACACATCTGGCTGCCTGCGATGTGCCTGCAATCTGTGAGCAGGCTCTGAGCCCCCCAGCCCTGTCCCCTGCACAAAGGCACCAGTGATAAGCAGCTGCTGCTGCACAAGGACCTGGAGCAGGAAAAAAAAATGTCCCCGCAATCCTCGATGAATAAATCCAATATATTCCGTATAAATCTCTTGTTATAGCCTGTTTTATTGAACCAACTGGAATGTTTCTCCTCTGGAGAGACCATGGAGAGCCTTATTTATTATCACTGCAGTACGAGGGCCTCCCTGTGCCTTTGTCCGCTTTATCTCGCTTGTCACTGTGCTGCTCCAGGCCGCGGTTCAGGGACCTTCATCACTCAGGAACAAAACCTTTGTTCCTCAAAAATGGGAGGCACCAGCTGTGCTGGGTTTTCCTGGGAAGGGGGTGTCTCATGGGGATTGCTGGGGGTGGTGCTGGCAGCAGGGGGATGGCGGTGTCACCTCCAGGTGGAGGGATTGGACCCAGGATTGTCATCCCACAGCTGGGGCTGGGGAAGGAGAGCTCATCCCTAGTGCTCTGTCTCTAAAACCCCAAATCTCACCATTCCCAGGGAATCCTGGTCTGTCTGACCACTGAGAGGGTGGAATCACCATCCCTGGAACAGTTCAGCCAGTGTGTGAATGCAGGGCCCGGGGACGTGGGGTGACCTTGGAGTGGCTGGACTCGATGGCATTTCCAGCCTCAGTTATTCCATGGTTCCCTCTGGAGCAGCTTAAGCACCCAGGGAATGGAGCTTTTGTCTCCTCCTGGATGTCCAAAGTGAGTTTTTCCTGCACAGCCTCCAAAGGGAGGACAGTGTGTGACCCGGGAACACCAGGTTGGCAGAAATCCTCTGCCTCCTGGTGAGGTGAATCTTCCCAGGAAGATCTGGGAGTCAAGAATTATCCAACAATTATCCCTCTGTCGGACAGACCCAGCTTTCCAGAGGATCTTCCCCTCCAGGGTCTGGCACAGGCACACAGGAGGGGACTGGTTCCAGTTAAAGCCTCCAGCACCTCCAGCCTTGGAGTTGGGAAAGAATTCAAATCTGGGATTAGCAAGTGAAATGGGAAAGAGAGACCCCCCCAAAATCCACGTTTTCCTGCCCATCTGTGTCCTTGCTGAGCACTGCTGACCCAAACCTCGCTGGAATTCCACATCCCCTTTGCAGGGAGCACTGGGGATGCTGTGGGCGTCAGCATTCCCACCACAGAGCGGATTTTATCTCCCTCATCTGCTCGTCCTTCAGGAGGCACAGCAAGGAGTGTCAGGGACTGGGAAACACGGCACTGCCTCTGGCTGTGCTGCTGAACATGATGAGCACAGCAAAACCGGCACTGACAGTCAAAAGCTTTCACCTGATGATGCAAAGGTGCAAGGTCCTGGTGTAATAAGGCAAAATAATGAGGCAAAAATTAATATTACAGCCCTTAATAAGGCAAAAAATGATATTACAGCGCCCCGGTTCTCCAGTGTTTTTCCAGAAATCCATGCTGGACGTTGTTCTGAGAGCACAGCCTGGGAATATGACTGGAGACAGACACTTGCTCCAGCTTTATATTAAGTTTCCAGCAAACTGAGGGAATATCAGCCTGTCTGACCCAATATTATGTTGATTGCCAAGTAATTACATTTGTTATTTGCAGGATCTGTAGTAAATCGAGTTGTGGCAGTTATGGGGATGCTTCACAGAAGCAATTTCAGAGATCATTAAATATATCTTCCATTGGTTACACATCACATTAACCCCTGCAGCGCCTCCAGACACACGACATCCCTTCAGCAAAGAGGCAGTTTGATGGGATTAGATGCCAAAGGCAATCCAGTGGAGATAAATTCCGGAAATTCATGCAATTACTGCTGGCAGAGGTCTGGTGTTCACTAGAAGGACACAAAGTTTGTGCCAGGCTCAAACTCCAGGTAATCTAATGCTCGTGTGGGGTGAACTCTGCAAGGATGAGGAGCCTGGGAAGGTTTTTCCATCATATCCCATCCCAGGATTCACCTCCCTGCCTCAAAGGCAGCAGCAAGAGGGGTGAAAAATAACATTTTTTGCTCTCCACCAGCTCCCTCCCTAACTCAACACATTTCTGCTGTCTGTTCAGATTTTAAGATGATTTAAAAATACCCAGGGTGCATTCAGAGGGCAGGGGGGGAGCGTGAACCGGTGTTTCCTGCAATAAGGGGAAGTTTGCTGACCACCAAACCTCGGTGCAGGAGCCTGCCCTGCTCCACAGGCGCTGCTGCTTCCTCCTGCCACTCCTAGAGGGCTTTTCCAACCTAAACCATTCAGTAATTTCATGATATCCATGTGACAAATATTCAAAGTCTCACTCCGTGCATGAGTGTAAAGCATTGGGGTCTAAACCACCATCAGGCAGTGCTGGAAACCCTGGAGGAGAAATTCTCCTAAGATCAGCTTTGTTCAGGCTGATCTAATTCAGCTCTGGTCTAAGGCAGGGTTTAATGTGATAACACAATTTTGGCCCATCCTCGAGACGTGCTGGGCCTTGCTGGGCTCTGGCTGCCTCAGGAGTTGTTTTTATTGTTGGGTGCCAGTTTAATCCCCGCTCTCATCAATTGCTGCAGTAGAAATGGGATGAGCAGCTTTTTCCTCAGGTCTAATAAATGTGCCCTGGGATTCCCACCGGCTGCTGGAGCGGGAATGGTGGCTCATGAATTTCCAGGAGATGGACATGGCTCTGCCAGGCCGAAATTATTGCACCCAGGCCTTGGGGTGCCCAGGAACATCTCTCCGGTGGCTCTGGTTATTCCATCCTCACTCCTTTGTCCATCATTCCCACCACCTCCTTGTGCTGTGAATCCCCAATGGCCACAGCAGGCAGGGTTTTCCACCTCCAAATTAACCCAGACCATGTCTGCTGCCTGCCAGAATGAAAACAATGTCACTGGGCACATTCCTGGGAATTTTTCAGCTCTCTAATGAGGTTTTTTGGTGCTGTTGGTGACCCCCAGTCTGTGCCAGGGCCGTGTGTGGCAGCAGCTCCTTCCCTTCCCCAGGCTGGGCGAGGGATGCCCAGCTCCCTGTGTCACAACCCGGCAATGCCATCCATCCTAGCAACACAAACAGAGCTAAAAACACCCAGAAATATCTTCCTTCCCCACTGCAGAGCCTCAGCCTGCTGCTGCAAGGGGAACCCCTGCCCTGGAGACCTGAAATGCCACAGAAAATGCAAAAAAAAGAAAAGGAAATGGGGAACAGGCATCGCATTTTCCTCAGTTTGCTCAGCTCAGTTTTTGGCAAAACCTCAGGTGTCTCACACCTCCAGCTCTGAGGTATTTGCCAGCCTTTAGGCTGTAAAAATATTCCCCAAACCTGCCAAGTTTTGCCCACCCCCAGCTCTGGGTGCTGGGGTTGGGCACAGCTGGGTGCTGAACACGCAGAAATTATTTTGATGTTCCCTTTCACCTTCTTTCACATCTGGGCTGGGTTTCTGCAGCTGAGAGGTTCCTGGATTAGTCACAGAGCAAGATTTAAAGGGAAAAACCTCTCACAACCATCATTAACTGTATCTGAAAACAGGAGTTTTGGAGATCGGGGCATAAAGCAGATTTTAGAGATGCTCTGCACGATAAAGTCCAGCTTTAAACACTTGCTGGGAGAGAAGGGCTTAAAGGAAATATTAAATTGGAGAGGAAGCAACTACAAAGACCAGCTGTTAAATCCTTATTCCTGAGACTCTTTTCCTGAGCCATGCAGAGCTGGAGCTGCCCTGTTCCATGGGACAAGGTCTGAGTGTCCAGGGAGTGCCAGTGGTGCTTTAGGGGTGCTAAATTTTGGTGTTTTCATTTTTCCTCTCCTCAAATCCAGGTTTTGATGAGCCTCTCACAGACTGCTGGACCAGAGGAAAAATCCCAGGTATAATCCCAGGTATAATCCCAGGTATAATCATGAACTTCCAGCTCTGGGGACCAGCACAGGGAGGACCTGGAGCTGCTGGAGAGAGCCCAGAGGAGCCACAGAGCTGCTGCAGGGCTGGAGCCCCTCTGAAGCCAGGCTGGGAGAGCTGGGAATGTTTCCCTGGAGAAGGGAAGGCTCCAGGGAGAGCTCAGAGCCCTGGCAGGGCCTGAAGGGGCTCCAGGAGAGCTGCAGAGGGACTGGGGACAAGGCAGGGAGGGACAGGACACAGGGAATGGCTCCCAGTGCCAGAGGGCAGGGATGGATGGGAGATTGGGATAAATCCTTCCCTGGGAGGGTGATGAGTCCAGGCAGGATGAGCTGAGCTGAATCCAGTCCTTCCTTGGCTGGGGGTGCTGGGACTCTCCTTCCTCATGGGTTTAGTGCTTTTTTTGTTGTTTTTTTTCCCTCTCTTAACTCTCCATATTAGGCATATATTTCCAATAATGTCCTTGGAAGGAGCTCTCGGTGATGGAGTGGTGTGGCTGTAATTTGCCTGCTGCTGAGTGTAGTGTTTCAATCCTCACTGAATTTGTGCCTATGATTTATGAGTTAATGCTTCCCCTTGTAAATTATATTGAAGAGAAAAAAATGAGTCTTATTTTCCCCTGTTTTTAGCAAACTTAATGTTTATGCTTTATGTGCTATCAGGAGGAATAAAGCACTCCGAGGTTTCCAGACCATGTTTTCAGCAGGTAAAATGCAATTATTCAGAGCAGGGAGCTCTATTTGATCCATGAATAGGGGAAAATGAAAAGGCATTCAAAGGCTGAGCCAAAGCCTCTTTAAATCTTCAGGAGCCTTTTTATTCCCTCGGGATTATAGAGCCACACAAAGAGGAGTGGGATCCACGTCGCTCCTCTCTCCACAGGGCTCTGCCACGGCCCGGGCTTGGATCTCACCCTTGGAAAAGGCAGCTCTGGGAGCCCCCAGCGTGCCCAGCGTTTTCCCTGTGTGTGCAGTGCACTTTTCCCATCACATTAGCTCCCGTGGGAGCAGTTGTGACATTGTGCCGGGGCTGGCGGATGTGGGAGCGGCATTCCCGCGCCTTCCCGGGAGCGTGCCGGCCTCTCCCGCCCGCCTCACCTGGCACGACCCTCCCTGTCCCCGCAGCTGCCACCTCCCATCCCGTCACCTGCCCAGGTGGGCACCAGGGATGGCAGGGCCGTGTCCTGGCAGCACCCGGAGCTGTTCCCGCTGGGATCAGGCTGCTCCGGAGGCTCCCGAGAGTGCTCCGTGCACGTTGCAGCCGCTGCATCCTCTGTGGATCACAGGAGGATCCCATTTTCCAGGAGACACCACATTTTCCCACTCACCCCACTCATTCCCAAGGGAAGGGAACACGAGGATCATGGATACAACTCCTGGCCCAGCCCAGGGCAAAGCCAACAATCCCACCCTGTCCATTCCTGGGAGTGTTGTCCCAATGCTCCCGGAGCTCCGGCAGCCTTGGGAGTGTCACCATTCCCTGAGGGAATTCAGTGCCCGGCACGCTCTGGGGGAAGAACCTTTTCCTGAAATCCATAGAATTTTAGCAGGAATGCATCGCCCCAAACTCCTTGTGCTTCATTTTCCTGAAATCCATAGAATTTTAGCAGGAATGCATCGCCCCAAACTCCTTGTGCTTCATTTCCCTTCTCCAGGAGGTGAAGGATCACCCTCAGGGTGGGTGATTCCAACATTTTGGACTGACCATGTGTGCATCCAATTTTCCTCACGGGCCTGGAGGTGTCTCCAGTCCTGTCTTCCACTGAGAAGCCCTGTGAGCTGCTGAAACCAAATATTCCATGGAAAATGGATTTGAAATGGGATGGAAAATTGGGAGCAGGGGACAAAAAGGTCAAGGGTGAGCATCTCATGCTGGAAAACAGAGCCCAGCATGGGCTGACCTGTGGGGTGACACCACTGCAAACAACTGCTCCTCCCAGATCTCACCTTTCATATTCAACATTGCCCACTTATTTCCTATTTATTTCATGTTTCATAGTAATTTACTGAGGGCAAAGAGAAAGAAAATGGCTCATTCTTTGTCAAACTACCAGGAAAGAAAAAAAAAAACCCAAACCAAAACCCCACCTTGGTGTTGGTCTGGAATCTGTCTCAGCTTAGCTCGAGTTTAATCCTCTAAAACCTTTCCTGAGTTTATGCTGGAAAACAAAATAAAATATACAACACAAGCAACATCCAGGCTTTAAACTGGAATTAAATAATTTTTTTTTTCCTTTTGCGAAGAAATGTTTTCCTTGCTGGAAGTCTTTGCTGGATCCACCAGGAATGGTTAATGGCCTCCACACAGACTTGACACATTTTCAAGGGAATTCACTGCAAAGACGGTTTGAAAAATTCCATTGAAATTGGGATATTTTTACATTTCAGTTTGCCTTCCCTGCAGCTATTTGTTTCTGGAGCTGTGTTTTTTTTTCCCTGCAAGCTCCAGGCTGGTTTTTCTGAGTGTGAGCACCAATCCATATTCCACAGAAAGGAAGAAAAAGAACATTTTTCTGATTTTCTTATCCCTCGCCAAGCTCCTTACAGGAATTTGTAGCAAGCAGATATCAACTCCGAGTGATCCTATCTTTATGTTGAATAAAAGTACTTGCAGAGCCTTAACTTTAAATATTTCCTATTTGTTTCTGTCACGTAGTTTGAGGATGGTTATAGCCTGGAGAAGGCCCTGACCTAATTCAGTCAGAGCGGAGCGGAGCCGCGCAGGAATCGGCCCCGCTGTGGCCTCGGCACAAAATCCCACAGACAGGAAAGTTTGGGGGAAAAATCCTCGTTTTAAAGAGTGTGTGTCATGAAGTTCTCGGGTGGGTTTAAACAGAAAAAACAATGGAGAGAAGGAAGTAGGGAAAATCCCAGAGGAAGGAGGTGATGGAGGGAAAGGGGAGATTAATTTGGGAGAGTTTTTCACATCATCACATCCCTGGAAGTGTCCAAGGCCAGCTTGGATGGGGCTTGGAGCAGCCTGGGATAGTGGCATGGCAAGAGTTGGAATTTTGAGATTTAAGGTCTCTTCCATCCCAAATCATTCCATGATTCCATGATTAAACCACTGAGCTCTCCCACAATTGACGTGTGAATGAAATTTAATTTTTATTCCTGCCCACATCCTCTCCCTTGCACTTCCAAATGCATTTCCAGGCTGCTGGGTCATGTTTTAGGGGACAAGACTTTGTCCCTGTACCTGTGACGTGTGAGGGGGCTCAGGGAGGAAATCTGAATTTATCCATTTCAAATTCCTGCTCCCTAACTCTTTATCCAAGGAAACAAAGCTCCCTTTGCCCAAATCCCATCCTCACACAGCCCAGTGGCAGCAGACGAGACACTTGTGCTAATTAATATTTTATGGGCTGATAGGCCTTTTTTTTTTTTTTTTTCCTCGACAGCTGGTCTTAAATAAAGACCAATTTGCAGAAGTGTTAATTAACTCTAATTACAAAGTGCATTGTAGCTGCTCCGAGGATTTCCGTCTGGAGAATGACATGGAACCGCTCAGCCCCTCGTGGCTTTTCCTAAGGATGCCGGGCACGCTCAAAATCCCAAACAAATGTAGAAAAATAGTGAAAAATAGTGAAAAATAGTGAAAATAGAGAAGATAATGAAAGCTGGAGAGGGAATTTGGACAAGGAGGGACACGATAAGGGGGAATGGCTTCCCACAGAGGGAGGGCAGGGTTAGATGGGACATTGGGAAGCAGCTCCTGGCTGTGAGGGTGGGAAGCCCTGGCAGCTTTCCCGGGTTACCTGACATTTCCCTGCCAGGCTTTTGCAGAAGGAGGAGCTGGAGAAGGAATTTTTACACAGGCAGGACAGAGGGGAATGGTTTGGAACTGAGAGGAGATTTCAGTTTGATATTGGGCAGGAATCCTCGGCTGTGACGGTGGAGAGACCCTGGAATGGACTTCCCGGAGAAGCTGTGGCTGCCCCATCCCTGCAGGTGTCCAAGGCCAGGTTGGAACAACCTGGGATGATGGAACGTGTCCCTGCCCATGGAGGGGTGGAATGGGAAGAGCTTCCAGGTCCTTCCCACCCCAAACCTTCTGTGACTCAAGGGGTATCCCCTAATTCCCCCACCACGTTCTGCTCTCCCACCACGCCAACACATCCCGGATTAACTTTCCTCTCCCGTTTCCCTGGCTGCCCATGCCGGCTCTCCTCACCCATCTCCCCGTACCCCAAACCCGCAGCGCCTCACCCCGATCCAGCCCCGCGGCGGCACCGCGGCGTTAATGAGGAGGAAATCAATTAGGAGCCGTGCCACGTGGGCAATTAGCGCTGTCGCCACAATGCCACGCGGCGGTGTCACTGCCAGCCCTCCCCTGGAGAGCTTCACAGCGCTGCCACTCCGGATGAGGATGACAATTCCACGTTCCTGCCGCTGGAAAGGGTGGGATGTCCTCCGCGCTGGCTTCAATTGGCCTGAGCAGGGCTTCATTTCCAAGTGGGGTTGTCTCAGTGCTCAAAGCTCCTGGGGAGGATGGAAAAACATCCAAAGGGATGGTTTTGTGTGGTCCTGATCAACCGTTACATGTCCCTTTAAAATCTACAAATTTATAATTTATATTGAATAATTTAGAATAATAATATTTTGTATTCGTGTGGGAAATGATGGTGATGATGATGATGATGATGATGGGTCATGGAGCAACCTGGGACAGTGGAAGGTTTCCCTGCCCATGGCAAGGGGTTTGAACTGGGTGATCTTTAAGGTTCTTTTCAAGCCAAACCACTCCAGGATTATTTCTTTTTCTTTTTCTTTTTCTTTTTCTTTTTCTTTTTCTTTTTCTTTTTCTTTTTCTTTTTCTTTTTCTTTTTCTTTTTCTTTTTCTTTTTCTTTTTCTTTTTCTTTTTCTTTTTCTTTTTCTTTTTCTTTTTCTTTTTCTCATCATCATCATCATCATCATCATTATTATTATTGTTATTATTATTATTAATATTAATATTGATATTAATATTAATATTATTAGCTTTTATACAAAGGAGCTGGGGGAAAGTCCCACTGCAGCTCCACTCGAGGCTGTGTAGTCACAGACTTTGAGCTCCTTTCCTTTTGAGCTAATTTTGGGCTACCAGCCCAAATTCTTCTCTCAGCTCCACAGGGCAGTGATGTCCTGGAAAGAAATAAAAGGACGTGCGACAATCTAGGCAAAAAATCCAGCCTGAAAGAGGACGGAGGAGAGGTTTTGGTGTGCTGAAGCATGTTTTTCCCTAAATTAATTTCCCGATAAATAGCTATATTCAGTGCTGTCAAACAGCCGCTTTAACCACCTCCACAAAACCCCCTTAGAAACAGAAAAAAAAGGCTTTTTGCAGCATTAACTCCTTCACACAAAACACCAGCACATTAATAAGCACCAGGCGTGGGGGTTCCCTATTGAGCGCTGTCCCGGCGCGCTCATCCCGAGCCCGGGATGGGGCAGGTGGGAAGGGCTCCATTCAGGGAGTGGGTGGCACAGCTCTTAATTAGCTGCTCTGCCAAAAGCAGCCTCCTTTTGTCCATATGCACACGCTGCTTTGCGACTTCCAAAGGGCAATTCAGGAACTGGGAAAGGCCTGGCAAATTAATAATAATGAGCTAATTTCCACGCCATCTGCTAATCGCTCTCCTCAGCGGCGCTTGGCTCCCGAAACAGGAGTTTTTCCCACTCTCCTTCTGTCTACCAACAGGAAATAATGACATCCAACTCGACTCTTCTGGAAGGGAGTTGCTTGGTATTTCGTGCTGCTGCATCAGCACGGAGTCATCGCACAACCTCTCGCTTCGGTTCCTTGAGGGAAAACTCTCCCCGGGGAAAGGAGGGTGGGGTGGGAAGGGTGGGGTTGATCCTTGCTCTGTCCTCCTTCCCTAAAGTGACCTTTTCTTTGTGTTTGGGGTGGATTTTTGTCCTGTGGGATGGGGGTGAGCAGAGCAGGAGTGGGCTGGGATGATGAGCAGGGTGCTGCATTTATGGGATGTAGAGGCTGTGGCCACAAATGCCAGCTGCTGATCCTAAGAGGAGCCGACTTGGCTTCCCTGGAAAGGTCAGGGCCATGGGGATGCAGCGTGTGGCTGTGCCCTGCTGAGGATGCAGGATGGGGGAGGAATTATCCAGCAGCCCTTCCCGACCCTCTGAGCCTGTGGCACTGCTGGGATAGCCAGAGAATCACGGAATTGTGGAATTCCAGACTGGTTTGGGTAGGAGGGGACCTTAAAACTCATCTGGTTCCACCCCCAACACCTTCCACTATCCCAGTTTTCTCCAGCCTGGCCTTGGACTCTTCCAGGGATGAGGCAGCCACAGCTCCTCTGGGAACCTGTGCCAGGGTCTCCCCAGCCTCACAGGGAACAATTCATTCCCAATTTCCAATCTAAATCTCTCATTCAGTTTAAAATCATTCCCCCTTGTCCAGTCTCCACCTGCCCGTGGAAAAATTCCCTTTCTGTATTTTTTAGAAGCTTCCTTTATCTGTTACAAGTGCAATGAAATGATGCCTGAACACTCCAGTGCATGGAGCATCATTCCCGTTCCCTGAGGCTCCAAAATCACCTTTTCCACATGGAGCATCATTCCCATTCCCTGAGGCTCCAAAATCACCTTTTCCTCATGGACCATCAGCTCTGAGATCAGAACTCTCCCTACTTGGGCTTGAAACTGGTTTTAGGGCTTGAGCATGACAAAATTCCTGTTGTTCCCTGAATTTCCAGGGTTTTTCTTTCCCTCCTTCTCCTTGCAGCTGCTCACTAATGGGAAGCAGGAATTGGATTTTTCCCTCCTCCCTGACTTATTGCCTGCGTGTGTTGGGAGGCTCAGGATATTACCCTGGGGACCCATGGATTGGTTAGTTGGGTTTAGATGGAATTTGGGAGAGCAGGAAACACATTTAGCTCCAATCGCCCTGGGAATGGGTCACACAGCCCGTGGAGTCATGAACCTTTCATAACAAATATATGTGGCCAGGTGTGAGGGAAAATGGATTCCATATGTCCCACATGGATCGGGCCGGGAGAAATTTCCTCGAAGCCGTAAACGGGACGTGTGTGGATTTACCCCACATCCATGTGAAATGAGGGGTAAGCCAAAACAGATCCCTCCCCCCGGTTTGGTTTGACAGGATGAGGTTTGGATTCTCTTTTGCAAACAGTTCCCAAGGCCTCCGGGCTCTCCTGGAGGCAAACCCATGGATTGAAGGATTCCCAGCGGGAGCGGCGCTGCCTTTTCCAAGGGTTGGGGCTGTGCTCTTTATTATCTGCTGGCTGTCATCATGCCAGTGGTCACACGTGGAAGGGAAGGAGGGTTTGAGGCTCTTGCAGGTTGTTCCAGCATGTAGGAGCAGATCTGGGAGCCAAACTGGGAGCAGGAGGATACGGCTGTGGGAGCTGTGCAGCTCTATCCATGAAAAAGAGGGAAATTCCAACGGTTATTGTGCTTCCAAGCTCAAATTTTCCCAGCAAATATCACCTGCAGCACCAGAATGAGAGCAGGGCATGATCTGCATCCATGTGGGATGAGCTCCTGCTTGGCAGGTTTGGGATGTGGGCAGAGGGGAACAGCAAATCCCAGCTCCAAGCAAAGCCTGGATCTATGGAATTGCTGAGGGCTGGCTGGGCATGGGACATGCCATGGAGGGGACACAGGCTGCAGGGTGGCACAGCTGAGGGTGGCACTGAGGACAGAGCCTGGCACTTCCCAGAGTGATCCCAGGACTCTCCTGAGCCAGGAGGGGCCTTTTCCAGCCCAACCCCTGGACCGGGGATGCTCAAAATCTCATGGAGAAGCAAAATCTCCATGGAAATGGAACCCAGGCTGGATGCAAGTTGGTGAGGGCTGAGATGTTCCAGGGGAATTCAGCCAGGCTCTCCATGAGACAAAGGCAGAAAACAGTGGTTGAAACTGCTGTGAGTGCCCAAAAAATTAAATTGGGATGGGCCAGCAGCACTTCCCATTCTGTGGATGCTGCTGCTGGAGGGCGAGCGAATGGCAGGGGAGAAGCCATGGATATAGGAATAACCTCGTGGAAAGATAGCTGGGAACAAACTGTGGCACTGCTGGATTTAATTAATGTTTTAATGAATAAGCACCAGCTTTTCTCTGCAATGAGGTAACTGCAGAGAAGAAAGCAGATTTGTAAATAACATCTGAGCAACTGGACATGATAACCTTAAAGGGCCTTTCCAGTCTAAAGGATTTTAAGGTTCTGTGACTAAAATCTTCTCCCCAGCCAGCAGCAGGTCTGGACCACACCACAGTGATTCTGTTTGTCCAAGGATCTCAGAAAGCCCAGGGAAGAGAGATCATGGAATTCCAGACTGGTTTGGGCTGGAGTGGACCCTAAAGCTCATCTCATTCCACTCCTGCCATGGGCAGGGACATCTTCCACCATCCCTGGGTGCTCCAACCGGGCCTTGGGCACTGCCAGGGATCCAGGGACAGCCACAGCTGCTCTGGGCACCTGTGCCAGGGCTTCCCCTCCCTCCCAGCCAGGAATTCCTTCCTAATCACAAATCTGCCCCTGCCCTGTCAGTGTGAATCCATCCCCCTTGTCCTGCCACTCCATGCCCTTGGCAAAACCTTGTTTCACATTTCTTTTAGCTCTCACAAGTGGCTTTTTTTGTGCTTTTCTTTTCCTCTGCCCCAGGAGGGGTCTGGATGCAGATCCAGATGTTAAAGTGCTCCAGATGTGCTGTGCTCACCTGCAGCTGGGACCCCATGGAGTGATAACATCGTTCCCAGTGACCTCCTGAGGAGCAATAAGGGCTTGGACATTTCCCTTGGGAAAGAAGGAACAATGCCAGAGGAAAAAAATAAAGGCTGAGTATAAAGTGGTTTCAGGAAAAGGTTATTGACTCACAATTGTCCTGAGGGCTCAGGGCAGGGGGAGGAAGTTTGGGCTCCCCAGGGGCTCTGCTTGTCCAGCCCAGCCCCCCCCACTGGAACCTGATGCTGGGAAAAACTGGGATTGGGAGGGACCCCACTCTCAGCATCTGCTGCGTGTGCAAACCTCACAGTATTTATTTTTGATGTTATTGCCTTAATTAGTGTAGGATTTCCCTGTTCTGGGCACAATCTGCCCTCCAGCAGGGAATTCCAAGAGCTGGCTGTGAAACACTCGCAGCATCCAGCAATTCCAGCAATGCTTCACTCGCCCAGGGAGCTGCCCAGAGAAGGAATTAGGGAATTGTTTAGGTTGGAAAAGACCTCCAAGATTATCAAGTCCAACTTCTTCCCCAGCTCTGTCAAGGCCACCACTGAGCTGTGTCCCCAAGTGCCACATCCACATGGATTTTAAACTCTATGGAATTTATGCATAAAAGTGACACCAGCTGCACTCCAGGGGCTGAATTCCCACTGCTTGGCACTAAATAAATTACAGAAAAATATGGGAATAACCTCATGGAATTTATCTTTAAGGAACCAACAATGGGCACGGAGCCTGAACCAGTCGCAGGCAGGGACTGGGATGCTGGACCAGAGAATCCCAAACTGGTTTGGGTGGGAAGGGATCCTAAAGCTCATCCTGTTCCTACCACACCATGGCAGGGACAACTTCCACTATCCCAGGGTGCTCCAGCCTGGCTTGGGAACTTCCAGGGCTCCAGGGGCAGCCACAGCTGCTCTGGGCACCCTGTGCCAGGGCCTGCCCACCCTCCCAGCCAGGAATTCCTTCCCAATATCCCACCCAAACCCATCCTCCTGCAGCCCTGCTTTTCTGATTGTATTTATTATTCAATTTAAAAGGGAAAACAGTCTCTCTGCTGGTCAGAGCAGCCCATGTGATGTGGAAATATTCCCAACATTCCTGCAAAATGTACTCTTCACCCTGGGCTGCATCTCCCGCTCAGATCCCGACGGCGCCTTTGTCAGCGAAGGCTTTGCTTGGAGCTTGGCAAGGAATTTTCCAAATTTTTCCTGCTGAAACCCATGGGACAGGAATGTCTTGGATAATTTGTTTTCCAGGGCAGGATCTCCAAGTGGATCAGAAAATATCTCTGAGGGGAAAGCACCGGGGCTGAGCCCAGGGAAAGCCACTCCAGGCCCCTTCCCAGCACCGTGGGCTCTTCCCTGATCTCTCCAATTCCAGTGATCCCAGCCAGTTGCAAGAGGGAAATAAACAGATGGGAGAGTTTTTCCACAGAAATGCAAATAGGTTGTAAAAATGTCTGCAAAAATCTAAATACTCGTGGAGAACGTGCCAGTTGGGATGAATATTTTGACAAGGAAAAAAGAAAGAAAGAGGGAGAAGTTAAATGATGTCAGAAGGGATTGTTTGGGTTTCCCTGATAAAATCTTGCAGCAAGAGCTAAAGTTTATTTAATTAAGGCTTTGCACCCTATTTAATAATATAAACGTCTATACAGAACTAAATGCACAAGTCAAATTGAAATGGGCCTCAATGCTGATAAATTCATTTATTTCTTTAATATAAACTGGGGTTTTCTGGGGAGGAGAGGATTGATTTTTGCAGAAAACATGGTCATGAAGCTCTGGAGTGTTGTCGCCCAAAGAAAGGGAATGTCCACAAACCACAAACAAAAACCCACAGAAAAACAACCCCCCCAAAAAAACCAAGCCCCCCCCACCCAGAAAAACAACTCCTCCACCACAAACCAAAACCAAAACCAAAACCAAAACCAAAACCAAAACCAAAACCAAAACCAAAACCAAAACCAAAACCAAAACCAAAACCAAACCCAAAACCAAAACCAAAACCAAACCCAAACCCAAACCCAAAACCAAAACCAAAACCAAAACCAAAACCAAACAACCCCCCCAAAAAACCCTACATAAAATAAAATAAAATAAAATAAAATAAAATAAAATAAAATAAAATAAAATAAAATAAAATAAAATAAAATAAAATAAAATAAAATAAAATAAAATAAAATAAAATAAAATAAAATAAAATAAAATAAAATAAAATAAAATAAAATAAAATAAAATAAAACAAAACAAACTAAACCCACTCATTCCAGGGGAAGAGTCAAAACAATTATTAGCACAGATTTCCAAGTGATTATGTCCCGAGGTGACACGGCATGTCGGGCAGAGCCATGTCACAGCTGAGCCATCCCCTGCTACCACTAATGGGAGGTGGCAGCCCCTGAGCCGGGCTGGGGACAGGGCTCTGCCCACCCTGGGGACAAGCAGGGACCTGGGGGGGCTCATCCCATGGAATTTCACACAGCAGCTTTTCCTGGTGGCACTTGGAGCTGCAGCTGCACTTTGGGATGTGTGTGTGTGTGTAAATCCCAATTAAAACAATCGTGAGGGAGAGAAATAAATAAAAAGTGGAATTAAAAGAAGTGGAAGTGCAGCCAATCGCATTTGAAGGCCCAATTTTGCCCTTTTTGGTGGTGTGGGCAGCTGGTGCAGCACCCCAGGGCTGCTGGCATGATCCACATCCCAAAATCCCACCCTGAGCCCCGGCAGGACTTTAGGAAAGGGGGAATCACATGAAAGAAAGTGTAAGAATTAAACCGGGAAAGCTTTTCCAGCGGCAGAATATCGGGAGGACTCAAATCCCTGCTCTGTGCGTGGAGTCACAGCAAGAACGATGCCAGGAGAGCCCGATGCGACGGCAGCTCTGGGCACCGGGGCTTTCATTCCGAGCAGGAACAATGAATTTGCATCCTAGGAAACAAACGCACTCCACATGCCCCGAAACAAATAAATGGAGATATTCCTTTCTTCCACAGCCAGGAATCTTAATCTTGCTGATAAACAAAGCAGAGGGAAAAAAAATAAAAGTCTCTGAATGTTTTCTGTGTTTTCTTTAGACAGAGACCTGAATGCTGAGGAGAAAATAAAGTGAGCTTTGTGCAAGGAGAGCTGGTGACAAAGGCAGGGCTTTCACTCTGGGGGCTGAGATGGTTTTTCTCCTTCCAGCTTTTGGTTTTTCTGCTGGAAAAGCAGCTGGTGGGACAGGGTGGGATGTCCCCAGGGGTGAGGGGAGCTTGGAGGTGTCTGCACCCCCAAAATCCACCCAAAGGAATCCATCCAGCCCTGTCCCCACCATCCAGCAAAGCACCCAAACCAGTGAAGTTAGGACATCACGTCTGTTGTTGTTTTCCTCTCATTCCCGCATTTTTCTTGAAGCCAGGAAAAATTTCTTTGCTGAAAGGATGGCTGGGCTTTGGCACAGAAGTCTCCATGCCTGAAAGTGCCCAAAAACCCTGTGGATGTGGCACTGCCTGCAGCATCCCAGGAAAAATCTCCTCAGCTCTCACCAAGATTTTGTTTCCCTCCTATTGGCAGGTGGTTTTCACTTTTCCTTGTCCCTATCTCCCCAAATGAAATTCTTCCTTGTTTTTCGTAATTCCTTAATACTGAGCTATTTCCACCTTCGGTGGTTTTTAGCCCTTTTGATTCTTACTTTTGTCATGTCATTTTGGGCAGGATGCCACCCACCTTCTGCCGAGCTCTGATTTGTAATTACAGGGTCAGAAGTTCATCTTCCTCCAATTGCTCTTCCCTTTGAAATTCCAGCTGAATTATCCAATTTCTTGACCCGGCAAAAGGAAGGTGCCCGCCTAATTATGATCCTATTTCACTTCCCCGAGATCCTTTGGCCCTCATTATTAGGAACAACAATTTCTACAGTTCCTGTCTCAAGTCTAAAGTCCTCTCTCAAGTCTAAAATCCTTTAGCAACTTTTTCCTTCAGGAGAGAAGGTTAAAACCAAGTGAGATCTGAGCTGCCCCAGCTCAGGGACAACCCAGTGGTTTTTCTTTCCCACCACCATAAAAAGGGAAGACTAAACCCCTTTCTAATGGAATAAACTTGAATTCTCTCCAAGAAAAGCCTCCATCAAGGGGAACAGATTGCTCCCAAGCTCCTGCGCAAAGCCTGCCTGGATTGCGGCAGAGACAGAAATTCCTGGACTGCTGCTCAGGCTTTAATCAGGCACAAACCCCGCTGAACTCGCTGGGAATTTGGAGCCTCAGCTTTGGCCCAGCGCTTGCTGGTGGCTGCAGATCCCTCCTGCCCCGGGCTGTGCTGCTGGGAGCTTTCCCTGCCGCTCTCCCGCCGCAGGACGCGGTGCTGCAGCTTGCAATCAGCCGCATTAAGGTGCTCCATGCCAAATTATCGCCTTATTAATTAAAACACAAACTGTTCTGCTGCTGCTCCTCATGCAGTCAAAGAAGAGCTTGGATTTTTCCCCCTGCACATCCCAGCTCAGCCTCCTGCTCCAAGGACCTGGATTTTCTGCCTGGTTCCATCGTTGGATTACAGGAGCTGCTTGGTGTCCCCTCACCCTGAGGGGGGACAGACCCACCAGGCTGGGCCAAGGTCACCTGAGAGTGGCACTCTCCATCAAGCTGGAACCCAAGAAAATAGGAATATTCTCTGTTTGGACAGGTGCAATAAATTAATCTCACATCTGGCTGAGCTCAGGCCGGGGCTCCGTCAGGCAGGGCCATCCATCAGCGCTGCAAGCGCGGCATTCCAGGGTCAGCAGAGGCAGGAGCTGCCCCAGCCCCCTGCCAGCCCTTCTCCAACAGCTCATTTCCAGCCCCACAGAGCCAGGAATGCCACCCCCAGGAAGATCCTGGCGTGTGGTGGATGGGAAAACCTCAGCTGACCTTGGGCATGGTGGGATGAGGACAGGTGGGACCCTGCTCCAGGATGGGAATGCCCCAGGATGGTCAGGATGGGAATGAATGCCCCAGGATGGGAATGAATGCCCCAGGATGGGAATGAATGCCCCAGGATGGGAATGAATGCTCCAGGATGGGAATGAATGCCCCAGGATGGGAATGAATGCTCCAGGATAGGAATGAATGCCCCAGGATGGTCAGGATGGGAATGAATGCCCCAGGATGGGAATGAATGCTCCAGGATGGGAATGAATGCCCCAGGATGGGAATGAATGCTCCAGGATAGGAATGAATGCCCCAGGATGGTCAGGGTGGGAATGAATGCCCCAGGATGGGAATGAATGCTCCAGGATGGTCAGGATGGGAATGAATGCCCCAGGATGGGAATGAAAGCCCCAGGATGGGAACGAATGTCCCAGGATGGCCAGGATGGGAATGAATGCCCCAGGATGGTCAGGATGGGAATGAAGCCCCAGGATGGCCAGGATGGGAATGAATGCCCCAGGATGGTCAGGATGGGAATGCCCCAGGATGGTCAGGATGGGAATGAAGCCCCAGGATGGCCAGGATGGGAATGAATGCCCCAGGATGGCCAGGATGGGAATGAATGCCCCAGGATGGGAATGAATGCCCCAGGATGGTCAGGCAGGGAATGAATGCCTCAGGATGGTCAGGATGGGAATTTCCCTGGGATAATTGGTGGCTGGAGCTTTCCTCCAACCCATCCTTCCAGCTGGAGGCTCCAGCCTCTGCAATTCCAGCCCATGCCAAGCCAAGGCTGAAGCTGCTTTGCAGAAAGAGCTGAGGAACACATTGAATCCCCCAGAGCCCAAGGGAGCCAACACCTGCAGGAGAGAGGCAGCTCAGGGGAGATTTTTAGTTAAAAACCCCAAAAGCACAACCCCTGATGAAGCGATCCCACCACCACCCTCCCTCTGTCTCACTGGAATTTGGCTCCAAAGGCTTTTTCCTCCCTAAAATCAGGAGAGAAGAGAGGGTTAAAAACGCTCTCCTTGGATTTTCACAGCCACTTTCAGGACTGCAAACTGCTTTGGGAACGTGGGTTTGAACATGTGCTTATCATCAGCTGTGACCTCGTGCAGGCCCAGATAAAAACCCCGAGCAAAAGTGCCCTGACCTTTAATTCTCCACCAGAGCCTGCAGTGCTGAGTAATTGCTCTCCAAGCCCGAGGTCTTCAGGGAGGTAGGAGCCAGATTCCTTCCTCTCTGCAATCATGGCAAGGAAAAAGGAACAAACAAACAAACAGGAAAGCTGCTCCCAGCTGGAGCACAGGCCCGGAGGGGGGAATCCAGGAGGTTATTTAAAGCTTGGAGAGGTTCCACCTTCCAGCCACGCTTGCGGGAGGGGAAGCCAGGCCAGTTATTATTAGCTGGAGTGGATTGAGCTGGGATATTGCAGGATATCGCCAGGATATCCCCATGGGAGTGGCTGTTCCTGCACTTACAAGGCTGTGAGGAGGCTGAGGGATGCTTCTGGTGGGGTCCAGGCTCAAATCAGGTCGTGAAACAGCTGCTGAAGCTTGAGGAGCATCACCAGTTAAAAAAACATCTCACTGAGGATCTGGTCGCTCAGCAGAGGTTCAGATCCCTAAGAGAAGCCCTTTGTGCACAATTATTTCTATGCCGTTGTTAATTTGGGCTTCTCAGTGGTCTCTCTTAATTCTGCTGATCACACAACGTTAATGGAAGGGATGGATCCCCAAAGTGCTGAAAAACCAGAGCAGCCAAGAATTGTTCCAAAGATCTCATTTTCTTCCCATGGTGTCTCCCAAAGGCTGGCACTGGACCAGAGCAGCACATGGAATTGTGGAGGATGCCTGGAGAGGGGAAGGCTCCAGGGAGAGCTCAGAGCCCCTGGCAGGGCCTGAAGGGGCTCCAGGAGAGCTGCAGAGGGACTGGGGACAAGGGCTGGAGGGACAGGACACAGGGAATGGCTCCCAGTGCCAGAGGGCAGGGCTGGGTGGGAGATTGGGCAGGGATTCCTGGCTGGGCTGGAATTCCCAGAGCAGCTGTGGCTGCCCCTGGAGCCCTGGCAGTGCCCAGGCCAGGCTGGAGCAGCCTGGGGCAGTGGAAGGTGTCCCTGCCATGGGAAAGAGCTGGAATGAGATGAACTTTAAGGTCTCTTCCAACCCAAACCATTCTGGGATTCCATGAAGCGCCTGGAGCTGAATCCCAGTCCCCACCCAGCCCCATTCCCTCCATGGGGGTGGCAGGGCCCATTTGGGTTTGGAGAAGTGACAATTCCTGTTAAAATCCAGCAGGGATGAGCCACCTCCCTCCTTTCCTGGAGGAGGCTCTCAGATCCCCCTGGAGCTCCCCATGTCACCCTTCCCTGCTGCTCCATGGGACTCTGTTGTCAGGTCTCTGCAAACATTCCCAGAAAAGTGTCAGAGGCTCCCGGCTGTGCCCCAGAGGAGATCCCAGCCCCAGCCTGCTGTGGGATGCAGGACATGGATTTGCCAGAGGATGGGAAGCTGCCCATGGATGGAATTCTGCCGTGCTCCCTGTGGTGAGGGAGTCAATGACTGGATCAGGGAACAACTGATAATTTTCAGAGAGGTTTTTTTTCCTTAAAAAAAAGATCATATTTCACATCAATATTTCACAGGCCTGCAGGAAAAAGCAGGATGCCTGAATAGCTCCTACCCAGGGAACACGGCATGAAATCTCAACACCACGAGAGTTATTTTTACGTCTTTTTTTCCTTTTCATATTGCATAAATGGTGACTGATTTTATGCTCCATGATTAATTTAGACACGGAATAATGGAAATCCAGGAGCACTCATCCGGTTCAGAGGGCCAGAGCAGATAAATAATGGATGTTTACATAACTGCAATATCAATCTCAGTAACAAATGATTTGTAGGAAGTCAGCAGAGAATGGGGAGAGCTCGGAAATGCTCCTTGGAGGCAGCAGCGCTGCACCAGGAGGGGCTGCAAGCAGAGCCTTGCCTTGTGCTGCTCCTTGTCCTTGGATAAATCCCAGAATCATGGAATGGGTTGGGTTGGAAGGGGCTGTTGGGATTGGAGAGGGACAGGGCCACTGAGAGATGTTTTAGAGGCTGGTTTGCTGCTCTGCCCTTCTAGAGCCTCACGAAGGAGTGAGAACATCTTCACTGCAAGAGGCAGAGGTCAGTGGTCATCACAAGATCTCCAGCTGTAAGGTCCTATAAAGATTTATTAGCCAATAAACTACTGCCACAAGGATTGCTTTGCTCATTAAACCAATTACTAATTATTGTGTTTTGCATGTTTTTGCCGCAGTGCGGATCTTCTTAATCACATAAAGACACACAAACTTACAGAACTGCACCTTAAAACTCCTCACTACCTTTCTAACTACTTCTATATCTAAACTTTAAAACTTTCCACTGCCTAGCTTGACAGGTTTCTGCTTGAACTATAAATTCACCTCCTGGCTTCTGGTCTTTACATTTGGAAGCCTTTTCCAAGGTCTCAGACCAAACCCGGTGTTCATTTTTATGTCTGGGCCTGCACGCACAAATTTTTGAGAATTTTCAGTGCCCTAACTTCCCACAAGGAGCCTTGAGGCTCATCCAGTGCCACCTCCTGCCATGGCAGGGACACCTCCCACTGTCCCAGGTGGCTCCAAGCCCCTTCCAGCCTGGCCTTGGGCACTGCCAGGGATCCAGGGACAGCCACAGCTGCTCTGGGCACCTGTGCCAGGGCCTGCCCACCCTGCCAGCCAGGAATTCCTTCCTAATATTCAAATCAAACCTGCTCTTGCACTTCAAATCCTCATTTTATACAAAGGAAGCTTTTACACATTCTTTCACGGGAACTGGGTTTCTGGGTATTTGTTAAACACCATCAAATTCCCATTTCAGCTTTCCTGCATCTCAGAGATGCTCCCAGAGAACATCCTGCACTTTCTTAGCTGGGGCAGGAGAACTGGGGCTGGAATAAAAAGTCAAAAAAGCAGCTGAATTGTCCTAGAGCTGGGATGGAATCTGCTCCTCATTCACAGCCTGCTCCAGAGTCTTCCTCACGGATCTGCAAATCCATGGGTTCTTTCTTTTTCAGCTGTGCACACCCAGAGGGATCATCCCATTCCTTCTCCTTCCTGGACACTTCCACTGTCCCAGGCTGCTCCAAGCCCTGCCCAGCCTGGCCTGGGACACTTCCAGGGGCAGCCACAGCTGCTCCGGGCAATCTTTAGATCCAATAAGAAACCTCTTTTAGCAAAGGTCCCTTCCAACCCAAACCACTCCATGATTCCATGACTGATTATCCAGGCACTGGCTATCGCTGACCTGCTCAGGAACACATTGTACGTGATTTATTTTAACCAGAGTAGGAACCACCCTGACTTCCTTCTCTCCTCCAGAGTTGGGAGTTCTGCAATTCTTTTTCAGGAAACCAAAATCTGCTAAAACCCCGTGGTGTTTGCATATTTTAATACAGCTGAGCGAGGCGGTTCTGGACACTTGCTGATGTGAAATGTCAGGGTAGGTGGTTATATAAATGTTATTTTTAGATGTGATTAAAAAACCACATTCCTTTAATGCTAACACAGTTTCCCCCCCCTGCCAGCTCGCTGGAATTAAAAGGCTGTTTAGATATTCCAAGGCGGGATTGCATTTTTGCTTGTGGCATAACAATTGAGGCAGCCTAATCGTGCATATGTTAATGGTTTGTTTTAAGAGAGCCTTACAGGGCTCCGAGGCTGCTCAGCAATAATTTGGCTTTGCCCTGCTCAGACCTTTCCTTATAAAACTCTTTTATTACCTGCACAGCAATCGAAGGCTAATGGGTTTTGTCCTGCTCTGCTGTGGGGACTGAGTCACGTCGCTGCTTCTCCCGCTGGCTGGCAGAGAAAAATATTTAATTTGGAACGTTTTATTCAGCTTTAAACCCACTTCTGGGTGATAAAAGAGAATAATAAATAGAAATTTGGTGGGCGGATTGAGCTGGTTGTAATCTCATGTGGGGACGTGGAGGGGCAGCTCCTGAAATCCTGAGGGATGTGGAGAGCTGGATCCATGTGGAGCTCCTGAGGTTTGGCGAGGCCAAGCCCTTGTCCTGCACAGGGATCAGGGAATGGCAGCACAAATCCAGGCTGGTGGAGAAGGGATGGAGAGCAGCAGAGGAGAAGGAGCTGGCGGGGAGGAAAACCTGGATATGCCCCGACCATGAGGGACCCAGAACCCGCCGTGGCCTGGGCTGGTCCCACAGCTCGGACAGCAGGAAAGGGATTGGGGTTCTGCCCCTGTGCCCCTGAGCCCAGCTCAGACCCCACCTGCAGGGCTGGACCAGCACAGGAGGGACCTGGAGCTGCTGGAGAGAGCCCAGAGGAGCCACGGAGCTGCTGCAGGGCTGGAGCCCCTCTGGAGCCAGGCTGGGAGAGCTGGGAATGTTCCCCTGGAGAAGGGAAGGCTCCAGGGAGAGCTCAGAGCCCCTGGCAGGGCCTGAAGGGGCTCCAGGAGAGCTGCAGAGGGACTGGGGACAAGGCAGGGAGGGACAGGACACAGGGAATGGCTCCCAGTGCCAGAGGGCAGGGCTGGGTGGGAGATTGGGAATGGGAAATTCCTGCCTGGGAGGGAGCCCTGGCACAGAGAAGCCGCTGGAGTCCTGAGGAGGCCACGGAGATGCTCCAAGGACTGGAGATTCTCTCTCTGGAGACAAAATATGCAGCAGCCAGACCAGGCCATGGCAGACTTTCTGTGCCCACTACTGCTGGGATAATTGCATATTTATTTCCTGTGGAATTCACAGGCGGATTTGGAATTTGCTCTGTGGTGCAACCCTCTGTTATCCCAATATTTCACATTTCCTTGGTGGGTCCCTTCCTGCAGGGAGGCTGATAAATGCCTTTCTTTTTCTCTTTCTCTGCCAAATTTTCAGAATTTCTGTGGTCACTGGACAAGACAATAAATTGGGATGTTGTTAAATAATGTTGTTGATGAGGTGTCAGGAGCCCAGAAATATTCCCATGGCAGTCAGGCCTTTTAGCAATGGAACATTGATTCCCCCACACTCCAGACACATTTCTCCTATTTTAACAGTTATTTACGGGGAAATGGTGATTGGTTTCTGAGTCCATAATCCGTCCTCAGCAGCTTAAGTTAATATTTAAAAATCTTTATGAGATTAAGATATTAATTTCCCCACACTGCTGGTTGTGGGTTTGTGATGCTCTGTGTGCACTGGGGTGCGATCCACATCCACAGGGTCATTTTAAGTGGGGAAAAAAAGAGGAGATAAAGGGATTTGTTGGTCTTGTGTGCTCATTAAGAATAAGGAGGGTGTTAATTGGGATGTTAATTAGTGGGGGTTTTTGTAGGACGTGCCTGATTGGCTCAGCAGAGAGCGGCCACTGATCCCATCAGGGAATCCAAACCCTCTCCCAACAGGTGAATTCACTCTTCCAGGACATGGAATCATCCCTGGGATCCAAACCAGAGCCCGTGGGGAGCAGGGAGCACAGATTTAGGCCGAGGATTTTCTGAGGCAGCTGCCTGAGCTGGGATCACTGCACACAGGCATAAAACAGGAGGGGATTCAGCCTTGGGGTCGCAGTCTTTCCTCAGGAAGACACAAGGAAATATTTACCAGAGGCTTTGGAATTGTTTCTGGTCTCATCCAAAGGCAGGATTTAAAAATTAAATTAAATTCCCATGTCGGCTGGCTAAATAGAACAAGTCTGGAGGGGCTGGTCTGGCTTTCAGGTGAACGAGGCTTTAAAGGAATTAATTCCTGGAGTGAGAGTTCTGTGTTTATGTGCTGGGATATGATCCCAGGGAAATACAAGGGGTTCGTCTTTCCAAAGCATTTCAAGCTCCTGGGGCTGTGTTGGCACAAAGTTTATCCCTGCTGGTGCCATCCCTGGGGCTGGGATGGAATAATGAAAATGATCATCAAGCTGTTAATGCAAATAAGAGCAATTAAGGCAAATTCATGGGAAAAGTGTGAGGACAACTGGAACAAACAACACCTTCAGCTCATGACTAAACTGTGAGGACGCTGCAAGCCCCCAGCCCAACTGTGCAACTGAAACAGGGCGGATCTTGTGCTCCTGGAATTATTTGGGAAGTTATTTCTGCTCCTCCTGCCCTGGAAACATCCCTGGCCGAGCAGGTTGGCCCTGGGTGGGAGGGAGGCTCCAGCTGACACATCCCGTTGCCATTGCAGAAGGTTTGGGAAGTGTCCCTAAGTCCCAGCTGGAGGGATGAGTCTGTTTAGAGCTGACACACAATATGCTCTGTGTTTGCCTTGGCTGAGCCAGCGGGGACAGGAGGAAGATGCTCTCCAAGGCAGGGCTTTCCTCTGGGGCTTCTCCTGCCTTTAATTCCAAGCCTGTGCTCATCCAGGAGCAAAATTTGCCTCTGTCTAATTAGGGAGAAGACAAGGTACCCCCCATGCTTGGGAGAATTAATCTGCCCTGCTAATAACAGAAAAGATTTGGCCATCATTGAGGAAAAATAATTTAAACTCGGGGTTAAAGCCCAGCAAGGAAGGCAGGAATTCTGATGGGAGTTTTCCGTGGGGTGGGAAAGCTTCAGGTGGCAGGAAAGGGATGCACAGAGGAACTGCTTGAAAAGGGACACGGGAAGGAGGCGGAAAGTGGAGGGACAAAACTGCAAAGCTTGGGGAGCGCCTCGGCAAAAGGGCTGGGCACAAATCAGCTGGGAGGAGTGTGGAGAAATCATGGAGAAAGGGAGGAAAAATAAAGGGGATGGCAGCCCCCAGAGGAGATTTTAAATTGAACTAAGAGGAGAGCGAGCAGCTGCCCCAGGGGGGAATCCCATTCTCTGGTTTTCCCAGTTTTCTCCCCTTCCCAGCCACAAGCAATGCCCCTCATGGGCATCACTGGGATCCAACAGAGCTGCTGTGCAGGGAAAATCCTCCAACCCTTCAGAAATACATGGGAAAGGAAGGCAGGATTCATCAAAGGAGAGTTTTCCCCTCTCCTGCCACCCCAGGTGACATTTCCCTCCCTCCCTGGGGCAGAATATCAGGGTCAGGCAGAGATTTTCTGCCGGCTCTGAAACACCTTTGCCTGCCTGTCCAGCACCAGCGAGCTCTTCCCACTTTTCCCATTATTCCCCTTTCCTCTGCCGGTTTTTCTCCTCTCCTGGAAAACGAGGCAGCCTCGTGCTCCTTCAAACCAGGCATTATTGCAGCCCCTGCAAACAGAAACCCTCTGCTCTGGCTGGGCTCTTGCAAAACCAGTGGGAGGCTGGGAACCTCCCCGCTCTGGAGCGCTTGTAAAATGTTTGAAAAGGAGAATTATAGGGGAAAAAAAAGCCCTGGATGTACTGAAATAGCCACCCACAGCCTCCCTGAGCACAATAACGGGATGCACTAAGTCATTCCCAAGACAGTTGGGCGAGTTTTTGCTGGGATAACTTGGAGATAAAGGGAAATGATTCAATCACCTGTTTTTTTGGGTTTTTTTTTCTCCTCATCCCGGCCAAAACAAAGAATAGGGAATAATGGTTTGTCCAAATGATCCAAAAAGGAGCAAGGGAAATGCACAGGGTGACCTGAAATCCATCATTTCCTCCAGGGTGAATCACAGCCTGTACACAGCAATGCTGGAATATTTGGGAGAGGTTCTGCCAGCCAAAGAGGCCAATCCCAGTCCTGAATTCCTCATATTTGGATACTTCCAACTATTTCCCAACCCTCCACACACAAATAACAACAATTCCTGCAGCTCTCTGTGCTGCCTGCCCCACACTGGGCTGGATCATCATTAAAGCAGCTTTTGTTTTCCTCCTGCCAATGCCACAGGACCGGGCTGGGATTTGCCAAGAGGGACGGATAAAAGCAACAGAAATAATTGGGATTTAATTCCCAGAAGCAAAAAAGTACCTTGTAAAGAGCAGGGCTCCACAGGGTATTCCCACATGGGAACAAGACAGGACAAGAGGGACACTGAGAGGCTGCAGTGTGGTCAGGGAAGGGAAGGGAGCTGGGAAGGGGCTGCAGAATTCCTGGGGGAGCTGGGAAGGGGCTGGAGAATTCCTGAGGGAGCTGGGAAGGGAATGGAGAATTCCTGGGGGAGCTGGGAAGGGGCTGGAGAATTCCTGAGGGAGCTGGGAAGGGAATGGAGAATTCCTGAGGGAGCTGGGAAGGGGCTGCAGAATTCCTGGGGGAGCTGGGAAGGGGCTGGAGAATTCCTGAGGGAGCTGGGAAGGGAATGGAGAATTCCTGGGGGAGCTGGGAAGGGGCTCAGCCTGGAGAAAAGGAGGATCCAGGAGGGAAAAGCTCTGCAGCAGAGCCCTCCCCAAACTTCCCTTCACTTTTTTTCCCCCTCATGTTTTCTCCCACTTTTTGATTTTCCCCTCATGGAAAGGGAGACACTGAGGGGCTGGAGAGTGGCCAGGGAAGGGAAAGGAGCTGGGAAGGGGCTGGAGAATTCCTGAGGGAGCTGGGAAGGGCCTGGAGAATTCCTGAGGGAGCTGGGAAGGGGCTGGAGAATTCCTGAGGGAGCTGGGAAGGGGCTGGAGAATTTCTGAGGGAGCTGGGAAGGGACTGGAGAATTCCTGAGGGAGCTGGGAAGGGGCTGGAGAATTCCTGAGGGAGCTGGGAAGGGAATGGAGAATTCCTGAGGGAGCTGGGAAGGGGCTGGAGAATTCCTGAGGGAGCTGGGAAGGGGCTCAGCCTGGAGAAAAGGAGCATCCAGAGGGATCTTTTCCCTCTCTGGAATTCCCTGACAGGAGGAGACAGCCGGGGGGATTTGGGCTCTGCTCCAGGGCACAGGGACAGGAGGAGAGGGAACGGCCTCAGGCTGGGCCAGGGGAGGGCAGGGTGGATTTTGGTGGAGTTTGGCGCTGTTTTCCCCAGGAGATTTCTCAGCTGGATTTAGGAATGACGGGGATGGCTCTCAGGAGGACATTCCATGATTCCTGCCCCTGGATCCAGGCTCTCAGGAGGATATTCCATGATTCCTGCCCCTGGATCCAGGCTCTCAGGAGGACATTCCATGATTCCTGCCCCTGGATCCAGGCTCTCAGGAGGGCATTCCATGATTCCTGCCCCTGGATCCAGGCTCTCAGGAGGACATTCCATGATTCCTGCCCCTGGATCCAGGCTCTCAGGAGGACATTCCATGATTCCTGCCCCTGGATCCAGGCTCTCCTCCCCTCCATGCCCAGCCTGGAGGAATGTAGGTCTCTGCAGCAGCTGTGAAATCACTCATTTCTAACATCTCTGCAAATATAGAGCTCTTTGCTCTCCTTTCATCCTCGATGAAAAGATCCATGCAGAGCCGACGTGGGAATGACGCGCGAGCGGGGCCTGGAATTAACTGGAGCTTCTCCCGAGGGCCGGCCCCGAATCCCAGCCTGGCCTTGAAAATCCTGTCCCAAATACAGATCTGGGCTCTGCCTATTCAGGTCAGCTCTGGGGCCCACATCGTTCCCTGTTTAAAATGACAGACTCTGAGTTCCTTCTGGCAGGTTTTTTGTCTGAACACAAGGGAAAATGTTGAATTTTGCGGCATCTTAAACACCAGGAAGGATTTTTTTGGCTGGGCTGCCTCTGAGGGCTGGGGTACAGGACATGGATAATCCCCCAAGGAAAGGCTGCCCCACACTTCCACAAGGTGGGATAATCACTCACTTTGTATGAGGAAAATCTTCAGAGCAGGATAATAACGTTTTTGTTATTGATTTTTAAAAAATTATTATTATTGAAATTAATCCCATCCCTCAGGATGTGTCTTCTGAATTTTGCTGTTCACATACTCTGAATCACAGAATCCTGGAATATCCTGAATTGGAATTGGATCCCACAAGGATTGAGTCCAACTCGTCCACCTGCATGGGACAACACCAAGAATCCTTCATGTTAAGGATTAATGTGTTTAATTCGTATTTTCCCACCCAAATCCTGTCCTTCCCTTTCCTGCACATCCTGCTTCCCATGAGGCAGCTTTTCCCAGCACCCCATCCCAGAAAAAGCTGCACCTTAACCTATTTAACTTCATTTTCTGCTGGAATTCTCTCTAGTGAAGCTGGGACAGGAGGTGACATAACCCACTTATTTATAAAATCACCCAGAAAATCAATCCCAGTTGGAATTTGGGGTTTTTTTGGGGGGTCACTCCATAGGATCAAAGACGTGGGGCTGTTCAGGGGATGATTTTGGGTGACAGTGAGGGAAAGAATCCCTGGATATCACATGGGACATGGAATGAAACTTCTGGCTGGGGGAGGAAGAGCCTCTTCCTCTTCCCCTTCCTCTCCCTCTCCCTCTCCCTCTCATATCTGGCCACAGCCATAGGATGAATCAAATAATTTGTGGATTTTTTTATTGAGCAGATCAATAAAACAGCAATGAGTTCATGTCTTGGACCCCCCTGTGAACGCCCTCACCAGAAGATTCCCAAAGATTCAGAATTTGGGCAAATCTCTTCTCCCCTTCCATGCCAACCCCAAAATGATCACTTCAGTGCAATAAATAATTTTGTTTTGTCTCCCCTCTGCACCTGGGAGCTCTGATCTTTCCTCCAAAGGCAGCAGTTCACATTTAGAGAGAAACTGGCTTTAAATAAAGGTGTGCATGGAAGGTGGGAAAAGATCTTTTCAAAGTAATTTGTGCAAAATCTGGGGCTGCTTTACCTCTGGTCAGATATCGTGGACCCATTTCTGTGGATCAGTGCTCCTGAATTGGGGAAAAATCAGCAAAAATAGGGAAAAAATAAAAAGAAAAATTAGAAAAAATTAAGAAAATTAGAGAAATGAGAAGAATTTTCACCTCTGATCAGGTGTGGGCAGAAAAGGAGCTGGACAATAAGTGCGTGGTGTCCCTGATTATGCTCTGTGCCCATGCCAGGATCCATCCTCTGCCTCTCACCCTGCTGGCTGGGGAAACATCTGGGTTAAAGCCACCCTGCCTGTTGTGTTTCCTTCCCTTTCCTGAGGGCAATTCCTGGTTCTGCTTGGGATTGAGAAGCAGGCAGTAGCAAAGAGCAGCTATAAATAAAAGCCAGGCAAAGCAGATCGCTCTTACATCTTGCCCTGGAAAAAACCTCCCAGGCTGGGGCTGGAGGAGCAGAGGAAGAGCTGTGCTCTATTTGAACTGGGCTTAATTAGGCTGGAGTGCATCAAAAACAGCAAGAGAGGGTTTGGGATGTGCTGGGAAAGGCGGGTGGATGCTCGGGGTGGATCCTCAACCTCCTTGCTTGGGGATTTCCTCCTGGTGCTCATCCAAACCAGTTTGTGATGGCTTTTCCCTTCAGGAGAGGTTTGCCAACTGTGCCAGGGCAGGTTTAAGCCCGAGTTTAGGCAAAGATTTTTGCCCCAGAGGGTGCAAAATGGGAATGGTGACATTCCCAAGGCTGCCAGAGCTCCAGGAGTGTTTGGACAGCGCTCCCAGGGATGCCCAGGGTGGGATTGTTGGGGTGCCTGTGCAGGGTCTGGGGTTGGATTTATGATCCCTGTGGGTCTTTTCCAGCCCAGGATATTCTGTGATTTTTTTTTTAACGCTCAACCAGCCTGGAATGGAGCAGGGAATCCCTCCTGGATCCCTCAGGATGTGTCAAATCCAGCCCTGAGCAGGACACAGGGAGCTGAACCTGCAGCAGGCTCTGGGCACAAGCAGCAGCTCCAAGGACCTTCCCCCTGCTCCAAGCTCAGGATTTAAAAATAAACGAGAGCAGCAAGCAGCACAGTCAGATGCACTCAAGATCACCATCAAACTTGGGGTGTTTTTTTTCCCTTTCCTTAACTTTAACCCCTGGGTTCTGCAAACAGCACTGACAAAACGGATGGCTCCTCTAAGCTGCTCTCTTTTTTTTATTATTATTATTTTTAGGGTAAAAATAGTGGTTTAATGTCCTTTTGAACCAGAGGAACATCTGGCTCATCTCTGTGACGCCTTGAGCCAGGGTTTTTTTGGATGGGGCAAGGATTTTATTCCTCCTCTACGTGGGAAGCTCTCCCGTGTGATCCTGCAGCTCCAGCTCGCTGCCATCTCCTCACCCCTTTGGAGTCTGCCTCTCCCTGGAGCAGCCTGGATGAGCTGGAGCCGTGTGATTTATCCTCCCTGGTGCTTGCTTTGACAAAGCTAATCTTTGAGAAATGTTTGAGCAATCAAACAGTCTGGGGCTCCTGTGCCTCTCAGGCTCCAAACCTCTTCGGTTTCCAGCTGCTGCCAGGGGTCTCCGGGCCAACTGGAGAGAACTTAAAGGAAAACAAGAAAAAAATAAAAAAGAGGAAAAAAAAATCCCCTTCTCTGTGTCTGGGTCATTTACAGTTATAATATTTCCTAATAAATGTTTTTCTTTGCTCCAGGCTGCGCTCTGCAGTGCTGCTGCACCTTCCCTGCTCTCCCTGAGCTCTGTGGCTCCAGGCAGGGCTGTGCTGGCTCTGCCCAGCACCGGGGCAGAGCTCCGGGTGGGGAATTCCTGCTCATTCCCTCCGTTAATCCCGGGGTTCTGTCTCAGGAGCTGGACAGGTCCCAGCTGTGTCCTCCGGCACCCTGAATCCCCCAAATCCTGGGCTGGTCCCAGTGTGGGCAGCAGGAAAGGGGGGTCCTGTCCCTCTGCCCTGCTCGGGTCAGACCCCACCTGCAGAGCTGCTCCAGCTCAGAGACCCCGGCACAGGAGGGACCTGGAGCTGCTGGAGAATCCAGAAGAGCCACGGAGCTGCTGCAGGGCTGGAGCCCCTCTGGAGCCGGGCTGGGAGAGCTGGGAATGTTCCCCTGGAGAAGGGAAGGCTCCAGGGAGAGCTCAGAGCCCCTGGCAGGGCCTGAAGGGGCTCCAGGAGAGCTGCAGAGGGACTGGGGACAAGGGCTGGAGGGACAGGACACAGGGAATGGCTCCCAGTGCCAGAGGGCAGGGCTGGGTGGGAGATTGGGAAGGGATTCCTGGCTGGGAGGGTGGGCAGACCCTGGCACAGGTGCCCAGAGCAGCATCTCCACATCTGCAGAAAAAATGAATCCAAATTTTCTGTGTTCTTCATTCACCCACCTCTGAGCTGCCTGGTTTGGGGGCTTTGGGCTCCAAACAAATGAAGGGAAACCCCTCCCCAGGGTGCAGAGCCTCTAAAAAACCCCATGGAAGGGGGATTATTTGGGACAACCATCAGCACCCCCTAAACAGGACTCTGAGCCTTCACACCCCACCCCCCTTTTCTTTTTTATTCCCCTCCTCCCTGGTTTTTTTTTTTTTTGTTTTGTTGGTTTTTTTGGTGGTTTTTTTTTGTTTGTTTGTTTAACATCCTGGTTTTTCTCCCCTTCCCTGTTTGTTATTGTTTTCCATCCCGAGCCTTTAATGTTCCCTCACACCCTCACTCCAGCCCAGCTGTGCAAGAGGGATCTGACACCTTCCCCCAGCTTCCTCCAAGTGTGAACACCTCATTATCCCGGATTCCAGCCCCCGCAGGCGGGAATGGGCAGGAGCTCCCACCCCAAAACCTTCCCGGCTCCCTGGACGGGGTCTCCGGGTAAGGAGAGCACAGGAAATTGTTGATTTTAGTGCTCTCTTAAAAAATGTAAACTTTGGGTCTTCTCTTGGCTGCTTGGCAGGGTGGGAGGTGATGTGATGTCTGGGGATGGAGGCTGGAGGGAAATAAAAGGAGTTTAGTGCCGTGGAGCTCTTGGACAGCCTGGAAAAGAGGATTCCTGGGAGAATTCCTCAATCCCTCAGGCCACAGCCCCATCCTGGCCCCACATCCCCATCCCAGGGGCACACGAGGCACAGGCTGGTCCCAAAGTCCTCAAAGACTGACAGCTGTGCATGGAAAACAGCCTGGAAAAACATCCAGAGCCATTCCCACCAATCCTGGGCTCCTGCCAGGCTGAACTCAGCTCCACCGAGTCCCTGCAGGAGGATCAGCATCCCCTCTTGACCTTCTCATCTTCAGGCTGAGGTCCCTGTGTCCACCAGCTCTAAAGATCTAAAAATTAATAAAGAATCCTCACATTTTACAAATTAAATCAGGTTAAAAAGCCACAATAAAAATTAAGGAGGTGATCAGAAGGTGTAAGAGAAGCAAATGCATCCAGGGGAATTTGTCCATGGAGGTGCTTAGAGGCTTTCTCAACAACAAATTCATCTCCAGGAAAAAATGGGCAGAATAATAAATGGCATTTGTACACAAAAATAACAGGAGAAGGAGAAGGAGAAGGAGAAGGAGAAGGAGAAGGAGAAGGAGAAGGAGAAGGAGAAGGAGAAGGAGAAGGAGAAGGAGAAGGAGAAGGAGAAGGAGAAGGAGAAGGAGAAGGAGAAGGAGAAGGAGAAGGAGAAGGAGAAGGAGAAGGAGAAGGAGAAGGAGAAGGAGAAGGAGAAGGAGAAGTTCAAATATTCCATTTTCCCTATGGAATTATGGACAAGGCCATGGAGACAAGAGCACCTCTGCTCTCCAGAGAACAAATGTGGAGTGGAAAACCTACAGAGCTCAGCCTAACTAGGCTTGGCTCAAAGGCTGGACCTCCAGCAGTTTCCTGGGGCTGATTTCAGGATCTCTGTGCTTTCAGTTGCCTGATCTGAGGATTATTTCACCCGAAGTCAGCATTTTGCATTGTCCATTTTATCCTTACACCTGGAATGTTGTTAATTACAATAACCTCAATAAATTAAATCATTTTCAGCCTCTGGCTTTCTCCAGTCCCTGATGGCCAACGATGTCTGTTGACTCCACGTTCCGGGGTGCCCCCGCTGCTGGGGGGATGTCCAAGCCCTGAGGCCACGTTCCTGTAGGACTCTCCATGTGTGCATGGAGAATCCCAGGATCACCAAGGCTGGAAAAGCTCTCCAAGGTCACCGAGTCCAAACTGTGTCTGATCCCCACCTTGTCACCAGTGCCAGACATTCCTTGGACACCTCCAGGGCTGGGGACTCCAACCCTCCCTGGGCAATTCCAATCCCTTCCATGGAGAAATTCCTCGTGAGAAAAGAGGGAGCAGGCCCTGGATCTTCTGTTTCACCTCTCCCTGCTTTCTGTCACTTGTGCTCAGCACACGGAGCAAACCCAAAGGGTTAGAAGTTCCTTTGGAGTGGAACACAAACCCCTCTTCCCAAAGGCTGGGAGAGCATCTCCACAGCCCCCCAGGGACCCCCGGCCCCGCTCAGGATCCCAGCAGCTCCCAGGCAACATCTGCAATCCATAACTCTGCCAGGGATCCAGGCCGGCCTCCAGCTGCGCGGCGTTCCGCTGACCCGCCAGCCGGGCCGTTCCGACGACTTCCTATTAAAAATAAATAAATTAAAGAGTGAGTTGAGGTCGAAGCCGAGTGAACTCCGATTATTTGTTGGAAAAGGAGCTGGCTGGGCAGGGAATGCAGCCCAGGGGGCTGGCAGGGCGCCCGCCTCCCCCGGCCTCGGGTGGGGATCCCATTGCGACATCGGAGGATGCTGTTGTGTAACACTTCCCTTCATTTTCCTAAACTTCCCAAATGTTGTTTAATCCCAGCCTCCACGATCTGCGGCTCCTCTGTTTGGTAGAGCACGAAAAAAATTTATTTGAATGTTGAATTTAATCTTTTCATACACTCCTAATTTTTAAAATATTTTTCTGATTAAATAGCCAGAATTAATTGCTTTCCTGACTTGCTGACTGTCAGCTCTTTCAGCCCTGCCAAAACACCCAGCTCGTGGATTCGAGCAGCAGTTGGATGCATCTTCGACTTTTTTGGGATTTTATTTAAAGCTCTTTTCCGGGCAGCTCTCCACGCTGGGAAGAATCTCTGCATTCTATAGAATAGTTTGGGTTTGGCCATAAGTTTTGCCTCATGTCTCTTCCAAACACAGATGTAAATAGGAGCCGGTGGCAAATGGGGAAAAAATGCTGAGGGAAAATGTGGTGACACATGGAGGAAGCAGAGAAAAGCTCCCGTTATGGATGAGGTTTAAAATTAGATGGGGAATTAGCAGGGAGGAGGTACAGAAAAAGCTGCTTTAAATATCAGGAAGAGCTTTGGATGCGGATCACGGGGAGAAATGTGGATGTTGGGAGTGAGGAGTGACAAGGGGAAGGAATTAGAGTGGGACGGGAGGTTGGTGCCACCTGCAGCAGCTCTGGATCTCCCCCCACCTTCCTGAGGTCCAGGAATATCCTTGGAGTGTTTGGAGAACGCCCTCGGGCACGAGGTGGGATTTTGGGGTTGTCCTGTGCAGGACTCGATGATCCTTTGGGTCACTTCCAGCTCAGCTCCGTGATTCCATGACAATCATTGCCCCGAGAGGAGGAGCCGTGCAGAAAGCAAAGGTTAAATTTGAACGTTTTCACAACAAAACCCCCAAACCCCCTCAAAAATCCTTCCCTGCCTTTGGATCCTGGGCTGACCTTGGAGAGCAGAAGGAAATCCGATGGTGGGAGGCTCGGGAGGGTTCTGTGGGAGGTAGGGGCAGCTGCACCCCATAAATACCCCCATGCCACCACCCCCTGCTGGAAATCCAAGCCCAGCTCGCTCCCAAACATTTCTGCAGCCCAGATGAACTCAGGGAGGAGCGGCTCCGATTCCTCCCCAAGGGAGCGCGGGCCGGGATCCGCGGAATCCTCCTGGAAATTGGAAATTCATCCCCGCAACAGCAGGAACTGCAGGAGCTCTTCCTGAGCTCCCACATCTGCTCCGTGCCACGGCAGCGTTTTCCTGCCGCATTCCCAGCCATCCACGGAATTTATTAATTGGAAAATTGTCTTGTACTTGGGTTTTTAACACGTGTTTGGCGCATCGGATCCGCCTGGAATGTTTTGCCTCACGCAGTTTAGAGCTGGGAAACGAATGGATGCCATCAGCAAGGTTGTTTAGGAATGGAGGGGGAGATAAATCATCCCTGACCCCTTCCCACATGGAATTCGGGCTGGCATCGCACACCACACGCCCCTCATCTGCTTCCTGGGATATCCTTCCACAGGAAACGGCCTGTGGGGTTTAGGGGCATCCACGGATGGGACTGGATGCTAATTAGTCACTCATTAGCAATGGGAGTGATTAGAGGCAGAGCCAAAAGCAAATGAACAGAGAGATGGATCTGGAAAAATGGGAAAAATGAAGGAATTCTGTGGGGAGTGGAGATGAAATGTGGTGCAGAGAAATGAAGCATCCCAGAAAATATCCCAGAAAATATCCCAGAAAATATTCCAGAAAATATCCCAGAAAATATTCCAGAAAATATTCCAGAAAATATCTCAGAAAATATCCCAGAAAATATCCCAGAAAATATCCCAGAAAATATTCCCTCTGTGAACTTTGGAAACGGCTTTGGGGTGGGGCCTGTGGGAGAATTTGGGGGCAAATCCATAATCCCAGAGCTCAGGATTGAGTCAGTGTTGGGTGATGCTCCGGAGCTGTGGGAATCCCGCTGGATTTGGGCTGGGATGGTTGGGTTGGGAACCCAAACAGATCCCTGAGAGTCACCCGGGGTGGGGAGGGAGCTCAGCCCCGTGAGGGATGGATCCAAAATCCGTGTGGGGATCAGATCCCACATCCGATGCCGTGCCAAGGGCTTGGACCCCAGGCTGCTCCATGCTCTGCTTTTCCAGGGGTGTCCAGATTCACATCTCTGCTCTCGGATGGGCAGAATGGGAACAGAAAAGTCAAAACTCTCTGTTGGGAGCACCTGAGGCTCCAATTCTTGAAGTTCACACCTGGGATCGCTTCCTACCAACCGTTCCTGGCTTTCCACTGACCCCAAAATTCCCCCTCACCAGGCTCTCACTGCCCTCCACCACCACAAAATGTCCCACAGATGCCAAATTTCACCTGTTTGTTTTCTTTTTTTTTTTTTTCTTTCCTCCCCAAAAGCTCATTCCTTTTATTTGGATGGATTTGGTGCCTTGGCATGGACACAAAAACTCCCCAGGGTATCCCAAATTTGGATCTCCCACAGATCCCACAGTCCCTGGTGACTCAAAGCTCTTCCCAAACACTTTCATGATCTTTTCCATGCGAGCCTGATCCCAAATAATTCAGGATCTGGCAGAAACCTGTGGATTACCATCCTACAGCATGGCTGGAATGGGATATTTGAGGGGATATATTTCCCCTCAAACTGGGAAAACCTCAACGACCCCATTCTGACACTGGGCAGGAGAATTCATCCCAAAAGACCTCAAACAGCTACAGGAAACTCCTAAAAATATCCTGGATTAAACCGTTTGTCCTCTTCATCCCTCAGTCCAGGAGGGGACAGAAGCTGAGGAAAGAACCTGGGATTTAGGATTTGTTGTGGATAATTAAAGAGCAACCGGAATTAATGCAGGGTTTTTTCCCTTCTCCCCTCAGCACCACTAAGCTCTGTCTTATCAACAGCCTTGGGATTTATTTTATAGGATTTTGGGTTTTATCAGTGCCCCAACTCTCCCAAAGTTTCATCCCAAGGTTAAAGGATTCACTCATTAAAGGACTCATTCCCTCAGCTTGGTTCTTACCCTATTAATGAAGCAGCTCTCCCTGGAAGAGCCTAAATTGTTTTTCCATGGAATTTTTTATGTAATCAGGGCCGAGGAGGTCACTGTCCAAGAGGCTGAACTTTGGGATGGGACGGAGGAGCTGGTTTGGGGTCTGAGGGAAGGGTCAGGCTGGAGCCAGAGCTCCCTGCTCTGATCCAGGAGGGTCCTGGGCAGAAATCGGCACCGGAGCAGGACAGAGGTGCCTGGGACAGCCCTTCCCAGCTTCCAGCCCTCCCCAGGCTGCTTGGAAAGCGCCAGGAGATCGGAAAGAGCTGCCTGGATCCAGGCACGGACACTCCGGCCTGAGTGTGGCCAGGAGGACTCGAGGTTTAAACACCAATTTCCCTTTTTTTACAAAATACAGCTTTTACACTCCTTTTATTCCCATTTCTCCTAGTTTTCCCATCAAACATGGTTTTACTCTCCTTTTACTCCCATTTCTCCCAGTTTTCCCACCAAAATACAGCTTTTACACTCCTTTTATTCCCATTTCTCCCAGTTTTCCCATAAAACATGGTTTTACTCTCCTTTTACTCCTATTTCTCCCAGTTTTCCCACCAAAACATGGTTTTACACTCCTTTTATTCCCATTTCTCCCAGTTTTCCCACCAAAACATGGTTTTACACCCTTTTATTCCCATTTCTCCCAGTTTTCCCATCAAACATGGTTTTACTCTCCTTTTACTCCTATTTCTCCCAGTTTTCCCACCAAAACATGGTTTTACACCCTTTTATTCCCATTTCTCCCAGTTTTCCCACCAAAACATGGTTTTACACCCTTTTATTCCCATTTCTCCCAGGTTTTATCACCAAAACATGGTTTTACACCCTTTTATTCCCATTTCTCCCAGGTTTTATCACCAAAACATGGTTTTACACTCCTTTTATTCCCATTTCTCCCAGTTTTCCCACCAAAACATGGTTTTACACCCTTTTACTCCTATTTCTCCCAGTTTTCCCACCAAAACATGGTTTTACACCCTTTTATTCCCATTTCTCCCAGGTTTTATCACCAAAACATGGTTTTACACTCCTTTTACTCCCATTTCTCCCAGGTTTTATCACCAAAACATGGCTTTACACCCTTTTATTCCCATTTCTCCCAGTTTTCCCACCAAAACATGGTTTTACACCCTTTTATTCCCATTTCTCCCAGTTTTCCCACCAAAACATGGTTTTACACTCCTTTTATTCCCATTTCTCCCAGCTTTACCACCAAAATACAGCTTTTACACTCCTTTTATTCCCATTTCTCCCAGTTTTCCCACCAAACATGGTTTTACACTCCTTTTACTCCCATTTCTCCCAGGTTTTATCACCAAAACATGGTTTTACACCCTTTTATTCCCATTTCTCCCAGTTTTCCTTACAAAGCATGGTTTTACACTTCTTTTACCCCCATTTCTCCCAGTTTTCCCACCAAAACATGGTTTTACACTCCTTTTATTCCCATTTCTCCCAGTTTTCCCACCAAACATGGTTTTACACTCCTTTTACTCCCATTTCTCCCAGGTTTTATCACCAAAACATGGTTTTACACTCCTTTTACTCCCATTTCTCCCAGGTTTTATCACCAAAACATGGTTTTACACCCTTTTATTCCCATTTCTCCCAGGTTTTATCACCAAAACATGGTTTTACACTCCTTTTACTCCCATTTCTCCCAGGTTTTATCACCAAAACATGGTTTTACACCCTTTTAATCCCATTTCTCCCAAGTTTTACCACCAAAACATGGTTTTACTTTCCTTTTATTCCCATTTCTCCCAGTTTTCCTTACAAAACATGGTTTTACACTCCTTTTATTCCCGTTTCTCGTGGAGAAATATTTACCACTGTGGCCAAGGGGCAGGGCTGCCTCCATCGCTGTGTTTTTATATCTGTGTTTAGATTTCAGTGTTTATGTTTGTGTTGCCTCCACCTCTCTGTTTATCTATAAAATAAAACTGTCCCAGCTGAACAAGCTGCTGAAATTTGAGATAATAAAACCAGACCTGATGACTTCACCCTCACTTTTTCCTGGTTTTCCTGCTTTATTTTTCTCCCCTTCTCCGAGAACTCATTAAAATACCAAGGAAAACCAACTTCAATCCAGGGGAGGAATGGTGACAGCTCAGAAAATTCCTTTCCCAAAGATTTAGAGCTGAGCTCAGGGGTTTCTCCTGGCCCAGGGATGTGGGGGATTGTTCTCTTATCCCAGCCATAAATGTGGGGAGAGCGGAGCCCCCCGGGATCTGGGATAATTGGGAATGGGGTAATTGCTCCCTCCGCTCTTCCTGCAGGCAGCTTTTGGATCCCTGCCCGGAAAAAAATGGATATTAATGGGGTCGGGTGCAATTTTTCTGATATTATCGGGATAATGGGCTGAGTTTGGGAAGGTTTTTCTCCCTTTTTGTCCTGAGGGAGCGAAGTGCAGCTGCAGGGCAGGGAGCTGGAAAAGCCAGGAGTGGGATTTGCTGTGGATTTGGGACACCAGGACACGCCAGGGACATTTTCCTCCTGTCCCTGTTTCTGCCCTCAATTAAACCCCAAAAACATCTTGGAGAGCTGAGCACTTTGGAGGCATCAGAAATCACGGAATCGCTATTTGGGATGGAAAATCCCCTTTCCCAGAGCCTTTCCTCAGAAGTTTTGCAGCTCTCAGCACCCCGGGGCTGTGGTTGAACACCAGGGGATGGATGGAAGGGTGGAATTCCAGCCAAAACTGGGAATTTTCCCTCCTGAAATCTCCCTGGGCTGCAGCTCCCATCTGTTCATCCACCTTTGTGTCTCCAACTGCTTTCAGGTGGACCAAGGAGTTTTCTCAGGGGGGAAATGATGGAATTTTGGAATTCTCTGCTGGACGCCAGGGAGGGGCAGTGTCACCGAGAGCCAGAGCTAATCACAGGGCTCTGTGATTGGTAATTAACAGGTGATTGATTATTCCCTCCCCCTCCATTTGTGTCCAAGCAGATCCCCTCGAAATTGTGACAAACAAGAAATGGGCAAAAAGCAAAACTTTTCCTTCTTTACTTCCCCAGACCTGAATATTTAATTTAAATTTATTTTTTGGCTGTTTTGGGGGCTAACCTTGACGTTTATTGCCATTTCTCTATTTCCAGAGCCAGGCCCCGACGGTTTCTCCCTGATGTTCCAACCGAGCTCAGCCCTGGGCACTAAAGGGCTCCAAGCCCAGCAATTCCTGCTATTTCCATGATGGGAATTATTAAAATGAGAAAATAGAGGTTTTAATGGCCGTGAATCCCCCCGGCAGCCCCACGGGAGGGATTTGGGAGGGATTTGGGATGGGAAGGATGCCGGGCTGTGCTGCAGAGGGATGATGGACACCAGGAGCAGTTTGAGGAATGCTTTTCCAGAGGGCAGCAATCCCTGCCTGCTCCACAGGGCTGTCCTCGCTCCTGGAAAGGGAAATTAGGTGTTGCTTTTTTATCTTCTGTTCTGCCAGAGCCAGCATTAAACACTCGGGATTTGCAGTTTTGTGTTTGGGCTCGGATGTTTGTTAATTCTTATCTGTGTTACAGCGTCACAAGCTGTGATTTGTAGCTAAAAAAGTAGAAAATGTCTCTGTCTCTAACTCTTTCCAAGGTCTTTTAAACACAAACTGTCCAATTAAGAAATGACACCTAAATTATTTTTACTTTTAACCCAATACCCAACTACCCCTGGCCCGCAATGTGGATTTTTCCTACAAATTACAATTAAAAAAAAATAATAAAAAAAAATTGCAAAACACCACCCAGAGCTGTGGAGAAGAAGGTGAAAAAGGACTCAGCCTGAGCCCTAAATCCTCCACCCTGCTTTATATCCATTCCTGTGTTCTAAACCCTCAAACTCTGAGTTTCCCACCCTGTGCCATCACACACTTCTATCCAAACCCCACCCCACAATCCCAGCGCTGTCTCTCAATTTTGGGAGCCTTTTCCTGCCTCAGGTGAGTGCAGGGTTTGCCTGGGGGTCAGTGCTGGGAACCCTCCGTGCCCAGGGTCCCAAAAATTCGGGGATCAGCAGGGCTCCAAATCCTGCTGGGATCACCTGGAGCCCCAGGATTGAGCCGGGCACAGCCTCGGGAAGGTGGATTAGGATTTTCCCTGCCCCCATCTCCCCAAGTTTTATCCACAGGAAAGGATCTCCAGAGGGATTTTCCTGAAATTCCTTCCCATTTCCCATTGCTTTTCAAAGCCTCCGTGTGCACTTTGCTCTCCAGGCAGGAGCAGAGGGAACAAGATTTGGTTATCTAAAAACCGGGCAGGTTTTAGGGGGAACAGCAAGAAATTCCAATATTATTGTTTGTTTTGTGGGGATATTTGGGGATTTCATAAAAACATGGATAAAACCAAGAATGTGGGGTTGAAATGGGCAGGAAAACCCGTGCTGTGCTTCGCTCTTCCCGAGCCCTCCTTCCCAAAAAGGGATATTAAGGGATCATACTAAGGGATCCTAATGGATATTTTGATTTTAAATTTTTAGCTTATTTTTTTTTATTATTATTATGTCTATTTTATTTATTTTCTGTATTTCATTTATTTTATATATTATACGTATTATGTATTTTTTTTCTATTTTCTATTTATATATTTTTTCTATTTTTTCCCTCTCCAGAGGGAAGGAGGGCTGAGCTGGGAAAATTGGGATGTCCCACCCTTGGAGCTGCTGCCCGAGCCCTTCAGCCCTGCAATCTCTTCCAACCCCATTTCTGACATTCCTCCTCTCCCGGTGATTTTCCCACTGTTGTTCTGGCTGCAATCAAAGGCTTTTCAGGACTGGCATTATCGTGGTTTGAAAGCCACAGGCTCCAGAATTGGAAGCTCCAATTCAGCTGTCGGGACATAAAAATGCAGAAATTCCAGCTCGTTCCTAAAGCGGGCTGAGCCCCGTGGGATCTGCATTCCCTCCCTCTGGCACCACCCCCAGAGGGGTTGGAGGGGCTTTCACAAATCTCGATTTCTTCATGGGTGTTTTGCAGAGGGGATTTTGATTGGCTGCCCTTAATTAGCGCCGCTAACGAAGCTGAGGGGAGCAGAGGATCTCACTGGGGTTTGATCCACTGGGTTGGTTCTTGCAGCCCAGCCCTGGGGGGGGACAGAGGGATGTGGGAAAACTCCCCCCAGCCACGGAGAACTTTCCTGTCTGGGGCAGGAGGGGTCGTCTGGGACCCACTGAGGAGGTTTTGGTGCCAAATTCAGGGAATCTTGGAATGGTTTGGGTTGGAAAGGAACTTCAAGCCCATCCAGTTCTATGGTCAGGGACACCTCCCACTGTCCCAGGCTGCTCCAGCCTGGCCCTGGGCACTGCCAGGGCTCCAGGGGCAGCCACAGCTGCTCTGGGAATTCCAGCCCAGCCAGGAATCCCTTCCCAATCTCCCACCCAGCCCTGCCCTCTGGCACTGGGAGCCATTCCCTGTGTCCTGTCCCTCCCTG
This sequence comes from Prinia subflava, assembly GCF_021018805.1. Lineage (NCBI taxonomy): Eukaryota > Metazoa > Chordata > Aves > Passeriformes > Cisticolidae > Prinia > Prinia subflava. Next base: position 37,525,399 of record NC_086252.1, on the reverse strand, counting down.
CCTTGTCCCCAGTCCCTCTGCAGCTCTCCTGGAGCCCCTTCAGGCCCTGGCAGGGCTCTGAGCTCTCCCTGGAGCCTTCCCTTCTCCAGGGGAACATTCCCAGCTCTCCCAGCCTGGCTCCAGAGTATCAGAACACCTCCATGGCTTCCTCTGGACTCTCCAGCAGCTTCTCATCCTTGTTTTGGGGTTTCCAGGGCTGGAGGCAGCTCTGCAGGTGGGGTCCTAGGAGAAGGTGAAAATCCTCCCTCCTTTCCTCTGATCTGATCTGATCTGCTGCTGTGGAAACAAACACGGGAAAAACAAATGATCCATCCCCAACACATTCCTCAGTCTTTTCCCAGTCTCAAAAATCACCAGGTGATTGAGATCCACGGCTCCTAAAACTCAGCTCTGGGGGCGCTGCTGCAGGAGAAGGAGGGAATTGTCTCGGGAGGCTCAGAGGCAAATCTTATTCCAATTTCCTGGCGCTGATCTGATCTGAACACGGGACCCCGGACACCTTCCCACCCTGTGGGATCACAGGAACCCCGGAGCCCTTCCTGCCCCTCTGTCCCTCCTGGGGACACGGGAATCCTGGACACCTTCCCGCCCTGCTGTCCCTCCTGGTGGGTTCACAGGAACCCCGGAGCCCTTCCTGCCCTGCTGTCCCTCCTGGTGGGACCACAGGAACCCCGGAGCCCTTCCTGCCCCTCTGTCCCTCCTGGTGGGACCACAGGAACCCCGGAGCCCTTCCTGCCCCTCTGTCCCTCCTGGTGGGACCACAGGAACCCCGGAGCCCTTCCTGCCCTGCTGTCCCTCCTGGTGGGGTCACAGGAACCCTGGAGCCCTTCCCGCCCCGCTGTCCCTCCTGGTGGGACCACAGGAACCCTGGAGCCCTTCCTGCCCTGCTGTCCCTCCTGGTGGGACCACAGGAACCCCGGAGCCCTTCCTGCCCTGCTGTCCCTCCGTTATCCCGGAGGGATCAGATCAGCAGGGTGAGGGGCAGCACCTCCGGTTTTTCCAGTCCGACTCGAAGGATCCCGGGTGTATCAGGGATCTTCTCCCGCAGGCACCACATCAAACCCTCTCCTCCTCCTCCTCCCGGGGATGGAGTCACCCGGAGCTGGGCAGGGGTGGCTCTGTGGTTGCCCAGGTGGCCACCAGGACAGCGCTGTGGCCTTTGGAACTCGCTGCTGGGCTGGCGTGAGCGCAGATCCCGGAGGGCTCCTCCAGTTCCCACCGGGAAAAATTCACTCTGGCCTTCAAATACCTTCAGAGATCTTCTCAGGAGTTACTTTGCTGAGATTTTGGAAGTTCCTGGAATCTCTGTGGCACTGGGAGAGCTCGTTTTTCCTGGATCAGAGCTGTATCCAGCACCTCAGGTTAGTGAGATCCTTGTGCATCTCCTGGGATCTCTCCACCCCCCCTCCATCATTTTGAACCGATTCGCTCTTCCCACACAGCTCAAATCTTCACTGTGAGATCCTGAGTGCTTTATTTCAATCCTTAAGATTCCAAATTCTCCATGTCTCCCCTTCAGCTGGTGCCATCAGCAGATTTGATCGGGAAATTTCACCAGCAAAACCCCTCCACACACTTTTTTTTTCTCTTTTTATGGTCATCAAATATATATATATATATATATATATATATATCATATCAAATGTTGTTTCCCAAGTGGATCTGGAAGGAATTGCCTCCTCTGGTTGTCTCCTGCCCCTGCCCAATTTCTTCCCTGCATTTGCCATCCCCTGCTTGTCCCCGTGCTCTCCTTTTCCTGCTGTCCACACAGATCCATTCTCCTGCATTCCCTTTCCCTAAGAATCTCGTTTTCTTCCAAAGCCAGGCCCAATTATCCTTTGTTTCACCTTTGCTCCACTTTTCCATCATTTCCCATTTACCAGCTCCTTCCCTCATCCATTTTCTTAAATAAAATTGGATTAATCAGCCTTTAATTACCCAATCACCATTTGTAAGTGCCAGGGTTAATTTTAATGCTCTTCCCCACTAAAATGCGGAGCAGGCCTTGGAGCAGGGATCAAATTCCCTGTAATTCCCCCCTCCCAAATCACCCAGATAAGCCACCAAGGGCCACTCACTTCTGCCCTTCCACATAATACATTTGTGCTTCCCCAAAGCTTTATTGCCATTAAGAGGTGATCAATTAGTGGGAATAACTCCGGGAGCTTCATTAATTTCCTTCCTGGGTGAGGATGAAAAAGGTGACCTGGATAAAGCCAGCGTTTTCCTGGATGTGCCCATCAATCCTGGGGGATTGGGTGTCTTTCCTGCTCCTCACAGCTCTGCATTCCCTCCTGCATTTCCTCCCTTTCCTCGGGGGAAAATGCTCCATAAACATCAGCAGGGCCTGAAAACCCTCAGGAATAAAGGGGTTCACCTCTGGAATGGGAGACAAGTGGAAGGAAAAATGGGATGTAAATGTCCTGATCCTGATGGGATGGAAATCTTGTCCTGATCCTGATCCTGATCCTGATCCTGATCCTGATGGAATGGAAACCTTGCCCTGATGCCCACAGCTCTGGTTCTGAACCCAGGGTGGTGCTGCTGGCTGGGACACAGGGAAGGAGCCCTGGATTTCTGATGGATCATGAGCAGCATTGGATTCCTGTGGCGTTAAGATGTCCTGAAAACCCTCAGGAATGAGGGCTTAACCTCTGGAATGGGAGTCAAATGGAAGGAAAAACGGGATGCAAACGTCTTCCTGATCCTGATGGGATGGAAACCTTGTCCTGATATCCACAGCTCCCATTCTGAATCCAGGGTGGTGCTGCTGGTTGGAATGTGGGGAAGGAGCTCTGGATTTCTGATGGATCATGAGCAGCACTGGATTCCTGCAGCCCTGGGAGGTGACACCAGTCAGATGTCCTAAAAACCCTCAGGAATGAGGGGGTTTGCCTCTGGAATGAAAGTTAAATGGAAGGAAAAATGGGATGTAAGCCTTGTCCTGATGCCCACGGCTCCTGTTTCAAATCCAGGGTGGTGCTGCTGGCTGGGACACAGGGAAGGAGCCCTGGATTTCTGATGGATCACGAACAGCACCGGATTCCTGCAGTACTCAGAGGTGACACCAGTCAGGTGTCCCACGTGCCTGGCACTGAAACCTTGGCTTGGGGGCTGTTGTCTCCCTTCCCAGAGCTCTTCCCATGTGGAATTCCCAGTTCTGGGAGATGACTACTGGCTGGGAGGCAGAAAGCCCAGGAATTTCACGGCAGGCCATTCCGAAGGGATTAACAAGCGGAGTTTGCATTCCTGTGTGGTTTGGACAAGTCCTGAATCCTCCAGGCGTGTCCCCAAACCGAACCTGAATTCTGGAGCTCCTGCCAAGCTCCAGTTCCAACACGGATCCTCAGGGAAAAGGAAATCACCCCTCACCTCCCCAGCAGGAGCAGGTTGATCCCAGCCGTGTCCTGCTCCACAGATCCCGCTGCTCCAGCTGCAGGGTGACATTTTGGGAAGGAGCTGGATAAAGTAGGTCGGGTGTGTATTTTAGGACGCTGTTCCTGCAGAACGGAGTTATTTTGAAAAGTGGAATTCCGGGTCAGGGAAGTGGAGACGCACAGACGATGGAAAGGAGCTGGACTGTTCATCCCTACCCCAAAAACCCTCAGTGAAGTGAGCAGGGCTGGCACTTTCACCTTCATCAGTGCCACCCCACCGTGGGCTCCTGTCCTGGACTCCACATCTCGCTGGCGTTTGGGTGGGAAGGAATTTGGGATAATTTGGGACAAGCCAAATGGGATTTGGCTTGGAGGGAGCAGGACCCAAACCACCACCCCTGCAGTGGCAGCCCTGGGACACCCCACATCCCATCCTGGGAGCTGTCTGGGATCATGAAGCTGCAAAAACAGGGAATTTGCTGCTGCTGCAGTTGGAAAGGAGATCCAGGATGGAGCCAGCTGGAGCCTGGAGCAATCCCAAGCTCACCTTTAGTCACGGTGACGCTGTGGAGGCAAGATTGGGAATGCTTTTCCAGAATGTGCATCCAGGTGTCCCTGGCACCAGAAACGCTCCAGAGGCTGCCAGGAGCCACAGCCTGTGTCCCATTCCCAGATTCCCCAGGAAACACGGGATAAAAGTCCAAAGGTGACTGCATCCACAGTGGGTGGCCAGCCTCAGGGAGCCTCAGCAGCCACGGAAATGACTCAAATTAAATAAAATGTCATAAAATGCTGCATTCCCTCAGCTGCAGGGGAGCAGGGTGGTGCCTCTCCGTTCCCTCCAGCAGCATCCTCTTCCCAGCAGGAATTTGCTGGGACAGCAAAGGGAGCAGGTTTGCTGGGCAGCGTGCCCGGGGCGAGGGCAGCTCCCGGCTCCGTGGCACTTGTGGCAGCCCTGCTCCAGCCTGGAAAACATTTGGAAGTGGTTTGGAGCACATTGTTGAAATGTTTTTGCGCATCTGTCACTGGCAGAGGCCTTTGCTGGGAATGGGAGGCTCCAAGTGCAGGTTTTCCATGTTTGCATCCCTGTTTGCTGATCCCTGAGTGGGATTCCCCAAAGCTCCCTCCCCATCCCAAAGGGGATTGAGTGCCCAGCCCTCTGTGCCCCACCTTTCCTGGCAATCCTTGGAATATTTCTCATCCACAGCAGACGTATGGACAGAAATGTGCATTTTGTGCAGCACTTAGCTCATCTTTAACCGGGTTCCCAAGGCAAAGAAGCTCTGTCAGCACTTCCTCCCTTACATTCCGTGAGCACACCCTGCCTTAAGTCACCAATTCTCATTTTCTGCCCTTATTTTCCTCCCAGTTGTTTTCCTTCCCCTCATGTCCTGGCCAGGGGACCTGGCAATCGATAGAGATGTCCCCTGAATGTCCTGTGATTATGTTTTAATGGCTATTAAAAATTATTTACATGAAAAAAGAGGCATTCAGGTCATTAATAAAAAGGCAAAGCCATCAATTATTGATCCAGTGATGATGCTGCAGCACAGGGACCCCATCCCTGTCCCCATTCCCTGCACATCCCTTTCCTGGGGGGAAATCCACAGCTTGGGCCACCTGAAGTGCTTGCTAAATACTCTGAAACCATTAAAAAAAGTCCCTCTGGAGCACAAAATATTTATGTTTTCTGAGCTCATCCCGAAGCCGAGGTGGTGAAGATGCCGAAGGCATGAATAATCCGGCGGTGGCTGCAAAAAACACCTCGGGCTGCGGGGAAGGGAAGGGCAGAGGCCTGGAGAGGCATTTTCCTTCTCCACCTTTTGTTATTTAAAGAGGGGGCTCAGGGCAGAGCACTCGGATCGTGTTCGGTGCTCAGGAAATTCAGTTTGAAATGAATTTCAGCTCCAAGATGGACTGAAATCAGTGGAGGCCCAGGGAGCAGCACAGGGCAGACTCCCTGCAAGGTGGAAAATAAATCAGACAAATAATTTCCTACCCCCAAAAATGTGATGGTGAGGAAGCAGCACGTCCCTGCAGCCTGGGGCAGGGATGGTGAGGAGTGCTGGGAACGGGGATTTGGGGGTTCAGGAGCCCAATGACCCCAATCCTGTGTCCCCAGCAGGCAGGAGAAGAGGTCGTGACCCTCGGGTGTCCCCAAGGCGGGCAGTGCTGAGCACAGCTCCCCCATCAGCGATAAGAGAAGGTGATAACAGGGGCAGCGGCTGAGGAGAGCGCTCCGGCTGCTCCACGCACAGAAATACGGATGTGCGACATTCCTGAGCGCGGCTTTATCCGGGAAAAGCCTTGTCCTGGGAGCTCCGGGGAGGTGACAGCGGGGACAGCCACCACCCACCGCTGTCCCCAGCCAAGGCTCTCCGCCTTCCCCGCTCCCTCCGCCCAGCCTCAGCTCCGCTTTCGAGGATTCTCACGCCAGCCTGGAATATTTTATTGCCCGGATAATTCCCTTTATAAACCTTTATAAACGGGCTGGTGGCATTCAGCTCCTCCTCACCCAAACTGAGTCCCCAGGGCGGGGATGAAACCAAAAATCCTCGTGGGACGCGGCTCTGCAGACAAACACGCGGCTAAAAATATCCCGGTGCAGCTTTCCTCCTCCTCAGACACTCACAGCTCCAGCTCCTCGGGGTAACCAGACACATTTCTGAAATATCAGCACGCAGGGAGTGGTTCCTGACCAGCAAAAACTGAATAAATATTGGTTTAGCGCCGCTGAATTTGAATAGAAAGGTGAGGCGAGCAAAAAGAGCAGCTTTTGGGAGCTGTGGGTGGGGTGTGCACAAGCGGGGTTCCCCTCATTCCCCTCGTTCCCCTCGTTCCAGGGATTTTGGCAGCTCTTCCTTCATGCCTTGGGCATGGGGCAGCCCCTGGGAGCTCCAGGTTTTCCTCCTCCCACGTTGTCCCCCGTGGATTCACACCAGAGCATGAGTGGGATCTGATTGTGACAGAGAAAGGGGTTTTTTTTACTTTATTCCCTGAAATGTGCCAAGATTCCGGCTGGTTTTTCCCCTTTTTTCCTCTTTTTAGCACCCAGACGTGCTCCCGGGGAAAGCTGAGATGTGTGGGAGCCTGGAGCCTCTGGCTGGCGTGGGGAGGGCTGAACAAATCCAACATTTTGTGTTTCCAGAGCCTTCCCCAGCCCTTCAGAGCAGCGATTTCCACACAGCCAACACTCCCACGTGGTGGATATTCCGCTAAAAATGTTATTTCGGGACAAACTGTGGCCGTGTGGTTTCCCCAGACCTCTTTTGGTGCATGCAGAGCGGAGGAAAGGCGGTGTTTGCACGCCCAGGGAGCTCCAAGTTTATCATTTTCCCTGGAATTTTGTGGGTTTTCCACACAAACCTCCCGTCCCCTCGTTGCTCCTGGAGCATTACGAAACCTGGCCCGGAGCCTGCAGATTTCCACCCGGTGTCAATGAGCTGTTCCAAGAAAAAAGAGGCTGCGAAGAGTTTCCTGACAAACTCTGGGAAAATTTCACACCGAGGCCGTGGGGAAGGGCCGGGACACGGCCGGGAATGGGCACTGCCACCTCCCCGGCCCCTCGGAACAAACCGGGAATGTTTTCCCACCTCTAAGAGAAAGAAGAGAAGGTTCAGGCTGTCACAAAAGCCTGGATGGGATGCTCGGCTGGGAGGGGAGGCTCTGGCTGACTCCAGGTGCGTTCCCAGCTCTCTGGTTTTTTGGGATGACACCGGGAATGTCCCCGATTCTGATGATGCACTGAAAGCACTCCCCAGGGACATTCACAACAATTCACATTTAACACCAGGGAATGGCTCCGTGTCCGTGTGGGAGAGGCTGTGGAAGGACGATAAGATGAGGGGAGCATCACCGGGGTAGATGCTTGATTTTTGTATTGATTACTGATTATTGATTACATTATTGAGTAGGATTATTCCGAATTGTAGCCTTCATCTCTCCAGGGCAGGTGAGTTGGGAATGGTGGTGAGGATCGACATCTCTGCCCCTGGATTTGAGGATTTGTGTGCTCCACTCCAAGGATCCTTCATTCCCCCAGGAGCATCCCTGTCCCTGGCAGCCCCCATCCATGAAAAGCCCTCGAGAGGGAGCCGGGATGAAGCTGAGCTTTGCAGACTCGGGAGGAAGCAGCAATGTTTACCAGCTGCTAGGCAAGGATGGGATTCTTTCCAGGGAAAAAAGAAAAACAAACCCGGAGGAAGGTGAGGCACGTGTTCGGGTCAGGTACTCAGTCACCAGCACTTCCTGCCTGGTGACATTCCTGCTTTGGGAACTGCCTTTGGGAACCGTCTGGGCTTAAATAAGAAGAAAAATAACACTTGAGTATCCCCCACCTTTTATTTTTTCCTCATGTAACCATAGCAAAGGATCCTCGCCAGCCTGGGAGGTGGAGAATTCCTGCCGTGCTCCTGTTAAACCACTCCAGTTTGGAGCCTGTGGCTGGGATAACATCAGGGTTTGCTCGTGGGCAGAGAAGGGGCCGCGCTGGGCTGAGCCTGGGGAATGATTCCTGCTCCTGGTGCAGCCCATTGATGGGAGAACGGGAATTGCAGGAGAGCCCACGCAGGCAGCTGGCAGGACTGGAGCTTACTACGAGAGCAGCATATGCTGAGCTGAGTTACGAGCCCTTCAAATCACTACAAGAGCTTAAAATATTCCGGGATTTAATTACAAGCCTGTCTGTGCTTTAAACGCATGAATGTGAAATGCAGGCTTGGGCTGTGACGAGGGAAACCTTCTACACGCAGGCAAAAGGCTGGGAGGGAAAATCCTGACAGGGCAGAGGGTTGGGATGTGTGGAGCCACGGGAGCAGCCAGGATGTCACCGGGGGTGGGTGACACCGGCTGTGCTCTGTGGCAGGGCTGCTGAGCCAGACAGGGAATGGTCACACTGAGGGCGGGTGTAAATCATGGAATGCCAGCCTGGTTTGGGTTGGAAGCTTAAAGCCCATCCTATTTTACCCCCTGCCATGGCAGGGACACCTTCCACTATCCCAGGCTGTTCCAAGTCCTGTCCAGCCTGGCCTGGGACACTTCCAGGGATCCAGGGACAGCCACAGCCTATGCCAAGGCCTCACCATCCCCACAGGGAACAATTTTTTCCTAATCGCAATCCACTCCCTTCCATTCCCAAGGCATTCCCCTCATCCTGCCACCCCATACTCTTGTAAATCTAAAATGTCAAAGAATTTGTGGTGAACCCCTTCAAAAATGCTTTTGTTCCTGAAAAAAAATCCATATACTGAAAAGTCACCCCTTTTCTCTGTCACCTGTCCTGATCTCCTGTGGTGTTTGTCCCACAAGGGACAAAGGTTCATCCCTGACTAAACCGGATTTAAATCTTCCCCCAGGTTGAAAGCCTGGGGTATTGTGCCTCCAAAAATGAAGATGCACTTACAACAATGGGGTTATTAACTTAATGACAGGAAATTTGGGGATGGCAATTAAAGCCCTGGAAGGATCTCCATGTCCTGGATAGGGAAGGCTACTCATTCCCCAAGGTTCCCTGGCAGGCATCCCACTGGGAATTAGCACTGCAGCAACTGGGATATGAGATGGGGAACTTGCAGGGATATCCCACTGATTTTTAGGAGGTTATTATCCCTTTAATTAACACAGAGAAATCAAACACATCCTGTGGATTTTCCAAGCAAATGAACAAGAGTTTGGTAAAAGGCTTTGATCCACAAGCAGGGATGCAGGACTGGAGTGGATGATTGATCCTCAGGAGCCAGAGCATCCTCTGGCAAAATATTCCCACCCACAGAACTGAGGTTGGAAAAGCCCTCCAAGATCAATCCAGCATCGGACTTTGGGAAGAGATGAGGAGGAATTGCAGGAGTGGGGCTGTGTCCCTGCTGTGTCCCACCTGAATGTGGCACCTCTGGTGTCCCAAATCAAACCTGGTGGCACCGTGTGGCTGAGAAAACCCTGCGGGCAATCAGGGCCCTGCTGCAGACACGGGGCTAGAACAGGGATTTGGGGATGAAACAGGGATTTGGGGATGAAACAGGAATTTGGTGCTTTAATGGGGATTTGGGGCTGAAATAGGTTTTTGGAGCTGAAATAGGTTTTTGGGGTTGAAATAGAGATTTGAGGTTGAAATAGAGATTTGAGGTTGAAATAGAGATTTGGGGGTGAAAAAGGTTTTTGAGGCTGAAATGGATTTGAGGTTGAAACAGGGATTTGGGGATGAAACAGGAATATGGGGCTGTAACAGGAATATGGGGCTGTAACTGGAATTTGGGGCTGTAACCGGGATTTGGGGTTGAAACAGGAATTTGGAGATGAAACAGGGATTTAGGGTTGTACCAGGAATTTGGGGTTGAATCAGGGATTTGGGGCTGAAACAGGGATTTGGGGCTGAAACAAGGATTTAGGGCTGTACCCCCACGTCTTGCCCGTGGTCATGATTCCATGACTGTGGCCAGACGCTGGGCTCTGGTGCTGGATGTCAGCAGTGCTTCCAAAACACCAGGCCCTACCTAAGGAGGAGAGGCTCAGCCTGACTAACAACTGCTTTAATTAAATCCAGCAATATCATTAACCCGCTGGAGTTCATCAAATTAGTGTTGCAAATGAAAACTGCATTGGCCTCATTTTCAGGAGGCTGTTCCAAGAGGGAAAACAGCATTTTGCTCCTGAACAGGGTGTTTGGTTTGCTGATAACACAAACCTCTCCTTGCCCCCACTGGAGCTTTGGCTCCATTTAGTTCTCAACAAAATATTTGGTTTGGCCTTTCCTTGGGTTTTTTGGGGTGCCCATAGTGAAGGTGTTGACACCACGGGGAGAACGTGGAGAGAGAGGGGGGAATGGAGGACTTTAAAAAAGGACTTTGAGAGGAGGAGGAGGAGGAGGAGGAGGAGGAGGAGGAGGAAGTGTTGGGATCTTTCCTGAGCACATAAATCATTTGTGGAGCTCAGAATCAGCCAGCATCTGTGCAGGCTGGAGGGCTGCCAGTCACTTCCTTATCTCAGCTTTGCTCAGGGGTGACTCAGTACCAAGCTCCCGAGGTGCCCAGGGGGGTGTGCCCATGCCAAGGGCTCCAGGGCTGGGAGGGGGATTCCCACCTGCTGGAGAGGAAGGAAGAGCTCTGGGATCCCCCCTCCAGCACCCTGGCTCTCAGCCCAGGCCACTTTCCTCGCTGCACTCGGGGGAGAGGCTCTTTAATGAATAGTTCTGTACACAAGGTCTGTGTCCTGCTGGCACAGGGACAGGGGGATGTCCCTCTGCCCAGGCTTGTCACAGCTGACTGAAAGCTGGGCTTTTTCTGGGGAAAAATCTCCTTTTATCCATGGCTCATCCCCAAGCCCTGGGGTTTATACCCCCTGTGAGCAGCACGGATTTAAATCTTCCCCCAGGCTAAAAGCCTGGGGTATTGTGCCTCCACAAATGAAGATGCAGGGATGTGGTGAACTGGGATCCTGAGGATTTCTGAGGATGAAATGCCTGGATTGTCTTACACCCACCAGGCTGAGATGATGGGAGTTGCTCAGCTTTGATTCCACATCCCCTGTGGAAAGTTCACGGTGGTTTTGCAAGGCTGAGTGTAATGAAGGAGTCAAGGAATAAAAAACCCTTCAGGCGGAAAGGTCTCTAAAGGAGATGCTCCTCCATCTTTGGGCATTGCAGGGGCATCACTAAAACCAGGATCTGAGCTTCTCCTACGAATGGATGGAGGAGCCAACACTAACCTGGCTCCATCAGCAGCTCCTGGAGGGAATTCCGTGCTTTGGGGAGGGATGGGAATGGATCCCATGGATCCAGCCAGCCCCACATCGCTGGAACACAGAGGCCTGAACCCCAGGGATGGGGCAACCTCTGCCTTTGGGAATGCTTGGAACAGTTTCCAGGCTCATTTCTCCACCTCTGGCCTTGAGCAGCATCGTGGGGGCAGCTCCACCATCTCCTGAGGGCTGTTATCACCTCAGGCAGCACCCCCACATCTGCTCCAGGCACAGGGAGGGTTTAACTCCTGCAAAATCCTCCTGGAATTCCAGTTATTGCAGTTTTCTCCATCAGGAGCTGGTGCTGTGCTGCTCAAGGGCTCTGGATGTGGCACTGCCACCCCTGGGGGACATCCCGGTGTCACTCAGGGAGCTGCCACCCCAATAAGATGCAGCCCCTCGCTCTCCGTGGTGACCAGGAATTAAATCCCCAAAATTCACGCAGCCGGTGAATCCTCCACTGAGGAAATGGGGAATTCTCCAGGCTGGATTCACGGCGGCTTTGGGAAGGTCAGGGATGTGAGCCGGCTTGTCTGGAGCAGCCAGGAGCTCCAGGTGTGGCTGAGCTGGCACCGGGGCGGGGATAGCAGCGTGTGGATGGCAGCACCCAGGGGCTGCCTGTGCTCACTGCTCCCACCCTCCGGCGGGATCTCGGCCTTTCCCAGCTGGAAAAGCTCTGGAGAATGCCCCTGCTTTTCCTGGAGCTTTGTGGGTTGGCACCACGACCCTCTGGCCTGGGATTTGCCTCCTGGATGTTCCATCTGGTGCTGGGATCAGCTCTCTTGAGTCTCCTGGTCCCTGGAACACCCATGGAATGTGCCAGGCAGGGGGATGGGACAGCAGCAGCCAAGGATCCATCAGGAAGGACATTTCCCAGCTGAATCCCAGGCTCCCAGCAGGAGCCAGAGATCTCTGGGAGGTGTGGTGATGAATTCGCCCTCCCGGTGCCCTTTTGAGCCTGGGAGTTACTGCGAGCCTCAGATAAGGAACGGCACAGAGACATGAGCTGGCTTGTCCCACATCCCGCTGGAAAACTGGCAGGAGAACCAGGAACACAGCAAGGTTCTCTTCTTCTTGGAGCAGAAAATTCCAGAAAGCTGAACATTTAGCTATTTTAGTGTCTGAAATCAGCTTTTAGTTACTGTCAGCCCTCTCTGTCATCCTCATTTCCACAGGGGAAAGCTGTGGCAGGACCCTCCTCATTCCCAAGTGACATAATTCCAAAGCTGAATTCCCAGTTTCTTTTATTGGAAAAGATTTCTTGTCTGTCCCCTGCTGATTTTCACAAGGATGAAAATGTGGAGCAGTGCTGAGACCCTGAGCACTGAGCAGGGCAGGTGACCTCCACTGGCATCCCATTCCCACCAGGAATAACCCCTCAAACCTCTCCAGGAACACTGGATAATCCTCTCTTCCCATCATTATTTAGTAGCAGGAGGTCAGAAGAGATTCCTGTGCCAGATTTCCCCCCAGAATCCAGGTGAAAACTCTGGACTACTCCAATTAATTTGGAAAATGCAGCGGGATAAAAGCCGTGTAAGCACGGAGAGAACCAGACCTGGCTTCTGCAGGTATCTCTCTTGATGAGAGGTAATTATATCCTTCTAATTAATTGTTGGCTCATGGCAGTAAAGGTCTGACTTGCAGGGACAAGTCGGGAAGAGGGAAGAAGCCCTGGGATGGGAAGCAGCGACGTGGGAGGACGCAGCATTCTTTTCCCACGTCGAGGAGCTGCAGGACGTGTTAATTCAGCTCTGGAATTTCGCTCCCAACCTTTTATGGTGAAAAAATGGGGCTCTCCTTGGACTTTGCAAATACATGTTCCAGCTGAAACCCAAGCCGTGCGTGAGCTCCGGGCCGGCAGCCGAGCGCTTGGATGTGCTGAGCACGGGATATGCAAAAGTTTGGGAAGCTCAGCTCCGGGCTCCTGGAGGCTCCCAGAGTGTGAGCTGATGTCATGGTTTTATCTGAGGACAGCTTCTCGTGGCTCTGTTTTGTCTTCCCAGTGAAATGGCTGAGAGAAGGAATTAATTTTTAATGCATCCCACGAGAGTTTTGGAGGGACTGATTCTCACTCCTGCCACCAGGCTGTTCCTGAAAGCCCAGGAATCCTGGATCCAGCTGCTTTGTGGGGTTTGGAGGTGAAGGGATGGAGCAGCAACTTCCTGCAGGTTCCCTTCAACCCTGCTTGTACAACGCACATCCCACCGAGCTGGGAATAAAGTGAAGGCCTCGTTTTCTGCAGCCTCCCAATAATTCCTTAATTCATTAATTTGGTAAACAGCCGTGTAGGAAGAAGAGATTTCCAACCTTGGATCACTCCTGTGGAAACACCTGACAACAAAAGCAAAGTTAGAATGTGTTAGAAGACCAGTTAGGCTCTTCTGAGTCATTTAATTAGAGCGAGGAACTTTCCCTGCCTATGGAAATCTCGGGGTGGAAAGGGTGTGAAACCTGCTGCAACCAACGCTTGCCTAATTAGGCTCACTCAGAAGGGAGTCCAAGGCTGTGTGTGATCCAGGGATGTTCACACTTTTCCAGGGAAATCTGCTTTAGGAGCTGCTGGAGTGGGAGACGCTCTCACCGCGGTGTGGAAGCCCCAAATCGCCGAGCACCGCCACTGTCCATCTGTCCATGCTGGTGCTGTGTGAGCTCCAGCTCCTGGAAATGTCTCATTTTTCCACACACCACAGCAGCAGCAGCTCAAAGGAAGCAGAGAAAGGGAGCAAAGCTCTGCATTTCATCCCGCTGGCTGCAGGCAGAGCTGCTGAAAATCCAGGCCAGGGCCCCCATGACCCAGAAATGTCCTGTTTGACCCGGGGCTTGGTTGAAATCTCATTTTTGTGCAGCCTCCCTCTGAGAGCTCTGGAGAGCAGCTCCTCCCGAAGCCAATCCCTCGTCAGGGCCGTGCAGGAGCTGCCTCCACAATTTGAGTTAATTAGAAATCTGAGGATCTGGGAGCGAGGACTTGCTGGAGCAGCTTTTGCTTTTGCAGCGATTGGGAGTTTCCTAAAGTGGAACATTTGCTGTTCTTATTTTTCAGTTGCCCCATTCTCATGGATCTTGCATCTCCTAAATCCCAGAAAAATGATTCTCCCAGAGGATTTCTCCTCTCTGTATTTGCTTTTCAGGAGCTCCAGGCTCTGTCCAATCCTCACTTCTCTGGTTGTCTCTGCTTGGTGTTTTCCCCTCATGGATGCCCATGGCCATCCCGCTTTTCCCCCCTGAAATTCCTGAGGTTTTTCTGCAGCTCAGAGCTGGATTAATCCCAGCCTGGCACCCTCCAAGCTAAAGCTTCCAGCCCCACAAAGGGTGAAATGCAGCTCCGAACTCGTCCCCACAACTTTATGGTGGGAAATGTTGTGCCTGAGGGACAGAAAACAATAAAAATCAACGCCCGAGCGCGTGAAGTTTCAAATGGCTCCCAAAAAATTCCTGCAATGTTTCCAAGAGTCTGTGCTGCTGTTACTCATTCACACGGGCAGGAATTACAAATATGTGTGTGCAGCCAGGAAAGCTCTGGGTCACCGAATATTTGAGGCTCGGGGTGGAATGAAGGGGGCTGGGGAAGGAGAAACGCTCTGAACTTCCTTGGGATAACGAATCCACCTTGGTGGTGCCGCAGCCAAAACGTGACATTTCTCCTTCGCTGAGTTTTGTGCTCTTCAGCAATAATTCCGAGCTGCTTTGCCTTCAGGGAAGAGGGAGGAATTCAGAGGAATGGGTAAGGACATGCAGTCCTGACCTAATCCGGTGCACTTTTCCCTGGAAGCTGCTCCCAGAGCCTGCCTTTGGCCCCCAGCGCCCACTGGGATCGGCCAGAGCTGGGTGAGGAGCGGGGATTACACAATTTCCCTCCTTTCCAGACCAAAATGGGATGCAAGCAAAAGGATTTCAAAATTCCTTGTGAAATGAACTCCATCCTTTGACTAGAAATGTTCCAAGTTTACTCATTTCCTATCCATTTCAGAAACTACATTATAAAGAAATCTTGGAAATTAATATCTCATTATAAAGAGGTTAAACCTGAAAGTTGCAACCTTAGCAGAGAATTTCAACTCAGCAAGTTCCTAAATACCAAATTCCACTGAAATCCAAGAAGTTCTGCAAAACAAGCTCTGCCTTCAACATATCAATATTTCTGATGGAAAACCATCCTGTCAGAAATCTTTTTTGCTGCTCCAGGCTAGAATTCCCTAACAAACACTTTTCCTGTCTCCCCAGCAACTGGCACTGCTGATCCTGTGTGAGGAATTTCCATAATTAACCTGCAGGAACTGAGAAAGAAATCTCTTTGTCTGCAGGATATTCTCCAACAACATCTAGGAATCATTCCACTCTGAGCCAAAGCACAAGAAACTCAATGGGATTTCTCCATGAATTTCTATGGATCTTCAGGCCTAGTTCAGATCAGAGCTCAGAGCCAGATCGATGTAATGCAACTCAAATCCCAAAAGGGCTTTGGAAAAAAAAACCCCTCAAAACAATTCTTCCTTGTTGTTGAAATCCAATCCTGTGTTATCACCCAGATTAAGGACTCGCAGGCTTTGATCCCTGTGGATACGAGTCCTTCCCAAGATGTTTGTGCTGATTTTGTACCGGCCAGGAATGCACAACAGCAGCAGGAATTTAGACGAAATCCCGCAGTTCCAGCTCCGGGCTGGGGACGCGGAGTTTTGGCGTTCCTGCTCACTGGAGGCTGTTCCTGCCCCGCCATCCCAAGGCAGGGAATGTCCTTGAGCTCCGTGTGATTTCATGGATGGCAGAGCAGCCCCCACGTGCAATTTGTTCTTCCTGCGAGCACCAGCAAATCATAAATATGGAACAGCAGAGCTGGATCTGCACGAGATCGTTGAGCTGTGTTCATCCAGGGGTTCTCCTGCTTTGGATGCACTTATCCAAAAGGAATAATTCTGCTGCAGGGGAGGTTTGGTTTGTGGTGGTTCCCCAGCTGGTGGGAGAAGGTCAAACAGCCATAAGGAACAGCATGTCTGAACTTGACCCCTCACAAGAATCCCCTTGTCCCATCCCTGGAATGTCCCAGGCCAGGCTGGACAGGGCTTGGAGCAGCCTGGGATAGTGGGAGGTGTCCCTGCCATGGCAGGGGTGGAATGGGATGAGCTTTAAGGTCCTTTCCAATCCAAACCATTCTGGAATTCTCTAAGTGTCCCTCTCTGGGTCCTAGAAGATGTTTTCTATTCCCAAAACATGAAGCTTTTCCAGAGGCAGAATTCAGATCTATCTGAATAATCCACATGACTTTTGTGGCTTTTTCAGAGCCTCCTTGGCTGGGTGGTGGGATGGGAAAGGAGTGATCACCTCCAACATGTCCTCACTTCTCTGGTGCTGCTGTAGACTCCTGGAAAAATCATTTCTCCACCGTATCATCCCTCTGTAAAGGGGAGAGAACCTCCCACCTGCCATCCCTGTGTGAATAAATGCCTTGGGACAGCCCCTGGATACGGCCCAGGAGCTGCAGGCCCTGCAGGACAGATCCCAGAGCTGGCAGCAGAGATGGGATTCCACCCTGCCTGTGAGTAATGACACCACAGCCAGGATTTTAAACCACCTTGGCCTCTGTCTTAATATCGTGCCTTCATTAAGGGCTTTTGAAAACATTTTGGCTTCGGTAAAGCTTTGCCCTCAGCTCCTGAAACTTGGAAGAGCTGAGCTTTCGTTCTCATGCAAGGCTTAGCACCCAAGGACCTGTCAGTCAGGTGAGGGAGACTCACGGGTGTCTCGAGCTGATTTTATGGATTTATGCAGTTCTCTCCCAGAGCTGGAGTCACAGCCGGATTTCTAAATGCCAAAATAGAGATTATAAGAGTGTCAAGCTTCATTTTGTTTTCAGTTCACAGCTAATTAGCATTGATTTTCATGCCGTTGTTCCTGCATAGTATTCCGCCGACATCACTAAACGGGAGAGGCTCGTTCTCACCCTGCCACCATCAATTTTAAACCCTCCTCGGAACAGAAGGACTTCGGGGTTTGGGGTTGGCAGCCACAGCCCTGTCCCTTGGCAGGGTCTGAGCCACGCGTGGCAGTCGAGCTCCTTGGAGCTGATTTTTCCCGAAGTGGGAATTCCCTGGGCAGGCCGTGTGGTTTGCCATTGGAAGTCCAACGGGAAATAAGCAGGAGCTCCTTTTCCAACATCTGCAGGACGTTAAGGATTGGGAACGATCCCTGGGCGGGAATTAGCGGGTATTGTGACCTGGCTGCTTCTCCACTGTCAAACAGGCCTGGCTCAGCTCGTGGCATCTCAGAAGGCAGAGAAATAATCTCTTTTCATCTGTTATTTAGTCGAATAAGACATTGATAAACCCCACAGAAGAGATAACAAACAGGTCTGTGCTCAGGAGAGCAGTGACCCTAAAAGAGACTGGAAATCCTCGCTGGCCCTGAAGAGGTGCAGGTGTCCCTCAACAGCTGCTCAGTAAGGTGACAAAATCACTCCTGAGTTCTGGAACAACAACAAAAAATCAGACGTGATGGTGGAATTAATGCCCATCCTCACGTATTCCCGAGGGATCACTTCCACCACGCAGGAAACACGCATTTCCTAATCCACAAATGTCTGACCTTAAACCTTGATAATGTTCTTTTAATGTGCGTGTAGCTGCACACCAGCAGCGCGGAGGAGGGGTGGGACGTGTAAAATCCATGTTTTATGTATATTATTCAATATTTTCCGTGGATGCTTTAGTGGTTGGCATTGCAGGGAGAGAGATCTGGAGAGCAATTTTAGATTTAAATCATTGAGCAGTTATTCCGAAACTAAAAGCACTTGTTCTCGGCTGGTTTATTACAGTCATAGAAAGTGCTCAGGCAGATTATTTGTGAGGGGAGGAAAATGTATTTTGATATTCCCATGAAATCTTAGATGGGATCAGGAGTCATTACCATGCCAATCCCAAATCGTGTGTGTGTTATTAATACACACATCATGATTTCTGGGATGGAAAGAGGAGAAATTCTGAGAGGCTCTGATCAGATCTGGAGAAAAATGGGGAATTTGAGGGAAGCAAAGCACAAAACTCGGCCCTACAAATCAAAAATCCAGACTGCGTGTGAAAAATCCTGGTGGAAACACCAACCCCCACTGTTATCCCTGTAGTTATCGAGATATGGGAAAAGGCATTAAACTCAAGGGTTTGACATGAATAATGGGTTTATGGGGATTAACAGATCTGGAGCAGCTTCCCCAAGGAATTCTAACAAGCTGGCGGCATCCAAGGATTGTCCCCAGTGCCCAAAGCACCCGAAATCCCCGGGGATGGGCTGGGTGATGTTGGCAGCAAACAAAGCAGGCCCGGATGATATCAGCAGGAGCTGCTGATGGAAGCTCTCTGCTCACAATGAGTGTTAAAGTTTCCACATTCCAAGCATAGCTGGATGCAGGCGGATTTTCCACGGAGCTGTGTGAGGGAGATGTCTCCTCCAGGACCCAGGAGAAGACCAATTCCTCCTCAGAGGAAGCCCAAGCACCAAGGAATGGGCAGCATCGAGGCCACCTTTGGTCCATCTTGTGTCCATCTGAGTGGAGGTGCCTGATGGATTGACCAGGAGCAGATGTTCACACCCAGCTCCCACTCAGGATGAACAAAGAGCTCTTTGAACCTCGTCTTCTTCCCTCCTTAGATCCAAGATAGTCCTTGGTTGGTGCGTGGGACTCCCAAAGAACCGGAGCTGAAACTCCAGAGCTCGATCCCACCTCCCTCTGCCCATGGCGCTGCCTCGTGTTCCAGTGTGGAGCAGAGGAAAGGACAGAAAAATCAGGATTTTCTGGCCTTTGCAGGACACCTGAGAGCTTTTACACAACTTTATTTTTCCAGATTTATCTCCTGTTCCAATACTGAACAAAAGGGAGAAACTCAGCTTCCTGTGAGCATTAATTTTCTTCACTGCTTATTCCTCCCATTCCACCGTTTTTCTGAAGAGCTGGTGGACAGCAGGGATGGATGGAGACTGCAAAGGAGCAGCTTTTAATTTAAAAACATAAAAAAGAGATGGAAATATGTCTGCTCCAGGGCCTTACAAATAAGGCACACGCAGCAAATTTTAGTGTTTTGCACATTGTTTCCAAACAGAAACCAATTCTTTAGAAATGAGTAATTCGACCAGCGAAAGATGTGACACGTCGGAACAAACCCCAAAAATACCAGCACTGAATTTTGAAATGTCATGTTTGGGATTCTCTTGTGTGAGTCAGGGCAACATCTCCCCATGGTCAAACAGGCACGAGCCAACATCCTTTTTTTTCCAGGATGTTGTTTGAAAACTTGATGAATTGCTCACGTTTCAGCCCAGAACTGACACGGGGTGGGTTCATGACCTGGGTGACTCAAGAGATAAGGCCATGGCCGCACCTTCAGGGAGGCCACCCCTGTGTCCGGCTGCTCCAGGCAGAGCCAGAACGTGAGGATGGAGGCAGGAGGGGAGGCAGGCTCTGCCCCAGCCCCTTTTCCAGGGATCCAGCTGCCACACGGAGCCATATGGGAAAAGAGAGGAGCTCTTGAGGGAGATGAGTGCTACGAGCGGCTCACAAACCATCCCTTGTTCGGGGCGCTCCTTTCAGGAGCGATGCTCAATCCCCTGCTGAAACTCAGCCAGCTTTGCTTGGTGTTGTGTCCAGGAAGGGAAAAAAGCAGGAGGATGTTGGTGGTGGGGAGGCACCGATCTCTGCTCTCGGTGGCAGGGACAGCACTGAGGGAATGGCCGGAGCTGTGTCCGGGCATGTTTAGGGTGGGTTTCAGGGAAAGGTTCTTTCCCCTGAGGGCGCTGGGCACTGCCCAGGCTCCCCAGGGAATTCCCAAGGCTGCCCCAGCTCCAGGAGAGTTTGGACACCGCTCCCAGGGATGCCCAGAGTGGGATTAGGAGGTGTCTGTGCAGGGCCAGGGGCTGCACTGATGATCCTTGTGGTACCTTCCCACTCAGAGTATTCCACGATTCTGCATTTTTGGGATATCCCGACACACTCCTTGTGACCGTGTTTTGAGGGAAAAGCCCCTTTGCCCACCACAAGCAGCATCTCTTCTCATCCCTTCTCATCTCTCCTCACCTTTCCTCATCTCTCATAATCCCTTTTCAGCCCTTCCTTCTCATCTGTCTCTCATCCCTCCTCATCTCTCCTCGTCCCTCCTCATTCCCCTCAGCCCCCTGCTCTCCCCACCATCCCTCATCCCAGCCCGAGGCACCCCCCGAGGGACCCCGGACCACCTCTGGAGGCCGCACAGCCCCAGATCCCGCAGTTCTCTTTCACACCGCTGACATTTACAGATAAAATCTGTCAATAAACGCCACAGCCCCTCCTTTACCGCGCCCATCGCTCTGAGGGCGCCGGGCCCCCCTCACGGCCCGCCCCGCTCCCGGCGCCCCCGGCTCCCCTAGGGGGCGCACTGCCCCGGCGGCGCGCGGGGAGGGGGCGTGGCCCGCGCGGCGGCGGGCGGTGATTGGCGGTGGCGAGGCTATAAATAGGGGCGGGCGGCGGGGGGACAAAGCAGTGAGCGCGGGACCGGCGGGCGGGCGGCGGCGCGTCCGCGGCTCTGCCTCCTCCACCGCAGCGGCTTTATTGTGTTTTTCATATTATTTTTGCCTTTTCGCGAGGAGCCTGGGTGCGGCTTGGTTTCTTTGGCTGGGTTTTTTTTTTTTTTTTTTTCCTCTCTTCTGTTGTGGCCGGCCGGAGGGACTAAGGGGAGATCAATGAAGGAAAGAAGAGCGAGCCAGAAGTTATCGAGCAAAGCGGTGATGGATCCCAACCAGAACGTGAAGTGCAAGATCGTGGTGGTGGGGGACAGCCAGTGCGGGAAGACGGCGCTGCTCCACGTCTTTGCCAAGGACTGCTTCCCCGAGGTGAGCGGGGCTGCGCTGGGGTCGGCACCGGGGTCGGGCCGGGGGTCGCGGCCGGGGCGGCGGCGATGGGCGCGGGCTGACCGTGCGCTGTCTCCCGGCAGAGCTACGTCCCCACCGTGTTCGAGAACTACACGGCCAGCTTCGAGATCGACACGCAGCGCATCGAGCTCAGCCTCTGGGACACCTCGGGTGAGCGCTCCCGGTCGCATCCCGGGGATTCGGGGGGGATCGGGAGGAGCGGCGGCTCCGCGGTCCCACAGCCCCGCGGTGCTGACGGGGCTGCCGGGCTCCGCGTGTGGCTGCTTCTGAAGGCTTTTCGACAAAAATCTCGGCTATCCTTGAAGGATCTCCTTGGCTGAGGGTGTGGGCAAGGCTCCGGGAAGCGGTTCGTCAGCATTGCAGGGGAATGTGCTCCCACCTGCCTGGCTGGAAGGAGCTTTCTGGGGAGCTCCGGGGGTACCTCGGCTCCTCTGCTGCCTGCAAGCCCCGCTGTGCCTTGTGTGAGAGGGAAAAGGTGTTTATGTGCTAATGGTGAATGATTTCAGCTCGCTTTGGAGCTCCTGGTGGCCTCCTTAACGCCTCCGTGGTTTTTCACAAAACGTAGCACTTTTCTTCCCGGTGTTTTAGGGAGTCTTTAAGGCCAGGAATGGCTTTTAGGGAAAACCTTTAGCATTTACCTGTGATTCTGTGGGATGCAGAGGGAGCCGTCCTTTCCCCCATCAGGCCTGAAGGTCCTCTTCATTCTTCCAGTTTTACCTGGCAGAAACCGGCTCAGACGCCTCAGAGGTTGAGGGGTTTGGTGTTTGGCTGGCTCTGCTCACATGTTGAGACAGGAGCTCCTCTAGATCCGCCCGTCGTTGATAATTTGGATAATTGGGCTGCGCTCGCAGCCAGGGGGGTGAGGGAGCACCCCAAAATTGCTGCCTCAGTGCTGCAGAGGAGCGCGGGGAGCCAGCGCGGCTCTGCCCGTGGAGAACCGAGGATGTCCAGGGGGGAATGACACCAGGAACATTACCAGAGGTGTGGATCAACATCATCTGCAGAGCTGGCTGGAAAAAAAAACCTGCAGGAACTTGGCAGAACACACAGTCCCTCTCTCTCTCTGTGTAGATGGCTCGTTAATGCTGAATTTGGACCCGGCAGTTTCTCCTCAGTGTGACAGCAGTTCTTTTACCAGGAATGAAAATGTTAATCCCTGTTTAAAAGAGGAGTTTAGGCGGCGGGTTGGCTTCCCTCTTGCTGTTGAGGAAATGATTCCAAATTCTTGCAACACGATTACTGGGAAAAGGCAGCCTCTGCCCACAACCAGTATCAGCTTTGCTCTGAGCTGATTTTTTTTTTCTTCATCTTATGCCAAGTGAGACTTGCAGATTTCTGGAGTATGTCTGGTTGGAGCTTTCATGCTGATTACTAAGCTGGCTGGAGCTATGGAGCAAGGGCTTATTAAAAATTAATAGTTATTTTGGAAAATGTTATCTTTATTAAAATACAACACACACAGAGGCTGGACGTGGGAAGGTTTGGAATCTGTTTGTCAAAGGCTGGAGACACCCATGGAATGAAATATTCCCTAGCACTTCAAAAGACAAAAGCAGTGGAAGAAAAAACACCTGCCAGCCTTTGTCCTCTGTCCTGGAACTCCGAGAAAATGTGGTTGAGTCAGAAGCTTGAGACCAAGTGGGTGAATTGTCTGACATCCCAAGCTGAAGAGGAAATATTTGCAAGGTCCGGTGCTTGGTTTTACTGAGTGTTACTGAGTGGATCCTCTGGCTGTGGGACTCTGGATGAGGAATTTTGGCTCCACGAACATCCCTTCTCACCCGCTGCAAAAAACCAGCACTGCCCATTAACCCAGAGCAAAAATCACATCAGCAGATAAGAGGCAGCAGAAGATAAGGGAGTGTTTTAGCCTTATCTGAAAGTCTTGTTAATTTAATTTTTACAAGTCTTTGTCCTGCTCCTCTACTGAGTTAGAAGAGATGTCTGAATGGCATTTTTAAAGCAGGACTAAATCTAATTAACTTTAAAAGATGGTTGATCATTGCAACACGGGGGAGGTGATGGCTGCAGTTTTTGTGGTGCTTGAATATCTCCTGGGAGGGGGGGAAAATGCTGTTTAATTGAGTTTATTGCTGTATACTGCAGATACTTCCAAGATGACTCAATCAGTATTTTGTATTCATCTTTATCACTCTTTTTTTTTTTTTTTTTTTTTTTTTTTTTTTTTTTTTTTTTTTTTTTTTTAACTGGGAGTATTTAACAGCCTTGCCAATTATTCCCTTGAACTCAAATTGATAATTGGGTTTTGCAGTGAATCTTTTGGAAGGATGTACTGCCACTTCCAGCTTTTTTTGGGAAAATCAGAAAAGCTGTGGGCATTAGTTAAAATAGTCGTGTGAGGGTGAGAACAGGCCCTGCTGCCACAGTTTGGGCTTATAATTCTTTACATACCGACAGTAATAATGTGTTTTTACTGGAGAACTTTTAGGTGTCGTGCAACTGATAGAAAACTCTAAATTCACTGGGGAGTTGTTGTTGGGTCTTGGATTTGCCCGTAGGAATATGGGACAAGTAAGAGTGGAATGGAACGGGAAGATTCATTATTCAAATGCTTGCTGGGGCTGTCTAGTTCTGCAAGTCATTAGAAGGATTTAAATTAGCCACAGCACCGAGGGAAGCACTTGCCAAGTTGAATTTCAATGGGGTTTGGGACTACCAGCCCTCTCTCAGAGCAGGAATGTCTGGTTGCAATCTCACTACACCATCAATTACTCTGCTCTGTGGTAACATGTGGCAGTCCTGAGCTGTTTGGGAATATTAAAAGTTTCTCCAGGTTAAAGCTTCATCTTGTACTTTCAGGGCCACTGTGAAGGAAAAAAAAATCTGTATTAGTTGTCTTTATCTACCATTTAATCTGCATTTATCAAGTTTTTTGTTTCCTTTGGTATTTATATTTCTTGCTAGGACAACAGCAGCTGTGGCTTGGAAATAGCATTAATTAGGTGTACATACCTGTGTCTCCCTAAAATGTATTTTAGGGGGTTCCTTTATTGCTTGAACCGTGGCTACTCTAATAAAATAATTCTCAACAGGGCCAGAAATACTTACAACTGCTGGGGATTAGCAAGTAATTAAATCCAGAAGGGCCTTGGAGCTGTGAGTCAAGTTAGTTTTGCCATGATTTTTGACTGTATACAATGCACTCAGTGTCCATATAAAAACATAAATTAATTGGAAAGTTTCGTGCTGAAACCTTTCAGGGGAAAGCTGAAACTTGGAGGAATTAAAGTTGCTAATTCCCCAAATTCCCTGGCAGTAAGGATTGCAAAGGAAAAGTCGAATTCACTGATTTTCTTGGTTTTAATTGTCCATTTTAGCAGGGTTTTCTTATTCCTTTTACAAAGAAATCCATTAGAATCGATACCTGGGAATGCCAAGTGTCCTCGCAAAGTTTTCCCTTGGAGGTGTGATATTTTTGATATCTCTGTGCTTGGAGATAACCTGCACTGAAAACCCACCTCAGCAATCCCAGATTTGTTATTTTGGGTTTTTTTGGGTTGGTTTGGTTGGGTTTTTTTTTTTTTTTTTGGAAGGAGGAAAACCATGAGCACTGAATCAGCTCCTTGGAGCAGGCAGTGTTTGCTGTGTTTGCTGTGATAATTAGTGAGCCCAAGGCTTTGGGAGTGAGAATGCTGCTGTTCATCTGTTGTTCTTTCACTTGACTGGGCTCCAAAAGGCTCCAGAGCCTAATTCCTGGTGGCTGCTTGCTGGTGTGGAAATAGCAAAGTCTTGCCTGTTACTGAGCCCTCCTGGCCTCAGGATGTGCAGCTGAACCCTCCTGGTGCCTTTGCATCTTCCAGCCAAACACCTCTCCCTGATCCAGCACCTTCAACTGGTGCTAAACCACCCCAAAATTCAATATTCTTCAACTTTTGATGATGTCATTCTGTTCTTTATTAAGATAGCAAGAATTCAACCTGAGCTTGGCATCCCCTGTAGGCCAAACCCAACCATATTGCTGGGGAGGGGTTTTATTTCAGTCTAAAAGCTGAATTTCTGTTGGACTCTGCGTGAAACATAAGGTTTCAAAAACAGATCTTCCTTAATGTTGCAAGTATTTTTGGCTGAAATTACTGAAGCTGCCAAAGAAATTAAAAAAAAAAAAAAAAAAAAGGGAGGATTGCAGCTGGTGTAAATGTCCAGCACAAAGGAAAATGAACTACAGCCTTATCAGCAACTCCTTGATAAAACTGAAAAACCACCCATGTTGTCCTTGCCAAAAATGTTTTATTTTGCAGGAACAGAATCCCAAACACAAATAGGCTTCTTTTTTTTTTCTTTCTTTCTTTCTTTTCCCTCCCCACAAATACCATGGCTCCAGTTCCACATTCTCCTTCTGTTTTCGAGGGTTGGCACGGCTTCAAATGTGCAAAGGAACATGAAAAAGAGGGAGCAGCCTGGCTGGGCTGTGCTGGGGTTGTCTGTTCAGACTTGAGCGAGCCTCATTCCTCACATTCCTGCCTTCTGAGGGTTTCTCTGGGCACAGGGATGGGAATGCCAGCCTGAATAGGCCTGCACAGCCAGGGCTGCAGCCCCTCTTCATTTGCACAGGAATAAAGGTTTGCTTATCAATGAGAGCTGGAATTTCCTCTGTGCATCCTGCAGCTCCAGGAGTTGAAATGGGCCCTGTTTGTTCTGCCACACACCAGCCTGGAGGAAAGCTGGGGAATATCCCTCCTGAGCTTGCTAAAAGTGCTTTTATTCAAGTTCAGCATCTGAAATAAGAGAAATTCAGACGGGGTGGAAAAAGAAAAAACTTCCAGGCAAAGCAGCTCTGCCGGGGTGGGCAGGAGTCTCAGGGCTGGAGGTGGGGACGCTGTGTGTACATAAACACATCTCCTGGACATATATGGGATCCCTGGAGCTGCTGAGTGAGCCCAGAGGTATTTGTGTGAGGAATGAGTTTCTGGGTGAGGCTTTGCTGAGACTCCTCTCTAGCCAGCACCTATTAAGGATTCCCTCAATTCTGCCCCTGCTTGCTGGCGCTCAGGGAGATGTGGCAGAGCTTTAATGTCACCCGGGTGGCTCTTGGTGGCCCTTGGTGCTGCAGTTCCTCTGTTCAGGACAGATAACTCAGCCCGAGGGTCCAGGACAAATATCCCAGCCCTGGGGCTGCAGGACAGGGCTGGAATGGCAGTGCTGCAGGTACTGGGGTGTAATTAGCACTGCAGAATGCTCACTGATAGCTGCAGCCAGCACTTCACTCCGGTCACCTCGCTGAGATTTGTTCCCAACGTGTCATTTGTGCTGAATTCCGCTGAAACGGGGTGTGAAGAGCCTTTTCTGACAGCTGCCTCTCTGTCAGATTGGCATCGTTTACAGAGATGAGCATTCGAATTAAATCCTTCTCGTTCACCAAATTACCTTCTGCTACCTACTTTGGTAATGCTTCGCTCCCCATGTGTTATTCCTCATTTCAAAAACAACATTCCTGGGATTCTTGCCTCCTTCCCGTGCAGCAGGAGCCGTCCAAGTGAAGTCATCTGCGAGCCCTTCACACCATTCCCTGCTTGTGCAACAGCCTGAGCTGCCTGTCAGGGAAAAACTGGAGGAATTCCTCTCATCCAGTTCAGAATCTGAGACCTTACGGGCAATTAGTTCTGGAGAGGTGGGAAATAGGTGGGATAATGAGCTGATAACCCCCCAAACTCCTGGAAGCTGCGTCCTTGTGGTGGGTGTTCCCTGCTGTGTTTCAGGGTCTGCTGTGTTTTAGGATTTTTCGTGGGGAAAGTACAGAAATAAGGATGTATGATGGCTGGGAAAATGCATTTTAAGTTGCCCAGGCCCTGTTGGGCCACTGAACTGGTTGAAATGCCCTTTTAAATGCATTAAGAAATGTATTTTCCTCAGGAGGTGAAGCTCAGCAAGCTTAGGGCCAAACTTAATGGTGATTGAGTTGCCTGCAACTTCTTACAAAAAACACAGATTTTTTTTTTCTTTCTCCCCCCAACCTGTTGCCAGATTTACCAAATGATTAAAATATGATTTTTAACTCCGGATGGATTTTAACTCTTCACATCATGACTGTTCTTAAGGAAAACAGAAAATTCTTTCACAAGTAAAACAAGCACAAAGAGCAGTACTGTACCTACATCTGTTCCCCCAGATTACTAAATTAGCTTTGATCTCGTTGATAAAAATCTGGTTTATGGGCTAAACATAAACATTTACTGCAGGCTTTATTGGTTTACAGATTAATGAGGCTTTTTGTGACAGATAACTTGCGTGCCTGCCTAGAGGATTGGGATTTTTCCCTGCTGGAAATCTGTTTCCTGCAACAAGTTCTTTATTTGAAGCAAGAGTTTCTCCTAAACATTGCCAATGTGACAACTAAAGATGCTTTTTGCACTTGGAGCTATTTGTTTTAAATTAACTGTTAGACAAATCAAAACTGAGGAACTTCAAATCTGCTGTAGAAAAAGCCTTTTGGAGTTCAAGGATTTGTTCTCCTGCACATTAATTCTGGGCCTTAAACTTGGGCTGACCCCATTTCCCCGTGCTTGGGAGCATCCCCAGCTTTTGGTGGGTGATGGATCACTGGGGAGGCAGCACTGAAGGCCTCTCCAGGCTTTCTGAGTGCCTGCAGGAAGAGGAAAACAGCAATTAATGAAGATTTGTTTGTTTGTTTTCCCTGCAGGGTCTCCTTACTACGACAACGTCCGCCCGCTCTCCTACCCCGACTCCGACGCTGTCCTGATCTGCTTTGACATCAGCCGGCCAGAAACCCTGGACAGTGTCCTAAAAAAGGCAAGTGCTTGAGCAAGCCCTGGGCACAGAACCCTGCTCATCCTTAAATCCCTGCAGCCGCCCGAAACTTCCACTCTGCTTCTTTTAGTGGAGCCATGACAGGAGGGGGCTTTAATTTGAGGTCGTTTTTTTGAAAGGGGTGGATGTTAATTGAGAACAAGAACTCGCTAATGGACACTTGGAGCTGAAGGAAATTCTCATTCCTCAGCCCTGAGACAGCAAGGAGTTGTTGAGGGTGGTGTGAGGTGCTGTAAGAATTTGTCTCTCCCATGTTCCTGTAGCAGGATTGGGAAACTTTGCTGGGTTGTAGGGATGGCTAAAAACTGTCTGTGAGTGTTTGGACTTCTGCCATGGCCTTACATAATTTGTGAGCCTGACGTTAGAAGGAGCCAGTGACAAATGCCTCTGGAAGGCACGGGCAGAGCTTGCAGTGGCACAGAAATGCAGCCCTGCCCCAAGCCCTTGGTGAGGTCACCGATCCCAGCCCATGTCAGGCTTCCCACGAGCTCCAACATGGAATTTCCATCACTGAGCTCTGCGTTTGCAGGGTGGTCCTGGTCCCCTCCTTGGCTGCTGGGCATGACTCAACCTCGCTGTGGTTTTGGGGCTTAATGACCTGAAGTTCCTTTTTTTTCTGAGGCTGGAGCCAGTGATTCTTGTCTCACTGGGATAAAGTGCCTTACAATGCTCTGAATAGCCCACAAAAGATACTTCAAAACTATTCCCTCTGTGCCAAAAAACATCCAGAACTGTGGCTTTTCTGTCCCTGCTAATGCTGGTTACTTAGTTCTGCAAGAGATTTTTCCTAGTATGCTTTTAAACCCAAATTATAGCCTTAAAATTTAGGGAATTAAAATCCCTAAAATCCATCCGTTTGGATTATGCTGTGAAGTTTTTGGCTTTAGTTCTCAGCAGAACCCTGCAGAAGGGTGGAACCCAATGAATTTATCCCAGGTTCTGCCTGAAGGGCTGGTTGCTGCTTCACCTGGGCCAGATCTGTGTAGTTTTAGGGGTGAGAACGCAGCAATAAATCCACACTTAGCCCTGCTGCTGCTGTGGTTGGACAGGGGCTGCCCCTGAAGGTGGGGACAGCATTTCTGCACCTGGCTGGGGCTGGGTGTGAGAAACAGCAGCTCTGCAAACCTTTGCTCCTGTGGGTAAACAATCTGAACTCATTCCCTGCTGATTAGTAAGGCAGTGGAATTCGTGAGTGTGTGAGATAGGAGGATTTCATCCTTGACCAAGTTCCGTCTTTAAAAAATTACCTTGAGGGCAAACCCAGCCACTACGTAAAAACACTTCAGAACGTCAGGGCTGGTTAAACTTGTGCTCCTTTGGGTTTAAACATGAATTCCAACTTGCAATTTTGCAGTGGAAAGGGGAGATCCAGGAGTTCTGCCCCAACACCAAGATGCTGCTGGTGGGCTGCAAGTCGGACCTGCGCACCGACGTCAGCACGCTGGTGGAGCTCTCCAACCACAGGCAGACCCCCGTGTCCTACGACCAGGTAGGGGCCTCCTCCTCCTTCTCTGTGCTTCAGCAGGGAGGAAAAACCCTTCTTCTGTCACTGGAGCCCTCCCTGTGACCAGCTGCTGCCCTGTGGTGACACCAGTGCAGCCTGAAACACAGATTTGGGCCTGGGGTGTGGGTGGAAGTGGGTTTGAAAACTGTTGGGGACTAAAGGGAATCCTGCAGCCACACAACACATCATAGGGTCATCCCTGTAAACGTCCTAAATCGTTGTCTTTTTGCTTGCAAATTGCTTTTTAGGTGAGTTGTAAAAAAAGCTTCCTGCTTTTCTGTGCCTGCACGCACCAAAAATGTAAAAGCTGAAAAGGTGACACATCCTGTTTATTCACAGACAAATCAGTAAAATTGCTGTCTGCAGATTTCAGATTTGAATGTTATTTGACTTTAGAGTCATGGCATTGTGTTGGAATATAATCTGTCTCCAATTCCTTAAAAAACACCTTGTCCCTTCCTTCTGAAGGTGCAGCAAAGCCAGGAGGCATCTCAATTCCTGATGAGTTCTTTGCTCTTGGGGAAGGGAGAAATTTGGAGCCAGGCATTAGAGGAGAGAGAAAGGAAAAGGAACCAGGTCATGGGAGAGAGCAGGATGTAGGGAACAGGGAAACTGCTCTGAGGTGAGCGTGTCTTTGTTACTCACCCGTGTGTGATCACTGGTGGCAGCTGAGTCACGGCCCTGCTGGCAGGTGCACCCTGTGGGAGGGACAGTGGCACCTCCACGAGTCACCTCGGTGTCTTTAGCAACCCCTTTGGGATGGTTTGTCCCTCAGGATTTCCAAACCGGCAGCTCCTGCTGCAGGGTTACTCAGGGTGCAGCGTGTTTACATTGGAAAATGGCAGGAATTCAGGAAAATCGAGTCTTTCCAATGAAAATGATGAAAAATCTGCTGGCAGGTTGATTTTTTCCCCCCTGGATTCACAGCTCAGCCTGTAGCCCTGAGGAGCAGGAGTCAGCTGAACACAAAGGAACAGCTTCTCATAAAATGCCCTTGCCTGGCTAAGCCAGGATGGAACCAGAGCATCCCTGTTCCCCTGAGCTGCTCTGGGAGGGGAAGGACACTCTGCCCCAGCTCAGGGAGCTCCACCTGAGCAAACACTGCTGGGGCTCAGCTCAGCAGCACAGGGGATGCTGGACTGTGGGGAGGGCTGGTCCTGCCAGCTCCTGCTGCCTTATCAGCCTCTCCCCCTTGCCACTGATAAGGTCCCATCAGTGCAGGGCACACAGGGGCTGGTGCCATCAGCCTGGCACTGCCCCAGCCAGCGAGGAGTGGCACGCCAAGGATGTGGTTGCATTTCGTAACTTAGTAAAGATTCATCCCTCAGAAATCAGATTCCCTTGGAACAACTCCCCTTTCTGCACATAATGCTGTATTGTGTTCCAGTGGCCAAATCCACCACGGGATACTGGGCTATTGTCATCTGTCACATGTTGGGTTGTTTGCCTTGTGCTGCTGGAGCAAATATCCCTGCTTTGCCTTCTTAAAATCACAAAAGAAGGGCTCCTATAACCCCTCATGCTCTTTTTATTCCCTTTTCCCCCTGTTCCTCTCAGGAAGTTGATAGAACTCTCCCAGAGCACATTTCCCTAAGAACTTTGCCCTCTTCCTGGAGCTGTCTCAGGGACTCTGCTCCAGCTCAGGGCAGCTGCTTATTCCTGAAGGCACAGAATTTCTCTTTGGAGATGTCAGGCTCCAGCCTGGAAGCTGCCACATTTTCCAGGGAATTCCCAGATTCAGGTTAGGGTGAAACCGCTGAGGAGGCCTCACTCAGACACTTCAGATTTTGCAATTGTTTGCAGTCACTGAGCTGCTCTTCTCTCCCAATTTGTGTTTTTATCAGCACAGCAGATAAGGTTTGGACACTTGTTCAGCTCCTCCTGGAAGCAAAGCTCTGTTTATTTTCCCAAATCAGCTTTGGGTTTTCTGGGGAGACAGCGCAGAGCTGGAATTGTGAGCCTTGCTCTGGCTCTGCACAACTTGGGATTGATCACACATTCCCTTTTCCCCTCAGGGTACAAATATGGCCAAACCAAACAAAAAATGGGCTCCTATAACCCCTCATGCTCTTTTTATTCCCTGTTCCCTCTCAGGAGGTTGACAGAACTCTCCCAGAGCACATTTCCCTAAGAACTTTGCCCTCTTCCTGGAGCTGTCTCAGGGACTCTGCTCCAGCTCAGGGCAGCTGCTTATTCCTGAAGGCACAGAATTTCTCTTTGGAGATGTCAGGCTCCAGCCTGGAAGCTGCCACATTTTCCAGGGAATTCCCAGATTCAGGTTAGGGTGAAACTGCTGAGGAGGCCTCACTCAGACACTTCAGATTTTGCAGTTGTTTGCAGTCACTGAGCTGCTCTTCTCTCCCAATTTGTGTTTTTATCAGCACAGCAGATAAGGTTTGGACACTTGTTCAGCTCCTCCTGGAAGCAAAGCTCTGTTTATTTTCCCAAATCAGCTTTGGGTTTTCTGGGGAAGCAGCGCAGAGCTGGAATTGTGAGGATTTCTGAGGCTTTTGCACGTCTCGGTATTGATCACGTGTTCCTTTTTCCCCTCAGGGTGCAAATATGGCCAAACAGATTGGAGCAGCCACATACATCGAATGCTCAGCCTTACAGTCAGAAAACAGTGTCAGAGACATTTTTCACGTCGCCACCCTGGCGTGTGTGAACAAAACAAACAAAAATGTGAAACGGAACAAATCTCAGAGGGCCACAAAGAGAATTTCACACATGCCCGGCAGGCCAGAACTGTCCACAGTGGCCACGGACTTGAGAAAGGACAAAGCAAAGAGTTGCACGGTGATGTGAAGGAGCTGGGATTGCCTGGAGGAGGAGGAGGAGGAGGAGGAGGAAGATCCAGGAGGGGTTGGAGCTCAATGAAGTCACAGCCACAGGGTGTTTAATGAGGGCTTTGCCAGTGCTTTCGTGGAGACCTCTCCTGTTGTGTGAGACTGTACTTAAGGACTGAGCAGCAGGAGGAAAAGGCTCTGAGAGAGGTGGCATCAGGAATTTCTGTTGAAGACAATGCCAAAAAAATAATAATAAAAGGGAAAGCGTTTGAATGTGCTGAGAGGAGAGAGAATGATTGGGAAAATAACCCTGCAAAGGAGAGATGTCATGGACACTGCTTGTTTCTTTTAATAACGCTCTGCTCCTGGATGCTACCACTTTGTTTTCATTCAAATAATACTTTAATGGGATTTTTTTTTTTTAATGAAGACGTTATTAATACGCCCTTCTCATTAAGGAACTATCCCTGTGACCTTAGAGTTGGTTTTCCAAAGGATTTGATCTCATTTTTATTTAGTAGCTGATTGTGAAAATGGAGAGGATGCCGAGGCCTGTGCCTGTCACCTAGAGGAAAATTCTGGAGGAGTCTGGAGTTGTGCCTCCCTGATCCACGGTGGGGATGAAGACAGCTGTTTGAGGATTCCCAGAACTCCGTGGAAACGAGCTGGATCAGATTTGGGGGGCAGGGGAGCAGGGGCAAAGCAGCCCTGGCTCGGCTGATCCTCGTCGTGGTTGTGATGTGGAGTGGAAATGGTGCCCGGTCTGGTGTTCTGTGTGCCCACCCTGAGGTGCTGAGAGCTGTGATGGCCAAAATGCCCCGTGGTGTCCCAGCCCTGAGCGTTCCCTAAGCCTTACTGCCCACCTGGGGAGGCCCCAAAACCCCCCTGGGGCTTCTCCCGGAGCCCGTGGATCCCGCAGAAATGCTCTTTGGGACGTGGCTCGCTGCAAAAAACCCCACAGATCCCCTCAGAAACCTGCAAATGAGCCAGCAGAGCCTTCTGTGGTGCTCCTGTTCTGGGGTCTGAAGAACTGTGAGGCCTTAAGGGGTCCCCAGTGGGAACTGGATGCTGCCCTTAGTTTTAGGATTAACACAAAAGTGTCCAGCCCCCAGTCCTGAAATGGGGTGAACTGGTTCAGTCCAATCCCTTTTCGCTGTTGTTACACTGAATTAAATCAGCCTTTTCCAATGGTTTGCGACTCTTCCTGACCCACCAAACTTCTCCCAAGGGAAGGAGACAAAGCTCTGAGCAGGCTGGTTTTTGCTTGTGGAGGACAAGCATTTCATTGCCAATGGTGATGCTTCATTTTTGAAGTGTTTAAAAGCTCTGTTCACTCGTGCAAAGGTAAAGATGAACTCATAATTCAATCTCAGTTCTGTGTGTTCCCAGCACTTTGTTTCATCTGAGAAAAGAAGACAAATCTCACTCCCATTCTGGTTGTTTCCCACACAAAGAAAGGAAAAAAAAAAGACATTTTTGACCACCATAATAAGCTTTTAACTGATGCAACAGTGCTCTTAGGGCAGTATTACAAAATAGCTGGTAAGTGCTTCTTTCTGTATTTAAATATTGTGGAAATAATAAGTTATAACTGTTATAAAGCAGGACATTCATTACTTTTTTTTTTAATTGTTGAAGTCACTTTGTATGTTTGGTTAATGTTTCTGCAGTATTTATTAAAATACCATTTTTTTTCTTTGAATTAAAAAACGAAAAAAAGGAATTTTCTTGTAGTGGGAATGGCCTTTGTGTGGTAGTTCATTAATAATTGTGTGTTTTGGGGCATGACTGTGCTGGGGTTTGAGTTGGAATCTTTCTCTTGCAACAGAAATGCCTTTTGGGCATTAAATTTTCCACTTTGCTGTGGGTTCCTTCTCGGAGCTGTTTCCCAAAAATGCCAGAGGCAGAGGAGCAGAGCAAACACGTGGGGGTTGCTTTGCTCTCCCTCTCAAGCTGAATTTCCACATTTTCAAATTCAGATTTCAGGTTTGTTCTTTGCCAGAAAAACTCGTTCCCAGCCGAGGGCTCTCCCTGTTGCTGGCACCACTGGGAGATCCCTGGAATTCCGACGTGTCCTGGAATTCCTGTGCCCTGTTGCGACACAGAACCTGCAGCTCATCCTCCCCTCCTGAGGGCTTCTCCCGGTGTCAGTCCAGTCAGGAAAGCTGGGAATTGTCTCCCTGTGGAGACATCTCAGAATCCCATCATCTCTGAATTCCATCATCTCTGAATTCCCAGCAGTTGTTCATCTCCCTGTCCCTTGGGACTGCCCTGATGGTGCTTCACTGTTCCCAATGACCCAGCAGCTCTGTAGGTGCTGTAATTAATTAGTGAGGGGTTAATTATTTATCCAAACTCTCCGTGTCCTCACCATCTGAAGGTGTTGGTGCTGTTCCCATTTGTCCCTGTTGCTGGCACCACTGGGAGATCCCTGGAATTCTGAGTTGTCCTGGAATTCCTGTGTCCTGTTGGGACACAGAACCTGCAGCTCGTCCTCCTCTCCCAAGAGCTTCTCCTGGTGTCAGTCCAGGCTGGAAAGCTGGGAATTGTCTCCCTGTGGAGACATCTCAGAATCCCATCATCTCTGAATTCCATCATCCCTGAGTCCCATCCCTGAGTCCCATCCCTGAGTCCCATCCCTGAGTCCCATCCCTGAGTCCCATCCCTGAGTCCCATCTCTGAATCCCATCTCTGAATCCCATCTCTGAATTCCCAGTTGTCCATCTCCCTGTTCCTTGCCCTGATGTTACCAATGACTCTGCCGTTCTTCCGGTGCTGTAATTAATGAGTGAGGGGTTAATTAATTATCCAGATTCTCCCCGTTCCACCATCTGAAGGTGTCTGTGGTGCTCCCACGGGTGCCAGGTTGAGGAGCCCTCCACTGCTGGACTGAGACACAGCTCGTGGGTCACTGGCCCAAACCTGAGCCACCAGGCACAGACCCACTCCCTCCTCCTGGGAATCTCTTTCCAGAAAGGACTTTTCCCAGTTAATCCTTCCCCTTGGAGGGTTTGTGGCATTTGTCAGAGCATTTGGGCCGCTCTCCTTGTGTTCATCCCAACCCTTGTGGTCCCACCAGGCTCCTGCTGCTTCTCCTGGGGCAGGGAATTCTGCCTGAGCTGCAGGCTGGGCTCTGGCTCCTCCAAGCTGCTGTTCCTGGCTCCTGGTGAGGCTGAGGAATAGAAATGTCTCTTCTGACGCCTCCAGTTTTGAGATTCCCCTGAATTTTGTAGGAATTTTTGGTGTTTGTGGTGCTCTTGGGTCACTCCCCAGTGTGCCATGGTCACAACTCAAAACGGGGTGGATGAGGAAGGTGCTGTTAAAGGATTCAAACCATCTCCAGAAAGAAAATAAACACAAATTTAATGTGCTGAAATTGGGCTGTTTGATGGATATTTAGGGGTTTTTCCACCCAGATTGGAGGTGGCTTCAAGCTCCAAGGGTATTTTGGGACTCTGGTGGATTTGGGGTCAGGTGCTGGCATTTCCTTGCCCAATCCTCACGTAGCCTCTCCTAAGGAAGGGATTATTGGCAGAAAATCAAGTATTTATTAATTCTCAGCTTGTTTAGTTTCTTCCTTCCAAACTCTTTTCTTAAAAGATTTAAGAACCTTTTTTTCCAGGGATTCTCCATCTCATCCCGCTCTTGTGCCAGCCTTCCTGAAAAAAGCCATGGAGAGGCGGAGTTGCAGCAGTGGCTGCTGCCAATTTAAAAGCTCAAACAGAATATTTTTGATTTTTTTTTCTTTTAATTATTTTCCTGCAGCTCCTTCATCTTCCCAGCAGGTCCTAAAGTGTCCAGAATAACCTTGGATCCTGATCCTCGGGATCTGGCACAAGGAATGTTCTGCCAAGTGGATTTTTTTATCTAAATGAGTTTGGAGGATGAGGGATGAGAAATAATCCGAGGAGGAGAGAAAAGATCCCAGCTGGTTTTCCAAAGGATCCCTGAAGAAGGAATTCCAAGTGGGGGAAATGAGTTTTTAGCCCTCCACCCACATCATGGCACAAATTCTGGGATGTGCTCCTAAATCTCCTTCCCCTGCAATTTGCTGGGGAGGTTGGCAAAGAATTCCCTGTGTTTCACTTGTGGAAAGGGGATGAATCCTTTCAGGATGGTTCCTGCTCTGGAGGTGGCACCAGCACCGGGATATTCCCATGGGAATGAGGAAGGGATGAGCAAAGTTCCTAAAGCAGACTTTAATCCCACAGCAAGCAGAGATATTCCCTGGTTAAACCATTCCTGGGCTCCTTGTCCTGGGACCAACCCCCTTGGAGCCAGTCCTGAGCCTCCAGGTGCCACTTTGGGATAAAAATTATCATTTTACAGCAAAAATCAAATATGGGGGAGGTAGCAGTGACCCGCTGCAGTGTGCATTTCTGAAATGAGGGGGATTTCAGTGTGTTTGCAGTGAAAGAACGGGGGTAATATTTAATATTGTGAAATATTTCCAGGTGGGAGGGGGTCAGGCTGTGCCCTGTGGGCCTGGGAATGTGGCCTCAGCCAGGGTCACCCGGATTTTTGAGGGAAAAACCCAAAGAAAAGCTTCACCCCCAGCAGGAGGAGGCTGGACCTGAGCAAACACCCCCAGTGAAGGAGCAGAAGGATAAACAAGCACAAGGGCTGGAATTCCAGGGCTGGAATTCCAGGGCTGGAATCCCGGGCAGAAACTGGGACTGGGGGTCCTGGCAGTGCCTTGGGGGCAGGGGGTGCTGAGTCAAGAGCTCTGCCATGAAAAATCAGCAGTGCCACCCCTGGGCCACCTCCGGGGGGCTGTGACAGTCCCCGAGTGACCTGGGAGCTGAGGACACGGGGACAGCGACCACGGAGGGACCGGGAAAAGGGGATGGAGCTGCATGAGAACGTCACCCCTTTTCCTCCAACCTCTGTGCCTCCATGGCCTGATCCGGAGCGCTGGGAATGTCCCCTTTCCTCGGAAATGTGTCCCCTTTCCTCGGGAATGTGTCCCTCCCTTGGGAATGTCCCCTTTCCTTAGGAATGTCCCCCCTCCTCGGGAATGTCCCCCTCCTCGGGAATGTCCCCTTTCCTCGGAAATGTGTCCCTCCCTTGGGAATGTCCCCCCTCCTCGGGAATGTCCCCCTCCTCGGGAATGTCCCCTTTCCTCGGAAATGTGTCCCCTTTCCTCGGGAATGTGTCCCCTTTCCTCGGGAATGTGTCCCTCCCTTGGGAATGTGTCCCCTTCCCTTGGGAATGTCCCCCCTCCTCGGGAATGTCCCCTTTCCTCGGGAATGTGTCCCTCCCTTGGGAATGTCCCTTGGGAATGTGTCCCCCCTCCTCGGGAATGTCCCCTTTCCTCGGGAATGTGTCCCCTTTCCTCGGGAATGTGTCCCCTTTCCTCGGGAATGTCCCCTTTCCTCGGGAATGTCCCCCCTCCTCGGGAATGCGCCGGTGCCATGGGGCCGCACCATTTTCCCAAGAACAAAAGCATTTTTCGTGGGGCTGCAGGGCATTTTGTGCCCCCCAAATCGGGACCTCCCAGGCGCGGGAGCTGGAGGTGGCTGTGCCGAGTCTCGGGTTACTCCGAGCACAGCCATTAACCTCATCCTGGCTGGAACGAGCCGGGATCAGGACTGGAGCAGACGTGACTCATTCCTTGTCTGGCGTGTGGGGAAACCTCGCTGTGCTGCTGCCAGGGCTGGACGGGAGCAGCACCTCCGTGACGTGGGAATGGGCACTGCCCTCTGCCCTGCCCTGCCACCCGCTCCTGCCTGGCACAGCAGCACGGGGCTTGTCTGGCCGAGGGGTGTTTGGTGCTCCTTGTCTGATCAGGAGGTGTTTGGTGCTCTCTGTCCAGCCCAGGAGGTGTTTGGTGCTCCTTGTCCTGCTCAGGAGGTGTTTGGTGCCCTCTGCCCTGCTCAGGAGGTGTTTGGTGCTCTCTGTCCCTCTCAGGATGAGTTTTGGTGCTCTTTGTCCAGCCCAGGAGGTGTTCGGTGTTCTCTGCCCTGATCAGGAGGTGTTTGGTGCTCTTTGTCTTTCTCAGGAGATGTTTGATGTTCTCTGTCCAGCCCAGGAGGTGTTTGGTGCCCTCTTCCCTGCTCAGGAGGTGTTTGGTGCTCTCTGTCCTCTTGAGAAGGTGTTTTGGTGCTCTTTGTCCTTCTCAGGATGTGTTTGGTGCCCTCTGCCCAGCTCAGGATGAGTTTTGGTGCTCTTTGTCCTTCTCAGGATGTGTTTGGTGCCCTCTGCCCAGCTCGGGATGAGTTTTGGTGCTCTTTGTCCTTCTCAGGATGTGTTTGGTGCCCTCTGCCCAGCTCAGGATGAGTTTTGGTGCTCTTTGTCCTTCTCAGGAGATGTTTGGTGCTCTCTCTCCCACTCAGAGGGTGTTCTGGTGCCCTTTGTTCTGTTTCGGAGGTGTTCTGGTGCTCTTTGTCCTTCTCAGGATGTGTTTGATGCTCTTTGTCCTGCTTATTTTCCATGGTCTGAAGCAGGGGATGGACAGAGGGATGGGTGGATGGATGGATGGATGGATGGAGGGATGGATGGGACTGCATCACCTGGAGCTGGAATTGGACAATGAAACCCCAAAGTTCAAATGGACCAAAACTTATTAAAGTGTGAGACTTCTTGACTGTTTGTCCATTTTGTGCCCATTTTGTGACTATTTTGTGCCCATTTTGTGACAATTTTGGGTCCCCCTTGGGTGCAGCCCTGGCCAGGCCCTGTCCTGCCCAAGGTGTGCCCTAAAGGCCTTTCAATAAATCTCTGCTTTATTCCCCAGCTCTGCCCAGTCTGTTCCAGCTCAGCCTTCCCGAGGCATCCCTGGGACTCGCCCACGGCTTTTGTCACCTCTCTCCCTTTGTCCCTTCCTCCCGTGCTCCCGTTGTGACCCCAACATCCCCCTCCAGCTTCTCCGGTCCCCTCCTTCCCGCCCTGGGCAAACATCCAGCGCAGGGGACACCGGGGGGATATTTCAGGATTTGGGGATGCTGTGGGTGCCTTTTTCGGTGCCGTGCGGGGGTGAGGAGGGCAGGGCCGTGTCCGGGGTGTGTGACCCGCGTGTCCCCGCACTCCTGGCGCTGAGGGGACAGGAGGAGCCCGGGGGGCTCAGCTGGTGTCAGCAGCATTCATGTGCAAAGCAGGGAGCGGCGCTGGCACCGCTCCGCAGCCCGGACTGCCCAGGGATGCTGCGCGCTCCGAGCTCCCTGATTAGTTCCAAACGCCGCGGCAGCATCTGCTCTCAACTAGCCCGAAATCGTGTTTAATAACAAGAAAATCTACTCCGGCCAAATCCCTGTTGGGAGGGCTTTAGCCCGAACAAAGGGCCCCGCTAGCCCTGATTTCCATAACAGATGCAGCATGCGATGCATGACAGCCCAGCGCCGGGGAGCGCCTTTATTCCCCCTGCTCCATCTGCAAGCCCCGGCCCTTTCATTGCATTAATTACTCAGCCCGGCCTTTGTGTGGCTCGGGAGGAAGGGTTTGTGTTTCATGCTACAATGCCCGTGCTAATGGCTTGGGTTGGGGGCGCTTTTTTTTCTTTTTTTTTCCTTTCTTTTTTTTCCCCCTTTTCCTTTTCTAATTTCAGCGTTACAGGGGCGTTCTCCCTCCGCTCCTCCAGCTCCCCGCATTTGGCACCGTGGGGAAAACACCAGCGGCTCCCTGCGGTGCCAAACTTCTCCTCACGGGCAGCGCTGGCAGCCCCGGGAGGCAGCGGGAATCTGCTCCTGCTCAGCCGAGCGCCCTCGGGATGCTGATCCTGCTCCAGCCTCAAACTTCAGCCAGGGCAAAGTCTGTCCTTGGAGCAGCCTGCGGTGCTGGGAGGTGTCCCTGCCCATGGGCATGGATGAGCTTTCGGGTCTCCTCCAACCCAGACTTCGAATTTCTTTTCTTTTCTTTTCTTTTCTTTTCTTTTCTTTTCTTTTCTTTTCTTTTCTTTTCTTTTCTTTTCTTTTCTTTTCTTTTCTTTTCTTTTCTTTTCTTTTCTTTTCTTTTCTTTTCTTTTCTTTTCTTTTCTTTTCTTTTCTTTTCTTTTCTTTTCTTTTCTTTTCTTTTCTTTTCTTTTCTTTTCTCTCTCTTTCTCTCTTTCTTTCTCTCTCCTTCCCTTCCCTTCCCTTCCCTTCCCTTCCCTTCCCTTCCCTTCCCTTCCCTTCCCTTCCCTTCCCTTCCCTTCCCTTCCCTTCCCTTCCCTTCCCTTCCCTTCCCTTCCCTTCCCTTCCCTTCCCTTCCCTTCCCTTCCCTTCCCTTCCCTTCCCTTCCCTTCCCTTCCCTTCCCTTCCCGCACCTTCCCTTCCCTTCCCGCACCTTCCCTTCCCTTCCCGCACCTTCCCTTCCCTTCCCTTCCCTTCCCGCACCTTCCCTTCCCTTCCCGCACCTTCCCTTCCCTTCCCGCACCTTCCCTTCCCTTCCCGCACCTTCCCTTCCCTTCCCTTCCCTTCCCTTCCCGCACCTTCCCTTCCCTTCCCGCACCTTCCCTTCCCGCACCTTCCCTTCCCTTCCCGCACCTTCCCTTCCCGCACCTTCCCTGTTGCCCTCAATCCCCTTTTCCCATCTTTTCCTAGTTTTTTTCCCAATATTTTGTTTTCTCACCATGACTACAGCTCTGAGCCATCACTTTTTGAAGCCCTCACTGGAGGTTTGAGCGTGAGATTTTTGTGCTCCGGGACTGGATCCTTTCCAGCCTTTCCAAGGCATTTCCAAGATGTTCACATTTCCAGCACTCGGGGATATTAAAAGTAATTCCTTTTTTTTTTTTTTTTTTTAAATTTAATGGCAGAATGGAAGAAGAAAATAACTT
This sequence comes from Prinia subflava, assembly GCF_021018805.1. Taxonomy (NCBI): domain Eukaryota; kingdom Metazoa; phylum Chordata; class Aves; order Passeriformes; family Cisticolidae; genus Prinia; species Prinia subflava. The sequence continues at coordinate 37,484,575 of NC_086252.1, read as the reverse complement.
TGCAGGGATCATTTGTGCTGTTTGTACATGCAGAGATTCGCCATAACTCTGCTTTTCTCTCTCACGGCACGAGTTCAGTGGGATCCATCCTGCTCCCACTCCTTGATGCCCAACAGGAGAATTCCCAGCTGGTTTAGAGGCTGGAGCTTGTCCAGAGAAGGACAACAGACCTTGGGAAGGGCCTGGAGCAAAGAAAAGCCTGAGGAAATAACTGATATAATTATTTTTAAAGGGATGTCCTATCTATATGTGATACATGCGTGTGTTTACACACCATATTCAATATATCCATCCCAAGAAGGTGCTGCAGCATCCCCAAAAAAGTGTCAATCCTGGGATTTACACCCCTGGTGACAGGATTGTTCCATCCTGGGGTTATTTTCGTGTCACCCCCTCCGTCAGAGCCGGAGTGGCTTTGGGGACAGATCCTGGGGTGTCCCTTTTCCAGCGGAGGGAAGGGAGCGGCGCCTCTCCCCGCTCCCAGACGGTCCCGAGTTTAAAAAAGCTCTGTTTAACATTCCCGGAGGATGAGGCCGCCTTTCCCCGTGAGTCAGCGCCCGGAGATTAAACAGGGACGGGCGGAGCGGGAGCAGATGCGGGAGAGGTCCCGGGCGGGGATGGATCCTGGAAAAAGCAGGAGCGGGGTGGCGGCAGCAGCGGGAGCTCGGGAAAGCCTCCCTGGGGGGCTGCAGGTGCAGGGAATCCATCGGAACTGGAGGATGCACCGGGATAGGAGAGGGAATTGAGGCAGAACGCATTAAGTGGGGAAAATGGAAATGGTTCTTAAGGGAAAATGTATTAAAAACCTGTGGAAAAACAGCGAGGTGTTGGATAGGAGATAAAGAATGGCTCTGCACCTTGAGGGGGTTTGGGTCCTGCTGGTTTATGGAAGTGTCCCTGCCCATAAATGGGATGGGATCTGAATCCCTTTTCCATCCCAAACCATCCCGGGATTCCGGGATTCTGCAATGCACAAACAGCACCTAACAACTCTTTTTTCCCCTGTGATGCAGGAGATGAGGAGGATTTATAAAGGTGCCTCAGCTTCAGAGGTGTGAAACTCTGGCTGCTATTCCAGAGCTGGATCTGCTCCCGCCTGAGCTGGATCCCAGGGATCAAAGGGCAGGATCAGGATTTGGGTTTGATGGTAACTCAAACACATCCCGCTGGGTTTATAGTCCTGAAATCTCCAGAGAAATGGATCTGCAGGAATTCACTGCCCAGCTCTCCTGAAACAAGGCCATGGTGGCCAAACCAGCTCATCCCCAGGCTGGAATTCCCTCTGGGAAAGCAGACTCAGCCCCGGGGCCAGCACCCCAGGAATCACTGCACATCCCCTCTGGAATTCTCCCAGTCCATCAGGGGAACCTCTGAGGATTCTGGATTTATTTTGGATTCATGCATCCTCATGAATTAACCACGGGACTGGAACTGTTTGGATGCTGCTAAGTCAGTTGTTAAATGAGAGCTGGAAATTAGAGCTGAGCTGTGTAATTACATTTACAGATCTGCATCTCTGCACAACTTTAATGGGCAGATGTCAGGCACGGGCATGGCCAGGATGCATCTGGCTCTGGAATCTGCAGAAGGAATTAATCCTGATTTATTTCAGCTCCAGAGCAGGGAAAAGCCACATTCCTGCTGCAAGAGGTGCTGCCCACATGAGTGGCCTAACAAGGGGCCCTATCCACATTCCTGGGAGGGTGAGGAATGCTGGGTTCAATTAACAAATTAATAAATGAACGAAGAGCAGCTGGAATTCAGAGCTGCTTGGTGCTGTTCTGCCTGGCAGGGTGGGTTTTCCTTTGCTGCTCCTTTTCCCCAGCACAGGTAGGGAGGAGCAGCTCCAGCTGGATTTCCTGGTGGGCTGCGTTTCCCAGGGATGTGGGGATCATTTTTATCTCTGTGTTTACTCACAATTCACACAAAAATCAACATTTCTGGGGCAGCCTGGGCGCCTCCACCCCCCCAGGCCTGCCTGTGCTGTGTGTGGCCGTGTCCCTGCAGCCCCCGAGTGCATTTGGGAAAACCAGAGCTTCCCCAGCCTTGCTCTTCCTCAAACATCCCTTTTCCAGGCACTGCCCGGCTGTAAATCAGCAGAGGAGCCGGGGCTCTGCTTCCAGCACCTCCCAGAGTCATTCCAGACCTTCCGGGAGGGGAAAAAACCCTTCCAGGCTTCATTTACTTCCAACTCCCCCCTCAGCAATGCTGCAGGAGGCTTTTCCCTGCCTGGCACAGCCCACAGGTTAAACCTCCCCTGGCACAACTCGAGGCCGTTTCCTCCCTCCTCGGTTTTCATTTGAAATCCTCAGTATCCACCCCTGTTAAACACAGATATTCACATCCCTCTCTCCTTCTGTGACCCCCAAGAAGCCCCATAATCCTTCAGATTGGAAAAACTCCCTCAGATCATCGAGTCCAGCCATCCCCAGCACTGCCCCATGTCCCCACTGCCACATCCACTGGATTTTAAACCCCTCCAGGGATGGGGATTCCACCCCTGCCCTGGGCAGCTCCACCTTCTCCAGGAAGAAATTCCTCCATTATCCCACCTAAACCTCCCGTGGCACAACTGGAGGCCGTCCTCTCCTTCCCCATTTTCATTTTCAGGGACACGCAGAGCGTCTATAAATTCACCACGCGTCCTTTGGAAGGTTGAATCATCAACATTCATCTCTGGTGAACACAAACATCCCCATCCCTCTCCCCTGTGTCCCAAATCCCGGTTTAGCACCAGGAAATGACGGTGTGGGTGCCTGACAGGAGAAGGTGCTGAGCCTCTGGCACCACCTTAGGGAGCTGCGGGGCTGAAGGTCATTATCAAAGGTCGTTATCAATCGCTGATTAATTAATCAGCCAAGTCATGCACGCAGGCAAAGGTTAACTGAGCACGGCCCCAGACAACTCCCGTCCTAATAAAGCTCTGATTGCACTTAACACCTGCTTTAAACCCAGCCTCATTAAGCCGGGGCTAATGAAAGGGGAATCTTTCAGCAAGGACGGAGTCAAGGCTCTTCCCTCCGTGGCATTTTCCCACCAGGCAAAGCCATTCCAGGAGGAAATGCCTGGGAATAATTAATAATTGCCGGGGATATTTTAACTGGATTTCCAAAACAAACAAACAAGCAGCCGGTGATTGCCTGGGAGGGGGCAGAGGGCGGTGGGTTTGGGGGATGTGCTGTGGGATTTTTCCTGAGAATTTCAGCCCTGGGAATTCCAGCGGGTCCGGGATGGTGCCAGGAGCCCATTCCCTGTTTTCCCACAGCTGTCCATCATTCCATCAAACAGAACCCAGCGGGAAAAGCAGGATGGGAATAAAACAGACACCCATCATCCATTCCTTTGGAGCTTCCATTTTCCATGGAGTTCATTTCCATTGGGATTGGAAGGGACTGCGGGGGACACCTCCCACTATCCCAGGCCACTCCAGGGATGTGGCAGCCACAGCTTCTCTGGGAATCCCATCCCACCTGCACAGGGAACAATTCCTTCCTAATATCCCACCTCGATTTCTCCTCTTTCAGTTAAAAAACCTCCCCCCTCTGTCCACGACCCCGCCGTGATTCCCAGCGCCTCCAAATCCCGCCAGGACGGGCTCCCCCGGAGCCAGCAGAGCCCGGTGAGCTGCTCTCCCCCTTCCAGGGGGGATTGTTTGTCCTCCTCCTTTATTTCACTCCTGCCTAAACGCAGTGATCCCCCCAGAGCCGGGCTTTATTTCACTCCTGCCTAAACGCAGTGATCCCCCCAGAGCCGGAGTTAGAGCCGGGCTTTATTTCACTCCTGCCTAAACGCAGAGATCCCCCTAGAGCCGGGCTTTATTTCACTCCTGCCTAAACGCAGAGATCCCCCTAGAGCCGGGCTTTATTTCACTCCTGCCTAAACGCAGAGATCCCCCCAGAGCCGGGCTTTATTTCACTCCTGCCTAAACGCAGAGATCCCCCCCAGAGCCGGGGTTAGAGCCGGGCTCAGCCAGGCCCTGGCACGGAGCAGAGCTGGGAGTGAGCGATGCCAGAGCTCCGGAAAATCCTCCCTGCTGGAGACTGGGAGAGCCAGGCCAGACAAAGCCCTGGTGGAATTCCACAGGGAAAATCCCTGCTCTTTCTCAGGGAGAGGCACTGTGACCCCTCAGGGCTCGGGTTTTGCCCCTCGGAGGAAAAAACTCATTTTCTCCTCTCTTTTTTTTTTTTTTTTTTTGCATTCTAGGAAAAAAATGTGAGAGTTTTGCATTAAAAGCCAATGAATCCCACGATTTCATCATCGCTGGGATAAAACCCCTCTGGCTGGGATGTTCTGCTGGGGAAGGCTCAGGGGATTTGCACCTTCCCAGCCTCGTTGTCCGTGGGCAAAGGGCAAAATTCTGCTCCTGCATGGCCAGGGAGGAGCTGCCTGTGAGTCACCCCTGAACTTTCCCTGTTTGCAGGGGAAAATCCACCCCAGCCTGGGCTGGATCATCCCATCCCCATTCCCATCCCCATTCCCATCCCCATTCCCATCCCCATTCCCATCCCCATTCCCATCCCCATTCCCATCCCCATTCCCATCCCCATTCCCATCCCCATTCCCATCCCCATCCCCATTCCCATCCCATCCCCATCCCGGGATGTGCCCAGCTGGAACCACCAGCCCTGAACCTGTGGGAATCCTCTGGGGACACCGGGAATGATCCAAACCCACAGATTTTCCTCTGTGTGAGGAGAAATGCCCAACCCTCAGTGCTCAAATATTGGAAAATGAGATTAAATGGAGGAAAATCCATTTTCTTTCCCAGCTCGGTGGTGTCACCACGCACATCCTGCTGCTCCTGCTGCTTGGACCCTTTGAGCCACTCCAAACCTCACAGAGGTGGGGGACAGATTATTGGGACACCATTCCTGCTCTCCTCTGATTTCCAGCCCCAATTTACAACTGTCAATATTTCAAAATAACTCTTAGATTAGAAAAATCATTATTTCAAAATAACCCTTAAATGAGAAAAACTCCAACAGGTTCAGCAAAGATTTAATCCCGAACTGGGGGTGGCGCTGGCTGGAAGTACTTGGGAATTTTGGTGCTCTGCTTTGGGAAAGCTCAGGGATTTTTTTCTTCCCCAAACCACAAGAATTCACATTTTAAAGTGTGAAGGATCTGCACTGAGCCAGCAGCTGTCCCAGGATAACTCAGTTCTGGACCTGGAGAGCTGCAGCCACCAGGAATTGGTTTAGGAATCCAGAATTAATATGTTTATAACGATCTTTGAAAATAAATTAATTACCTGTGAACTGTGAATGACCTCTGCTGTGGCCAAATTGCACCAGCTTTGCTGATGAAAAGTTTTGAAATACACCTCAAGCCAGGTTTAGCACCAATTAAGCCAGAGAGGGAGGTGTTTAATTAGAATTTTAGGGATGGAATAGGATGATGGGGGCAGAAAAGGACTGGACACCCCAAATCCTGCCTGGAAAAGGCTCCCAAGCCCATCACATCCCCTGAATCCCGTGGGCTTTAAACCTCACCTAAACGGGCTGCTGAGGTTTTCCCTGCCAGGCTGGAGCTGCTCCTTGCAAAGCCCCAGCGGAGGCTTTGCCAAGCCGGGCTCAGCTGCACCAAGCCCAGCCTGGGGAGCTGGTCAGACACATCCCAGTAAATCCCAGTAAAGCTGCCTGAGCCATCCCTGGAGCAGCTGGGTGGGAATTCCAGCGGGGTGGGAGCTCCTGATTAGCAACGGATGAACCTGGATAATAAATTCCTCTCTTTTTTGGCAGCAGCTTTTCCAGATTTAACCTCCGGCTCAGCCACCACCAGCTGGGACTTCCACTGAAATTCGGCGTAGGGATAGGAAATAAAAATACATATATGACCTAAACATCCAAAGTTTTTGCCCCAAACCCTCCCTTTTCCATCGGGAGCACCACGGGGAAGCCACCACGAGGGATAAATTCTGTTTTCCCTGGCAGAGGTGTCTCCCTGTGCAGAATTGCAGGGCCCTGCACGCTGTTATCAGGGCACATTATCCCTGTGGGAAGGCTGGAATTATTTTTGTTCCAACCTGTTCATTACCTGGGAGAGAATTTGGGGGAATATTTCTGCTGCTGCTGAGGAGAGCTCTGGATTTGTGGATGTAAGAGCAGCATCTGAACAAAAGGAATCGTGAGCCAACATTGCTTTGGTTGAGCAGAGTTGAATGATTTTTGTGAAGTGTTTTTATCCCATTTTTGCCCTCAAGAGGAAACGTTTGTTTTCTGTTTCCTGCTATTTTCCTCCATCATTTTCTCCCATCCTGATATTTAAATATGGATTTGCAGCTCTGCTGTGATTTCCACCTCAAGTGAGCTTTTCATTGGCCTCCTCCTCTCAAGGGCTGTTAAATCACCACAAATTGGGGTTTTCAAAGCACTCGGTGAGGAAAGAGATGGAAACCCTCATCCAAAGCCTTCCCAAGGAGAAGGAACATTTCCATTTCTCAGCAGAGCCTCTGCTTTCCACCTGCCCTGGAGCTCAGCACAGACACCTCCAGAGATGTTTTGTTTTCAGAGAGGGGGAGGGTGAAGGATGCAAAAATATTCAGCTGTGAGCAGGAGGGGTTGATCCGGAGGTGTTGACGCTGCCCCCAGTGAAGAGCTTTGTTTTTCCCTCCTCTCCATCCCTGTGATCCCCACTCCTCTCCTCAAGGACAAATCCTTTAATTGCCAGCGGGGAACTGGCGTCATCTCCTCGTTAGAAACCGACTGCAGCTGAAAACAAGCCAGGGAAAAAAAAAAAAAAAAAACAACAAAAACAACCAAACAAAAAAAAAAAAAAAAAAAAAAAAAAAAAACAAAAACAAAAAACAACAAAAAACCCAGGAAAATAAAAAACAACAGCAAGGATTTTAAGGCTGCAATTTAAAATCAGACTGGGAGACATCTCCCCTGATCAGCATCTCATGAATGGATGGGTGAGGAGAAATGCCCAACCCTCAGTGTTCAAATATTGGAAAATGAGATTAAATGCAGGAAAATCCATTTTCTTTCCCAGCTCGGTGGTGTCACCACGCACATCCTGCTGCTCCTGCTGCTTGGACCCTTTGAGCCACTCCAAACCCCACAGAGGTGTGGGAAAGATTATTGGGACACCATTCCTGCTCTCCTGTTTTCTCCTCTGCTTTCTCCTCTGCTTTCTCCTCTGATTTTCTCCTCTGTTTTCTCCTGTTTTCTCCTCTGTTTTCTCCTCTGTTTTCTCCTCTGTTTTCTCCTCTGATTTTCTCCTCTCTTTTCTCCTCTCTTTTCTCCTCTCTTTTCTCCTCTGTTGTTTTCTCCTCTGATTTCTCCTCTGATTTCTCCTCTGATTTCTCCTCTGTTTTCTCCCTGAGCAGACAGGGCTGGGAGCCCAGGAAAGGACAGGAACATTTTCTTGGGTTATTTCCTTGGAACTCCCTGAACTGGAGCTTTGAGCTGCTGAAGCAGTTTCCATCAGATCCCGGCAGTTTGGGAGTTTGGAGGCTCAGCTGACCGAGAGCCAGGGAATTCCTGGGAGCAGCCACATACTCATCCCTGTTTCCTGTGGCTTTGGGAGTCCAGACACCTTTATTCCCTGAAAGAATCCAATCCAAGCAGAGCTGGACACCCTGGAGAAGGCTTTGCCTGCCCTGGGAGGTGACCAGGTCATGATCTGTGCGGGAAGGGTCCTGCAAAAACACCTGGCTCCAGGAAAAGGCGGATTTCTCCTGGGGCGTTATCACCTCCAGCCTCATCCTTATCTCCCTGCAGGAGGGGTCAGCACTGGTGTTTTATCTGGAATGTCGTGCTGGGGAGGTTATTCCAGCCTGGAGTGAGAGGTTGTGCAAGAATTCCTGCAGTGAGGAGGTGTTTGGTGGGAAGGGATGCCCGGGAAGAGCTGCTGGAGTTCCTGGAGCTCAGCTCCCATCCCAGAGTGTTTTCCCATTGGGAAAGAGATTCTGGGGAGCCATTCCCATCCTCCAAGGCAGAACTCCTGGGCTGGTGCCATTCCCCTTGTTCATCCCCCCATCCCAACGCTCCATCCTGCAGGAATTTAAAGTTTTCCTTGAAATTCTGGAATATTTGATTTATCTGCCTAAATGTTCTGCCTGTCTTTTCTCCCACGTGGACGAGCTGGGAATGTTCCCCTGGAGAAGGGAAGGCTCCAGGGAGAGCTCAGAGCCCCTGGCAGGGCCTGAAGGGGCTCCAGGAGAGCTGCAGAGGGACTGGGGACAAGGCAGGGAGGGACAGGACACAGGGAATGGCTCCCAGTGCCAGAGGGCAGGGCTGGGTGGGAGATTGGGAAGGAATTCCTGGCTGGGCTGGAATTCCCAGAGAAGCCTCTGAATCCCTGGAGGTGTCCAAGGCCAGGTTGGAGCAGTGTGGGACAGTGGGAGGTGTCCCTGCCATGGGAAAGGGCTGGATTGGGATGAGCTTTAAGGTCCTTTCCAACCCAAACCATTCCATGATTCCATGATTCCATGATTCCATGATTCCGTGGATGTTTTGGTTTTCCTGGCTGTGTGGGCCACAGGAGGATATTTAATGCAATTGGCTAAAAAATCCTTTTATAGGAACAAAACCAAAATAGGAATCAGGATAGAAACAAGGAAATAGTGACGTTATTTGGGATGGCTTTTGGTGCCACACCAAGACAACATTATTATTATTATTATTATTATTATTATTATTATTATCATCATCATCATCATCATCATCGTCATCTCCTGGCAATCCCAGAGGTGTTTGGGGCTGAACAATTGTGGATATTTCTTGTTGGGATTAAAACAGCGTTGATCCCAAAAGTACAAAGAATCCCTCAGAAAATCAATCCTGAGCCAAGGGGGACAATTCGGACGTGGAATTATTTCATCGTCACCCAAATTTAATAAAAAGGCAGCGGAGCTGGGAGGGTTTGCTCTACTTGGGGCTGTGTAGAGGCTCTTTTTTATCCATCTTGGCCCGGCTTGGGTGGTTTATTCCAGGGAAAAATGCGATTCCAGCCAAGCTTTGGCTCAGGCTGTGACACCCCTTTTCCTCACACTCCCTTTTCCAGCTCGCCAGGAGCAGGCAGCAATTTTTCTGAGGAAGTTCAGCTCCGTTCCCACATCCTTCCCAGCTCCTCCTGCTCTAATTAATTAAGGATTGATTAGCTGTGCTGTCTTTGCTTGTCCCTTGTCCCGGAAGCTGTGGCTGGACATGGAGCCACTGCCACCATGGGAGGTCCCACCATGGGGTGGCCTCTCCACGAGGACCCCCCGCGCTTCCCCTGCAGTCTGGAATATTTTGGGAGGTCTGTGAAGAGCCCCGAGCTCCTTCATCCTTTAGCCAAGGGATAAAATGTGGGAAAATGAGAGAAAGAAAGGTTCTCTTCAGGATTTGTGGGTCAGAGGAGCGCTGTTTTTCCCAGGAAAAGCACAGACCTGGTTTGCCAATGGGATTTTCCAGAGGTGGAAGGGATGGACATCACGGCTCTCTCACCCAGGTGAAGAGTGGGAAAGCCTGCCTGGTAAATTTAGGTTAAATCTGGGCTAAAACCTTCTCTTTTAGAACAAAAACCAGGCAAAAATCCCTGGAGAATTGAGCCAGGGTCTCATGATTGAGGACAAATCATCTTGTCACTGAAGACAAATGTCACCAGGACGTGCCCAGATCCCAAATCCTGCCATCGGATTTTGTTCTTCCCTCTCCCAGCCCTCCCCAGGAGGGATTCCCACGTGCAGCATCCCTCCCAAATCCCAGAGCCAAGGATTTCCTGGGGAATGGGCGGCCAGGAAATCAAATCCCTGCAAACCCCCGGCTTTGGGATGTCGTGGGAGGGAAGTGCTGACCTTTCCTGGGATCCCCGGCTCAAAGCAGGATTTAGGGAAGTTTAAAAGCAAAGCTCCGGCTCCGGGATGGATCAGTTTTAATCCCTTGGGGTCCTTGGGAGACAAATGGAAAGGAGAGATTGGAGAGGAGGGATGAAAGCTCTGTTTGCCAGGGGCAGAGGGGTTTATCAGCCCTGCCCAGCTGAGCCAGGCTTAGATTAAAAATGATCTGAGGGAACAGGGACTGGCTGCAGCCGGGAGCCCCTTCCAGGCTAATTACAAAGAGCTTTTCCACCTCGGAGCAGCTGCAAGGGGATTTATCCAAAAGGTGGAAGAGCCTGCCCACCCCCAGAATGGGAATAATTATTGAGGAAGGAAACTCAGAAAAGGAAATTGCACATCCACTGCGTTTCCCTAATCCCACATTTCCCTAGCAGGACACTTTCCTTGGCACCTCGGAGCTTTTCCAGCCCCGCTGGGAAGCACTGCAGCCCTTTCCAACATTGTTTTCTTTTATTTTCATACGAGACATTCCCAAGAAAAATCAGGAATTGAAGCGTGGGCGCTTTTTAGGCTCTGTATTTTAAGAGCAGAGCATCCCCAGCTCTGTGAATTCCCTGGAATCAGAGCTGCCCAAAGGGACACCAAAAACTGAGGGCTCTAATTGAGGATAAATTCATGGATTACCCTCTCAATCCCCAAAGATTTTACCAGCCCAAGACAATCAACAAAGAGAAAGATGTCAAAATACAGTGAAAATAAATCTGCAAGAGGAGAGGAACCTACACTCCTTTTCCTAGTAAAGAACTGTTATTCCTATTCCCATGTCTTTGCCTGAAAGCTCCTTAATTTAAAAATTATAATAATTCAGAGGGAGGGGGTTTACATTCTCCATTCCAAGGGAGTTCCAGTTTTCCCTGGCAAATACCTGAATTTCCAAACCAAGATCCCATCGCATCCTTCAGGCTGTAGGACCAAAACCCATCCAGCCCTGGAATCTGCTGCTCCCATCTCCAAGAGGAAAAAAACTTGCTTGGCTTTGTAAAAGAGGGAGAAGTGGCCCAAAATTGGAATATTTGTGCAGCGCTGTTCCCATCTCTGCTGGAAGCAGCCCAGGCCTGCAGGGATTTTCTTGGCAGGCTGTGGATTGCACCAGGCAGGATTTATTGGCTCGGAGGGAAGCGATCCCGGGATATCAGAGCCTGCACAGCACCTCCAGCCCCCACTGCAAACAAAGATTTGATTGTCCGTGTTTATCTGGGATGATTTATAAAGCAGCTCTTCCTAGGAGCCGCAGAAAGGAAAATATTTGGGGTTTTGATCTGGGATCTTCCCTCTCTTTTTTTGTGAGGGGGGGAAAATGTCACAGGGTTGGATCTGGTTGGGATCTGAGCCCCGGGCAGGGACACAGGTGGGGGAGTCCCCAACCCGCTGCCATTAATGGGGAGATTTTAGGGGCAAATCCTTCCCTGTGAAGGTGGGGAGGAGTGGGAAGGGAATTCCCAGAGAAGCCGTGGCTGTCCCATCCCTGGAAGTGTCCCAGGCCGGGTTGGATGGGGTTTGGAGCACTCTGGGATAGTGGAATGTGAGCCTGCCCAGAGGGGTGGATTGGGATAATCCTTAATGTCCTTCCCAACCCAAACCATTTGGGATTCTGGAATTCTGTGAGGTTTGCCAATGACCTCGTCGCTGGTGCCACCAGCAGATCCAGGCGGGCAGGATGATGGGATTGTGCTTGGCTAAATGGGAATGTCCTGCTTTTTCTCCCAGGAATGAGAAATTTGCTGTCCCACTGCCAGGCCAGGGGTGGCTTTGGGGTCTCAGCTGCTCCACGACACTCTGGGGCACAGGGATTGACTTTTTGGGATGTCCTGTGCAGGACCAGGCCAGGGACTGGATGATCCCTGTGGATCCATTCCAACTCCGAGAATTCCATGATCCCGGAGTGGATTTGGGGCCTCTGGCAAACAACAGCACCTGCCCCCAGAGCTGGGAAACCTCACAGGAAAGGAAATGACAGCATTGCCCCCACAGAGGGTTAAAATAACTCCTGCAGGAAACATCCTGGAGGGGCTGCACCTGGAAGAACATTGTCCTGGGGGAATTGTTCCCACCTGGAAGAACATTGTCCTGGGAGAATTGTTCCCACCTGGAAGAACATTGTCCTCAGGGGGAATTGTTCCCACCTGGAAGAACATTGTCCTCAGGGGGAATTGTTCCCACCTGGAAGAACATTGTCCTCAGGGGGAATTCCCACGTTGGATGAAGGGAGCCGGTTCCTGGAATGGGATCACCTGGCTGGGGGGGAAGAAATCCCTGAGGGATTGGCAGGAGCTGGAGGTAAATGATGAACACACAGCCCATAATATTCCCTCGCAGCTGGCAGGAATTGTTGTTTGTTTTCCCTGAGTGCAGGCTGGGGGGCATATTTATTTTATTTATTTTATTTATTTTATTTATTTTATTTATTTTATTTATTTTATTTATTTTATTTATTGGTGTTTTTATTACTGACACACAAATCCTGGTCCTGGAGGGATCTGATGGCCCCACAGCTGCTCCTATTCCTATTCCTATTCCTATTCCTATTCCTATTCCTATTCCTATCCCTATCCCTATCCCTATCCCTATCCCTATCCCTATCCCTATTCCTATTTTCACTCACCTTCCACTGGTTTACACCTGGAAAAACAGAGGGCAGAGGTTAATTAGGGAATTAATTAGGGAATGGGTTATGAATGGCAAGGAGCTGTTGAGGAATGGGGATGGAGGCACTTCCAGCAATCCCAGGGATTTGCATCCAGCCAGGAATTCAGGGGAGGGCTGGGGATTTGCCCATGGAAATGTGATGGCACCACCAGGGCTGCTCCCAGGCAGTCCCTGCTGCTCTCCCTCCCTTCCTTGGGATATATTCCCACTGGGAATTCACCTAAAGCAGCCTTCAGATCCAGCACTGGAGTCAGCTGGGGCAGTTCAGCAGCTGAGTTCCTTAATCCTGCTTGAGGTCCCTCATGATCCCGATTTCCACTGGAATTCCAGTGGGAATTCCCTCTTGCTGCGGCACAGGTGAAATGTGGGGAGCCACAAAGGAGCAGCTCCCGTGGGATCTGTGCTGGTGGGAGTCTCTGCTTCCCAAATCCCTGTAAAAGGGGTTATAAATCCCTGTGCCAGCCTGCACAGCCTGCCTGGCTCCGTTGGAATTCCAGGAATGTCCCCCTTGCTGCAGCACAGGTGAAATGTGGGATCTGTGCCACTGGGAATCTCTGCTTCCCAAATCCCCATAAAACAGGTCCAGGCTCACAAATCCCTGTGCCAGCCTCCAGAGCCCACCTGGCTGGGTTTTTCCAAGGTTTTGGCTGATCCTAGGAAAGCAGAATGATGAGGATTCTGCTCCTCCACCAGTGTGGTCACTTCATTTAAGGTGACTCCATACAACAGGAAAAATAGCTGGAAAAACCTCCTTTTCCCGAGATTTCTGTTTTATAGCTCCTGGTTTATAGAGCTATATTTTAACTCCACTTTTCCTCTCCTTTTATTTGCCCAGCCATTGTGTTGGTTTATTGTGGGATTATTTTCCATGCGAATTCAATTCTGCCGGAGGCTTTTCCTCGCTCAGGTATTCCTGTGGCTCTGCCCTGAGGGAAAATCCCCTGCACAAACAAGGATTGATTTATTTAACAACATTTACCAGATTTGCTGCGCTGCAAATGTGGGGCTTAGAGATCCTGGAGCTGCCCAGTGCTCCTGATGAGGGAAAATCTTGGAATTTCTGCACAGCATTCCAAGGTGAGGTGAACAGGGATGTGCAGGACTGAAGGGAATGGGATAAGGAAAAGGGGGTAAGATGAGAAGAACCCGGAGGGCAGGGATAAATGGGATATTGGGAAGGAATTCCTGGCTGGGCTGGAATTCCCAGAGAAGCTGTGGCTGCCCCTGGATCCCTGGAAATTCCCAAGGCCAGGTTGGACAGGGCTTGGAGCAGCCTGGGACAGTGGGAGGTGTCCCATGGATGGGATTTAAGGTCCAGGGGATGACTGGGAGCTGAATCCTCACAGAACCATCCTTATTCCAGGAACTCCTGGAAAACTGCTCAGCATCCCCCAGCCGTGTTTTACTGAGCTCTGTCCTTACTGAGCCGAGCTTAAACCCCGACCTGGCTCAGGCAGGGATGAGAGCCCAGCGTTTGCAGTGCATCAGTGATCCCAGGCCCTAAACTGAGCCTGAGGGAGATGGAATGAGATTTTCCCCATTTTATTTTAATCCAATATTTGCTTAGCTGGGAAGTTGAGCTGCCAACGGCCCTGACCCTCCGCAGTGGGTAAAACCTCACTCCAAACTGCAGTGATTCCACTTTTATTTTATTTATTTATGGCTAAAACCATCTCCACGAGCTCCTGGTGTCTCTATTCCAGAACCACAGATCCCAACCAAAGCTGGAGGTGTTGCCCAGTTCCTCCTGCCTCCCTCAGCACCTGGATAAATTTCCACACGTGGCTGAAATCCCAGGGGTTTTCTGCCCACATGCTGGGTTTTTAAATTTTTGTTTATTATTGCACTTCTCTGAATTTAATGGGATAATGCTGAGCCCTGGGAAATCCAGCACGGGAATGAGCCTCTGCTCCAGGGAATCCCTGCTCCCACCTCCACCTGCCACAGCTTTTCCCTCAAAACCCCTTCCCACAAATGGCTCAGCTGCTGAAAACCCAATGAATCCCCAAACCTCTCCCACATGCTCAGGGCTGTTGGTACCACGATTCTCATTTCATCTTGAGCGTGGATTTATTAACTCTCCTGCTTAATTACTCCTCAGTGAGGGTGGTTTCCCGAGCTCTCCAGGGGCGAGCAAAGCACGGGGAGGGGGCAGCAGCTCTTCCCAGCTGTGCTCCCTGCCTGCTTCCAGATGTGCAAATAAAAGAAATGCTGATGGCAAGGTGCTGTCCTAGCACGGAGGAAATGAAATGAAGGGAAATTAAATTAAAAGCACGTCCTGTTTCCCAAACCTCACCCAGGCCCTTCCGTCAGCCAGCACCAAAATCAATATTGGCATTCTCAACCTTGGCTTAATTTGAAAGATTCCGGGCTGGATAAAAGAGGGGAGAGTTTGTGGTGCCGTTTGAAGCTGATTTATTTTAATGAGATGCCTACAAGTGCTCCTTGCATCTCATGAGGATAGCCAAGTGTCAGGATAATGATGCTGCCTGCACATGGAGATAATTCCTCAGATTTAACACCCTCGTGGTGGTGAAAGTCCCTGTGGAAGTGTGGGAAGAGGAGAAAACCCCCAGGAATTTGTGGAGCAGATGAAATCCACGCTGCACCAGGCCTGGCTCTCAAATCCAGCTCCTGCAGCCAGGAATTGGAGGCAGGAACATAAAACCTGGCAGGGATGCACTGAAAAAAATATCAGAGCTGCCTGGAAATGTCAGGAACAAAATCCAGAGGAGGGCAGGCGGGGAGGTGGAGGCAAGGAATGGGGCAGGAACCATTCCCTGTGAGGGGAGCACAGGGAAATGAGAATTTGCCACCCAGGGCACCCCAAAACAAGACCTGGTGCAGGTTTAGGGACTCCCAACAAACCCTTTAGACTGTCACCCTCTTAAATCCCATTTTTCCCCCACCCTCATCCACCTGGAAACCTCAGTGTTGGGAAAAAGCTGCTGTAATTCCACCCTGTGGTTATTCCAAGCTCTCCCTGGGAGCAATATCCTGGGTGGATTTTTATCTTCTGGGAGCTCCCGGTGGGGAATTCAAAGGCTAAGGGGGAGGAATCCCCGTCCTTCCTGTGGGAACCCCGGCTGCTGAGGATTTCTGACAGGCACAGAGCTCCAGGGAAGCACTGAGTTTGACCCGAGGCCCTAAAACAGGTTTCCAAAAATGAGTGACAGCACTGGGGACATGGGGATGTGGTTTGGATGGTATTGTGTGATCTCAGGGGATGAAAAACTTGGATTTTGGGATTTGGGAGCCAAGGAGGAGAATGGTGGGTGTGGATTCTTTGTCCTTTTGCCCCTCCTTCTTCCTTCTTCTCCACGGATCTGGGTGGGTTTCTGTCACTGGGTGAAAGGAGCCTGCACTGCGGGTTTTGGGTGATTTTATTGGGTCAAAAGCATAAATAATACAGATATCCACTGTCTATGGGATGATTTAGCCTCAAATAACCTCCAGAAGACACCATTTGGGGGGCTCTTTCTAGACTTGTTGGAGAGAGCTCACATCCTCGTGAGTTTGTAATGGATGAGGATAATAAATTCCAGAGTGAGACCCCAAAAACAACATCCCCTGAATTTCATCCTCCCTGCCCTCGGAGCAGGAGCGAGCCAGGCAATCCAACCCTTCCCAGGGTGGAGGTGGCAGTGCTTTAAAGCAGGATATTCCTCCAGGAAAAAAGGATGGAATTGCCTGAATCCGAGGGGAGAAGGAAGCCCGGCGGCTCCAGGCACAACGCGCCGGTGAGCGATGCCCCCGTTGCCATGGATATCCCCCCAAAACCGCGGGCAAACGAGGCAATTAGGCCACACAATGCCTCTAATTGCCTGGATTTTTTTCCAGAGGCGCTCCCCCAGCTTTTCCAGCGGGGATTTCCCCCCATCCTGCCCCTTCCCAGCCCTTGGCAGCTCCCTCCCCGCCAGGAGCCCCCGGGACAAATCGCGGAGCTGCAGGTGACAGATGCTGCAATCAACCTGCTCCTAATTAGCCGAGAGCGGGACGCGCTCATTCAGAAAATGTGGATGTTCCCAGCAGGACCCACGCGCTGCCTTTAATCCCAGCATTAAATTTCGGGCTCTGAGCCAGGCTTTAATCGCCGCAGCCTGGGATGGCACCGGAGGCTGGAGCTGGATCCTTCCCGGCGCACCTGGGGATGCTCCGGTGGCTCCACACGGACAAGGGAGAGGCTCTGGAAGCGCCTGGGGAAAAGCAGGACAGCACCAGGATAATGATGCTGAGTGCACATGGAGATAATTCCTCAGATTTAACACCCTCGTGGTGGTGGAAGACCCTGACCAAAATCCCGAGCCCACCTTGGCCTCTGGAACCCCCAAAACCAGGGGTGGAGGCAGCACCTTCCCCCTCCCAGGGGTTTATGCCTGATGTTGAAACCTGCCGGGAAAAATTCCCCATTTTTAGCTCGGCGAGGGTTAACCCAGCCCAGGAAAGGGATTGGAAGTGGAGCGAGGGGAGGATGGGGGAAAAAATCTGAATTTCCGCTCTCTCCCATGGTGCCGGGGAGAAAAGAACCTCTTTTCCTAAAGCCTGGTTTAGCTGGGATTTTAATGAGCATTTCAGGCCCATTCTCTGCCTGCCTTTGAGGCCGTACGGTTGTCAGGGCATCAAATATTCCAGGCAGCTCATTTGAAGGGAATTTCGGGATTTTTTAACATATTTTTCCAAAGGGGACTTTCATGATCAGAGTTCAGCATCCCTCTCAAAGAGCAGGGACTTTGGTGACTCCTGGCTGCTCTTCCTGCCGGCACAATTCCTCCGGATTTTCAGCTGGAACATTAAAAAACGCTCGTGGCACCAGAGAAAATACAATTTATTATTAGAGGAGGCAGCAAATCAGGGTATAAATTCATTAAAAATGAAAATATCCTGGAATGTTGAACATTCCAATTCCAAATGGATTACAAAAGCTCTGTGAAATTCCCTTCCCTCCCACATTTCCCTCCTGGAGAAGCCAGGGAAGAGCGACCTTGGGAAGTATTGGGGGTTTTGGGGGGGAATTTTTCTGCATTGTGTTTGGGAGTGGTTTTGAGGATTTTTTCCCCACCATGGGATTTGGGATTCACTGTCTGCCTCAGATTCCCTGTTTTTTCCTCGTGGCTCCAAAGCTGGAGCACATGGACAAGGAATGTTCCAAATCAATCTGGTACCATTCTGGTACTAAAAACATCAAATAAAATTTGTTATTTGGGGCTTATTTATGGGTGAAAAATGAGGGTTTTAGGCAAGCCTGCACCTGGGAATTCCCCCAGGAAGTGGGGAGCAGGGGATGTGCTGAGGGGAGCAGGAAAAGCAGGAGCTTCTCCTGGAATTCCCGCAGGGAAATTGGAATGGAATAATTCCTGGATGCTCAGGGAAAGCAGCGCTGGTGTCCCCTGGCACAGCTGGGAATCCTTGGGCAGCCCTTGGGAAGGGGAAAGAATTTGGCACAGGAGAGAAAAGGTGGGCTCCAAATCCCTGCAGCAAATTCCACCTGGAAGCTTCACCTGGGGCCTTCCAAGCCTGAATTTGGGGAATTACAAAAGGAATTATTGGGGGGAAAAAAAAATCACCTCTGTGGACAAATCCAGCTTTCCACAATCCCAGCTTGCTCCAAACCTGGCCTGGGATAATTCCAAGGTTTTTTGGGATAAAGCCACAGCGGGTGCTCACCTGCCACCTCAGCTCGTGTGCAATTAGAGGGAACGGGAAAACAATCTGCTTTCCCAAATGGAATCCTGCTCCTAATTAGCGGTATCCTGGAAACACGGAATTCCCGGCACCACTTCCCGATGTTTGTTGATTAACAATTATTATGGGAAAACACGAGCTCCCCTCCATAAACCTTTTGACAGCAGCTGTCCGTCAGAAATAATGATCCTTTTAAACCCGTGAATAAATGAGAATAAATGCAAATCCGCCCGGCACAGAACCCATCCCGCTTCCCATCCCGGCCTCTGGAATGAGATGCACTTATTTAAAATAACGACTCTCCAATAATGAGCTATTCCTGCATAACCCTCCCGCCTTTTCCTTTCTTTCCTGGCCTCGGGATTCCTCCTTTTTCAGATTAAAACGTTCCATTCCTTCAGATCCTTCTATCCCAAACGCCTGTGGCAGTTTTTTCCAGCGGGTTGAGGAGATGAGGGGTGAATTTTCCGTGGATTCATGGCATGATGGGTGTTTATATTGAGTTTCATTGATGTTCTCCTTGGGTTTTTGGGGGTGAGTTTCCAAGTTTTCCTTGGAAACACCAGGGAAGACGGATAAGATCCCCCTGATGCTCCTTTTCTCCAGGCTGAGCCCTCCCAGCTCCTTGCAGCCCCTTTGGTGAGCAGGAAAAGGGATCCACAGAACCAAGGCAGAGGGAGAGGGAAGTGACTTTAATAGATTTTAATTTTTTTAAACTGAATTTTTAATTTTATATTTTTATTTGAGTTAAAGAATTTTTAAATTAATTAATTGAATTAATTTTAATTGAATTAATTTTAATTGAATTAATTTTAATTGAATTCATTTCATTTTAATTTAATAAACATGGGCTCAATTTGTATTTTCCTCATATTTCCAGTCAGGGGTAGAAACTGGGAATGGGCTACTCCCGCAGCTCCGATATTAAAGGAAATATCCTCGGATTTCTCTTTCAGCCGAGTAATTTGGGATAATTTGAAATATCTTTTTGGAGATGGCTGTTAACAACTGCAATTCTCCTCCTGGCTTTCAAGTGAGCAGTGAGTGTTCCTAATGTCAGCCCAGGAAATCACACCCCGAGCAGCATTTGGAAAATAGCTCGGGAGAACAATTTGTGTCCATGATTTCTTGCCATTTTTCCCTTTTTTTCCCCCCCTCAATTTTTCAATCGGATCCTTTCCCACAACGTTATTACACGGAATTCAAACACCGTGAGGAATTCGCTCCAGAGGAGTTGGAGGGAGGCTGTAATCAGGGAATTTGCTGGATCTTGGGATGAGGGCTGCTGGTGGAGGCAGAATCTTTTTTTTCTCTGGTTTTTATTTGATATTTGCAGAGAGATTGATGGCTGGGTGATAAGGGGCTATCAGCTCCCCTCCCTCGCTGCATTGTCCCCAGCTGAAATCCCAGATTCCACCTCCAATTCCACAAATTACTCCATTTAAATACATAAAAAGATGGAAGGAGACACGGAATTGTTTGAAGGGTCAGCACTGGAGAGATTTGCAATTTAAAAAAGGACCAAAAAAAGAGAGGAAAAGCAACCAGAGCCGTTCTGTGGCCAGGCTGGGGCTGCTGTTTCCAAGCTCTGCTCATTCTGGATGGTTCCCCAGGCAGGGATGAGCCCAGGCTTTGTTCCCAAGTCCCTCCTCACAAAAGAACAACCCAGCTTCCCTTTCGGGTGAGGACACGTGAAAGGGAATCTGAAATTTCCTTTGAATCCTCAGAGGAAATCAAAGGAAATCACAGCAGGTCCCCAGCAAGGGCTGGGCCTGTGCGAGTCCCTGGGGCTGCTGGAACCTCCCTCGTGCCCCACGGTGCCAATTCCCAGGTGGAGGCATCCAGAGGGGGAATTCAGCCCCTCCAAGGGCTGGGGAGAGGGATGGGAATTGTGTGAGGAGAAAGGAGACCCCTCACTGCCCAGACATCTCTGGGAGTTCCCTCCTTCTCCTTCTCCTTCTCCTTCTCCTTCTCCTTCTCCTTCTCCTTCTCCTTCTCCTTCTCCTTCTCCTTCTCCTTCTCCTTCTCCTTCTCCTTCTCCTTCTCCTTCTCCTTCTCCTTCTCCTTCTCCTTCTCCTTCTCCTTCTCCTTCTCCTTCTCCTTCTCCTTCTCCTTCTCCTTCTCCTTCTCCTTCTCCTTCTCCTTCTCCTTCTCCTTCTCCTTCTCCTTCTCCTTCTCCTTCTCGTTTCTCCTCTTCCTCCTCTTCTCCTCCTCTTTCTCCTTCCCTCTCTGGACCATCCTTTCCAGACCCACCTCCAAATCCATCCGATTTTGCACCCCTGATCTTCCAGTTACCAGCCAAAAAACACAGGGAAGAAAAGACCCTCCGTAAACAGAGAAAAATGAATCAAAAAATGCCATCGACCTGTGAGCAATGGAAGTCCAGGATCCAGGGAGAGGGGGAAAAAATCAGGACGTCACCAGCAGAGTTCCCTCCTTGTTATTTTAATCAAAGCTTTGTCCAAGCCAGGTTTCCTTCCTGAGGTCTCTTCATTGCTGTTGCTCCCGTGGATCCCAAAATTCCAGGATCATGGGATTGTCCTGATTCCACATCATCCTGCTCCAGGCATCTCTTGCCTGCTCCCAGCTCTGCACAGGATCCTGAAAGAGGTGAGATAGGAACTCATCCAGCTGAGGCCCAGCATCCCAATTTTCAGACCATTCCTTGGATCTGGGTCGTTCTTTCCTCCTTGGATTTCTTTGAGCCATCATCCCTGCAGCAAAGGGCGCGACACCGAGCTTGAATTCCCACAGGAATCAGTGCTGGATGCAGGAAGCAAAACTGAACAGGTCTGGTGGGAGAACAGGAGGTGCTGGCAGCAATTTTCCAGCTGGGATGATCCGAGGTTCCGAGGCAGACCCGGAGTGGGAGCAGGGAGCGAGCAGGGTTTTCCCAAGAGGAAGGTTTGCAGGAGAGCTGTCCCACTGCACATCCCCATTCCAGAGGAAATGAGGAGCTGGATGTTTTCCCCCAGCAGCATCCAGAGGGGCAGGAAGGAGTTGGAGTGTCCTGGGACCACAGCACAAAACTTCCCATTCCCAGCTGGAGCAGAGCCGGGGCTCCACGCTTCCAAGAGCTTCCCACCCTTCCCAGGCCACCCAGAGGATGCCAAGGTCAATCCTCCAGGCTGCCTTTTCCAGGACATTCCTCTCCTCACTGCTTGCACATGGGTCCTGCTGGAGAGCTTCCCCCCAGCCTCGGGAATGAGGCTTTTCCAGCAAATCCCAAAACTCCTGCTTTTATAACCACAGCATAAAGTCCTCTGTTGACACTGGGAATCGTTTCATGAGTCTGGCAGGGATCACCCACTGCAGCAGGCCAAGGAAAATAAATCACTTCTTATGGCAAAGGGAATTTCCCTAAAAGCCATAACCTGGGAAGCAACAATGGGGGATTTTTTGGAATAGCATTTTTAATCCTACAGCCCTCGAAAGAACAGGGAATTACAAAGGGCTCTTCTGATCCATAGGGATGCAGAAATGGGAGCTGACATTAATCTCCTCCTGCCTGGAGCGCTATAATGGGGCACTTTACAAGCAGGGAAAAATTTCGGCTAAAAAGGATTTTCTGGGGAGAAAGAGGAATAAAAATCCACCAAAGTTAGGCTGAAAGAGCGTGAATCCAGTTGCTGAGGATCAAAGGGAATTCATGAGACGTGACTCCAGCTTTTTGGGGTCTTTGATGAAGGCCCAGGACCCCGGATGGCCGTGGGATGAGGCAGCAAAGGGCCCTGCACGGGACACGGAGCAATTCCCGCTCCGTCACCCATTCCTTAAAGGAATAAATGGATCTGTGTGCTCTCCACTGATTAATTACTCCTTTTCCACCCAGGGAAATGAGCCTTGTGCCAGGAAATCCCTGCAGGGAGGTCAGAGCGTCCCTTGCCATGCAGGAGCCCTGTCCGGAGTGACCCGGCAGCATCGCAGGGACCCAGGAAAATCCGGAGCTTCCCCAGGGATGGGACACCAGGATCCCTCATAATCCTGGGATGTGGCTCCCAGCAGGGAAAGCCCCTCCCTGTGCTCCCCATCCATCCCAGCCCTTGGTTTTGTGCTTCTCCTGGGCATCTTGGAATGAAGGATTTGTTGGAGTTTCCACAAAATTGAGATTTCCTCACATGTGGGCACTGACAGAATGGGGAAAATGATCCAGATGAAGGGACATGGAAGAATCCCTCGGATAAATCACCTTTTCAAATCTGCTGACCTTTCAAAGGTGCAGGATGAATCCCAGCCATTGCTACGGAGAAATCCTGGGAATTTAACTGCTCATGGATTATCCCAAGTTGGAAATCACCCTGCTGAGGCTTCCTTTGGATGCTCCAGGCTCTGCCTTCCTTCCCAGAGATTCCTTGGGATGGGAAGCAGCCAGCACCAGCTGTCCTGGTCACCACGGGTAGCTCTGGGCATGGCCTTCCTCAGGCTTCCCAGAAGTTTTCCAGGAAAGGGAAATCGGAGCAGGGACACAGTTTTAGGGCTTTATCCAGGGTTGTTTAGGAGGGAAATCCTTACGGAGTGGGGTGCCAAGAGCAAAGCCCTCCACGAGGGATAATATGGATGAAAGGACTGGGACCATTTACGGATAGATGGAGGGAAGTGGTTTAAAGCCCAGATCCCAGAAAATCCCTTGTCACAGGATGTGTCTCCAGTGGATCCTGCCCCGGTCACTGGCTGGGGGCAGGGATCTGTCCCACAAGGAATAAAGCTGAGCTTTATCCCTGTGTTTTTGAATCAGTCCTTATAATAATTACAGAGAAGTGCTGAAATTCAGCTGTATATCCATGGAAATGCTCCAGGAATGTGGCTGGTCCCAGAGCTGGAGAGGTGGCACAGCTGGGTTGGAGCAGTGGAGTGCCCGAAAATCCCAACTCCAGTTTTTACAGGGATAATGGATGGAGCTGGAGCTTCAGGAGAGCAGCAGGAGTATTTTCCCCAATCCCAAGGACAAATTATCCCGTGTGCACTGATGGGACCTCCACCAGCATCATCCCAAGGTCTGAAGGATGCCCAGGAACACTTTGGTCCAACTCAATCAAACATCTGCCCATTGGGTGATCTTCAAAGACCCAACCCAAACCATTCCAAGATTTCTTTTCCATGGAGAGGG
This sequence comes from Prinia subflava, assembly GCF_021018805.1. Lineage (NCBI taxonomy): Eukaryota > Metazoa > Chordata > Aves > Passeriformes > Cisticolidae > Prinia > Prinia subflava. The sequence goes on along the minus strand of NC_086252.1, from coordinate 37,461,314 downwards.
AAGGTGACAGCAGGGAAGAACTCTGGGAGTTGGGCAGCTCAACCAGCTCCATTTAAATATTCCCTAAAATCATCCAGATCCAAGGAATGAGTTGATTTTTTAATCAGGATGAACATCTGAGATAAATAAACAACCCCATCATAATTTCAGGCTCCATTAGGAATAACGGATAAACCTCAGGATTTGCCAAGTGGAAAATAACAATCTTGATAAGGGGAAAAAGAATAAAATTAATTTTCAACAGCACAAAGTCATCTTGGCAGCAGAAAAAGCCATGTGGAGTTTAAAGAAATTCCAGAGGAAGGACTTTTGTTAATAAATTACCTCAGATGGAGTTATCCAGCTCTTTTACTCCAGGCTGTTTGTTATGTCTAAAAGCATGGATTTAGGAATCATGGATTCAGGATATTCCATCCCACTTCCCAAAAGTGCTAAATCACACAGGTCAGTGCTTGGATTGGAAAAATGAGGTGGGAAAAATTCCAGCAGCTTCTTCCTCTGATTTAGGAGCAGCCGCTTCCCTGGCTTCCCTAATTCCAAATACACTCGGAGCAGGGATGCTCCAGGGGGTGGTTATTGTAATTAAACTCTCTGCTTGTGGCCAAGGGCTCTGGGAGAATTATTGCTGATAAAAGAAGAATAAAAAGAGTAAAAAACCATCTCCACACCAAGGGGCTCCACTGAAGTCTGGAGATGTGTGGGCTGCTCCCATTTAATTCCACATCCCAGCTTTTTTTCCCAGTCACCTTGGACTAACCTCTAATTGAGATCTGGGATTAAAATCAAACAGGATGGAGGAGATTCAGCTGGGAGGGCCAATCAGGGATTCATTACAAACTTCCCATCACACACAGGATCCTGTCCATCCCACCTGGATCCCTCTGGCTACTGCACCCAAGTGAGAACTGCCATTCCCTCCTCAATCCAGCTCTGCTCAGGTGCTCCAGAAGAAAAGAAAACACTTTTGGAAGACTTTTCCCCATTTCCCAAGGATCAGAGCGCTGCTGGAGATGCTGCTCCTCCCCACACTCCCAGATCCCAGGAGGGCTCCTGGAGGTCAGAAGGAATAACTCGATTTTCCTGCTTCACTCATTTAATCAGTATCTAAACTCTGAGCACCTTGGTTGCATATTAAAAATCCCATTCCAGTGAATTTCCACTGGCATGGGATTCCTGGGAATTGCATCCCGCCCTGCAGAGCGGGACTGGCCTCACACGGAGCGAGCGCTGCCCAGGCTCGTTAGGCCAGGCTCGTTAGGCCAGGCCCAGCATGGCATGGGCAGAGCTGAGCCAGCTCCAGCTTGGATCCAGGATGAATCCAGGCGCTTTGGGATGGCAGGGAGCCCATGCTAATGAACCCCCTTGGATGAGAGCAGCACCAGCAGCATCCTCACCATTCTCCCCGCTCCACCAGAAAGCCACAATTCCAAATTGGATAAGCAGTGAGGACTTTCTGCACCTGTGCCTTGGAGCTAAATCCACAAAAACCGGTTGAACCAAAGGGGCTGGGAGTGAGGAGAAGGAAAAAATGACCCCCATTGTCCCCATCCACAGTGAAACCACCTCCAGTGACACTCACGCCGTCCCCAGGTGGAGAGCACTTGGCTCGGTCTGAATTCCAAAGAAATAAACTGGATGTGAGGGGAAAAACAGCTTTACACCTCTGGTGGGACAGCAGAAATTCTGGAGCAAAGAGTGACCTGCTAAAAATATTCCATGGCAGCAAACTGTGCCTTGTGTTTGTGTCCCAGCTGCAGGAATGAGGCCTGGAGGCAAATGCTCCTGTTGGGATGAAACAAAGCCGTGATAATTAGGAATTATAATTAGATATAGTCTGTATTTTTAATATATATAAAATTATACATTATTATGAGCCTTTCCCCCAATTGTGTGCAAAATTGTTGGGCACTAAAACCTTGGGATGGGGGTTGTGGCTCCAGGAGGATCCCATGGCGGTGCCAAACCACCGGCACCGCCAGGAAGAATCCCTGCCTTGCCTCCCCCAGCCCTCCCTGTCACCCCTCAGCCCAGGGATGGAATTTTGGATGGGTTTTTGGGGGAGCTAAATGCCTCGTTTCTACCTACGGATCCCGGAGCTCGTTCCAGGAAGTCGTTTGGATATTCCTGCTGGAAATGCTCGCCCAGCGGCACATTGGATAATCACCCACGGGCTCGTAGCTCCGTACACCCCTGCCCATCTGCCGGCGTGGCAGCGTGCCCGCTCTCCAGATGGTCCTCGTGATTCGCAGGGGCAGAGGTGCCAAAAAAAAAGATGGATTTAGATGACACCGTTAGTGCCACCTCTCCCGCCTCCCCCCGGCGGCGACAGCTCCGACAAATCAGCGCCGCGGCGACAAAGAGCCCCTCTCAATAAAACGCGGGAATTAGGGATGGAAAGACCTATTAGGTCATTTACTCCAGCTCCCTGCCAGCGCCTGATCAGCACATTAATCTTCCCAAACGCGGATGTCGCCGTGGAAGAGGAAAAGCCGGGCTGCTCCCGGATGTTCGGAGCTGCCAACGACGCGAGCGGGATCTCAGCTCGTGCCGCGGAGAGCCGCGAGGGCCATATGGGGTGTCAAAATCTATTACACAAAAGTTCAGCCTCCAGGCAATCTCCGGGAGAGCAGGCCCGTGACAGACATGGAAAATGTTCCCGTGGAGGGGAGGATCCAAAGGCAGCGGAGGAGCGGGAACACGGGACAGGCAGCCTGGATAGCTCGGAATAAGCTGGGGGAGAGGAGCACAAAGATATCTGGGACCATGAAAAATGGCTTGGAAAGGGAAGCCAGCTCCATTTTCCCTCTTTTTTTGGGCCGTCATTCCATATGAGCTCAGTCAGTTGAAGGTAAAATGGCCGAAGTTGTGGGATCCATCCTCATCCTGGAGTTGGACCTGATGATTTTTGTGGGTCCTTTCCAACTTGGAATACCCCGTGATTGCCTTTAAGATAAATATATCAGGGCTCTAAACGTCTGCTGTGACAAGTACAAAGCCACCCAATGCCCTGCTTCCCAAAACATGTCCTTCTTTCCCCATTTTAAAGGAAAAAATTCCCTAAATTTTTCGTAACTTTGCAAGCTCTATCCAACCGTGATTTCAAGTCCATTATCAGTACAAGGGGAGCAGAACACTGAAGTGCAGCCCAGTTTCAAGGTGAATATCCAAAATTCTGCCAAAAACTTACTAAAAAAAAAAGGGAAGAAAATGGTGGAATAAAAGTTTTTCCTCAGTGTTGCCCTTGGCCTGGGATAAAGGAATTTAACAACTCTTTGTATGGTAAAAGATAAGGAGGGGTCCTCAGCCAAGCTCTTGGCTTTTCCATGAGCTGGCTGGGGTTTTTTCCCATTTTCCCCTCTTTCCTTGATTCCCTTATCAATCCCTAAAGTCACATAAATAACACAGAGAAAAGGCCGCCATTCCATGGGTTTTCCATGATTTTTCCGTCTTTTCTTCCCAGGTTATAGAAACTGTAATCACTCAATTCACCTAATGAGTTGGATCTTCAAGATTTCCTGAAATCCCTTGAATTCCTCCATCATTTATTTCCATAGTGTACCTGGGATGGGAATGATCCCCCTGATTCCTGGTAGATGAGGAAATAAATGTAAATCTGATGATTTTCCACTCAGCTTTGCAGTAATAGTCCACAGCAGCATTGAAAAAACCAGGCTTTCCTGCTGTTTCACTTTTTTAGAATTTATTCCAGGCAGAGTGTTAAAATGCATTGATTTAATTTATTTTTTTTAAGAACTTCTTTGGGAAAGGCTGTGGGAAGACTTTGGGAAAGGGCAAGGAGAAGTCGGGACACATTTCGAGGTGACTATTTAAAGCTCTGCCAAACAGTTCTCTAAAAAAAAAAAAAAAATTCAAAAATATCAGATTAAAAGGAGTTGTGCCTAAATGAGGCCACGGAGTTGAGACGGAGGGAATTAATGAATTTAGGGAAGGATGCAGAAAGACTTTGGCAAGGGATAGTAATTAGCCAAAACTCCGTGCATAAAAATATCCACGAATGACACAGTCGGGAAGAAGCTGCCGATACTGGGTTGATGTTTTTTCCTCTCCACTTAAGGGAAGAGGAGCAATTCCTCGGTTTGCTCCAAATAAATCCCCATTAAAATGAGCAACCGACCCCCTGCAGGCTCCCTCATCCCTGCGGGGCCGTTCCCGTTGGATGGGATGGGAGAGGCACCACTTAGAGTGGATAAAGGTGGCAGCATCTGGCCCGTGAAGAATTCGCCCTTCACCGCTGGGAGGGTCCGCGCCACGACCCCACGGTGAGACGGATCCCGCCAGGAAAACCATCCGGACACTTCACTGCCCTCAAAGGGAAACGCAAACCCATTAATGGAAGGAGGGAAATTGCCCTGGCCCGTGTTCATCCCAACCACGGCCCCGTGTCCATTTGGAATGTGCGCGGGGATCATCCCGGAGCCGCTGAAATGAGCAGCGGATGGAGCTCCCGCCGCTCCCCTTTGTTTTTGGCGGCTCTTCCCGGGAGCGGAGCTGCCCATCGCGCAGCCAGGCGTGGGTGCTGAGTGCTCCGTGCTCAATGGGATGCTCCTCTCCCGGTCCTTTCCTATTTTTTCCGCTCTGTCACTCCTGGAAGGGCTTTGATAGGAGATGGCAGCCGGTGATCATTGACAAAAGCCGGGAAGGAGGCTGCTCATTTTGCGTCTTGGAGAAGGGAGGAAGGGAGAGGAGCAGCCTCTTTTTCCTGCTTTCATGAGCAATAAGCGGGAATATCAAAGAAAAGGATGGCAGGTTTCCGAAACAGTGGCTAAGAAAGAGATTTAGGGACACAATGGAGCGTTGGTTTGGAATGGGAAGGAGTCCCTTTGGTTTCAGCGCCCTCCGGGAATTGGGGTTTACAGGAACAATTAGAACTGTGCCGAGATAAATAAAGACGGGAAAAGGGGAAATGCATCCTATTTTCCAGTGTGCAAAGTGAGTTTTCCCAGAAAAAATGGTAAAAAAAAAAACCAAAAAAACAACAACAACAAAAAAACCCCAGACATTAATTTATGGAGAAGAGACAACAGAACCTTTTTATCCAAACATCCAAGATGCTTTTCTTGCTTCTCCAAAATGCAACAATATCAGAGTAGAGATTCTTGGCATGACCATGGACACTCAGCCCCTTTGCATCATTCCATAGGCTGTTCCTCTGTGGACTTTCTTCCCTGTATTTTTCTTTCTTTTGCCCCATCTTCCTGGACCAAATCTGCCTCCCCAATGGCAGGATCCATGGAATCAAAGATTTTTCTATTGGAAAGCAGCTCCCAACACCCTCAGTGTGAGTGGAGGAAGGGAATATTCCATAATCCAGGGCTGACACCAGTGGGATGATTAAAGGAATGTTGTCCCTTGATCCTCACCCTCAGCAAATCTGTGGGATGGGAGATGCTTGGAGGTTTTTCCAATCTTAATGGTTCTGTAATTCCATGCTCTCCAACCTCTCCTGGAATCCGCCCCCAGGTTCACTGACCTCTCCATGAGAAATCCAATCAGCTTTGGTCAGTGCCTGGAGATGCCAAAGGTTTGGGACCAGGCACCCCAAACTCCCCAGGGAACGAAGCTTTTTCTGCTGCTGGCCAAAATATTGGATGGGCTTTGCCTTTTGGAGGTGAAAAGAGCACCCGGGATACCTGGAAGTGGCATTTCAGGTGGGCACCGGGATTAGCAGGATAAAATCCTCCCTGTTTCATCCCACTCCTGCCTATTCCTGCCCAAAAAAAAAACAGACAAAGAGCGTTACCAGCTTTAAAATTCCATTTTGCTTCTGCAAATTCTATTTTTGCCAAACAGGCTCGGGTTTATTTCCGAGCTTTGCTTTTCCTGCTCATCACGAGGTACAGAAATCAAGGAGAGGAGCGTGAAATGAACTTGAGTTGTTTAAAAGAGCTTGATTGATATGAAGGAAAAGCATTTCCTCTTGAATTCACCGTGTGGAGGGAGCTTTTTGAAATCCACCCTCCTCGTTGGGAAAACAAGGAATTATGTGCTCATTGAAGCCAGATCCAAAGTCTGGGAAATTACTAAAGTTAGAAAAATGCAAATGCCGGATTAGCCTGGAAGCCTGGAATTAAGTTTCATTAACTCTGGCATTCCTGCACATCCATTGTGTGTTTTCCCAGTTTATTTCCTTGGCTAATGGAGCAAAGCCCACCTCACCCTGTTGGCTCCACAGGAAAAGGATGGACGACAAAGGAGGACAGGGACCATGCCCCACACTCCAGGGACTTCCAGGGACAATGCCACCCTCCTGAGCTTCCCAGGGCTTTCCCAGCCCTCTGCATCCAAGGGGAATGGCAGGTGTGGTGTCCTGCCAGGTGATGCCACCCCTCCGTGGCAGGCCGGGCTGGCTCAGGCAGGGTGCTGAGATAAAAAAAGCCAGCTGGCAGCAGCTTCTCCATTCAGGACTCCTGAGTCACAGCCCATTCCCTGGATCCTTGAGAGAGGATGCTGCTGCTTCCCAGTGTTTTATTTAGCATGGAAGCGCTCGGCTCAGGGATCCGCCCCCGGAGCAGCCTCCTACGGTGATTCTTCCAAAATCTCCTCTCCACGGTTGGGAAAGGAGGAAGCTTTGCTGGCAGCACAATTTCCAGCTCCACAGGGATTGGGAAGTGCATGGGCAGCACGTAATTCCCAGAATAATTAACGAATGATCATCAGGATCCTTTAGCAGGCCACGCACACGGGAATGGGACACCACAGCCAAGACTCGGCCCTGAGGATCTCCATTCCCACTGGATCATCCATGGTCAGCCAACCCATCGCTCCAGCAAAGCAGGAATTCTTTCCAAGCCCTGAAATACAAATTCCTGGAGGTGACCCAAACCTGGATTGCTCCATGGAACCCCAGGTTTCATCCCTGCCCTCTGCAGCCACTTGGGAATAGCCCCGGGATCACCCATTCCATGTGGAAGCTGCTCCTCACGCCTGGTTTGTCCAGCTTATCCCATAGGAAGTTAATTAATCCCCTTCCCCAAACACAACAAGGAGTTAATTGCAGTCTGAGTGGCTTCCTGGTTTATCCCAGTTTGCCCTGCTGGGATTGGCACTGGAATGCTGAACTTGGGAGTGTCCCAGTCCTCCTTGGGTTTGTCATCCAAACTTTCCTCTGGCAGTGGGAAAGCCCATGGATTTGTGGCTCTCCTGAGTTGGAGGACCAGCAACTCTTCCCCACCTGGATCAGTTATTCCAGGGAATATGAGTATTTCCAAGGGAAAATGAGCATTTCCAATGGAAAATGAACTTCCCAGTGGAAGCACCCGGATGCAAAAGCTGTTACAGACTTTATCCCTAATTTAATTCAATTCCCACAGTTTAGCTCACAACATCTGTGATCCAAAGCTGGGAGCAAAGAGATGTGGTTTTCCCAAACTCTTTGGCAGCCAGGGAAGCAAAACCAAAGAGGGAAATGCAATTCCCTTGGAAAAGCACAGCAGCAGTTGTGTTTTCCTTATGGATCTTCCCTCTCTGCCATCCCTTTCCTCCCCTTCTCCCTCCAGCCAGGCTCCCATTATCCCAGCCAGGACACAATTCCAGTGTTTACTGTCAGCCTTCCTAAGCATCCACAGTTCTGGCATGGAAATATTCCTCCCAAGGGACCTGTGCGGGATGGAATTAATTTTTCCAGAGCTCTTGGGAATGCTCAGTTAGGAGACTGGATTCCAAATGTGACAAATTATTTCATCATCATCATCATCATCGTCATCATCATCATCATCACTCCTGATCTAGTGGTGGAATTTCTGGGTTGAAATTCCGTGTGGTAGAAACAGCTTTCCCAAAACTGAACACCATCGGGATCACCCAAGCTTGGTTCTGACCAATTTCCATCTCCATGAGAGGAGAATGGTTAAGAACCAGGATTCAGTCAGCTGGAATTGCCCATAAAAGCCAGGATATTATCATTTCTGCCAGGGAATCATCGTGCCAGGGATGTAAAACCTCCACGAAGGATGAATCCACAGCCAGAGCTGTTGGAAACGTCAGGGAAATAAAAGGTTCTTGCTGTTAAGTTTCATTTAAAGGAACTTGGAATTCCCAGGCGGAGCAGCCGCTGAGAGCTGCAGAAAGCCTCGTTAAGTGATTTCCAGGGCTGTTTGTTATTTTACCTTTGTTTACATGACATTTACGGCGGGGTTTGGATGAAACAACAGCTCCTCAATCCGTTTATAAACCCTCCCTCTTCCAAGGATAGCCGTGATGCACACGGAAAGGAGCTAAGGAATGGAAATGTGAGGGAAAAGGGCTTTACCCTGGAACCTGGCGTGGTTACAAATCCAAATAAAAGCCAGGATGTCCCAGCGGGGAGGAATGGGCTGTAACTCATCCCAATTCCGCAGGGTCGCCCTTCCAAACGTGCTGCACTTTGCATTTCTTGCCCTTTATTACCCTGCCCTTCTCTGCTCTGCTTTTAAGATGATAAAAATCGTGATTAACCGAGGGGAGGCTTGCAGAGAATCTAAATCCTCCTCGAGCACCTTTGCACTGCTAAACTGCTGGGAAAAAAAAAAAAAAAAACAACCCCAAAAAGCCTCTTTTATGTGCTGGATGAAAACACAGAGCAGCAAAGTACAGAGGGAACAAAAAAAAAAAATAGAAAAAAAATCCCTCAGATAAAATTTTAATCATATTTGCAGTAAATCAAGAGCAGTTCTGGGTTGCTGTGAACTTTGTCCCCTTGGGTTTGTTTCGGAATGAAGGCATCACATGAGAATCCCTTTAATGTGACGTTTTTTGCTGGGTTTAGAAGAAATGGATACAAAAATCAGGGGGAAACGGGAGTGTGTGGCTCACAAAATTAAACACATGTGGGAAGCATAAAACAACAGCCTGAAGAGTGAACTGTGGGCTCCAGGATTCCCAATAATTGCACAGACCCCAAAAATCCCCATCCAAGGCCGGGCTGGATCCGGGATTCTTTGGGATTTATGGGTTATTCCAGCCATCACAAGCCACGTAATTACCAGGGAAAATAGAACCAACACTTTTCCAGCAAATTGCTCTGTTGTCAGCTCATTTATGAGGTGAAACGGTGAATTTTTCTCCAATCTCCCAAATCCAGCACCAATATTTACAAAGGGAAGATGAAAGAAGCTCGGCCACTCAGCACAGAAGGCGACATTTTTGGGAAGTGACTTAACTGCAAACATTTTCCTTTTAGGAGCCACTCTGGGAGACACCTTAAAGGGATTTGTTTTGCGAATGTGTCGGGTGTTTAATTTCTGGAATAACATTTCATGGCCTCAGCACTCGCAGTGATGAGTCACTTGTCAAACCTTGGCCCACGCTGCTGCCGAGTGACTCAGGGAAAAAACTGCCTGAGGGTGTCGGGAAGAAAGGGAAGGAGGAGAGCAGAGGAGGGGGCCAAGATTTCAAGGATGAGCGGCCTTTTGGAGGCCAGGGAGGAGCAGACAGGGATTTTGGGGAGGGGAATGTGTTTCCATCCTCTCCTGGGTGTTTCCATCCTCTCTTGGGGTCCTTTGTCCACCCACGGCCCCCACAACCAGGAATTCCTTCCCAATATCCAACCTGAACCTCCTCTCTCCCAGTTTGAAGCTGTTCCCCCTTGTTCTCTCCCTCCAGCCCTTGTTCCCAGTCCCTCTCCAGCTCTCCTGGAGCTGCTTTATTCCCTGGAAGGGGCTCTGAGCCCTCCCTGGATCCTTCCCTTCTCCAGGGGAACATTCCCAGCTCTCCCAGCCTGTGTTGCAGAGAACAAAATAAAAAACTCAACTGATTCTTGCAGGCCCCCCCAAAATTCCTCAACCTGGATGGAGAAAAAACCCTCCAAAGGTTTTACCCCTCCTCTGGTGCTCCCAGTCCTCCTCCAGTGATCCCAGCATCCCGCCTGGACTGGGAAGCAGCGGAAACCTCGGCCAGGGAGGGCAGCAGCATCCATCAACAGCCAATTCATTACCCCAAACCCAGGGAGGATAATGAAACCCGCTGAAATACGGGACCAAAGGCCAAGGTTGGGTTTCCCTGGAAACCAGAGCATTGTGCTGGCTGACTTTTGTTGTCCCCAAGCGCTGCCCTCGGTATTCCAGCGCCGCTGGTTTGCCAAGGGAAACGTCGGAGCATTCCCCCCCCTTCCCTCCCCTCCCTCCCTGCACCAGGCTGACTTTATCTCCATTTATTTCTCGCTAAAAGGGTTCCAAAGGCTGTCCCTTCTTATCACTCCCGAAGTTTTTTCCCTTTAATCCCGCCATTTATTCCCATAAATATCCTGGCCCACTTAATATCTCCTTGGCCTTTGCCAATCTTCGGGGGGAAAGGAGCGACCTCGGAGGAGCTGGGATGATAAGGCTGGGATTTATCAGGAGGAGCTCCCGCCAGCCTTGCTCTCCTTTTTCCAGCTGGGGGAATAAATCAGGGGAATCTCGGGTCTGTTCCTCCCTCGTGATGGTTCTGTCATCGCGGGGAAGGACAGGGCAGCAGAGATTGGTGTGGATCCCTCCTCTCCCTCCCTGCTGCCATCCCTGATGGAAATGTGAGCTCGCTTGGGGAGAAGGGGCTGATGAATGGCTCCAGCAGACCATTCATATTGTCTGCTCCTCATTCCCGGGGTTTTATCTCCGTGGTTTCAAACGGGAATTCCAGGGCTCTTTGCACGCCATTCCTTAAACAAGACAAACTATTTTTAGCGGCTGAGCCTTCCAAGGAGGAGTGAAAACGAGATGGGATTTTTCATGCTCAACAGCGCTTTTCCCCCCACACGAGGACCCTAAAAGCAGCTCCAGCCAGCCAGGAGAGGCTCCTACAGCCTCTGCTTTATCAAACCCGCTGTGCGCAGCAACTCCTCTCCCTTTGGTGGAAAAGAAAGGTGATTTTTTTCTTTTTCCTTATTTTGTGTGGATAAAGAAGTGCCTCAGGCCCTGGGATGTGCTCTAATAACAACCAGCCCCACACAGCAGGAGCTGCTAAAGGAAGGAAAATGGAGATAAAACTGTGTAAACACGGAGCGAGGGATTAAAACATCGCCACACTCGATGAGGAAGCTCAGAAATACCTTCCAGAAGTTCTCCTGAACCGATGGGTTTTCCATGTTTTGTCTGTCAGCTCTGCCCCCTGAGCAGAAAGGCAGCAGAAAATCCCGCAGACAGCCTGGTTCTGGAGCAGTGACATTCCTGCCAGGACTGGGAAATGCAGGAAATATTTAGCATTCACCATCCTTCCCCAGGGGAAGGAAATTCCTGGTTTTTCTTACCGCAGATAATTCCAGTTTGGGGATGAGAAGCACCAGCCCTTCTCCACCCACAAAGGTTCAGCAGCAGTGGAGCCTGGACTTGATGATGTTAAAGGTGTTTTCCCACTTTAATTCCACAATTTTAGCTTCACAGGAGGCAAATGGTCCACATGTCTGTTTGGGTTTATTTTCCAGCTTTTGCCTCTTTTCCCTGTTTTCCATGGGGAGGAAACCAGGGATGTTCTCACATTCCCAGCAGGACTGTGGCAGCCAGTGGACACAGATCCCTCCCTGAGCAGCCTCACCCCGCAGAGAGGAGCCCCAAGGACACCCCGGGACAGCTACAGCTCAGAATTCCCCCTGGGGTAGGGAAAATTCCTGCTGGGAATGCTGCAGGGCTCAGGAGTGTTCTTCTCTCTGTGCCCCAGGGGAAGGGAGCAAGAGATGTAAAGGTGTGACCACTCTGGGGCCGTGATATTCCCAAATTTTGGCACTGGGGAGCTGCTGGCCCCCTGTGTGTTGCCCCACCAGTGCTACTGGTGGATTTTTCTGGAATCACTGGGAAAATGCTGATGGAAAAGGGAAGGCTGGCACAGGGCAAGCTCATATCCCAGGTTTTTAGGCAGAGCAGGAGCTGTGCTCAGCCAGACACCCGGAATCCCACAAGGATCAGGTGCCTCTGGAGTGGGGCAGGACCTTGATCCTCACCCTTTGGGGACATGGAAAAGTCCTGACAGGAGCTGGGAATGATGGTGATGGAAAAATCCTGACAGGAGCTGGGAATGATGGTGATGGAAAAAATCCTGACAGGAGCTGGGAATGATGGTGATGGAAAAATCCTGACAGGAGCTGGGAATGCTGGTGATGGAAAAATCCTGACAGGAGCTGGGAATGCTGGTGATGGAAAAATCCTGACAGGAGCTGGGAATGCTCCTGATTAAAAAATCCGGACAGGAGCTGGGAGTGCTGCTGGGGCCAGGGATCCCTTCCAAGGCCAGTTTTCCATAGCACGGATGAGGAAGAGAATCCTGCCTGCCCAAACCTGCCTTTAATTGCCTCATTCCCATTCCCATCTCTCCGTTTTCCTTTCATGCCTCCTCTGTTGTCCCTCTCTGGCTCCTCACATCTCCCCAGGCTTGGTTCCCTCTTTTTTCCTTGCCATTTTAAATGCCCCAAAGGGTTGGATTTTTATTTCTCTGCCTCTTGCTTCCCTGAATGCTTTCCCCTGGGAATAACACCGGGGTCTCCTCTTTCATTCCCTTCTGAGGGGAGATAAAAGAAAAGGGACCTTAAACCCACACAAAGCACCCAAATTTCACTTTGATCTTGACATCAGCGCATCGTTACAGGACCAGAATCAAAACAGTCCACAGATTCAGCACAGAGAGAAAGGAAGGATTCCAGATTGATTAAAAAAAAATAAAATTAAGGTTTGGGGGAAATCCTCCTTTGCAACGATGTCTTGCATATGAAGCCATTCCACCCTGCCAAACCTTTCCCGGGTTTTGTGGTGAGAAAAAGGGAATTGAGCCTTATTTGCCATTAGGGACAGGGTTGGGGTTCCAGAGTCAGGGAACTGCATCACACCAGAGCAGTGCTCCTTTCCCAGGGAACACGGCCCACATCCCTGCATTCCCTGCTCCAAACGCCCCCAGGGAACTCTGCTCGGTGCTCCACATCCCCTCCCCAACCCAGGGAGGGCTGGTTTGGTTTGGTTTGGTTTGGTTTGGTTTGGTTTGGTTTGGTTTGGTTTGGTTTGGTTTGGTTTGGTTTGGTGTGGTTTGGTTTGGTTTGGTGTAGTTTGGTGTGGTTTGGTTTGGTTTGGTTTGGTTTGGTGTGGTTTGGTTTGGTGTGGTTTGGTTTGGTTTGGTGTGGTTTGGTTTGGTTTGGTTTGGTTTGGTTTGGTTTGGTTTGGTGTGGTTTGGTTTGGTTTGGTTTGGTTTGGTGTAGTTTGGTTTGGTTTGGTGTGGTTTGGTTTGGTTTGGTTTGGTTTGGTTTGGTTTGGTGTGGTTGGTTTGGTTTGGTTTGGTGTGGTTTGGTTTGGTTTGGTGTAGTTTGGTGTGGTTTGGTTTGGTTTGGTGTGGTTTGGTGTGGTTTGGTGTGGTTTGGTTTGGTGTGGTTTGGTTTGGTTTGGTTTGGTTTGGTGTAGTTTGGTTTGGTTTGGTGTGGTTTGGTTTGGTTTGGTTTGGTTTGGTGTGGTTGGTTTGGTTTGGTTTGGTGTGGTTTGGTTTGGTTTGGTTTGGTGTAGTTTGGTGTGGTTTGGTTTGGTTTGGTTTGGTGTGGTTTGGTGTGGTTTGGTGTGGTTTGGTGTGGTTTGGTTTGGTTTGGTTTGGTTTGGTTTGGTTTGGTTTGGTTTGGTTTGGTTTGGTGTGGTTGGTTTGGTTTGGTTTGGTTTGGTTTGGTTTGGTGTAGTTTGGTGTGGTTTGGTTTGGTTTGGTTTGGTTTGGTTTGGTTTGGTGTGGTTTGGTTTGGTGTGGTTTGGTTTGGTTTGGTTTGGTTTGGTGTGGTTTGGTTTGGTTTGGTTTGGTTTGGTTTGGTTTGGTTTGGTTTGGTTTGGTTTGGTGTGGTTTGGTTTGGTGTGGTTTGGTTTGGTTTGGTTTGGTGTGGTTTGGTTTGGTTTGGTTTGGTTTGGTTTGGTTTGGTTTGGTTTGGTTTGGTTTGGTTTGGTTTGGTGTGGTTTGGTTTGGTTTGGTTTGGTTTGGTTTGGTGTGGTGTGGTTTGGTTTGGTTTGGTTTGGTTTGGTTTGGTTTGGTTTGGTTTGGTTTGGTTTGGTTTGGTTTGGTTTGGTTTGGTGTGGTTTGGTTTGGTTTGGTTTGGTTTGGTTTGGTGTGGTTTGGTTTGGTTTGGTTTGGTTTGGTTTGGTTTGCAGGCACACAAAGGGAGGTTCTAGGCCCAGCTTTCATTCCTGTGGTCACGGAGCATCCCGATCTGTTCACGTTCCCTCGCCGGGATCTTTTCCCCATTAACCAGGGACAGCTTTTGGGATTTGTGTTTGCCCACGGGCACGGCTGGGAAGAGCCAAGGGCAGACCCTGGGGGGAGCAGGGGGGGCTCTGCAGTGTGGGATGAGCTGGAGGCCAAGGGGCTCCTCGTGCTCTCCTCAGGGAGGGGTGAGGACCTGGAATCCTGGAATTGTTGGGGTTGGAGGGACCGTAAAGCTCAGCCAGGCAGGCAGGGACACCTCCCGTCATCCCAAGCCCCATCCAACCCGGCCTGGGACACTTCCAGGGATGGGACAGCCACAGCTTCTCTGGGAAATCCATTCCAGCCCTCCTCACCCTCACTGCAAAATCTCCTTCCTTAAACCCAAGCTGTGATTGATTTTCATTTTCTTGGACAAATGATTGTAAATAACAGAAGGGTTTGGATGGAAAGGGACCTTTAAAGGCCGTCGAATTCCAGTCCCTGCATGGGCAGGACACCTCCCATCATCCCAGCTCGCTCCAAGTTCTGGCCTTGGGCATTTCCAGGGATGGGGAAGCCACAATTTCTCTGGGAATGCCATTCCAGGGCCTCCCCACCCTCACTGCAAAACCTCCTTCCTCACATCCAATCCAAACCCCCCAAAATCCCTCATTTTAAAAACATTCCCCAGGTCCTGTCACAGCAGCCCTGCCACAAAGTTTGGCCCCATTTGTCTCACACCTCCCCTTCCAGGACTGTCTCCTTTTCCTTCTGGGAATTTTTTCCTGTGGTGATTTAGGGAATTTTGTGTCGCTTTAGGGAATTTTTCCCATTTGTGCAGGCAGATGTACAGACATGTCAGGGATTGGGATCTCCACCTTCCCCAGCGCGGGATTTCTGCACATTTGGCTCTGGCCAAGAACTCCCAGCCCAGATTCCATCCTCTTTATCCCAAATTTCTCCTTCTGGGAACAACCAGCCCGTGACAGCCTCTCTGCTTTCTCTGTTTGAACCTTCCCTGCTGGCTTTGGGAAATGCTCTCCCCGTGGCTGCCAGATTAAAAGCAGAGATAAGAAACGGACTGAGCCCAGCAGAGCATTTTTCCAGCAGAAAGTTAAAACGTTACAGATTTTTATTCCCGGTTTTCTGGGCGAAAGCCAGGGATCCAAACCCTGCTGCCGAGGGACCCATCCATCCTTGGACAGGGATTCCAGGGATGGGGAGCCACAACCTCCCCACCCCCGGTGTAAAAATCCATGACAATTCTCTTTTTACTTCTGTTTCGCCACAGCTTTAATGGCCCAATAAATTCCTGGGAAACGCCACCTTTGTATCCATCTGGATCCCGCCCCGGTTTGATTCCAGCGGTAATTACCGGGAATTTCCCCGGGCAATCAAGCCTTGATCGGCGGCGGGTGCCTCTGCACAGACGAGCAGATATTAAAGGGCACAGCCTCACGAAAATCAGCGGAATGGCTTTTAGTCCCGGCCTAAATTCCTGCTGGAACATCTGGCTGGAGGTGCGCGTGTTTAACTGTGCACACATCGCCTTAATTAGCGCCGAGGCTGGAGTCCCCGGCAAATCGGAATTCACCCTCGATTTTCATCCAAAGCACGGCGCTTTGTGATAACAAAAGCAGATAACGATCTGAAATTCCGCCTCTTCTTGCAATAAAAGCTCGGTTTGGTTTTGCTTCAAGGAGCTGAGCTCGGGGGCACCCCCAAACCTCGCACCCCCCGTCCTTGCAGCTCCCTGGCTTTGGGGTGTCTGTGGCTCTCTGGGTTTGGGGTGTCTGTGGCTCCCTGGGTTTGGGGTGTTTGTGGCTCCCCGGGTTTGGGGTGTTTGTGGCTCCCCGGGTTTGGGGTGTCTGTGGCTCTCTGGGTTTGGGGTGTCTGTGGCTCCCTGGGTTTGGAGTGTCTGTGCGTCTCTGGGTTTGGGGTGTCTGTGCGTCTCTGGGTTTGGGGTGTCTGTGGCTCCCTGGGTTTGGGGTGTTTGTGGCTCCCCGGGTTTGGGGTGTTTGTGGCTCTCTGGGTTTGGAGTGTCTGTGGCTCCCTGGGTTTGGGGTGTCTGTGGCTCCCTGGGTTTGGGGTGTTTGTGGCTCCCCGGGTTTGGGGTGTTTGTGGCTCCCTGGGTTTGGGGTGTCTGTGGCTCCCTGGGTTTGGGGTGTCTGTGGCTCCCCGGGTTTGGGGTGTCTGTGGCTCCCCGGGTTTGGGGTGTCTGTGGCTCCCCGGGTTTGGGGTGTTTGTGGCTCCCCGGGTTTGGGGTGTCTGTGGCTCCCTGGGTTTGGGGTGTCTGTGGCTCCCCGGGTTTGGGGTGTTTGTGGCTCCCTGGGTTTGGGGTGTCTGTGGCTCCCTGGGTTTGGGGTGTCTGTGGCTCCCCGGGTTTGGGGTGTCTGTGGCTCCCCGGGTTTGGGGTGTTTGTGGCTCCCCGGGTTTGGGGTGTCTGTGGCTCCCCGGGTTTGGGGTGTCTGTGGCTCCCTGGGTTTGGGGTGTCTGTGGCTCCCTGGGTTTGGGGTGTCTGTGGCTCCCCGGGTTTGTGGTGTTTGTGGCTCCCTGGGTTTGGGGTGTCTGTGGCTCCCTGGGTTTGGGGTGTTTGTGGCTCCCTGCGTGCCTGCTAAGCCAGAAATCGCTAACACTGAGATATTTGGGTTTTATGTAGACAGAAACCCACTGACCTCGGACACACCGCGGGCTCCAGCACTGATTTGGGCCCAAATCCACACCAAGGGGTAAAAGCAGAACAAACGATGATGAGCAGCTCCCGCTGGCTGCGGCAGACACACACAGGAGAATTCCCCGCTGCTGCTGCTGCTGTGTCCCCTCGGACGCTCCCGGGCACCCTGGCAGGGAGGCTGCTGTCCCCACGTCCCTCCTGATCCACATCCCATTCCCGGCTTTCACCCGCGGGAAGGCCAAAATTCCAAAAACCCGGGGACAGCCATTAACCCCTCACCTGCCACAGCTCTGCCAGGTGAGCTCTGCCAATCCCCCCGGCCAGCAGGAGCCCTGCACGCCCACAAAGATATTCTATTCCATTCCATATTCTATTCTAGTCCAGTCCATTATTCTTTATCTTTATATTATTATATATATTATATATTCTGGGATTCTGGGGTTCTAGGATTCTGGAGTTCTGGGATTCTGGGATTTGGGGTTCTGGAATTCTGGGGTTTTGGGGTTCTGGGGTTCTGAGGCTCTACCTACAATCAGATTCCATCTATTTCATGATCTAGCCCAACTTCCCATGGAAATCTCTTGGAGCCAGAGAAACCCTTTGGAGCCATGGACCAAGCGACCCCAGCGGGAGGGGATTTCCAGCCCTCCCTGAGAAGTCAGAGAGAAATTTAGGATGGGAACCCTGGAAATCCGTGGAGTCCAACCCTTCCCTGCACTGCCCAGGCCAGCACTGCCCGGTGTCCCCAAGTGCCACATCCATAGGACTTTAAACCCCCCCAGGGATGGGGGCTCCACCCCTGCCCTGGGCAGTTTGTTTCAGAGCTTGAGCAAATTTGGGGAAGAAATTCTCCCTCAGATCCAACCTAAACCTCTCCTGGTGCAGCTTGAGGCCATTTCCCCTTTTCCTTAAGCCTGGCATGGAGGAAACAGAGCTGGGACCCAAATCCTTCTCTCCAGTGGTGAGGAAGTCTCATGGCTAATCCCAAGGCTTTTTAGCCATGTGGGATTACAGCCTTAAATTCCTGCTCTGTTGGGTTCAACAGCTCATATTTTCATATTTTCATATTTCATGTTTCATGTTCCATGTTTAATTCATGTTTCATGTTTTATGTTTCATATTTTTTTAATTTAATTTATTTACACCAGCCCAGTGCTCTCCTAGTCCTGTCCAAGCTCAGCCACTTCCCAGCTTGCCAAAGGAACAACTCACACCCAGAAGGAAAATCCAGCTTTTCCTGCTCTTCAAAACCTTCACACATCCATTTTTTTTAAGGAAAGGATGCAGGGATGGTGGGCAGGAACGAGGCAGGGCCCCCTGCTCGGGATCAGACCCAGCTGGCCCAGCAGAGGTGGGAGCAGCCGCTGCCTGCCCGTGATGGATGCACAAATCCCCCCTGCAGCCGGGGAAGGACGGGGCGGTGATGGATGGGCAGAGCATTAACCCTGTCATCTGTAATAGGTCAGCCGGCGATGTTATCACGTTTTAATCCGTGTTTTTATCATCCCCGGCCCCTTCCGAGGGGAAACGTGGGGATGGGGACGGGCGGGGGCAGCGTTCAGGGGGTTTGATGATAATTTTTTTAATGCCTGCCTTTCCTTTTTTTTTTTTTTTTTTTTTTTTTTTTTTTTTTTTTTTTTTTTTTTGTCTTTGGCTGTGGAATGAGATGCCCATTTCCCAAGATTTATATTTATGTCAGCCAAATCAGTGACGTACAGTTCCTGAGGGCTGTGAATTCCCGATGTCCTCCAGGGCACAGCAGGTTTAAGGGATCACCCCACAGGGCTGCTCCACCCAAAAGGAGGAATCTTTTTAAAGCACCAAACATCACTTTTCCCATCAATCCAGGAAAATTTATCCTTCTTCCCTGCATCTTCACTGGGAAGGTTTCTCTTTTTCACCTCTGTTTTCCATTTCCATGCTGGATTTGGGGGAATAAAGGAAAGGAAAGGAAAGGAAAGGAAAGGAAAGGAAAGGAAAGGAAAGGAAAGGAAAGGAAAGGAAAGGAAAGGAAAGGAAAGGAAAGGAAAGGAAAGGAAAGGAAAGGAAAGGAAAGGAAAGGAAAGGAAAGGAAAGGAAAGGAAAGGAAAGGAAAGGAAAGGAAAGGAAAGATGTTATTCTGTTGTTTATATCCTTTTTATCCCTGTCTGTGCTGTCTGGAAGGGATAATTGTCATCTCGGGCTGCTTTTGATCCAGGAATAGAATCATGGAATTATAGAACCAATCAAGTTGGAAAAAACCTCCAAATAATTGAGTCCAAGCACCACATCCACATGGATTTTAAATTCCTCCTGGAATGGGGACTCCACCTTTGGACAACCCTTTCCATGAAGATTTTTTCCCCTAATATCCAATCTTTAGAAGTGAAATCTCAGATGGAACAAGACCTAAAATGGGATTCTCCATTCCGTGGGGTGATCTGATGGGTTGGTGACTGATGAGGGTTGTTCTTCCCCACTGGAAGGATTCAGGGATGCAGCAGGAAGAGATTGAATCCAGGGAATCCTCCTGTCCCAGTTGAATGCCATCAAGCTCGGGTTAGTGGGATTTTCAGATGGAAAAGCCACTCCAGGGAAGTGCTTAGGAAGGGGCTAAACAGATGCCTGAGTTCTGATGAAAGAAGTGGCTAAAAACACCAAGAAATCAATTTTTAAGATGGCAGATAAAAAACGAGGGAGTTTCCCAGCCCTGGGAGAGGAGAGGATCCCACCCCGAGTGGTTTAAGAGGTGTTGGTGTCTGCAGGAAATTCAGGCGAGGGGAGGCTCAGCCTCGGCTCTTCCCGCCTGCATTCCAAAGGGGGATGAGCTGAATTTCCCCCTGATACATCCCTAATTACCGGGATCATTCCAGTTCCAGCCCATCCCTGGAACCACGA
The DNA here is from genome assembly GCF_021018805.1 of Prinia subflava. NCBI lineage: Eukaryota > Metazoa > Chordata > Aves > Passeriformes > Cisticolidae > Prinia > Prinia subflava. The sequence continues at coordinate 37,441,660 of NC_086252.1, read as the reverse complement.
GGACACCGGAGCCCCTTCCCTCTGCCGGGGCTCTGGGATTTTTTAACACCTTCGGCACCGGCCACACAAACGGGGCAAATCCGCTCCTTCCCTCCCGCGCTCACGCCCTGGAAAGTTGAGACGTTTTGAGATTAAATGAATTTCTTGAGCCCGGCGAGGAGGTTTTTTTGGGACAACGATGCACCGTGGGGTGTGTTTATGTCACAGGATCGAATTCTCCGGGATTTAGGGCATCTCCTCCCTGGGGCAGAGCTCTGTGCTCCAAATTCCGCGAGTGCAACCTCTCCTCAGGCTGTGGAGAAAAGAGGATTTCACCCTCACAGCAGCCAAATCCACCTCCAGGGGGAAGGCACCAGCAGCCTCTCGTCCCAGATGGAATTATCTTGGGAACCACATTTAACCCAGGCTTTCACTTTGTTTCAGTTCAGACAGAAAAAACTATGTGAATTCAAAGAGGTATTTACACAGCGTTTATTTTTAGATTTAATCTGATGCAGAAAGAGGAATTTAAAAAGTAAATCAAACAAAGGGAAGGTGAAAATGAATTTCTGAGGTGTGGCTGGACCCGCTACACCTCGGAGGAAGATTTAGGGAGCAATCTGGGAGCAATCTTTGTTCTCAGCCACAGCAGGAATTTTTTTTTTCAGGGTTTTTCCTTGGAATTCATTCGGAGTCAGAAGAGCCCAAGATGTCCCTGTGTGTCTTCCTGCACCATCCAAGTGCCACCAAACCACATCCACAGCTTTTTTTCCATTGTTTATATTGGAAAAAACTCTGCCACAAATGCCCAAATGATGCCAGATTTTTCATTCTTCCATTTTTCCCCCCTCATATATGGAAATAGATTTTCCATGAAAAAAGAAAAAGGCACGTTCATGGCATTTGTTAAGGATAAAAAATAAAATAAAACAAGAGAAATCATTTTCATTGGGAAGTTCTCTCTTTGGGAAGGAAAACAATGCTTTTGAAACTCTTGTTTTAAAAAGCGTGGTTGCTCGTGTCAGGCTGAAAATATTTGGCTGGAGTTCAGGTGCAATGAAAACAGTTTTTGAAACGTCCAGATTTACAGTGGAACAGACATTCCAGCCTTGACACAGCTCTGGATCCAGAAAATCCTCGGGAACACTTGGGACAACCCACCCCGGAGACACCAAGCAGCTGTTTTGCCATTCCAGTGGCAAAAAAAAAAAAGGAGGATTTTGGGACTTCTCCTGGTTTCCGTGGGTGCAAACAATGGATCCACCAAATCCAACCCTGTTTTTCCCGGGATCTTGGACCCTCAACACCAGAATAACGGGAAATAAATACAGAGGGAAGTTTCTCCTTCACTTGAGGGATCAAATGTTGGATGAGTTGCATGGAAGGGAAATTCCAGTGGGACAATCTGAGGAAGGAGACCTTGCTCCAAGGGTGCTCAGGCACCAAATTTTGTGCTTCCAGCTTCCCAAATCCACCTGAAACAGGGACAGCAGCCACGCCATTGCTTCTGATTGAGGAGACAAATACAGAGGGAATAAATATGGAGGAAATAAATACAGAAGAAATAAATACAGAGGGAAGTCTCTCCTTCACTTGAGGGATCGAATGTTGGATGAGTTGCATGGAAGGGAGATTCCAGTGGGACAATCCAAGGAGGGAAATCTCACTCCAAGGCTGCTCAGGGATGGATCCCACCAAATTTTGTGCTTCCAGCTTCCCAAATCCACCTAAAACAGGGACAGCAGCCACGCCATTGCTTCTGATTGAGGAGACAAATACGGAGGAAATAAATACAGAGGGAATAAATACAGAGGGAAGTCTCTTCTTCACTTGAGGGATCGAATGTTGGGTGAGTTCCAGGGAAGGGAGATTCCAGTGGGACCATCCAAGGAAGGAGATCTCGCTCCAAGGGCGCTCAGGGATGGATCCCACCAACTTCCCAAATCCACCTGAAACAGGGACAGCAGCCACGGCATTGCTTCTGATTGAGGAGACAAATACAGAAGGAATAAATACAGAGGGAATAAATAAATACAGAGGAAATAAATAAATACAGAGGAAAGTCTCTCCTTCACTTGAAGAAGCAAATGTTGGATGAGTTCCAGGGAAGGGAGATTCCAGTGGGACAATCCAAGGAAGGAGATCTCGCTCCAAGGGCGAGGATCCCGCCAACTTCCAGCTTCCCAAATCCACCTGAAAGAGGGACAGCAGCCACGCCGCTGCCCGTGCCACACATCCCTGCGTGCACGTAATTAACTTAATTAGCCAAAGCCCAGCGAGCAACAGGCGCCGGGACCGCTCCCCAAACCATCAACGTGACAGCAGAGCCGGGGCTAATTAACACCTCCTTAATACCTCCACAAATACCGAACCTGCCGCCGGGAGGAATGGTTTCACACTTCCTTATCAAATTAGGGCGAGAGCGCTCCTAATGAGCAGGAATCAATTAGCGCGACACCCAAATGAATGTATTTGTGCTGTCAGCAAGAGTTATTTGCATAACAGTTTGCAAGGGCGGGGGAGATGCCGGAGCTGCTCCGGGTTCCCAATGAGGAGATGCTGCTGGAAAAATCGCCTTATCCAAGTCCCGACAGCACCGGGAGCATCCCAGGGGATCCTGCAGTGTTGTGTGTCCCAAAATACCCCAAATTCCAGGTGAATGTGGTGGGGAAGGAACGGGAATGGCTTTCTGGATTTCTCCATTGCTGATGGAGACCTGACTCTTCCCAGAGTGGTGAATTCCTCTTCAGAGCCTCTCCAGGGAAAAACAAACAGCTGGAAACGGCACCTAAGAAGCCAAAATAGCTCTTGGAAAATCATCCTTAGCTTTGTGTTGTTGTTAAAAGCTCTAATTAAATTAGAGGGGTGGCTGAGGAACAAATGGAGCAGAGATTGACAGCAAGTGCTTTTGGTCAGATTTAATTCTTTTATAACTCCTTAAAACATTTCCTTGGCGTTCTGGTGTCTTCCAAAGTAGTCTTGACCTTGGATTCAATTGTTGTGGAGCTGTGCTTGTGACTAATTCCAACGTGCCTCACTGGAAGGGTCATGGAATCACAGAATCGTGGAATGGTTTGGGATGGAAAGGACTTTAAAGCCCTTTTAATTCCAATCCCTGCCACGGGGCACTTTTCACTGTCCCAGGTTGCTCCAAACTCCATCCAGCCTGGCCTTGGATATTTCCAGGGATGGGGCAGCCACAGCTTCTCTGGGCAGAAATATAAATATAAATATAAATATAAATATAAATATAAATATAAATATAAATATAAATATAAATATAAATATAAATATAAATATGACAGAACATGGACTGAAAAAACTTCCCACAAAGCCGAAATCCTGAATTCCTCTCAAGATGCACACGCACTCGCCCTACAGCCCTGAGAGTATTTTCCAGCCCATTTTCTCCTTTAAAATCCAATGGCCAATTCTCCAGCTTGGGAATAACCCAGTCAATAGAATGCAGAATATTTTCCTGGTTAAAAAAAAAAAAAAAATCAGATTTGAATATGCGTGGGCAGGGCGATGCTCTGTGATGATCCCAAGCTTTTCACATCCTCAATGTTATTTTCCAAGGACAATAATAACTGTGTGCATACAAACCCATCAGGCACTCAATTCCAACATTTTTAGAATCCCTGTTTTCATCTCAGTCAGGTTATTAAAAGGTGTGGGCACTGGGGAATATTTTAATCCCTCCAAAAAAATAAAAATAAAAATAAAGAAGCAAACAGCTCCATTTATTTCATGCCCTTGGAATCATCTGCAGCAAATATAAAATGATTTTTAGAACTGGGATTGGTGGGAGGTGTCCCCCAGGTTGGGGGGTGAGGTGACTTTTCCAGGTCCCTTCCAACCCCAAATATTCCACAATTCTAAATCCACGCCGGAGGTCACGCCGGGGAAATTTCCCCAGGAATTTCCTTCTTGAGCCCCTCAATCTTTCGGGGTTCCACTTTCCACTGGATTTTCTGTGATTCCTTTCATTTACCCACGGGGGGTTTGGCTGCTGTGGGATCTGCAGCTCCAGGAATTGCTGGCGTGCTGGGATTGCGGCCTCTCGGCTCAGCACAGCTTCACGCATTCCCTGGATTCCCTGGATTCCCTGGATTCCCGCTGCCATCCCAAGCCATTCCAGCTGCCCCGGAAGCTCCAGTCCCCTCCTGGAGAGCATCCATCACCCAGGAGGCACCAGGTAACACTGCAGGGCTTGGAAAACTGGGAATAAAAATCTGTAACGTTTTAACTTTCTGCTGGAAAAATGCTCTGCTGGGCTCAGTCCGTTTCTTATCTCTGCTTTTAATCTGGCAGCCACGGGGAGAGCATTTCCCAAAACCAGCAGGGAAGGTTCAAACAGGGAAAGCAGAGAGGCTGTCACGGGCTGGTTGTTTCCAGCAGGAGAAATTTGGGATAAAGAGGATGGAATCTGGGCTGGGAGTTCTTGGCCAGAGCCAAACGTGCAGAAATCCCGCGCTGGGGAAGGTGGAGATCCCAATCCTTGACATGTCTGTACATCTGCCTGCACAAATGGGAAAAAATTCCCTAAATCGACACAAAATTCCCTAAATCACCACAGGAAAAAATTCCCAGAAGGAAAAGGAGACAGTCCTGGAAGGGGAGATGTGAGACAAATGGGGCCAAACTTTGTGGCAGGGCTGCTGTGACAGGACCTGGGGAACGTTTTTAAAATGAGGGATTTTGGGGGGTTTGGATTGGATGTGAGGAAGGAGGTTTTGCAGAGAGGGTGGGGAGGCCCTGGAACGGCATTCCCAGAGAAATTGTGGCTTCCCCATCCCTGGAAATGTCCAAGACCAGAACTTGGAGCGAGCTGGGATGATGGGAGGTGTCCTGCCCATGCAGGGACTGGAATTCGATGGCCTTTAAAGGTTCCTTTCCACCCAAACCCTTCTGTTATTTAGAATCATTTGTCCAAGGAAATGAAAATCAGTCGCAGCTTCCTGTCAAATTTTATGCAAAAGAAAGAAAATTCCATGGAAACAGATCTTTCCTGTCCTCTCACATCGCTCCGTGGTCTGCTGAGAGCTGTTTTCTCTCTGGAAATAAATGTCCTCGTGTCCTGCCTGGGTCTAATGTGTAATTTGAACATTACGAGGGAGACCTTTGAAAGAAATCAGGTTGTGATCTCCTGAAAGGATGGGAGGCTGCAAGGTCAGAGCCTGACCGAGATGGGAGCAGATCAGCACCTCCTAAAGACAGCAAATGTTAGTGAGAAAGGAGGGAAAATAAACTCCTGGAGGACTGAAGCCAGGAGGATTCAGAGAAGCAGGGAGAGAAGTGGGAATGAGGAGCTTGGAAAACCCCGTCAGCCTCTTACGGACACCTCCGAAATGATTTCCATTTATTCACGGAAAGATTGGCACGGGACTTCTCCTTGGATGGAGCGAAGCAGCCACAGGGCGGGACAAAGAGCTGGAATAAATACTTGGGAAAGGAGCTGGGAAAGGCTGCGCTGCCAGAGCCCTCACTCTGAGCAGCTCCTGAGGCTGAGGCTTCACCCGGGCAGGAATTCAGGAGCGGCTCCGGGAGGAGCCCTCGTTCCCTAAATCATTTCTAAGGACACGTCCCTGGATCTCAGGCGGGATTCCCTGGATCTCGGGCGGGATTCCTTACCTGAGGGGAGCACAGGGCCCTGCTGGCAGGAGGTGATGCACACACATCGTGTGCTGGGGAGTCACGGGGGTTTTTTCAGCTTTGCAGGCTTTAAATAGACTCGAAGGCGGTGAGAACACCCTGGGAAAGCAAAACCCCCCTGCCTGGCATCCTCCTGGTGCGTGGGGATGCGGGAATCCTGCAGGGAGATGTTTGGCAGCTCCAAGGGGGGGGGCTGTGAAACCCCACAGCTGTTTTGGGATGGCTTCACCCTGGAACTCTGAGGAAGGCTTCTCCTCCTCTGTGCAGCCTTTCCTCAAGGGACGCTCCAGGAATAATCCTGGACCTGTCACTTCAGGCTCAGAGCCCTGCCAGGGCCTGAAGGGGCTCCAGGAGAGCTGCAGAGGGACTGGGGACAAGGGACGGAGGGACAGGACACAGGGAATGGCTCCCAGTGCCAGAGGGCAGGGCTGGGTGGGAGATTGGGAAGGGATTCCTGGCTGGGCTGGAATTCCCAGAGCAGCTGTGGCTGCCCCTGGATCCCTGGCAGTGCCCAAGGCCAGGCTGGAGCAGCCTGGGACAGTGGAAGGTGTCCCTGCCATGTCAGGGGTGGATTGGGATGAGCTCTAAGCTCCTTTCCAATCCAAACCATTCCATGGTTCCATTCTCCACCTTTAGCTCCACAATTACTGCCTCACCTTGAACCATTCTTACGGTTGCTCAAAAAATCTGAATTCCTGCCACAAGAGAGAAATGTCACCCCCAGCTCTGGGCCAGTGTCTCGTTGTCACTCTCTGGTGTCCGAGAGCAGCAGGAGGGGACCACGGGCTCACCAAGGAATGAGGGCAGGGGGAGGAACCCCAAATCCCAGTGACCTCAGTCCCAGGACAAAGCTGCTTTCCTTCCCTCCCTGAAGGGGAAAATGGGGCACAGCATCCACGGCTAAAGCAGGAGGCCGTGGGGAGCCTGAACCAGCAGCCAAATCACACCAACGAGTGTTTATGTTTGATATCACCCAGGAAAACCTCCCCACGACAACCTCAAGGAGCTGCAGCCTTTTCCAGCCCCAGCAGGAGACCGACGGGACGGAGCAGAACGTCTCCTTCCCGCTTTCCCAGCCCCTCGGGAAGAGCGGCTGCAAAGCTCCTTCAGGGCACGCTGAAATGTCACGGGCCTCCCCAAGACAAATATATCTCTGTGCAATTTAAATGGCAATCAGGGAGCTGTGTTTTCTGATTAATGTGGGCGAAGCCGGCGGCCGCAGCGGGGGACTGATGAGGCTAATCCGTCACTGTCCTTGAGAACGGGACGCCTGATTGCTCCAGAGCCACTGCCAGTGCATAATGAGCAGGGACCGGGATGCCCCAGCCCTCCTGCTCCAGCTTTTTGGATGTTTGCACCTCAGCTGCTTCCAGGGGAGGGATTTGGATGCGTTCTCCACAGGGCATTGTTAATGGAATGTGGAGGGGAGGGTATCCAAGGCCCATGGAAGATCAGATGCAGCACAGAGTTGGAATTTGGGATATTTAGGTGGTTCTGGGTATCTGCATGAGCAGAGCTGGACCTAAAGACCCTGGAGATGTGGATATCCCACAGATAACCCTGTGCTCCCTGTGCTGCTGCAGCAGGAACTCGCCACGGCCAAGGGATCAGAACTAAATCCATAAACACTTGCCCAGTGCCCTTTTTCCAGGGAATTTGTACCCTCAGTGGGAACAGGTGGACAGGGATCACTGCCCACCCTTCCCTCCTGCTCGTGGGACCAGATATTTGGGATGCAGGAAGGCCCTGGAGCAGCCAAGGCCCATGGAAGATCAGATGCAGCACAGAGTTGGAATTTGGGATCTTTGGGTGGTTCTGAGTCTCTGCATGAGCAGAGCTGGTCCTAAAGACCCTGGAGATGTGGATATCTCACAGATAACCCTGTGCTCCCTGTCCTGCCACAGCAGGCACCTGCCAAGGCAAAGAACCAGAACTAAATCCCTAAACTGTTGTCCAGTGCCCTTTTTCCAAGGAATTTGTATCATCAGTGGGAGCAGGACAGGGATCACCGCCCACCCTTCCCTCCTGCTCATGGGACCAGATATTTGGGATGCAGGAACGTCCTGGAGCAGCCAAGGTTGGTAGCTCAGCAGCCTTCTGAGGGGCAAATCCACGTTTTCCTGTCCATCCTTTGAGCCCAGGCTCGTCTCTCCCTGCTTTCCCCGTGCCCAGAGCAGGAGCCGGGGGTGTTTTTCAGTCAGCGCAGTCGCCCACTGCATCCCTGCTGAGGAATGAGGAATTTCACGGCTTATTGAGCACTGCAAATCGTCACAGCAGATAAGGCACGGCCCCAAATTATTTAATTCATTTTTTCTTGCAGTTGTTACACGCTGGGAAATTCCCATCCTGCCACAGCCTTCAAAGCCACGCTCGCTTTCCTCCTGCCAGCACTGAGCTGGGTTGGATTCGCCCATGGAGAGGATGGGATCCCTGCCCTCCACCTCCTGGAGTTCTCCCCACTTCCTCAAATCCAGCGACTCTTTGTCCTTGCAGTGTTTCCACAGCCCCAGGGGCAGCTGGTGTCATCGTCCAAGGAGCAGAGCTTCCAGAGGGACCTCCCATTTAGCATTTCGTTTGGAAATCTGTGCCTGGCTCCTTGGGATTTCTCCAGGTGGGATTCAAGGATTGGGACCAGGTTTTCCAGACGGGAGCAATCGGAGTTGTTGCACAGCCATGGACACCTCTGTTGCTTCCCAGAGAGTGGAGAGGAGGAACCATTACTCAGACAGAGTTAGTCCTGATTTTCACTCCTTATGGGGCAAAATTTTCCTTATGAGCAGCTTTGGTCCTGCTTAACTTCCCACTCCAAAGGTGTGCAGGCATTGTTCCCTTTCATGGGCTGCACAAACCAAGAGGAGCAGATTCTCCATGTCCTGCTGTGACCCTGCCCTCCTCCAAAGCAAGGTCACCTCCCATGTCCGTCCATCAAAAGCTCCATGGAAGTGCCAAGGATCATTTCCCACTGGATCATTTTTTATCCTACATGTTACTAGCACAGAAATGCAGAAAATTAATGGAAATGGCTCCAGCTATGTTGGAACTGACAATCATTTGGAATAAAATTCCAGTGACAACGACAGCACAGCTAAAGTGATTCCACCTCATTTTTCCCTGAGGACACAAAACGTTCCCAGGTTCAGGCATCCCTCATGCTCTGGCAGCACCGGGAAGGTTGGGAAGGGATGGGAAGAGTCCTGACAGGTACCAGTGACCCCCAGCGAGCTCAGCTGCTTTTTCCAGCCAAACCATCCCTTCCCGCCCCTCGATCACAGGGACGCTGTGGGGAATCAGACCCTTCCCTCCAGCCTTGAACGCCGCGGATTTTGCTGCACGTTTGTCTGGAATTGCCACATCCAAGGAGGAGGTGACACATCCGTGTGCCACAGGAGCTGGGAATGCCCAGGGGTGGCCCCTGGCCCAGGGCAGGGCACAGTTCCAGCCCCGGTTTGCCCTGGCAGGGTGGGACACGGCTGCCAGGATCTCTCACCATCTGCTCCTCTGCTGCCGCAGAGCGATTCAAAGGGAGCTGCAGATTTGTAATGACCTGAATATTCCAGCGCTGGCACATTTGTAATTAGTACTCGCTAATTTGCTCTCAGATCTTCCTCTCTCCTGCGCAGCTCAGGCTGCTTTGCAAGACAAATGATCGTTTCCCTGGAACACCTTTCCTCCCCTCGGATGGCGAGGCAGCCCCAGGGCCCAGCCTGCAGCAGACGGCAACTCCGCCACCTTAGGATGGCTCTGGAAAACGGCAGGAAAAATCCAGCCCGGAATCCCGCCGGGCACTTCTCCATCTTCCACCCTCCTCCCTCCATCCTCCCCTCTCCACCCTTCATCCTCAACCCTGCAGTCTCCAACCCCGATCCTTTGTTTTCCATCCTTCATCCTTCACCCCACATCCTCAATCCCTCATTTTCACCCTCCCACTTCCCGTCCTTCATTTTCCACCCTCCATTTTCCATCTTCCACTCCCCATCCTTCATCCTCCACCCTCCATCTTCCACTCTCCACCCTTTGTCCTCAATCCTGCCTTCTCCACCCTCCAATCCTTTATCTTCCACCGTCCATCGTTCAGACTCCATCCTCCACTGTCCATCCTCAATCCTTCATCTTCCATCTCCATTCTCCACCCTCCATCTTCCAACTCCCACCTCCCAATCTCCATCCTCCGTCCTTCATCCTCCACTCTCCTAAACCCCTAAATCCTCCCTAAATCCTCCATTCCCCACCCTCCATCCTTTGTCTTCCACGCTCCCTCCTCCATCCTCATCTTCCACCTCCATCCTCCACCTTCCACTCTCCACCCTTCATCTTCCACCCTCCATTCTTCATCCTCCACTCTTCGTCCTCCATTTTTCGCCCTCTATCCTCACAGAATTCCCAAAGCACAGAGCAGGAGGACAAACCTCACCTGGAGAACGTTTTCTCCCCACCTGTGGTGCTGCACATCCCAGTGGATGCTGCACATCCCTGTTCCCCGCTGCAGATCCTGGTGTGACATTGGTACACCTGGATTTCCACTGCTGGAGGCAGATTCTTCCAGAAGATCCACACTGGGGATGTGGCTCCGTGCTGGAGGAGGTTTTGTTGAGTCCCAGCCGTGTTTGAAGGGTTTCCCCAAGGCCCACAGCTCCTCAAGGCCAGCACGGTCCTTGCTCCCAGCTCAGTGGGAATGGCCAAAGATCCCAGAGGGATCCCAGCCCAAGCACTCAGAAATATTGATGGCAAAATCCAAACTCTGGCAGGAAAAGCACGTGGCCACATCAAGGCAGGGACACCAAACTCCATCCCCAGCCCCTCCTGCAGAGACCTCGGTGCTGCTTTTTTCCCAAAGTGCAGCTCAGCAGCACAATCCCTGTCCCATAAATGTTCCTCCACCAGGAGAAATCCCCTGCTGGCAGCTTGGGGAGGAAAGCTTTTCCCTGGGAAACTCCCCAGGCGTGTCCCCAGGCAGTCACCTCCACAGCTGGCAGTGTCCCCAGAGTCAGGGCTGTAACATTAGAAACACTTGGAATTGCTCTGAATCCCAGAAATCTGATCCTACAGAGCCACAATTAAGCAGACGAGCCATCAGAAAATATTTAATGCTTGCAACAGGTTTTCCTTCTCAGCTCCATCAGATAAAGGGATACTGGTGGGAAAATCCAGGGAAGCTGTGGCTGGAGTTCAGCAAAAGGACTAATGAGAAGGAAAACAATGTTCCTTTTAGGCCCGGGGCTTCTGGAGTCCCAAATTCCCAACATCCGAGCTAACACATCTGAAATGACTCCCCAGGCCCCCGCCCTGAAGCCTGTGTACATTTTGGAGAGCAGCCAAGAGGTGGCTTAACGTGGGTAAGGAATCCGTGCTGAAATAGGATTCCTGCCCGGGATATCCCTGGAGCTGCAGCCCCATCCTAAAGGGACACAATTCCTGCCCGGGATATCCCTGGAGCTCCAGCCCCATCCTAGAGGGACACAATTCCTGCCCGGGATATCCCTGGAGCTGCAGCCCCATCCTAAAGGGACACAATTCCTGCCCGGGATATCCCTGGGGCTCCAGCCCTTCTCCATGAGCCAAAGGGACACAATTCCTGCCCGGGATATCCCTGGAGCTCCAGCCCCATCCTAAAGGGACACAATTCCTGCCCAGGATATCCCTGGATCTCCAGCCCCATCCTAAAGGGACACAATTCCTGCCTGGGATATCCCTGGAGCTCCAGCCCCATCCTAATGGGACACAATTCCTGCCTGGGATATCCCTGGAGCTCCAACCCTTCTCCATGAGCCAAAGGGACACAATTCCTGCCCAGGATATCCCTGGAGCTCCAGCCCCATCCTAAAGGGACACAATTCCTGCCCGGGATATCCCTGGAGCTGCAGCCCCATCCTAAAGGGACACAATTCCTTCCCAGGATATCCCTGGAGCTCCAACCCTTCTCCATGAGCCAAAGGGACACAATTCCTGCCCGGGATATCCCTGGAGCTCCAGCCCCATCCTAATGGGACACAATTCCTGCCTGGGATATCCCTGGAGCTCCAACCCTTCTCCATGAGCCAAAGGGACACAATTCCTGCCCGGGATATCCCTGGAGCTCCAGCCCCATCCTAAAGGGACACAATTCCTGCCCGGGATATCCCTGGAGCTGCAGCCCCATCCTAAAGGGACACAATTCCTTCCCAGGATATCCCTGGAGCTCCAACCCTTCTCCATGAGCCAAAGGGACACAATTCCTGCCTGGGATATCCCTGGAGCTGCAGCCGCATCCTAAAGGGACACAGCTCCTGCTTGGGATATCCCTGGAGCTGCAGCCCCATCCTAAAGGGACACAATTCCTGCCCGGGATATCCCTGGAGCTCCAACCCTTCCCCATGAGCCAAATTGCTCCTTGTATTTTTGAGAGTGTCCCATTAAATGATACAATTAATTGGGGCTGTATGTGAGGATATCACAAATCCTGGTTTGAGATGTCCAGGAAAAAGGAGGATTTCTCCCCTCCCTCACATTTATTGACATAATATCATATTTATTGACATAATAGCATATTTATTCATATGATATCATATTTATTGACATAATAGCATATTTATTCATATGATATCATATTTATTGGTATCTTTGGGGCTCTGCCAGTCCCACCAGTTCACCCCCAGTGGCTGTGGGCACCCTCCAGTTTCCAGCCCAGAACTGGGAGTTTCTGCCCCATTTCTGCCCGGGCTCATTGCAGATTTGGGGCTTCCTTGGGGAACAATTCCTGCAAACAAGGCGAAGATTCCCACTGGGATTCCTTCTTCCAGCACCACTTTGTGCCTAAATCACAATGTCTAAGATGACCTTCAGTCTGTCTGAACCTTTCCCTGGGGAGCAGGATGAAGAGGAATTTGCATGTCCAACCCTTTTTTCCCTGACATTTGCTGGCACGTGGATGGAGTTTCATTAGCGCCACGTTATTTATTTGATCTTCCCATTTTTATTCCTGCCTTTGATTACCCAATAACTCTGGAAATTATTTGGAAGCCTACAAGGGGGTTGAGCCTAAATAACAACCCTGCCACCTGACCCTCATTATTCTCCTCTTCCTTTATTTTACGTAGGCAGAATGGGAGGGAAAATAAAAAGGGATTAAAAAAAAAAAAAATAAACCACAATGTCAGGGAGACAGACGCACATTCCTGCTCCAGCTTTTATCTCCGGGAATGCTGGCAGCCCTCAGATGTCTGAGCAATGCCGAGTTGTTGCAGCACTGCTGGGATCAATAGCTCCATTAATCTTTCAGAGGCTGCCTCCTTCCATGCCCAATCCACGATTTAGAGGGACAAAAATTCACCTTGCACATCCCACCTGCATCCCTGGAACTGTCCAAGGCCAGGCTGGATGGGGAGTGGGATAGTGGAAGGTGTCCCTGCCAAGGAATCCTTGGAATTAGATCAGTTTAAGGTTCCTTCCAACCCTGGAATTCCATTAAATAAATGCAAAAAACAACCCAGGAAAGGAATATTGGGAAGCCGTGGCTGTGAGCACTCCATTGTAGCAGGATTGTCCCTTCCAAGCCTGGAATTCCATGAAATAAAAGTAAAAACCAATCCAGGAAAGACATATTGGCTGTGAGCATCCCATCGGAGCAGGAACATCCCTTCCAAGCCCAGAATTCCATGAAACAAATGTAAAAACAAACCCAGGGGTGAAATATTGGGAAGCTGTGGCTGTGAGCACCCCATCAAAGTGGGAACATCCCTTCCAACCCTGGAATTCCATGAAATAAATGCAAAAACCAGCCCAGGAGTGGAATATTTGCTGTGAGCACCCCATTGGAGCGGGAACGTCCCTTTCAAGCCTGGAATTCCATTAAATAAATGTAAAAACTAATCCAGAGCTGGAATATTGGGAAGCTGTGGATGTGAGCACCCCATTGTAGCAGGATTGTCCCTTCCAAGCCCGGAATTCCATGAAATAAATACAAAAACCAATCCAGGAGTGGAATATTTGCTGTCTGCATCCCATTGGAACAGGAATGTCCCTTCCAAGCCAGGAATTCCATGAAATAAATATAAGAACCAACTCAGGAGTGGAATATTGGGAAGCTGTGGCTGTGAGCAGCCCACTGGAGTGGGAACATTCCGGAGCTAATGGCAGCAATTCCATTTATGGCTCTCTTTAAGTCTTACCCTAAGTGTTATTTAAGAGATGTGCTGTCCTTGGATAGATCCCACATCCCCGGGGAGAGGAGTCCAGGGAAAAATGACTCGGTGTTCCAGTGACGAGCAGAGCGCACGGAAGGAGGAAGGAAAGGGCAGGGTGGTGACAACAAAACAAAAAGGATCCCAGTAAACAAGGCTGGGAGTCTGGGGGAGAAACAAAGCCAAGGAAATTCGGGATGCTTTGATGGGAATTCTTCCCAGACGTTGAATTCCTCAATGCAAAGCTCTCAGCTGGCAGCTTCCAAATCAAAATTCAGTTGGAAAACCCTTCACGGTTTTAGGACACCCCAAGGCACAGGGATGGCACAGCTGCTGTGAGCCCTGGCCTGGAGCTGGACCAGGAGCAGGGATGCATTTCCAACAAGTAGGAATGAGAGAGAAGGGCAGGAATGAGAATTAACCGGGAATGTTCAGACTGGGAAGGTTTAAATTATATCCGCCATAAAGCAGGCAGGGGGAAACATCCATATGAGGCTGTGATGGGATTTATGTTCCCTGACAGTGCTGGGATGGAGCTCTGGGAAGGGCTGGAGCTCCGGGAAGGGCTGGGCTCTCATCTTCCTGCTGGTCTGAAGAAACAGGAGAGGGAAAACCTTTTCAAATTCATTCGCTCCTCCATTTTCACTGTTAAATGAAATTTTTTTCCTGAGAAATTAAAGCAGCTCCAGCACGACTCCTCCATGGCATTTCCCAAATATCAGAACCGTGGAACTTGGAATTGCTGCAGTGAACTTTAGAGGCTGCTTGTCAGCCTCCAAAAAATACTTATGTAAGCAGGGAAATAACAGTGATGGAGCGGATTTTACATTTTCTGGGAAGATTTGATTAAGGAATTTCATGCAGTTCCACTTGGGAAGGCACAAGGACTGTGGCTCAAAGCTGAGTGAATGCTCTGTGCAAAGAGACTTTCTCCATCTGCAGGGCAATAAAATGGGAAAATAAATGCCACATTCAGGGAAAAACAAACAGCACAAACACCACAACTCAACCTCATTTTTTTTTCAGAGGAAACAGCTTTTACATGGATTGGCATCCAAATGCAGAGAAGATCTGGAGCAAAGGAGATCCCAGCCTGTTTTTTCCCCACTGACTCTGAGTTTTCCAGCCCCACAAGCTGTCCCCATTCCCGAAATTTCCGCAGAGTCACTCGATTTGCATATATGCAAATAACCCTGGGTGTTGTCCCTGCTGGAGACAGAGCTTTGCCTCCCCTGCACTGGGCCATAAATGCTGCAGGAAAATGAACAACAGCTCCAGAACAAGGAATTAGGAGTTGGAGAAACACGGATTAATTAATTTGAAATGACAAAAAGATCTGAGGGCAATGAGCAGCCACCAAACACAAGGGGCAGTTTTGCCCAGGTTATTCCCAGGATGGAAAACACCCCTTGGAGCCATGGAAGAGCCTTGCTCACAAATATTCCAAAGCTCACAAATATTCCAAAGCTTGGCCGGATTTGCTGGGATTTTATTGTGGAGCTGGGATTTCATTGTCAGGTTTTAGGATAAGAGGGATGACATCCAAGGGCACCATTCCCAGCTCAGGGCTGCAGCTGAAGCACTAAAACAGGAGCAATTTCATCTCCTGCTAAAATGGTGATTATTATTTGCCACTGGCTGCATCCAGCAGGAATCTTTTGAACCTCTTTTCCCATTGTTGCCAGGTCTGTGGCCGGGCTGTTCCAGAGGCAGGGATGTATCGATCCCGACCCCCATCCCGCATTTCTGAGGGACAAAAGGGCTCATTTCACACCCAGCTGGGTTCCCTTTGTGAAGGACATTCCTGAAAGGGCTCCCCGGGGTCATCCACACACCAGACAAATGGTATTTCTGGGAAAATATAATAATTCTCAATATATTTAGGGATTAAACTTGGCAAAGAGCTATAATCTATGCTCGGCTTTTATTTTAAAAGGGCAGCATTGGAAAATCCCGCAGGAACATTTAAGAGGAGGATAAATCCCACCCTCAGCCAGCCTGGGCAAGCTGGAGGTCGGATGGGAGGAACAGGCTCAGCTCCTTTGTCTGTGGAAGTCGCGTTGGGAAGAAGCTTTGGGAATGATCCAGCAACAGAAGAGATTTAATTTGCTTTTCCAGCAGAGAAACCAGCCCAGAGCTCCCAGCCCGATCCCAGGAGAGCCTGGCAATGTTCAGGTGGAGCGGGAGCACATCCCAGGATGGCATTCCCAGTGCATTCCTGCTTCCTGTCTCCAGCCAGGCTGGACACAAAACGCTGGGAATTGCAACAAATCCACAGCCACAAGGAAAATATTCTGCACTGGATCCATTTCCAGGCCAGGTTGGAGCAACCTGGGATAGTGGGAGGTGTCCCTGCGCATGGAAGGGGGTGGAATGGGATGGGCTTTGAGGTCCTTCCAACCCAAACCATTCCCTGATTCTCTGATTCCATGATTCTCTGATTCCATGATTCTCTGATTCCACGATTCTCTGTGCCCACGCTGGGGCTGAAAATCCTCCTGATCCCAAAAATGCCAGAGGCTGCAGGTACCTCCAAATCCTGGCTCCATCTCATCCCCTCTGCTCCTGGGGAGGTGACACAGAATCACACAAGGACAGCAGCCAACACCAGCTATGCAATAAAAATGTACTTCTGATAAAAATTTCCCTGGAAAATGCAAGATAACATCCAGATATGTTATTTTCTCTCTTTTTTTTTTTTTTTTTTTTTTGGTTCAGACACAGGCCCAATGTTAATTAAGCAAACTTGAGTTTTTAATGAAGCAAACATGAGTGACTTTTGCCACACCCCAGGTGGCCCCTGCTCACTCTGAGGTCACCGACCATGAAGGGTTGGGCAAAGCAAAAAATCCGCGTGGGAACGACATTATCAGCGCTGGCACGAAGGAGGGATCATCCCATTCCTGCAGTAATCCCCTCGAGAGAAAGCCAAACTTCCCAGCCAGCTGAGAGTTTGTGCTGCTGGAGGAAATCCGGATAAATTCACCCCACACGCGGCCTATCCGAGCGCTGACGGATCCGGAGCGGGCATCGCTTGGACACGCAGGAAAACCCGACGTGTTCTGATTACAACACCCCGTGAAGCCGTAATTAGGGCTTTTATGGCAACAAGGAAAATTGGATTACATTATTCCAGGGCTAAACAGCCCCAGGATTGCGGGGAAGCCGTGAGGACGGAGCGTAACAAGCCACAGGCGACAGCGGACAAAGGCGGGGGAGATTGCGGCAGGGCCTGAAGTGGTTTTGTGCCTTTTGAAATTACAGAGGACAAGCCCGGGAGTGGCAGCTGAGGGAATCACACCTTCATTTTCTCCTGGGCTCTTCAGACTCCATTTTTCCGTGAGTAATGTGTGTAAATCAGAGGGGCTTGATGCCGGCCATGCCGATCCTGGTTTCCCTAAGGATCTTGTTTTCCATCGTGGCTTGATTTAAATGAGGGCGTCACTCGTGTCACGGTGAGGTGGGGGATGCTGGAAATTCCCAGCACACACCACAACCACCTGAATTCTCTGTCCTTTAAATGCCAAACCAGCTCTGTAAGAACCAGAATCCCCTGAATTAAAATCCCAAAGGGAAAAGCAGGCACGGAGCAGCTCCATCAAGCTTTGCAATGGTTTCCAACCTTTTCCATTATATTACAGGATCACAGAATTCCACATGGTTTGGGTTGGGAAGGACCTTAAAGGCCATCCCAGTCCACCCCTGCCATGGGCAGGGACACCTTCCACTATCCCAGATTATCCCAGCCTGGCCTTGGGCACTTCCAGGCATCCTGGGCAGCCACAGCTTCTCTGGGCACCCTGTGCAGGGCCTACCCACCCTCAAAGGGAAGAAATCCTTCCTAAATTAATTAAATAATTATTCTTCCTAGATTATTTTAATTATTAGCAGAATTTATGGGACAATGAGGAGCATTTGAGACCCCAGCTCTTCTTCCCTGCCTTCCTCCATCAAGCAAGGTCTGCTCCCTCCTCTCCATCGCTCCCACAAGGTGGTTCATGGTCAGCAGCTCCCATTTGGGGTTTGCAGGAGGCCAGAACAGCAGGGATTTGGCTCTTGCCCAAAGGTCCTTGTCTTTGTGAGTCCTTGCTCTCGGTGCAAATCCAAATCTGAGCCAAACCCACTGATTTTCCTTGGTTCTTTGCCCCAAATCCTTCCCAACCCTTGTCAAAACCCTGGCTGATTTCAAACTGTGGAAAACCGCACTGGAACCCCCTTTTTTACAGCAAACCGGGGGAGCAAGAGTTATATTTTAAGTGCCATGTTCTAAAAACACATTTTATTTATTGCCATGGTCCCTTGGCCTTTTCCTGGCACCACACTCTGCACCCAGCTGTGCCCACAGAAAAACCTGGGTATGGGAGGCTTTGCCCCGTGCCCTCACCATGGTTTGGCTATTCAGACAGGTAAAGCAAATAAAACTCTTTATTCTCAAGCCAGAGAACAAAAATCACCTGACTCTTCAGCTGCAGGATAAATGAACTTCATAAAACACAAATATAATTTGTTTTACTAAAAGGGAGCCCACAGGGAGCCGGTTCATCCCAGCTCTGAGTTCTTTGTTTCCAGGTCGTGTTTGGCGCGTTCCCAGCTGGGGGTACATCCCTCACTCCCCATCAGATCACACACACTCTGTGCTCTGGAATATTGTTTTTCCATGTATTTCCCATCCTCTTTACTCCTTCATGAAAGGTACGAGCGTGTCAAAGCCTTGCCGGGCTGATATTGATTTGTGGCACATCGTAAATGTTTCATCTTCGATTCCCTTCACTGAGCAAAAAGAGCTGTGGAAAATCTCAGCCCTGCTTTGGTGGTTTGTTTTTTTCTTTCTGTCTGCACAGAATTAGCAAATATCCAGGTCTGAAATAACACCTGCAACACCTTATTGAAAACACAGGAGTTTTTCTGTGGATTATTTCAGATTATTTCAGGGGGTGGCCTCATCACTGTGTGGATTTCAAGACAGGCTCTGTGCTGCTGTATTTTTTATTTTCTTTGTTTTCCTAAATGGGGTCTGGGCAAGGAGGGAGGTTGAATCTGTGTGGGAAAGGGGCAGGGAATGTGCAAAACCTCTCCAAGGTGTCCCAGGTGTCGCCTCTTCCGCTTCCCCAGGATCCATCGACGTCTTCCAGCTCCTCCCCAGGGCTGCATCTCTAAATAATTCTCAGCCAAAAATTCAAGTCTGCTCTTACCACTTGTTTCCCTTCTGTGGAGCATAAATTTAGGGATTAATTTAAAATTAGCAGAGCGGTGTTTTGGGAGGGATGAGATGTGAATTCCGAATTTAGCAGATTCAGAATGTTTCCTCCCGTTGCCTCGTTCCAAAACAGCAAAATTGATCCACTTGAAAAATAAAAATGCTAAACATCAGTAGGATTAACCAACCCCAGAATTCTCCTCCAGAGCTCCTCTAGGATAGAAGGAAATTATTTAGGTTAACACTAAACAAAACAACAAAAAAATTCATTTGAATCTACTTTCAGTTTCAGCCATTAACTGCTTTAAAAATTCATTATGCACACAGCTTTACTTCACTTCCAGTAGGAGCAAACTTCAGCTCCCTGAAAACCTAATTTCCTTCAACATCCACACAATATGAATTTTAATGGCCCAGCAAAGTTTGGGGGTTTAAAGTCCCCCAGTTATGAATTTTTATGGCCTAGAGAAGTTTTGGGGAGTGCAAACCCCCCCCCCCCTTATCAATTTTTATGGCTTAGCAAATTTTGGGGGTATAAACTCCTCCAATTATGAATTTAATGGCCTAGCAAAGGTTTTGTGGTCCTCCTTATGAATTTTTATGGCCTATAGATAAAATACAGACATATACACTACTCCTAATTTTTAAAAAAATCTATCTATAAAAATATGATATAGATATAGATATAGATATAGATATAGATATAGATATAGATATAGATGATATAGATAGATGTAGATGTAGATGTAGATGTAGATGTAGATAGGTATAGATATAAAAATAAAAATAAAAATAAAAAAACCCAATATATTTTAATAAATATATTTTAAATAAATTAATATTAATAAATTAATATTCAATTAAAAAGTAAATTAATAAATTTTAATAAATATAAAAATATAACAGCTCCATAGTTCCTAAAACCCCCAATCAATTCCATTTTGCAAAGCCTTTGGGCAGGACATCAAGCAGCAGGGCTGTGAATTCCCCTCGTATCCACCTCCAAAGCCAAGCCAGGCTGTCTGCAGGAATCAGGGCTCCCAACAAATTGGAAAACACTCCTGGAATATTGTGCAGTTTGTTCAGATCAGGCACAGTGAAAAACCCTCCCTAATGGAACGAGGTCCATGCAGCAGCAGGCGCACAGGAGATAATTTAAGCAGGAGGAAATGGGCTTTGAAGTGGTCCCTGATGAGGTTTTGCTTGTTCCTAAGAGAATCCAGATGGATTCCAGGGCTTTTTTAAAACCACTTTCTGAAATTCCCCCCGCCTCCCCGTCATTAGGGCGCATTATGGTGACACTCTGCAGTTGGGATTTTATGGGGAAAACCATTTCCGAGCGGGATTTTCCTGGGAAATGCTCCCCCTCAGCACCTGAACCCCTGCTCTGACATTTCATTCCCTGTCCTGCGCAATCCCTGGGCTTTGCATTTTGCAGAGGATCCATCCTGGCCCAAATCCTGCCTCCCGTTATCCTTGGAAGCTGATTCATCCTGACTTCCTGGGGCTTGTGCTGCAGGAATTGAGAGTGGCCGGAGCGCTCCTGGTTTCACCCCAAATGTTCATTCCTGGCTGCAGGGCAGAGCAAATCCAGGAACAGCCACAGGGATGCCCCACAGGGACAGAATTCAGTGTGGGATTAAAGGGCTCCCTGATTTTGCACTTTGCCGGGAATTTCCCTGTGAAGCTGCGGAGCAGCCAGCCAGGAATGAGGGATTTTTGGATTTATTCCTTGCCTTGCTTTGTCTCCAAAGAGAAGCGACGTGCTGGATGCTCCAGCTGGCTCAGACTGTGCAAGCCAAAGATGCTGCAGCTAAACCAGGGACACCCAAACAGCCAAATCCAGGCTCGGATTGGCTTCCTGACTGGAATTTTAAGGAAGACACACACACAGACTCATTGTATCGATAATAAAACCTACAAACAAACCCCACCGTGAGCACTCCAGCCCTTCTCCCCACCCGAGCAGCTGCAGCAGGTCCTTCCCATCAGGATAGGGGTCACCAAACCTTGCTTTCTTTTCTTTCCCTTCATTTTTTTCCCCTAAGATTTGACCTTCAGAAGGCAATTCCTGGGCAACCCTCACAATGAGTGCCTTCCCCCATCCGTGTTAAGTGCTGAGGAAAGCTATCAGGCAAAGAAAATTGATTCCCTTTCAGAGGCAGAACCAGAGGCGGCGAGGGATTTGATTTCCCTGGAAGGTTATTATATTCAATGCTAACATTATTTAAAGGCTTTTCGACGGAGCTGTACTCCACAACACCTCATTACAGAGGAAAATCAGCCTAATGATTGCGCTCTGCCAATGCGGGGGGACCGCGTTCCTGCTGGAGATGTTCTCCTCCTGGGAATGAGGTGCATCCATCACAGCAGGCTGGACAGGATGGGAAAGGAAGGAGACCAGCACTGTGCAATAATTGTGAGGATTCCTGGCTCCAAAGTTGGGACTTTTCTGTTCAAACACGGATTTTGCCTTTTCCTGCTGCGTTTCGAGCGCTTTGGAGAGTTTGGTCCATTAAACACAAGGTCAGGGCTGAGTCTGTTTGGACTGGCTGTTTCCTTTCCATAAGGAATCCGTCAGGAGTTTCAAATAATCGGGAATGTGGTCGTTTATTTCCACATTGCTTCACTGAGTGTGTGAGCAGCACTTATCACCCCCTCACACACCTGCAGCGCCGGCACCTTTGCATTTGTGGAACTAAACAAATTTCCACAAGGGAATTATGTAACACAGACTTTTTCTCAGGGTTGGCCAGCAAAGCTCTTCCAGTGGTTTTTTTTCCCCCCTCTCTGAAAAGGCCTTCCAAAAAATGAAATGACTTCAGGGTTTATAAAAAGTATTGGGTGGAAGTGTTTGTGTTTTCAGTGAAAACTCCAAATCAGAGAATCATGGAATGGTTTAGGGTGGAAGAAACCCCAAAGCCCAGCCAGACCCACCCCTGCCATGGGCAGGGACATCTTCCACTATCCCAGGTTGTCCAAGCCCTGTCCAACCCAGCCTTGGGCACTTCCAGGGATGAGGCAGAGGTAGCCAGATTGAAAAAACTTGTCCACTCAAAAAATAACACTAAATACATTTTTATAGTGGAAAGCTTTGGTTTAAGAGATGAATTTTCTCATGAAGAGAAAGATTACCAGGTGATACCTCCTGTCTAACAAGAGAGCACTCTGCAGCCTGGCAAGAAATGTTTTAAGTTATCAGAGCTGGGATTCAAAATTCAGCCTGGTGCAACTTAAACCAGTCAGACACACTTCCAACCTTATATAATCTGAAATTTAATACAAACCAGAGCCACTTCCCCAGTGCAGCATGAATCAGGCACCAGGTCTGGCTCAGCAACCCCAGGCTTGCCCTCTTCCCCCTCTTCCAGCCTTCCTAACTGCAAAGCAACTCTGGTTTTTCGAGCTTTTTTTGCTGCTAATTGAATCCCATTTATTGCAGGCCTGCCTGCATTTACAATGAGCTGGGGGATCATTTCTGCCCAGACGTGGGGGCTCGGTGGAGTTGCAACTCGTAACTCAAACGTGCCCCTTGCAAAGAGGGTTTAGAGCCCTCGAAGGAATAAATCCAGCACTCTGTGACCCTGGAAAGTCACCTCCCTGCAGACTCGGAGTAGTGTGGGATCTTTCATCCCCCAGATCCCAAAATCCAGAGCTTTTCCACCCCCCAGGCTCTGTGGGGCAGAGCTGGCTCCGGTTTTGACGTGTTCCTACAGATAAATAGGGATTTTTAAACTCCTTTTCCCCCAGTTTGCCATTAGGGTGATTAATGGAAGGAGAGGAAATATGGATAAGGAGAGGGAAAACGGATAAAGAGAGAGAAAACGGATAAGGAGAGGAGAGCAGCACCCTGCAGCCCACCCCTCCGGCTTGGAGATGGATGAGGTTGGGAAGAGGAGTCAGCAGGCCACACTGAAATCCCATCCCAAATCCAGGTTTAATATTTATAGCTGGGACAGTGCACCAGCAGCCTGAATCCCACACAGGGGTTGAATTATTGGGAGCTTTTCCCACTCTCTGCCTTCACCTCCAGCGGCAGCAGCAATTCCATGTGGAAGCATCCCAGCGCTCGCCCAGCCAGCGAAGCAATTTGCCAGTCAACAGCTGCATTAACCGGGAAATCCCCCCGGGCAAAATTCCTCCCTGAGCCGCAGATTCCTTCACTGAGTCCCCCAGCCCTCCAACAACTGGATTTTAATAACTTTAATAACCGCAATCCTGCGAGCTCAAGTTAAAGATTAACTTCGGAGCTTTTATTGGACTTATTTGGGTGCAGGAGGGTTTGGAGTTGTTTTTCCTGTCAGAGGTTTGGCCCTGGGCTTGGAGTTGGATGCTCAATTCAATTGCTTCAGTTTAACGATTTTTCCTTCAGTTTTCCAACCATTCCTAAAGGGCAAAGCAGAAGAAAGAGAAACCTGGGCGTTTTATGGACAATTAAAGCTCCCGAGGAGGGAGGTCCCCTCTGAGGAGCACAAGTGTGGCTGTAGGATGGGACAAATCCACCTCGGAGATGTCTCCTTTGGGATGGTCGCCATCGCCCTGCCCTGCTCCGACGGAGGCGGTGTCCGGACACCCAGCACCTCCCAAACCTCGGGAGAATTGAGGAGCTGCTGCCAGGAGCCTCCACGCTCGTTAACACCTCCTCATTTGCAGCTCTGGCACCTGGAGGGGTTGGACCTTCTGCATGTGGGACTTGTAGGAATTTGGAGCCGTTGCCGATGGAAGACGCCCAACCCAACATGATGGAAGACCCAGCCCGGCATGATGGAAGACACCCAACCCAACATGATAGAAGATGCCCAAAATAATGGGAGATGCCCGAGCCAACACAATGGAAGGTGCCCAACCCAACATGATGGAAGATGCCCAATGTAATGGAAGACACACAACCCAACATGGTGGAAGATGCCCAACCCAACATGGTGGAAGACGCCCAAAATAATGGAAGATGCCCAAGCCGGGACAATGGAAGGTGCCCAACCCAAAGCAATGGAAGACGCTCAACCCAACATAATGGAAAGAGCCCAACCCAACATAATGGAAGACACAAAACATGATGGAAGATGCTCAACCCAGCGTGATGGAAGACGCTCAATGTAATGGAAGACACCCACCCCAACGTGGCGAAAAACACCCAAAGTAATGGAAGATGCCCAAGCCGGGACAATGGAAGGTGCCCAACCCAAAGCAATGGAAGACGCTCAACCCAACATAATGGAAAGTGCCCAACCCAACATAATGGAAGACACAGAACGTGATGGAAGACGCTCAACCCAACGTGATGGAAGACACAGAACGTGATGGAAGACGCTCAACCCAACGTGATGGAAGACGACCAATATGATGGAAGATACCAAATTTGATAGAAGATGCCCAACCCAATGTGATGGAAGACGCTCAGTGTAATGGAAGACACCCAGCCCAATGTGATGGAAGATGCCCAACCCACCACGATGGAACATGCCCACCGCAGCCTGATGGAAGACACTCAGTCCAACATGATGGAAGATGTCCAACCCAACCACGCTGGCACAGCCAGCTCAGCACCAGGCTTTTGACCTGGAGAATTTGGGAGGCACGGCCAACCCCGCTGAGCAAGGCAATATGGGCAGAGGAGTTCCAACCACTGTAGCTGCACCCATGCAAGAACCTCGCTGCTTCCAGATCTTTTCCTCTCAAGCCTAGGCCCAGTGCCAGAACCTTCTTTAGCCCTACAATGAGAATTCCAGACTGGTTTGGGTAGAAGGGGACCTTAAAACTGTCCCATTCCAGCCCCTGCCATGGGCAGGGACACCTCCTACTAGACCAGGTGGCACCAAACCTGATCTGGAACATTTCCAGGGATGGGGCAACCACAACTTGATCTATCCCACAAATGTTACTGTCTCCAAACCACACACTCGTGAGGCACCAAAAACAGGGAAAGCAAAAGCAAGACTGCAAATTCCATCTTTTCTCATGTGAACGTGTTGAGTCACAAGTTAATTAATGAGAAGTTACACGTGAAAACTCCAGAATGAGTCTCCAGCTCTCTGAGTCAGACACCCACGGGTTGGAGGAGGGAAGGAAGAGGGGGAGAAGGGCTTTGCAAAAGGATGCCCTGAGGAGC
This sequence comes from Prinia subflava, assembly GCF_021018805.1. Classification (NCBI taxonomy): domain Eukaryota; kingdom Metazoa; phylum Chordata; class Aves; order Passeriformes; family Cisticolidae; genus Prinia; species Prinia subflava. The sequence continues at coordinate 37,416,564 of NC_086252.1, read as the reverse complement.
AGGACCAGGAATGAGGGGCCATCCACCCATCACGTAATTCCCAAGAAAGAGTTATATAGAGCATGATGAGAGATGTCAATGCTTAAAAAAAAAAAAAATCCCAAAAAGAAATAAAATGCCAGACGTCTACGAGGAACAATTTGCCAGAAAAAGCAAAACAGCTGAGGAGGAGTAATCCGAGCCACATTATTTTCTCATTTTCTTCATTAATTTTAAATACCAAAACTTACAGCAAGGCAGGCCCTTGAAAAAAAAAGGAAAAAAAAATAAAGTTTAACTCTTTCTTTTCTGTGTGAATAAAGCAGCAGAGATTTTTCTAATGAAGTCTCCCTTTGATCTGAGAGGATGGGGCCAGGAACACAGAGCAGAGACAGATGTTGAAGAAGACCATGACAAAGTCTGAACTTCAGAGGTGCACCCAGCATAGATCCCACCAGGGGCTCCAGCCCAGCTCTGGATGGGGAGATTTGGGAAAAGCCTCAAAATCCTTGGACAGTTCTGCTTTCCCTTCTCAGGGTGACAAGGAGGGCAAGGCCAGCCCTCCCTCCTGTCACAGGTATCAGGACAGATCATCTTCCCCAGCTCTGTTCCTTGGCCCTGAACACCACAGGGATGAGTAATCTTCCAAAGAGGGAATTATTCCCAAGCCAACCTGTGAGAAACTCTGCTGTTTGGTTTGGGATTTAACCTGTCCATGTGTCCATCCTGCTTCCCTTTTCACACCCTCCCCTCTGGATGCAGCCAGAGGTTCAGCCCAGTCTGACCAGGAACAACCTGAATTATTGGAGTTTATTCCTCATTTCTGCCAGGTGCTGGGATAGCCGGGCCTGAAGGATTCTCCAAGACAGGTATGAAACAAAACCTGATCCGTTAGTGGAGACGCCTTGGAGCAAAGACAAGGAACACCTGGAGCATGGTGGAACCTGTGACCCTGCTGTGACACTGAGTGACAGCCAGCAGCAGTTTTAGAAATAACTCAAAAGCACCAAATCATTGGGTCCTGCTGCCCGCAGAGGTCCAGGTCCCTCTCCAGCCAAGCACTCAATGTCCAGACTTCCAAGTTTATCCCCAAAGGGAAAACAATTCCTGAAGTTTTTATTGCCAAGAAGCTGCTTCACTGATGACTTGTAGAGGGATTTCTCTTCCCAACTTTCACCCCCAGCTTGCACCTCTTCATCCTGCACTTCTTGTGGTGATGAAGACAAGACCCGAATGCCTCAGACAGCAAAAAGCTGCTGGTTTTCATCTCCCTGACAAACACAGGCCAGGCCCCAAACTCTTCTCATCCAAATTCTCTTTCCTAAAAAGAATATTTTACTTTCATAACGGCACGGTGCTCAGAGTTTGGGTTTTTACTCCCGAAACCCAAGCTGGGGGTGCTCCAGGTCAGGGGGTCAGGAGAAATCTGGAGCACTCAGCAGCTTCCTTCCCTTCCAGCTGGTGGCAATGCTCTGCCTGAAGTCACAGTCACGCAAGTCACTTTTTGAATAAAACTCAGAAATCACCTCCCAGATAAAAACTGAAGCTTTTGGAGTCCCTGTTTCCACATATTTTGATTTGGAAGTGAAGAGGAACGTGAGCAGCACGGGCCTGGTCCTGCTCCCACGGCAACACCTACTGCTGCCTGCCCTGGCCCTCATCCCAAGTTTCACTTTCACCACTGACGAAACCAGGATGAGAAAAAGCAGGAAAGAACGATTCCTGCTCGGGATCTGTTTCCATAGAAACACTGAAATTCAGAGGGAGAGGAGCCTTGTAGCATCCCCCAGTCCCCCCAGTACAGCAGCGAGCACCGGGCCGGAGCTCCCTGCTCACACCCGAGCTGACAAAACACATTTCCATGGGAATTCCACAGAATTCCTGCCAACGCCGACCTGCGAGCCATCCCAGGGAAAATTCCTCGCTGTTGGGATTGAATCAGGGAGCCAATGCTCCATGGGAGCATCTCCCAAGGGCATTCCCTGGATGGGATGGGCAGGGGCCGCCCTCACGCTCCTGCCTCTCGGATATATTGAACTGACAAGATGCACAGAAACCAAAGCAAGGAGAACACAGGAGTTACTTGGACAGGGTTCACAGGTTTGCAGTATCCAGATGGAGCACACAACTCCTCCAGGAATGTGAATATCGTCTCTTTTTTCCCTTTTTTTTTTTTGTAGCAAATTAATGTGGGCCACCAGCCAGGCTGTGTCAAGAGGAACGTTCGCATAAGGGAAGCAGTCACAGCGCGACCCTTTGTCCCCAAAAACCATCTCTGTACTTCCCACTGCTGCTGGGTTTAGGGATAACCCAAGCAGACAAAGGAGGCTCCCACCTGGCACCAAAATCCCGGGAATCTGCTGGTCCTGGTGTCCTCCAGTGCTGGCTGGGAAGGAGGAATTTCATCTTCTCCTTTGGACGCCTGGAAACGAAAACATATGTGCCAAAAAAACCCCCAACAACTAAAAAAAAAACAAACCCAAGCCCTGAAGCATTAATGAAAACTGGATGCTGCTCCTTGTTACTTTCTAAATTTGAGATATAACAGGAACACCGAAAAATGTGCAAAGGAATGTTCTTCCCCCTGCACTCAATGACAACAAGCTTTTCCCTGGCAGTTTGCAGCACCATCCCTGCCCCATAAAAACACAATAAAGTCACTGGGAGAAACACTAGAAGAGATTGACAGAGTAAAACAAGAACAAAGTATAAACCCAGAAGCATCAAGAGTAAGCTCTTAAGTCTCTTCTTCCTAATCTTCCCAATGATCTCCTCCACTGCTCTGTTTTATTACCTCTCAGAAGGGTTTTAGCTTTAATATAGATTGGAATTACTGGGGAAAGGAAACATTTTAAACATTTAGGCATCCTAACTCTTTCAAGAGAGGCTTCTTAACCTTTAATCCTCCTTCCTCCACCCGCGGGCCACGCAATATGCGAGGGAAGAGGTCAGGAACGTGGACAAAGGCAATAATCTGAGTCTAACCCACTTTCCTGCGAGCCAGGCAATCAGCAGTCCGTGCACAAACACACAGCACTGCCTTTGCTGCTGCTGGGGGCTGCCGGGCTCGTTTTAAACACTGGCAAGAGTTTAATCCACCCCACAGGCAGGGGCGGGCAAGGAGGAGGGGTGGAGGGGACAGAGAGGGGCACGGGCAGCAGAGGGGTCAGAAAACCATCAGAAAATCATCAGCATCCCTGAGGTGCTGCTGGAAGGGATGCCTGGAGAAAAAGGAGTTGGGAATCTCCTCACTCACCCCCTGTGAGCAAGGAGGAGCAGCTCACACTTCCCAGGAAAAATATTCCTGTTTAATCCCTGCCTAGCAAGGATTAAAGTCTTGTCCCACTCCGTGCCATGGTCAGGGACACCTTCCACCATCCCAGGTTGCTCCAACCTGGCCTTGGGCACTTCCAGGGATCCAGGGACAGCCACAGCTTCTCTGGGCACCCTGTGCCAGGGCTGGGCCCTCTCCCAAGAGCTCAGGGCTGCCCAAGCAGCTCCTTGGCTGATCTGCGTTGATCCTTTCCCCTTTTCCTTGCCCCTGGGGGGTTTTTGGGGTGATCAGTGTGTTATGATCAGCTCTGTCCCCAGCCCTGGAGCCCCTGAGGAGCCCCAGCTGTCACAGCCCCGTCACTGCTGTGCACCAGGGCTCTCAGCTGGCTCTTGGGACTGTTCCTGGCAGCTTGAAATCAAACAGAGGCGGCAGAATCAGCTCCAGAGCCACCCCCGGGCTGAGGCAGCAGAATCAGCTCCAGAGCCACCCCCGGGCTGAGCAGCTCCGTGGAAATCCTTCCTGGATTTCACCACAAATATCCACCAGGTGCCCCAGGGAGCGGTGCCTTCATCTCCCCTGCCCTCTGGCTGGCAGGGTGACAGCTCTGGAGCCACGGACACCTCCCCAGCACCCTCGGGAGGTCTGCAGGGACAATGCTCGCAGCAGGCAGGGATGTGCTACAAAAGAGATGTCACAGCCACGCTGCCTCGGTGACCTTTCCAAACCCACTCACTTCACCAGCTCTACTGAGCACAGGCTAAATTGCCCAGAAATGCCATTTTTTACACGGTTTCGTTCACTCCCAAAAGCTCCCAAAGGAACAGGGAATTAGGTGCAGCCACGGGGGTACCCAGAGCCAGAACGGGGTCCCAGGGGGGAGGTGAAGGCAGCTTCTCCCTGGTGAAAAGACTGAGCACAGCAGAAAAAGAAAAGCTTTAAAAGAGATTCAGCCCTTCTGCTGGTATTCCACACCAAGCTGATTTACTCAGCTAAACATTCAGCCCCGAGGCTTTCCTCCCTCAAACTGATTCACTCCAAAAGTTGTTTTATTCGGGGCAGGAAGGATGGGCAAAGCCAGGATCTCCTTTGTCCTTTCTCCCGAGCCATTCAGGCTTGGCTGGGAGCAGCTGAGCTGGGATTGCTCCCAGGGGATGCTGAGTTTTGGGGTGATGGAATGATGATCTCAGCCTCCCCTCAGGGCTCTCCTGGGTCCCTCTGTGGAGGAACCTCTCCAGAGCTCGCTGCTCACCCCCAGAGCGGGTGAGGAGCGACTTTGGAACCGTCTGAGGGAGAGGAATAAAAATGTGAATTTGAGTATTCAAATACACACAGATGTGTTGATGCTGCCTTTTGTTACACACACCAGGCACTGATCTGTACCTTCTGTCAAAGCTTGGGATTTGGGAGACAGCACAAAATGTTGGGTCTGCTGCATGGAGTTGGGAAAAGACCTATAAAATCAAGAAAATCGTGTGCACGTTGCTGCATCCCTGGGTTTTTGGAGTTCATCTGCAGGTTTGAAGGAAATATTAATTCAGCTCCAAGGAAATAATCCTGGGGCTGTCAAAGTTGTGCATCTGTCTGAGAGGTGAGTGACATTTAAAATTAAAAAAAAAAAATCATCAGGGAATCAGCAAAACGGACCAGGAATGATCCCATTTCTTGTGATCAGGATTTATTTATCTGGGAGGATAATTCAGATTTACCCCACAGATGAACCGATCATTAACCCCAGTGATGTTCCTTTTTTCAGTCGTTTGGAAGACCCTGACAACTAAAAACACAAAGTGCACCAAACCAGCCTTTGGCTGCTCTTTGCAGGATGGGAACCCGCAGCATTTCACGGCTCCATCCCACAGACAGGGAATTTCAGCAAACTTCCCTCTCCCTTTGATCACCTCGCAGGTCTCATCTGTTCCTATCACAACTTTTGAAGAGGAGTGTCTGATGTTTTCCTCTGAAGTCGACGTGAGAAAGTGAAGAGCCTTTATTTTAATTTACCTTTGGAAAGGAGGAGGTTGACACATGCAAAATGGAATTTTCAGTCGTTGGGTTGAGTCATTCCAAGGCAAGAAAAGGAATCTGTGAGTGACAAGTCAGGAGGTTGTTTGTTATTCCTGAATATTAAACCCACCAGGAACGTGTTCTGGGAATTCCACTGCTCCCTATTCTTCCTGAAGGATAAAGAAGTGCTGTGCCATGGAATGAGGCAAATCAGCAAAGAAGCAAATTAGGAACAAGAGTTTGGTGACAGAATTAGGTAAGAGCACCTAACCAGGTTTGTCAGCAGAAGGGTTTTGTTCTCCACAGCAAAAACGCTCTCCGAGTTAAGAGATTTAACTTTAAATACCTGACAGAGCAAAATGCAGCAATTTGAATAATTAATTACCTCATGACTCTACCCAAGGCCTCTCTACAGCAATAATTTTACCCCCAAGTACCAAATCAGTGCTGGAAAAGGGAGTTTACACCTGGAATCCGCCTCACTCACTGATTCAGAGAGGGAAATACCTGAGAATTCCTAATATGAAATAGTTCCCAATGGGAATTTTTATGCCAGTTTTCACTAAAGGAATTGGAAGGTGTTCCATAAACTCTATTGAGCTCTGAATGTGGGTAAGGAGAGTCCTGATGAGGCTTTGCAACGAGATTTTCCGTACTGTATCCTGAAATTCTGGGGTTTCTGACCTCCCTTTTCACAGAGCTAAGATTTGCTCCTAAAACATGGGACAAAAGAGGAATACCCAGGGATTTTCAGCATCCCTGCTATGGCATGGCAGCAACAGGCTGCACAAATGACTGATTCCCTCAAATCTGCAGCCAGGAGCTTTGGTTAAACCCCATAAATTTGGGCAGCGAGGGCCTCCGACCGTCCTGCCTCACACGTCAAGAGAGACATTTTATCACCACATCCATCAGCCGTCCCGGCTCCTCCGAGTGGGGAGCTCTGTGATTTCTGGTTTCACGTTCTGCCAGATGCTGGGCTCTTTCATTCCCTGCCAGACAGGAACAGCCTCATAACTCACAGGCTGCACACGATGCCATAAAGCTTTTTGCGAGACGCGCTCCCCGTCCGCGAGGGTTAAAAAATACGACCCCATCTATTTAAAAAAAAAAAGAACAATAAATGAGGAATCTGGGGGGATAAGTAGCCCATTAGGCATGGCATTGGGTTGAAGCAGGAATTCTGCCTCCTCGGGTTTTCTAACGCTTCCCAGATGGATAAAGATTGACCAAAATAGAAGCAGCCCACAAAAAGGTGATTTTGATGCAGTTCTGAGGAGAACCTGTCTCCTTGCCTGGCACCCAGCACGTCTGGCACACAGAGCCCAGCCCAGAGCCTGGAATGCCACATTCCAGAGCACTTGGATGGCTCAGGACCATTCCAGGCTCCAAGCCCGGCGTCTTTGCCCCACAGATCCCAAGAGAGAGCTCCACGTCCTCCTGCTGCTTCTGGATCTCTCCACCCAAGAGCTGGGACCTCAGGAAAACGCAGCCCTGGTACAAACCAGTCCTTTTCCAGGTTCAGCCTCAGTGTGCACCAAATTCAGGTCACATTAAACTTAATCCAGGCTCTTTCTGGCCTCCAGCTTTGGTGACAGCCTCAGCACTAAATTACTGATAGCTAAATTCCATAAATTCCCAGGTTTGGAGTGGGACCAGCTGTAAATACAAATATCTCCCAAAACACCCAAGCTGCAATCATTCCCTGATCCCCACAGGCCGTGTTGGATGTGGCAGCATCCCTGAGGTGCTGCTGGAAGGGATGCCTGGAGAAAAAGGAGTTGGGAATCTCCTCACTCACTCCATGTGAGGAAGGAGGAGCAGCTCACACTTCCCAGGAAAAATATTCCTGTTTAATCCCTGCCTAGCAAATTATAAAGGTTTTAAAGCTCAGCTTCTCTGTTTTAAACCAAACAAGGTGAATTCATGCCTGCCTCAACGTCAGATCCATTCGGATAATCCTGCATCAGGGCTCTGTTGGAAGGATGTCCCTGGAAATGGCACATTCCCATTTAGGAAGTGACAAAATTCTCTATTTGGTAAAAATGCAAACAAGGAGATCACAGATACAGGGGAAGCTGTGCTGGTAAAGGATTCCCAGAAAATCCCAGTAAAGCAGAGCCAGAGCCAAGCAGTTTTCTGGGAAGAGCCCTTTTCCTCCCCATTGGGATGGACATTCCAGAGGGCAGGGACACGAGGCCCTGAGATAAAGGAGGAAATCCCTGCCAGGTTCACAGCCATCCATCCAGGGGGGAATGTCTTCCCAAAAAGAAAACAAACCCTGCAAAGACTTATCTGGTGTAATTGCAAGGCTTGCTTAAAAGCCTCTTTTCCCAGTGGTAGCCAGCAAATCTCTGGAAATGCCAGAAGAAAGGGATTGTTCGTATAAACACATCCATTTCCAGGGGAAGTTTACTCTTCCTATAGCCAGAGGATGTTTATTTTGTGGAAGAGCAGCACGTTAAAGCCTCTCCTCCCTTCTGCTCCATCCCCGTTTCCCTGGCACTCAGGAACAGACATTCCTCATTCCCGAGGTTCAGCGGGTCAGGGGAAGGGGGAGCCCCAGGAAAAATAAATACAGGCAATGAAATGGATAAACAACAAAAAGAAAAAAGAGCTGAGCTGGGGCTTGGAGGTTCAAAATTCCCTGGCAAAGGGTGGCTGAGAGGTGTCAGCTCCGCAGGGTGATCCCAAATCTCCCCTGGACCCCAGGCTGAGCTGCCCTGCCCTTTGGAACCGCAGGGAATGTGCCTGGAATGCCGGGCACGCTCGGCTCCCCAGGCTGCCGCCGGGATTTGGAGATGCAAAATCAATGCCAACGATCCGCACTCGGGTTTAACACACTCCTAATGAAGTTTAATGGGCGCCATTAGGAAAATTGGGAGCGCCGGCAGGATCCATCATTGCACAGATAAATGGACAATGGGAATAAAGAATATCTCGGGGTTTTAATCACTGCTTAAACCAGCATCTCCGGTATCCAAAGGGAAAAGCACCAGGGAAAATTCCAGTGTCTCTAGGGGATTCCCAGGGTGGAACTGGGAATAAAACCAGCAAATACCCACAGGAAGGATTTGGGGGTTTCCAGTCCAATTCCAGGATCTTATCCCAGAGTTTTGAGGACTCCGAGGATGGAATTTTCTCTGGGTTCCTGGAAAAGCAGAGAGGGAACAGCTGAAAATTCACTTTCTGCTTGTCTTGGGCACCAAAGCAGCTTCTCAGGGGCACCTCTGGCTCCTCTGTTTCCAGAGCAAGGAATCCAGCAAGTCTGGGGATGGAAGGAGAATCCCAGATGAGGTTTGGAGTTCAGTTTTCAGGGAGAGGGTGGTGGGGACTGGGAAAGTTCCAAAGTTCTTGAGGCTCTTCCCTGTGCTGCAGCCTGGTCGAGGTTCCAAGAGGAAAGCACTGTCCCATAGAAACAGAGAAGAATCATGGAATAATGGAATCATGGAATGTTTTCGGTTGGAAAGGGGCTTAAAGCTCATCCATGGCACCCATTCCATGGGCAGGGACACTTCCCACTGCCCCAGGCTGCTCCAGCCTGGCCTTGGGCACTGCCAGGGATCCAGGGGCAGCCACAGCTGCTCTGGGAATTCCAGCCCAGCCAGGAATCCCTTCCCAATCTCCCACCCAGCCCTGCCCTCTGGCACTGGGAGCCATTCCCTGTGTCCTGTCCCTCCCTGCCTTGTCCCCAGTCCCTCTGCAGCTCTCCTGGAGCCCCTTCAGGCCCTGCCAGGGGCTCTGAGCTCTCCCTGGAGCCTTCTCCTCTCCAGGCTGGACAATCCAAATTCTCTCAGCTTTTCCCTCTCATCATCCCCCTGTCCCCTCTGGAGCTCCCTGAGGAAAAAGAGATCTCATCAACAGCAGCAAAACCCGGGCACCACCTCCAGGTTCCACCTCAGAACCGCTGCAGGTTCTGGACACAGAGAATTTTCCCTCAGCTGAACCCACGTGGGTTTTCCAAGAAGGCTTTCCAAGGAGGAATCAGGAATCCTGTCATGTGCGTTCCTTCCTCTCCTCAAACTGAGAGCAGCAATCTCCGAGGGAAGAATTTAATCAAAGCCAGCTGCTAATTACTTTCCTGACACCAGGGGAGAAAGATGTTGGCATCCGAAAGATCTGGAAGATTTTTCCTTATTAATACTTGATAAATCTGTAATTGGATCGTTTGATTCCGCAGTCTCCTTTGGATAGAGACTTTATTGAAATGAATCTTTATGAATTCAGGCCGCAAACTTCAGGGGCTGGTAACTCACGGATTGATTGGAGGATCTGGAAGTGGCAGCCCTGGAGAGGAGATAAATTGGGATTGCCTAAGGACAAGTCGATACAGGCTGGATTTAATCCAGAGTGCTTCCTTTTAGAAGACATAAATTACATTCTGTAAAGAGTTAAAGTTAAATTCCTCCCATTCCTCTTTTTTTTTTTTCTCTACAGTTCAGAGATTCCAAGCATGAATATTTAATTCAAAAGCAAAATGAGAATTAAGTGTGCTAACATTGAATTAATAAAAAGAGTTGAGTGGCATCCAATAGTGAAAAAATGTGCTCATGAACAAGTCCAAAAATCAAAATTGCAACGTTAATAGCTACTTAATACATCACATTGTTTAGGAATGGATAGCACAATTTCCTCTTGATCCCGATAAAATAAAGCCAAACCTTTATGAAATGCAATAAGGACATTGTAAGGCTCAGTGTTATTACCATGGACACCAACCCAATGTCTTGCTCTGATTCTGAACTATGGAAACCTCTGGAACTGGTTTATGTTAATAAATTTCTGCTAATAAACCAGTGGCAAAGCAAAATAAATGTCCAGAAACCTCTGGTTTAGAAGGAAAATAAATTCGAGACTTGTGCAGAGTCGCTGAGGGATGGGAACGCCCAAACTTTTATTTGAGAGAGATTAAAATTCCCTTTCCTTGACCAACAATCCTGCTTGGAACAGACAGCAAAGAAACGGCAAAAAATGAGAAAGAAGAGTTTTAATCCCTGGGGCTGTGACCATTCCCTGGGGAACCCGCCCAGAGCTTTTCCATTAAAAAATAAACCAAAATAACAAGAACAACAGGGAGGGAAGCCATTGAAGAAAGTTTTAAATATTTTTATTATTATTTTGTATAAGTTGTTCGAAGTCTTGCCCTGAAGTCAGTGTTTTGTGGCAGAAGTGCCACTGATGCTCCCCATTCCTGGCCTCGCGCTTTTCCTTAGTGGAAACACTCCCACCCTTTCAATTCCCTCCAATAAAATCCCTTTTCCCCCTTTTCCCCTTTATTTTCCACTTTATGGATCCCCGGGAATGATGAGTGGAATGAGGGCGGCTGACGCTCCATGACCGCCCCCTGGTGCCCCCCGCGGGTACTGCCCCGCCCTTCGCCGCCCCTCACACGGGGCAACACCGGCCCGGGAGCACCGAGAGGACACGCCAGCCCCGCCACGACGGATGCCAGCCCCGCTGATCCCACGGGAACCCCGCCGGCCCCGCCGGGCCCGCCGCCATCGCCGCGTCCCCTCACGGCCTCCCACAGCCCCTCCCGCAGCCCCGAGCAACCGAACGCCGAGCGGCGGATCCAGCCCGGTTCCGCGCCGCGCCCATCGAGGTGTCGGCGGATCCACTGGCTCGGCCTGGGGGAGCGCAGCGAGGGCGTGGCGAGGGCGGGTGAGCGCCGCCATTTTGCAGGAAGAGGTGAGGGGGGCCGGGGGTTCTTTTTTCTTTTCCTTTTTTCCTGCTGCCTTCTCCCCTTTTCCCGTTTCCTTCTCCTTTCCCGTCAGCTGCCGCTGCCTGTCCCCGGCCGCGCCGCTCCTGGGGCGCGGGGGAGCGCGGGGGAGGCCGTGTGGGGCGGGCGGGGTGTGAGGAGCCGTCGGGGCTGGGGTGTCCGGCGCCTTCTTTTTCCTTTTCCTTCCCTTTTCTTGTCCCTTTTTTGTTCTCTCCTCTCTCCTCTTCTCTTTTCCAGGGGTATCCGGGCCTGCCAGCGAGGGGAGAGCAGCGTCTGCCATGGCCAATGTGAGTGAGGACGCCCGATCTTGTGGCTATCCCGGGAGCGGCGGAGTTGAGGATTAAATAAAGTTGCCAACAGGTTTGGGTGGGAAAGGACCTTAAAAATAATTTCATTCCAACACCCTCCATTATCCCGGGTTGCTTCTGCCAGGACCTCGCACCCTCCCAGGGAAGAATTCCTTCCTCACGTCCCCAACCCAGCCCTTCTTCAGCTTGAATATCCCAAAATAACATCACTGAGGATTAAATCCCCTTTTTTCCTGTCCTTTTCCCATTATCCTGGCCTCAGCCTCAAAGCAATCCCGCGTTTCTGCAGCACTCAGCTGATTCCAGGCTGGAGAATAAAACAAACACCTTTTATTGATTTTATTTTTATTATTATTGCCCTCGCCGCGGGAACACGAATAATTCCTGTTGTTCCTCGTGCAATGCCAGGTGTGTCAATATTTGCATGAGTGAGCTCAGTCACAGCTGTAATTAGCGACATCTCCGTGCTAAGTGAGGCTGCTAATGAGGAAAATGCTCTTTTCTGCTAATTACCCGTCAGCCGGGATTGTTTACATCTGTTTGTAACATCATCGTCGGGCAAAAATTAATCTCAATAGCGATTTTACATAATAAAGAAGAAAAGATGTGAGTGGGATCAGATTTTTGTTGTTGCAGGAACCTTTCAGAGCTGTTTTGCAACGAGGCAGTTCCAGGTTTGAGCTGTAAATAATTGATTTAAGTCATAAATTAAATGTGTCTTTAAGCATTTGAGGTTTTTATAATTTGGTAGAAATTATTTTATGTTTATACAAAGGTGCTGGATGAGAAACTTTCTGCTGCCTTAGGATCTGCTGCTTTAAATACAATTTTTATATGAAACATCCAAACAGCACCATTTATTCTCTTTTTTTTAAAGTAAATTACTTCTGAAAGTCCCTCTTTTGATGTAAAATTGCATCAATTTTTATAGAATCAAAGCTCCAGCTCTTGAGGAAAACCCTTTTAAGTGATTTTCTCTAAAGAATTGCTGTTCCTCACCTGAAAAGTTGAGTTTTACAAAAAACACCCACCCTGTGCCAGGTGGGATTTGTATTTTCCAGGGTGACATGCATGGAAATAATCATGGAGACAATTCTTATCTGTCATTTAGTTCAAATTAGCTTTAGTTATGTAATTAACTAATTAAACTAATTAGTTTTAATTGTAGTGCTGAATTCAGTGGTACTGGACTTTTATTTATATTTACTTCTAATAATTTTTTAGATTTTAATTTTGTTTTTATTTAGAAATTTAAATTTTCAGGGCATTTTGCTCACATGAGAGGCCTTTAATTACCACCAAACCCCCTTGTTTTTGAGGCTTTTTCTTTGGAGTAGCAAAATGTAAAAATCACAATAAAATCCTTCTGCAGCTGGCCATAATTAAAATTTTAATATCATTATTGACGGAGGATTTTTCTCGTGACTCACAGAGTTTGTTGAAATGATTATTTTGATTTTTTTCCTCTCTTCAGGTGCTCTGTAACAGAGCAAGATTGGTCACCTACCTGCCAGGCTTTTATTCCTTAGTCAGAAGAGTTGGGAGTGCCAAAGCTTTTTCCACTGCAGGATCCTCGGGCTCCGATGAGCCTCACGTGGCTGCTGCACCTCCTGATCTATGTGAGAAAAACCCAAATTTCTTCCCTTGGAATCCCAGTCTGGGAGCGGGATTTGGGACACACTTGTGCTGGTGTTTGTCACCAAATCTCCCTGTGGGAGAGGGGCTTTCCTGCTTTCCTCCTGTGGGAGAGGGGCTTTCCCTTGGGTTTTCCTGCTTTTCCCCTGTGGGAGAAGGGTTTTCCCATGGGTTTTTCCTTGGGTTTTCCTGTTTTCCCCCTGTGGGAGAGTGATTTTCCTGCATTCCTCCTGTGGGAGAAGGGTTTTTCCCATGGATTTTCCTACTTTCCTCCTGCGGGAGAGGGGCTTTCCCTTGGATTTTCCTGCTTTCCTCCTGCGGGAGAAGGATTTTCCCTTGGATTTTCCTGCTTTCCTCCTGCGGGAGAGGGGCTTTCCCTTGGATTTTCCTGTTTTCCCCCTATGGGAGAGGGGCTTTCCTGCATTCCCCCTGTGGGAGAAGGGTTTTCCCTTGGGTTTTCCTGTTTTCCCCCTATGGGAGAGGGGTTTTCCCATGGATTTTCCTGCTTTCCCCTTGTGGGAGAGGGGTTCTCCCTTGGATTTTCCTGCTTTCTTCCTGTGGGACAGGGGTTTTCCTGCTTTCCTCCTATGGGAGAAGGGTTTTCCCATGGATTTTCCTGCTTTCCTTCTGTGGGAGAGGGGCTTTTCCCAAGGTTTTCCTGCTTTCCTCCTGGGATAGGGGCTTTCCCCAGGGTTTTCCTGCTTTCCCCCTGTGGGAGAGGAGTTTTCCCATGGATTTTCCTGCTTTCCCCCTGTGGGAGAGGGGTTTTCCTGCTTTCCTTCTGTGGGAGAAGGGTTTTCCCTTGGATTTTCTTGCTCTCCTCCTGTGGGAGAGGGGTTTTTCCCTTGGGTTTTCCCTTGGGTTTTCCTGTTTTCCCTCTGTGGGATAAGGGTTTTCCCATGGATTTTCCTGCTTTCCTCCTGTGGGAGAAGGATTTTCCCTTGGATTTTCCTGTTTTCCCCCTATGGGAGAGGGGCTTTCCTGCATTCCCCCTGTGGGAGAAGGGTTTTCCCTTGGGTTTTCTTGTTTTCCCCCTATGGGAGAGGGGTTTTCCCATGGATTTTCCTGCTTTCCCCTTGTGGGAGAGGGGTTCTCCCTTGGATTTTCCTGCTTTCCTCCTGTGGGACAGGGGTTTTCCTGCTTTCCTCCTATGGGAGAAGGGTTTTCCCATGGATTTTCCTGCTTTCCTTCTGTGGGAGAGGGGCTTTTCCCAAGGTTTTCCTGCTTTCCTCCTGCGGGAGAGGGGTTTTCCCTTGGATTTTCCTGCTTTCCTCCTGTAGGAGAAGGGTTTTCCTTTGGGTTTTCCTGTTTTCCCCCTGTGGGAGAGGGATTTTCCTGCTTTCCCCCTGTGGGAGAGGGATTTTCCTGCTTTCCCCCTGTAGGAGAGGGGCTTCCCCTTGGCTTTTCCTGCATTTTTGGGTTTTTTTTGGGATCTGCTGAGTGGAATCCCCGCAGGTCCCCGCACGGTGTGGCCGGACGAGGCGATGGGGCCCTTTGGCCCCCAGGACCAGCGCTTCCAGCTGCCTGGCAACATCGGCTTCGACTGCCACCTCCATGGCACTGCTTCCCAGAAGAAATCCCAAACCTCCAGGAGCCTTCCCGACATCCTGGCAGAGCCCTCCGCCAGCGAGAGGCACGAGTTTGTCATGGCACAGTACATCAATGAATTCCAGGTGAGATAAAACCCCCCTGCCTCGGGGGTTTTCCTCCTGGAAAGGGATTTGCTGCAGTTTGGAAATCTGAACTTTAGCTGGGTTGAGCAAGAGGTGCCACAAAAGTTGTTATTTTTAGGAGGAAAGATTTCAGGCTGTTTTGAAACAGCGTTTTAGGGGTGATTGATGGGAGGATTTCAGTCTCCAAACCTGCTGTTTGCTAAGTCTCACCACCTTTTACAGAGTAAAATTGAAATTCTCTGCAGTATTTTATTGAACAGGTCTGGATTTGCCAAGTTTGGGCAATGTTTAGTTGTAAAAACCGTGGAATTCACACAGGAATGCTCACAGCAGGAGGATTCAGATTCATCATTCATTAATCAGAATTATCAGTTGGTAATTGCAGCATGATCCAAACATCTCCACAAATCTTCAGTGCTGCTGACTCAGTTTGGAATGCTCAGATTTTGGGAATCAGTGAGGAAATCTCCATTGGGAAAGTGCTGGATCCTGGATTTTGGGAATGAGTCGTCGTATCCCAAAGGGGCTGGGAAATACCAGCTTCTGAAAGCTCCCCAGGTTGTGTTTTCAGCTTGGCTGGACCCTAAAAAGCCCTAAAAAGGCTTTTTTTCCCCCTAAAAATCCACCAGAAAATTCTGCTTTAGTTCATTCAGTGCCACTTTTAGAATCAGGGAATATCTGAAATCTGTCAGTTAATTTTATATTAAATAATTCAAACAATAATTTCAGATAATTAACAAAAAAATCTGTAGTTATATATGTGTATGTTTATAATATATTTTTATATATTCTGTATTTATATTACATTTATATTATGTATAATAATATTTCTGTATTTATATGTGTTTTGCTTTAACAAAATACAGTTCCTGTGAAATATAAAACTTTTTTTGATATTTCTAAAAAATATGAATATTTCTGTGTGGATTTGAGTAACACCAAAATCTATTTTACTTTTAATGGCTATTAAAAGATATTAAAATATATTAAGAGATAGTAACCTTCTAGTATTTTCTAATAACTTTTAATGTATTTAATAATATTTTAATACTTAATATAAAAAATATGCAGTCCCAGTGCAAATCACCTGAAACTGCTCAAGTGTATCTGATCACTAAACCGTATTTTGATGTACAGAGTTATTCCTGTTTGATATTAACTGAGAAATTTTGTATTTTTGTGGGTTTTAGGGCTCTGATGCTCCCCAGAAGCAGCAGATCAATAATGCAGAAACCTACTTTGAGAATGCCAAGGTGGAATGTGCAGTGCAAGCCTGTCCTGAGCTGCTGAGAAAAGGTTCATTTTTATTTATGGCCAGGAAAATCCCAATTTCTAAAGTGTAAAACCAGTGCAGGAAATGCTCTGTCATTGATTGCAAAGAGTGTGGTGTAGAAAAGGTGAATTCAGAGTTAAAAATTACAGAAATCCCACTGTATAGAATGGAAACCAAAGCGTTGCTGTTGACAATATATAATATTTAATTTCAAATGTCATTTTTAAATTGTTGTTTTAGTGCCAGGGGAATTCTGCATTTAATCCCCCACCCAAAATCCAGCTGCCAAATCCTTTGGAACTCCTAAACAAAACAACAAATGGGAATCACAAAACTTCCCACCAGCACTCACTTGATGGTTTTAATTTATTCAGGCAGAAAACAACTGAAATTAAATGGGAATAAAACAAATTTCCAAGGGGAAATGTGCCTGAAATTTGGGTGTGGGTGAGAAGGGAAGGCTCCCGTGGAGGAGCAGGGCAGACTTTGCTGCTTTTCCCTTTTGCAGACTTCGAGTCGCTGTTCCCAGAGGTGAATTCCAAGCGTCTCACTGTGCTCACTGTCACCCAGAAAAGCAAACACGACATGACCGTGTGGAGCCAGGAGGTGGAGGAGGAGAGGGAGATGCTCCTGGAAAATGTGAGTTTATCTTCTTCTTCCTGAAGGTTTGGTGCATTTCTGGCTCTGGTTTGGTGCATTTCTAGCCCTGCTTTGGTGCATTTCTAGCCCTGGTTTGGTGCATTTCTAGCCCTGGTTTGGTGCATTTCTGGCTCTGGTTTGGTGCATTTCTAGCCCTGCTTTGGTGCATTTCTAGCCCTGCTTTGGTGCATTTCTAGCTCTGGTTTGGTGCATTTCAATCTCTGGTTTGGTGCATTTCGAGCCCTGATTTGGTGCATTTCTAGCCCTGCTTTGGTGCATTTCTAGCTCTGTTTTGGTGCATTTCTAGCCCTGCTTTGGTGCATTTCTAGCCCTGGTTTGGTGCATTTCTAGCTCTGGTTTGGTGCATTTCTAGTCTGGTTTGGTGCATTTCTGGCTCTGTTTTGGTGCATTTCTAGCCCTGCTTTGGTGCATTTCTAGCTCTGTTTTGGTGCATTTCTAGCTCTGGTTTGGTGCATTTCTGGCTCTGGTTTGGTGCATTTCTGGCTCTGCTTTGGTGCATTTCTAGCCCTGGTTTGGTGCATTTCTGGCCCTGCTTTGGTGCATTTCTAGCCCTGATTTGGTGCATTTCTGGCCCTGATTTGGTGCATTTCTAGCCCTGGTTTGGTGCATTTCTAGCCCTGGTTTGGTGCATTTCTGGCTCTGGTTTTGTGCATTTCTAGCCCTGGTTTGGTGCATTTCTAGCCCTGGTTTGGTGCATTTCTAGCCCTGGTTTGGTGCATTTCTAGCCCTGGTTTGGTGCATTTCTAGCTCTGTTTTGGTGCATTTCTAGCTCTGGTGTTGTATTTTAAAAACATTTTGGATTTATGCTTTTCCCGTATAAAATGGAGATTTTTTTTTTCCGCCCCAGCTTTATTTTTTTTTATTTCTTTATGAAATGCTTGCTTAGAATTCTTAAATTCTACAGAATTTAAGAATTAAAAAAACCCTTTGCACCTGTTAATGATCCCTTTGTCCCCAAAAAATGAAATTTTTCTTCCTCTGCAACAGGGGGAGCTTTCAGTGGGAGCTGAATTTTAGTCTGAGCTCTGCTAAAACCATATCACAAAATTCTATTAAATTTGGGGTGAGCCAAATCCTAAATACTGGGGTGAACCAAAAGTCTGTTAAAATGTAACAGGAAATTAATAAAGACACTTGATTGTTGTCCTGATCCAGCAACTATTTTCTCACTTATTCCAGCTTTAATCCAATGGATTTTGTGGGATTTCACTGCTGGTTTTATTTTCCTGTCATTTAATTAAGATTCCACTGCAGAGTCTGTCTGAGCACTTTTTACTGGTCAAAAATGTAAAAATCACCAATTTCTCTGCTGGTTTTTTCCACTTTAATGGATGCTTTTAATTCTTTTCCCCTGGATTTCAATTCTGTTATTTCATCTGAACCGTGTCTTGTTCTTTACCCCTAGAGGGCTCTGAAAATCCCTTTTATTTCCCATTTTCCACAACTTTTCCATTTCCCCAGCAAGTGTCGCTGTTCACTGCTGCCCTTCCCCCTTAGCACCTCAAAAAAGAACATTTCTACCTATTATTGGTAAAATATCCCCAAACCCAGCGTTTATTCTGTAAAGAAATCATATTTATGCCTGAAATTAATCTGGGAATGTCCTAAAATGCAAATGTGGGCTCTCTAAAGCAACCACAAAATAAAGGAATCACCATAAAATGCCACAGAAATTAGAATTCCCTTCATTTCAGTGTGTTCTTCTCTTTGAATTATTTCTGGGCTGTTGCTCTTTGGCGTTTTAATCTGGTCTAATTATGTGTTAATTGGCATCTTTCTTCCTCAGGCTCCTCCTTGTCAAGTCTAATCCAGTCACTGGGGGGGGTGTGAGTTACAAACAGCAAATTCACAGGGAAATGTTGGTTTGCTTGGCAGGATTCACCTGAAAAATGCTCATTTCAGGGGCTAAAAAATGAGATTATACAGCCAAATCTAAACATTTGCATTAATGCAGCTCAGGGGTTTATTAACCTCACTCTGAGGGGTTGTTCCACCACCAAAAGAGATCCTGGGTCAGAAATGCTGTGTCTGAAATGGTGATATTTGGGATTTAATTTACAGTTTGGACATAATTCATCATGAAAGCCATCAAACTTCAAAATAAACAATTTACTGGGGTAAAATTCCCTTATTTTGAACTAATACAGAATTTACTGTAAAGGGTAAAATGCCCTTATTTTGAACTAATACAGAATTTGCTGTAAAGGGTAAAATTCCCTTATTTTGATCTAATACAGAATTTGCTGTAAAGGGTAAAATTCCCTTATTTTGAACTAATACAGAATTCACTGTAAAGGGTAAAATTCCCTTATTTTGATCTAATACAGAATTTGCTGTAAAGGATAAACTTTCTTTATTTTGAACTATTATAGAATTCACTATAAAGGGTAAAATTCCCTCATTTTGAACTAATACAGAATTTGCTGTAAAAGGTAAATTTCCCTTATTTTGGACCTTTAAGAGACTGAAGCTGAATAAATCTAATTTTTATAAATTTGGAACCTTGAGCAGCTTAGGGCGCTAATTGCAGAGAAAATCCAATTTTTTTAGAACTGTAAGTAAATAAAGGATTTTATTTATAACAGGTCAAGTTAGAAATAATTCTTTTAATGTAATAACCTCCTTTGATACCTTTCTTTTCCCAATTTTTTCCCTTTCAGTTCATCAATGGTGCCAAGGAAATCTGCTATGCAATTTCTTCTGAGGGCTACTGGGCCGATTTCATCGATCCATCCTCAGGACTGGCAGTAAGTTCTTGCTGTGTGGAATTTGGCTGAAATCCAATTTTTTTTCAGGAGAATCCCTTTCATAAATTAAGATTATAACCCCGAGCTCAGCTGTGTCAGCTCTCAGTGCAGGGCCAGCATTGTCAGGAAATGAAATTGGATTTTAGGGAACTGGAGAAGTTTTGTGCCCCAAATCCCTTGGGTGCTTTATGCCCTCCCCAGGTAACTTGGGAACCCTGACACCTGTGCAGGTGAAGGCTTTAAAAAACCCCTTTGCACCTGTTAATGATCCCTTTGTCCCCAAAAAATGAACTTTTTGTTCCTCTGCAACAGAGGGAGCTTTCAGTGGGAGCTGAATTTTAGTCTGAGCTCTGCTAAAACCGTATCACAGTTCAAGGGGATCGTGGCAAAGCCGGGCTTAGTGGGGTTTTATTTAAAAACACTGCAAAAAGCAGGGATTTATTGTGTCAACAGAGGCAAGCAGGGGGTGTTGGTAAGGCTGAAGAGGCAGTGCAGGGGTGGAAAAGCTCCCCAAAATTCCATGCATTGAAGGAATTGGGGATGGATGGAAGCGGGGTTTTGTCTTCAGTCCCCAGCAGTGACATCCTGGCCAGGAGTCAGGAGTGGCTTTAAATCAGAAACTTCCTCTAGAAATAAAGAACTGAAATCTCTGGTTACAACTGAAATACCAGCTCAATTTAAATACCTGTTTTCAACTAAATACCAGCTCAATTTAAATACCTGTTTTCAACTAAATACCAGCTCAATTAAAATAAATACCTGTTTTTAACTAAATACCAGCTCAATTTAAATATCTAATTGCAACTGCAATACCAGTTTAATTTAAATACCTGTTTGCAACTGCAATATCAGTTTAATTTAAATACCTGCTTCGAAGTGAAATGCCAGTTTAATTTAAATCTCTGTTTGCAGTGTAATCACACTTTGCTCTTCTAACCAGTTTTCTGTAGGGACTCAGTGCAAAGTTGAACTGTTCATTTTTGCTGTTTCCCTGGAAGTTTCTGTGCTCAGTCCCTGCCTTGTCTGTGCTGTTTCTGGCAGGGTTCTGCCCTGAGCCCCTGCAGAGGCAGCAGAACCTTTCCAAAGGGGAGGGTGGGATTGGCACCAAAGGAAAACCCTTCAAAATCAAACTCAACACTTCTCCAGCTGCCCTCAGCCTTCCAAACATCCTCCAGGGTTGAAACCCCTCTGTTTTTTTGTTCTTTTTGCCCTCTTTGTGTTCAGTTTTTCGGGCCTTACACCACCACGCCCCTGCTGGAGACGGACGAGCGCTACCGGCACTTGGGGTTCTCAGTGGACGACCTGGGCTGCTGCAAGGTGATCAGGCACAACCTGTGGGGCACCCACGTGGTGGTGGGGAGCATCTTCACCACCGCCGAGCCCGACAGCCCCATCATGAGGAAACTCAGTGGGAACTGAGCCCTGCTGCCCCCTCAGGGTGACCGTGGTGTCCTGGGCTTGGATGAGTCTCCTCTCCCTCGGCAGCGGCAGGAGTTCCTCCCTTCCGAGTGTTCTTAGAGAATAAAAAGTAGCTGGTATTTATTTGTAGTCTTTTTGGGAATGTGTGTTCACCACGTGTGGCTTGGAATGTGGATTTGACAGCCTTGAGACGCACGGGAATTGTTTCCTGTTTGAATTTGCCAGATTCTCTTCTCTCGACAGTTCTGTCTTTCCCTGGGCACTTTAGTACTCAGCATCCTCTGAAAATGCCACAGAAATTTCCAACCAGTCTGTGCCACTCCTGAAATCAGGAACTGGCCCAAAAAAAAAATGGAATGAGTCATAAAATTGTTCTCCCAGAATACAGAACTTTAGAAAATCTGGGCTGATCATTGTCATTTTGGAAAATGAGAATGAGGTCAACTTTTAGTGGTCTCCAACTCATCCAGAGACTCCATAAAAAGTCCTTAATTACCCTGGAATTACTCATCTCTTATTGTTTTTTGTCTTCATGGTGCTTGGGATTTATTTTCTCAGTGTTAGCTAAATATATTTAATTAGTTTATATATCTAAATGTAATTTAAAGTTGCTTTTGTAACTTTCTTAGGTCATTAAATACCAAAAAAAAGAGGTAATAGGGCAATGCCTGGATCTCATCACTGTTTTCCTGTGCTTGGATGCAATCTAGACTTGCCTTTGGAATTTGGAAATGCAAAGAGCAATTAGGATCAATTATTGCAATTAGAAAGATGTTTCAACAGGAAGGTTCCAGGCTCCTCAGGTATCACAAAAACAGTCAGCTCAGTGGGGGAGCAACAGGGAAGGAATTCCAGGGCACCTGAAACACCTGGAATTTCAGTGCCTTGCAGTTTGGCTCCAGGGGTGAAGCAATAAAGCAGATTTCAGTCTCAGCCTGGGCACTTTTGGAGCTGTTTTTCATGGAGCAGTGGGAATCCCTCAGGCTGGATGAAGATCCAGGAATTTTAACTTGATCACTACTGGTCTTTTCCCAGTTTTATCCAACCCCGTGGATCCCAAACCTGCCCCTGTTCCCTGCTCAGGCTCTAAGCCAGGCTCACCAAAGCTCTCCTGGCTTTAGGAGCAGCTCCTTGCCCAAGTGCCTCTCTCTGTCCTTGTCACCACTGCCCATCCGTGGCTTGGCTGGATCCCGGACCCGGGAGCCAGGAGAACTTCCCAAGGGAGCAGTGAGTGCTCCCCATTCCCAATTCCCTCCCCAAGGCAGCAATTCCAACCTTTTCCTGCTCCTCTGCAGTGTTGGCACCTTGGATTTTGGGGCAGGATTGATCCCTTTGTCATGGAATTTGTGCTGTGATTCCAGAGCCCCATCCCTGACCCTGCTCTCCATAAAAACTCTGTGACTTCAAGGACTTTATTCCTGTTTTTTTCTCCTTCTCAGCAGGAAGATTAAAGAATTTGAGAACTGCAGGGTGTTGTGTCTGTTTGCAAAATCCACACAGGAGCGTTGTCACTGGACATTGGGGGAATTTTTCTTGGATAAATACTGGAAAAGTTGTGGAGTGCTTCACATAAATTGTAAATATCTGAAAGATTCAATGTTTTATCTTCAGCTGGCTTCCTGTAACTCCTGTGCTTTGGAGAGGGTGGGAGCTGTCAGGTTATTCCAGTTAATGGGATGTTCATTTTTGAGTTCAGGTTCTTTGAGTTTTGTCCTGTAAAGAACTTTTCCAATGGTTTTTCCAGTGGCTTTTCCTGAGGCAGAAATCTCCCTGGCAATAGTGGGAGTTTTGCCTTGACCTTGTTAATATTAATGTTTTATTTCATGGTTTGAGGGGAGGTCCAATTCCTGATATTTTTCTCGATACAATTTTCTCAATGAGAGTGGAATGAATTCATTAATAAGCAATTAATTAATGAGAGTAGAATGAAGTGCTGCAGTGCAGTTACTCGGCCATTCCCCAGCATTGCTTTGGTGACCTGCAGAAATTCAATTTCTTCCTCTTTTCCTTTTCTCCAGTGACCTTTGCTCCCTGGGTTTCAAATCCAGAAATGCATAAAATTCTGGGAATATTGGAAAATCCAGGTTGGTGTGAGGGCTGAGGTGAGGAGAGGTGCAGGAGGGAGGGATGTTTGTGGAAATCAGGGAGTGAGGGCGGAGCGTGGGATCATTCCTGACATTCTGGAGTGAGAGAGACCAGGAAAATTCATAATTTAGGGACAAAAGCGTGGACAGAACATCCACAATTCCCACAGGCAGGACTGTGAGCAGGAATGAGAGGAAATGCAGGGATTTCACTCCATCCTGTCACTTATGGAGCTCATCCACAACAATGCCTGGCTGCTGCTGTCCCTTAATCCCAGGAGCCAGGAAAATCCCAAACTGAGCTGTATTTAGGGAATTTTATTTGAATTCCCCTGTAAATAATCAATTATTTCCGTGTTTTCCTCCTATCGAGCTCCAGGGGTTACCAATTATTTTATACTGGACACAAATCTGAGGAATTCCCGTTTATCTGGGGATCCCTGGATTCTGTTTTCCCTCTCCTCTGGAAAACTCCACGTTTTCCATCATTTTCCCACATTTAGCCTGCTCTGGGTGGGGTTTTCCTGGTGTTCCCTCTAATTCCACGGCTGGAATTTGATCAGACGCCTCGCAGTGAATATTTAACCCATTTATTTATACAGCTGTACAGAATTTACACCTGTTAAAAACAATTAAACATTTCAAAGCAACAGCCCTGAAAAATAAATAGGGTGCAGCTCAGCATTTTCTGGGGTTTGGAGCCCCACACTGGTGCAAATTTCCTTTTTTAAAACCATCCAGGGAGATGCCAGAGGAGGGACAGGCTTGGATTTTTTTTTTTAGGGGGGGAATTTCCAGAGCCAGGTGGAATTTGCATAGAAAAAGAGATTTTAAAAAACAGAGATAGGTGAGGAAGTCCTGAAAGGACAGCAAAATTCTGGGAATGAGACCCCAAAAATGTTGATTTTATATTAAAAATAATGAAAAACAAACAGCTGTGAAGGTCGATTTTTATAAAGATCTATATCTATAATTTATATATATAGATAGATTTTTTTAAAAAATAACATCTGTGAAACACACTGAGCCTTTCCTTCCCTGGAGAAATCACCTGGAATTAAATGGGGAGCTGCTCCAAGAAACCTCCCTGGAAATTTCAGTCCCAAGGCCACAAAATCCAGGACAGCCCCTTCCATGAGCAGATTCCTGATTTTCCAGGATATCCCACACGGATTCCGGACCTGGGAGCTCTCCAGGAGTCTGCATTTCCCTGCAATTGCCCCCAAAAAAGCTTCTGAGCCTAAAAATACCAGAATTCGATAGAGCTCAAGTTACCTTGGAGCAAGAATAGGAAAAAATCTGCTCCTGAAAAAGTAATTAATGATTATTTAGAAAAAAAACTAATTATAAAACAGTTTTAAAGCAAGTCCATGACAGCCTGCTTTTATTACTGACTTTGCAAGACAAAGTTGATTCTTTTTTTAAAGTGATGTAGAACATTTTATATATATATTTATATTTATATATATTCTTTTTAGCATTTATATATTACAGGCTCGCTGACTTGCAAACCCTCCCTTTTTTTCGGGCAAGATCAGCGATTTGGGAATCTTTTCCAGCACTGGAATCTTTTCCTCCTCGACTTATAAAAATAAATATTGCATCCGTGATTTCCGGGCCAAACGAGCCCCACAGGTCACCCGAACAGGCCCGGAGCCCGTGGAATAAAAATCCCAGGAGATGTTCGGGATTCACCTTCGCTCGTTCAGAGCGCGGGGTTTGGGGCTAAAATGGGAAAAAATTGGAAATATCCCCCTGAGCCAGCGGGAATCCGGCGAGCGGCGGCTCCTCCTCATCCTCCTGCTCCTCTCGGCGCCTCAGATCCCGCGGGAGAGGAGGAATTTGGGGATTTCTCTGCTTCGGTTCGGGAATTCCAGCGGAATTCCCAGGGAAATTCGCGGGGAATGAGGAATTCCAGGGCAGAGGCACCGGGAATGCGGAACCGCGGCGGTGCCGGAGCTGCTGCTGGGCAGGGCTCGCTCCTCCCCGTGCCCATGCCGGGCTGCGGAACGCGTTAATTAACGCCTGTTAATGAGCCAGCGCAGTTAATGACGCTGCTGCTCCCAAGGGGGATTCGATGACGCCAGCAGTGACGGAACGCCTCAAAGGCCGAGATAAGCCGGACTTGCCCAGAGTTAGGCGGGGCTTGGTGGCTGTTGCAGCCTCAGAGGTCCCTTCCAGAGCGATCAGCGCGGGGTCCCGGGAATTCCTCCGGGAGTTCCTCCGGCGACACGCGGGGGTTCCGCCAGCCCGTCCCGGTTATCCGGGTGGGATCGGGAGGAGCCAGAGGCCAGGAGGGGATTCAGGCCCGGCCGGGTGGCTCAGCTGGGGCAGCGTGGCACTGTCCCTGTCGTGTCACCGTCCCTGTCATTGTCCCTGGTACCATCCCTGTCACTGTCCTGTTCCTGTCCTGTCACCATCCCTGTCTCTGTCTTGTCACCGTCCCTGTCGCTCTCCCTGGCACCATCCCTGTCACCGTCGTTGTCACCGTCACTGTCTCTGTCCCTGTCCCTGTCGTTGTCCCCATCCCTGTCCCTGTCTCCATTCCTCTCCCTGTCCCCATCCCTGTCCCTGTCTCCATTCCTGTCCCTGTCCCCATCCCTGTCCCTGTCCCCATGGCTGTCACAGTCCCTGTCTCTGTCGCTGTCCCCGTCCCCGTCACAGCCCGTGTCCCGCGGCTGTCACAGCCCGTGTCCCGCGGCTGTCGCTGTCACAGTCCGTGTCGCTGTCCCCGCGGCTGTCACAGGCCGTGTCCCGCGGCTGTCACAGGCCGTGTCCCGCGGCTGTCGCTGTCACAGCCCGTGTCCCGCGGCTGTCACAGCCCGTGTCCCGCGGCTGTCACAGCCCGTGTCCCGCGGCTGTCCCTGTCGCTGTCACAGCCCGTGTCCCGCGGCTGTCGCTGTCACAGGCCGTGTCCCATGGCTGTCACTGTCGCTGTCACAGGCCGTGTCCCGCGGCTGTCGCCAGCAGCGCCAGGCACAGCCCGAGCGCGGTGGCGGGGCCGGGCGGGGCCGGGGCCGCGGTGGCGCCGAGCGGGGCCGCGGTGGCGAACACGGCGTCCGAGGCGTTCCGCGGCAGCGGCAGGTTACAGATGGAGCCCTCGCAGCAGGACGTGCACACCTGGGAGCGCGGGGGAGGAGCGAAAACAGGGAATGAGGAATTCCAGGGAAAACAGGGAATGAGGAATTCCAGAGGGAAAGGGCAAACAGGGGATGAGGAATTCCAGAGGGACAGGGAAAACAGGGAATGAGGAATTCCAGAGGGACAGGGACAGGGAAAACAGGGAAGGAGGGATTCCAGGGGAAAGGGAAAACAGGGAATGAGGAATTCCAGAGGGGCAGGGACAGGGAAAACAGGGAATGAGGAATTCCAGGGGAAAACAGGGGATGAGGGATTCCAGAGGGACAGGGACAGGGAAAACAGGGAATGAAGAATTCCAGAGGGAAAGGGACAAGGTAAACAGGGAATGAGAAATTCCAGGGGAAAACAGGAAATGAGGAATTCCAGAGGGACAGGGAAAACAGGGAATTCAGAATTCCAGGGGAAAGGCACAAGAAAACAGGGAATGAGGAATTCCAATGGGAAAGGAACAGGGAAAACAGGGCATGAGGAATTCCAGGGGAAAGGGAAAACAGGGAATGAGGGATTCCAGAGGAAAGGGAAAACAGGGAATGAAGGATTCCAGAGGGAAAGGGACAGGGAAAACAAGGAATGTGCAATTCCAGGGGGAAAGGCACAAGAAAACAGGGAATGAGGAATTCCAATGGGAAAGGAATAGGGAAAACAGGGAATGAGGGATTCCAGAGAGAAAGGCACAGGAAAAAAAGAAAATGCCGGAATTTCAGGGAGAAAGGCACAGGGTAAACAGGGAATGAGGAATTCCAGAGAGAAAAATGAAGGAAAAATAATGGTACATTTGCAAAGGAGCTCACTGGGATTTTCCCCTCCTTTTCCCCTCTCCTCCCATTATAGATATATAAAATATAATATATTGTATTATATTAATTATATATAGATATATATTCTATTATATATATTCTATTATTATATATATTCTATATATTATATAGTAAACATTATATTATATTATATGACATTATATTACATTACTTACATTGTATTGTATTTTGTTATATTATATTATATGACATTATATTACATTACTTACATTGTATTGTATTTTGTTATATTATATTATATTATATTATATTATATTATATTATATTATATTATATTATATTATATTATATTATATTATATCATATCATATCATATCATATCATATCATATCATATCATATCATATCATATCATATCATATCATATCATATCATATCATATCATATCATATCATATCATATCATATCATATCATATCATATCATATCATATTATATTATATTATATTATATTATATTATATTATATTATATTTCTATTCTATTTTGGATATAATTTAATATTAGATATAATTTTTATATACATATTCTCTTCTATTTTTTTCATTTTTCTCTGTGTGAGCCCATATTATGTTGACAAAACACGATAAAATTACAAATAAATTCTATAATTTCCCCCGTTTGCCCACCTTGTACTCCTCGTGCCCGAGGTAGGAGCAGCCCGAGCTCAGACACTCCTCGAGCCCCGCGCAGCGCTTGGTGACAGAGACGCTCTCCCCGCTGGCCCTCATCGTGTGCTGGCTCAGGCAGTACCTGGTCCCTGAAAACATGGAAAAAATCTTTATTGCCAAATTCCCCTTCCCTGGGAGTCCAGCAGCAGGAGAAATCGGGAACAATTATTGGATTTTTTAAAAAAAAAATACAATTTTTTGGTGTATTTATTGTGTATCGTGCTGGCTGAAGCATTATGTTATCCCTAAAATCATGGAAAAATCTTTATCTGCCCAATTCCCCTTCCCTGGGAGTCCAGCAGCAGCAGCAATCGGGAACAAATATGGTATTTAAAAAAATATATATATAATTTTTTGGTGTATTTATTGTGTATTGTGCTGGCTGAAGTGCTGTGTTATCCCTAAAAAAACATGGAAAATCTTCATCTGCCCAATTCCCCTTCCCTGGGAGTCCAGCAGCAGGAGGAATAGGGAAGAAGTCCTGGATTTTTATCAAATCATGGTAAGAAATATCGATTTTTAATACAAAAGATGTATTAAAAAGGAGGGGAAAAGGAGGGAAAAAGGTGGGGAAAGGAGGGAAAAAGGAAAAAAAAGGAGGGGAAAAGGAGGGGAAAATGAGAGGGAGGAAAGGAGGGGAAAAGGAAGGAAGAGGAGGGGAAAAAGAAGACAGAAAAGGAGGGGAAAAGGAGAGGGAAAGGAGGGGAAAAATTAGGGGAAAAGGAGGGAAAAATGGATGGGAAAAGGAGGGAAAGGAGGGGAAAATGGATGGAAAAAGGAGAGGAAAAGTGGGAAAAAGGAGGGAAAAAACAAGGGGGAAAAAAGGGGAAAAAAAGGAGAAATTTCCACCTTTTCCAGCTTCTCCTGCCCTAAAGCTCAGCATTATCCCAAAGGCAGCAGCTCCCAGGATTTTGCTGGAAGTGCCATTCCCAGCAAATCTGGGCTTTCCCTCTCCTGCTCTGGCAGACCCCACACGGAATAAATCCAGCTTCCAGCACCCCATAACTCTTTCAAGGCTGTTTTATCCTTTATTCCTCCTTTTTTTTGTGGGATCATCTCGGAGAGGGGGATTTTCCTGGCACAGGGAGCCCGAGCAGGGACGGCTGTCACGTCCAAGGCCACACACAAAATCCACAAGGAGGAACAAAATCCACACCCCTTTCTCCTGTCAAAACAAGGAATATCCGGGAATATTGTGCTCATCCCATTCCAGCCAGCCTGGGGGGTTTATTCTTTTTGATTTTAGCTCAAAGGAAGCAAATTCTGGGGCTGATAACGGGCCTGACAAACACACTGGGGTCATCTCCTGCCAAAAAAAATATTTTTCTTCCAAAATAAATAGATTTCGTCCCTCCAAAATAAACATTTTCCAAAGGTAAAATCCCCCAAACAGCCCATCTGAATGGGATTCACTGGGGCTGTGGATAATCTCGATGTTGTGTGAGGGTCTCGGAGGAGAACTGAAGGAGGGGGAGATCTGGGGAGCTCAGCAGTGCCTGGATCTGATATTTGAGTGCTTGTATTAAAGGGCTTTTCTGAGCTGTTCCTCATTTCAGGCTCCGAGGGGATTTTATGGGATCAAACCAGTGAAAATATCAGAATTCCAGCCATGGCTGCCCTGGGTGTGGATTTGTGCCATGGGGGAGGGAAGTGACCACAGCCAGGACTGGTCCTGTGTTCACCAGGAAGAGAAAAAAACTCTCAAAATTCCTTCCCTGTGAGGGTGGGGAGGGCCTGGGCTGGAATTCCAGAGAAGCTGTGGCTGCCCCTGGATCCCTGGAAGTGTCCAAGGCCAGGCTGGAGCAGCCTGGGACAGTGGGAGGTGTCCCAGGAAAGGGATTTAAAGTCCCTTCCAACCCAAACCAGCCTGGGATTCTAGGAAAACCTGATTTAATCCCCAGTGAACCAGAGAAAAACAGAGAAAAACAGAGAAAAACAGAGAAAAACAGAGAAAAACAGAGAAAAACAGAGAAAAACAGAGAAAAACAGAGAAAAACAGAGAAAAACAGAGAAAAACAGAGAAAAGCAGCTCAAACTCCTCCACCTCACCCATTGCAAGGAGGCAGAAAAGCTTGAAGGGTTTTTCCAGAATCCCATTTTCCAGAATTCCCACATTTCTGGGAATGACGGGTGGGATGTGGGTTGGGATGGACGCCTGGGGTGGGGCTGGTTACCTCGGGGGCAGTAAACATCCGGAGCCCAGCGGTTGCACTCGTAATTATCGGAGGCCTTTTCACACGTGAAACACTTAAATCCATGAGGGTACGGCGTGGCTGGAAGCAACGGGAAACACGGAGTTAAAGGGGATGGAAAATATGGAGTTAAAAGGGATGGAAAATACAGAGTTAAAAGGGATGGATAATGGAGTTAAAAGGAATGGAAAATATGGATTTAAAAGCAATAGATAATGGAGTTAAAAGGGA
Organism: Prinia subflava; assembly: GCF_021018805.1. NCBI lineage: Eukaryota > Metazoa > Chordata > Aves > Passeriformes > Cisticolidae > Prinia > Prinia subflava. Next base: position 37,386,739 of record NC_086252.1, on the reverse strand, counting down.
TGGATAATGGAGTTTAAATGGCCCAATTATTCTGGTTCTACGCTGCTTTTCAGGAGAAAACAGCAACATTTTTTTCTCTTTAGATCCAATTTTCTCCACTTTTTCCTGTCAGTGTCAGCAGGTTGGTTCTGATTTGTAAAACTCTGCCCCCACAGCAGGAGAGGCACATTTGGGTCCCTGTGGACTCGTTCCAGCTGTGTTTACACAGCCCAAGTGCCCAGTGCTGACTTCAAAGGGAGTTAATGGGAGCTGGGAATGCTCCTTCCCTTGGAATCAGAGCTCACATCCAGCACTGCGGCTCTGTCGGTGCTGATAACAAAATATCAGGTGGATTTAAACACTCCGGGAATTGTCCCACCGAGGCAAAGAGCTGCTCCTGCTGGAGGCAGGCTCAGGGCCCCAGAGGGAACAAAACCACTTTGCTGAACCTCAGGCTCTGAACAGCAGCCTCTGTCCTGGATTATCTCACCAAACGAGGGCTCGTTCCTTAATTGCTCTCCTGGCAGCACTTCTGGGACACTCTGGATCCATCCTCGAGGTGCTGCCACCTTCTCAGGAGCCAAATGGTGAACAGGTCACATTTACCAATGAATGGAACCCCCCCAGCCCCAGGGCCACATCCTCACCCTCCCTCCTCATCACTCCCCTTGCTCTGGGCAGGATCCTAGAGGTGAGGCAAGAGGATTTCATTGCTTCTCTCCTTTCAGCTTTTAAGGAACAAGAAATCACCCAGCAGCAGCTCTGGTGGGGCTGGGACAACACAATGATTAATTAATCCTCTCACCCTGCACCTCTGGCAGGTCACAGCTGTGACACAAACAGGAATTTCAGCCTGCTTGCACAGAAGAGAGAATTTGAGCAGAGAGTTTTCTGTGGGGAGAGGAGGCAGGGACAGCTCCACAGGCACCCTGCTCTCACGGAATTCAGTGAGTCTGGGTCTGATAAAGTGAGCAGAGCGGTGAGGGAAGAGCTGAAGGTGCACAATTCCATTGCTCCAGGAGTTACTGGAGTCAAGGCAGGAGCTGTGGGTGCCCCAGCAGCTGCCTGTAACCCCACGTGTCCTTCCAGCCCTTCTGGTCCAGTCTCACACCGAATCAGGGAATAGTTTGGGATGGGAGGGATTACAGCCCATGTTATCCCACCCTCTGCCACAGGCAGGGGCAGCTCCCACAGAAACTTGGCTTTTCTTCCACCAACCTGGCCCTGTGAGAGTGGGGACTGCACAAACCAGGTCCCTCCCAGCCCAAAATTCCATGATTCCATGTAAAACCAGGCTAAAGGCAGAGCCAGAAGCAACAAACACAGCCGTGGCTCAAGGAGAAGTGGGGAAAAATGAAGGAAACGTCTGACGAGATGAGATGTGGTGCAGAGAAAAACACAGCACCCCGGAGCCCTGCTGGAAAATATTCCAGTGGCCTCTGAGCACCATGGGAACGATGATCAGAAGCGGCTTTTGGGTTTTTTGGGTTGGGCTCCTGCAAGAATTTGAGTGTAAATCTGTAAATTCAGGAGATATCCGATATTTCCCTCATCCTCGTCCCTGTCCCTGGGACAGCCTAGGGTGACCTCATGATGCAGTGATACATCATTGGTATCCCCAGTCACCTGTTCTGAGTGTGCTGTCTCTGAGTTCTGTGCCTTCAGGAGGGGTTCTGAGAGCCAAGCAGGAGCAGGAGGAGCGCTCAGTTTGTTTTGGGAAAGCTCCCTGACTCCTGCACGTTCCACTGCTGGACTGTGGCTCACCTCAAGCACAGACTGGACAGAGATCTCCTTTGCTTTCAACTAGCATTGGCTGGCTGAAGCAGAGAAGAAGCTTTCTAGACTGTTTTTAAATTTTTTTTTTCTTTTTATTATATTAATATATTATATTTTTATTTTTTATTATTTTTAATTTTTTTATTATTTTTCTTAGGACTGTTCAAACCTGCTCTAGACTGAAAAAGCCAGAGGAGCACCAGGAGCTCACACCTGGGGCCTGGACCTCGGCATTGCCAGCACCAGAAAAACTGATGAGAGACTGAGCAAGCTGAGCAACAACCCAGAGCAAGGAGTTCCTCAATTTGCCATCTCAGTTCAGAGCAACGAAAAGTTTTGCTGTTTCACATTATTCTTTCTTTACACTTGCGGGCACTTCATTCATTAAATAAATAGCTTTCCCGCTTTTCTCTGAGGAAATTCCTTCCCAGACCAGTTAGGGGAGGGGTTGCTCATGTTTCCTTCCCAAGGAGACCCTGTCCCAGAGTTTTCTCCCCGAACCAAGAGCAGGTCACTCACTGGAGGGGTGCAGGTAGACGATGTCCTTGGCGGTGAAGTCGCGGCTGCGCGCGGCCGGAGCGCGGCCGGGCAGCGCCAGCAGCAGCAGCAGCGGCAGCGGCCAGGCCATGGCCCGGCCAGGCCCTGCTCATGCGGCGGCCGAGGGTCCCCACCTGGGCACAGGCACAGAGTGACAGAGTTAGACAGGCTACAAAACCCCCCGGAGGTCATTGGGTCACCCGTCAGCCGCTGTGGGCCTGGTATTTTTGGGCCTGAGAGGTTTTGGCCTGAGTTGATGCTGAGCTGTGACGAGCTTCTCTTTTTGGGATGTGGATCCTCAATTTTTAGCTGCCAACTCCTTGTCCAAGAGAAAAGTTTCTTAGGAAAGCTTCCTCCCTAAACAACCTTGGCAGAACAACCGTCCCTTCCCAAAACAATCTTTCTCCAGGCGGCGTTTGCCTTTCTGGCTCTCAGGGAAAACATTTTGGCCGTTCTCTCTGGTTTGACCAATGCGGCTGGGGAGGGGTTGTTCCTGCTCATCAATCCTGTTGGGTCTGTGTGGGAACACCTTGTGGAAGGTGGGAAGATGTAAACAACAAAGCTCTCTTGCTCTGCCTGCCTCCTTCAGAGGTGTTTTGGGGGTTCTTGTCTTTTTTTTCGTGTCGTACAGCGACAATTCTGGATCCCTGTGCTGTTGGAACCCTGGGTGCTGAAAATGTCAGGATTTCTGCTCTGACAGGAGGTGACCCTCAGGAGGGCTCCCAAAGCTGGGTGATAGCTCTGGGAGTGTGTGTGAGCAGTTTGGATAGAGGTGTGTGATGGCACAGGGGGAAATATTTAGAGTTTGGGGGTATAGAATAATGTAATGTATATAAGGGACAATATGGAGCGGTTTGGGCTTTTCCTGGGTCCTTCTTCTTCACTTCCTTCTTCCTCCTCTTTCTCGGGTTTTGGTGATCTTTTCTGACTGGGCAGTGAAAGCTCACATTGCAAACATTGAGTGATCTTTAATTGGGTTATAAATGAAAATATCTTGGGTGTCGGGCTTTAATTGGTTTTGCTTATTGTTTAAAAGTCCTTGAAAGGAGGTAGAAGGGGACATTTTCTTGCCTTCTTAGAGCTCACACCTCCTGAGATTGTAACTTAGATAAGAAATAAAAACCAACCCAGCCCAAACGAGACCCCGCCGTGTCTAGAATGTTCTGTGCAGGCCTAGCAAGAGCTAACAACCCCCACACAATAACTGCCAGCTTTTGTTTACATTAAGCCACACATTTTCAAACATTTTCAGGATCTCCCAGGATTTCCAGCGCAGTGGAAGGTGGCTGGTCCCACAGGAAGTTCTGCTGCCACCTCATCTCCACCTTCCCCCTGACTCCTCCTCACTGGCTGGGCCACATCTCCACCATCCCATGAGGTTCCCACTGATTTTACCTTGGCATTTCCTCTTGGAAAAGCCTCCATCCCAGAGCTGCAAACAAAGTGTCCACTGGATTTTCCTCATCCATGCTCCAAAGGGATTTATTCCCTTCACGATGCCATTAATAAACAATTATTTTTCCAATGTCTCTGATTGATGGGAACTAAATTAAGTATTACTTATTAACCACAGTGGCCAGTACATCATTAAATACACGGCTCAGATTATTATAAACTCTTAAAAATTATGAAACTGCCTCAAAAATCAAACAGGACAGGAAAATCCTGAAAGGATGTGGCTGCTGAGCCAGGCAGGAGCCGAGGGCTTCCTTTGGAATCCATCCAGAACACACAGGACTGGGATGAGCTTTTTCCACCCTGCTCAACCAAGAGATCTGCAACACCCAGATAATCCCTAAGCAGCCCTGAATATGTGGTGGTTATTATCTAATAAATAACTTTTTTGTTGATTTTTTTTTTCTTTTTCAGGAAAAATATGACAAGGTTGGGGATGTCACTTCCAAATGTTTGTCCCACAGCAGAAATCCAGCCAGGGCCAGCAGCACAAAGGTTGTCATTGTCCCTGCTGTTATCTGCAAACAGCTTTTTTATTAAAACACAGCGAGATCCATGAAAAAATAGGAGGAAAAAAGATAACGCACAGCCCGGTGCTTTAAACTTTGTTGCTTTAACCTTATGAAGAGGGAATGCTGGATTTACTCCATAGATCCCTCTCAGCCAGGGGAGAATGAAATCCTGATTAGAAGCAGACAAGAAGCAAAACAAACCTCTCCCAGCCGCGTGGAGGATGAAAGAAACGGGTCCATGTGGGATCTGGAGGGAGAATTTGGAATTTCGGGATACGTTTTTCATCCCAAACAACACCAGGAAGGTTTTACAAACCCCACTCTTCATCAGCAGTTTGTGTGAGACCGTCAGGAGCAAAACACGAGGATTTGATCCTGACACACAGCACTCGAAAATGAGGATTCACATCCCGAAAAGAGGAGCCTGTCACAGCTCAGCCCCAGCTCTCATCAGCAGCCTGTGATCAACAAATTATCAGCACAAGGGAAAAACCCTCACGGAATCATTAAGGCTGGAAAACACCTCCAATATCATCAAATCCAACCATTAATGTGATATTTTAAGTTGGAACACAGCAAGCTTGATACAACGGCAGGAATTCCTCCCGACGAGACGAGGATTTGCTGGGTTTGCTCATCAGAAGCACAAATCTCTTTTGTTTTGTTTTTTTTTTTTTGCAGAGCTGATCAAAGCCCTGCAGTTGAGGACGTTGGTTTTCAACGTTTTCAACGTTGGCTCACCCGGCCCCTCTCCAAATCCTGTGTGGCAGCACTCAGCCATCAGTCTGGAAAACTGGCTGTTGGAGCTGCCCAAAAGGGGTGTCAGAAATCCCCCAGCTGCTCCCTGAAAACATCCACATCCTTCCTCTGGTAATTGCCAAGACCTTAATTGCCAGCTTCTAACGAGCTACAAGGAACCGTGGACGAACAGGGAGAATTTGCTCCCCCAGTTCTGTTTTCTGTTTGAAGCAGGTTTAATTACAGGCAAAGAATCACAATTTTAAAATCCTCTGGGTTAGAAAATTGTCCAGAGCAAGGCAAGGAGGGTCAAAATTTTAAAGGGTGGAATTTAGGGAAGTAGGAAGCCCTTACTGAACAAACACCTGCCACCATTATTGTCACCCTTTGTCACCACAAGCAAATTCCACCTGCCCATTCAGTGTCACTCTGTTCTTCACAGGGCAGGGACAAAACAAATCCTTTCTCAGATGGAGACCAAGCACAACTTTCAGCCCAAAAGCACAAACAGGAGTAGCTGAAGGGAGGAACAAGAAGGATGGAACCTCACAGCCTGGAGCTGGAATTGGACAATTAAACCCCGATATGCAAATGGACCAAGACTTATCAAAGTGTGAGACCTCATGACTGGTCATCAATTTTGTGACCATTTTGTGCCCATTTTGTGTCCATTTTGTGCCCATTTTGGGTCCACCTTGGGTGCAGCCCTGGCCAGGCCCTATCCTGCCCAAGGTGTCCCTAAAGGCCTTTCAATAAATCCCTGCTTTATTCTCCAGCTTTGCCCAGTCCCTGTTCCAGCTCAGCCTGCCCAAGGCATCAAAGCCGAGTGCTCATCCCAAGATAACGGAAGCTGGCGTGGCCCGATAGGAATCCCCCGCTAACCCAATCATTCCACAAACCCCTGCTAGCCCAATCTCCCCAGCTCCAGCTGGGGAAGACCTCTCCCATTCCCGTTCCACAGCGGGATTGCTGCTCCTGCCCTTTGCCCTGTCGTGGATGAGCCACCGGAGGCCCCGGGCTGCAGCTCTGTTCCCCGTTTGTCAGGTCTCATTAAGGACGGGACATCTCGGCCTCGTTGGCACCGGCGCTGGGGACAATGGAAGGTCCCAATCCTCCCGGGAAGGGCTGGATATCAGAGCTGTGGTTTTAGGGGAGAAGTGTTGATGGAGAGGACAGTTATTTTTAAGGATGGCTTTGTCCCTTCTGTGCCCTCCCCAGGCTCAGCTGGCTGATTGTGACCAAACCTGTAAGCTGGGCCAGCTGCAAGCTTGCAGGAAAAACAACATTCCAGGAGGAAAAAAGGGAGTCAGAGACCAAATCTTCCCATACAAACACTCAGCCAAAGCCAGGCAGGAAGGAATTCCTGGTTCATGGGTATTTCTGTGGTTCTCCTCATGCAAGCACGGCACAGCTTGTGGTGTTCAGGGCTCTCCACCTTGTTCCCGTGGGAGACAGAGCATTTCCCTGCTCTCCCTGGATTTCCAGCACAGTGGGAAGTTGGCTGGCTGGTGAGAGGATGCTGAATCTCCCTCACAGGAGGCTGGTGATTCTGCTGACACCTCATCTCAACCTTCCTCCTCCATCTCCTCCTCGCTGTCTGGGCCACACCTCCAAGTCCCTACAAGGTTCCAACCGATTTCATCCTGACATTCCCTCTTATCCTTCCCCTTGGAAGGGCCTCCACCTCAGAGCTCCCCAAACCAACCCTTCCTTGAGTGAAATCAGCCAGCCCAAGCCAGGAAAAGTTCCCTCTCAGCAGGCAGGAGACTTTCTGAGCCCTAAAGCAGCGATCACAGCACGGCCAGGCAGCGCCATCTGTGAGAAGCCGCCCAGGCCTCGGCACGAGCCGCCCGCTGCCGCGAGTTCCGCTGTGCAGGGTCAGCTGGGCCATCCCTCCAGTGCCTCAGGATGATTATTCCTCTGTGGGAAACGGAGCCAGGGGAGCCCTGAGCAGCCTGAGCAGGCTGCAGGAGCTGTTCCTGGAGGCAGAGCCTTCCCTGCAGGAATTCCGCCTCACGCACCTCCCCAGTGTGATTTTCCCAAACGACTCCGCAGATCTTCCTCCTGCCTTTCTTCCAGGTCACACAAAGCTACAGGCTGGACTTTCCATGACTGAGTTTACAATTCCTGGATTGGTTTTCATCTCCCTCCAGCTTCCAAACCAAGCCCAGCTCTCTGCCTGTGTCATCACTGTCCAAACACAAATCGGAATGGCGATGGAACGTTTTCCACCTGGCAGCTGCGCCAGATCCCAGACAACAATCCCAAGGACTATTTGCAACTTCTCCAGCTCTAATTGTCCTTTTCTCCCTTCTCCTTTCAATCCTGCTCAACCTTTTTGTTTCTATTCTATTTATTTCTTTTGGTTCCAACCACACACGTCAAAAGGTTATGAAAAAACCCTGGAATTCTTACGAATTGCCTCGAAATCCAGCTTTTTTCCACCTGCCATTTAGGGGATTTTCTTGGCAGTTTCACCCCAGGAATGGTTAAATGTGTGTCCCCCTCCCCATAAAATGGGATGTGGTAAAGCTCTCGTATCCAAGGAACCCCTCGGAGCTCCTGCAGAGGGGTTCGCTGCTTCTCCTCAATTACAGTGAGCAAGAGTAATTAAACAATCAAACACAATTAATGCACTAATTACTCCCAGGAACGTGGCCCATCTAATCGCCTTGCTGCTAATTACAAAGCCTGGAGTTCATTGAGCTAAAAGCCCCGGACCTGGGGTAGTGAAGGGGGGGACAATATGTTCCCTCTCACGCCGCCTTCCCGCGGATGCAATTTAATCTTTCACAGGATGTGATTCCAAGGTTGTTTTACAGCCAGCACTTGGCTTCTGTTTTCAACCTGAATCACTCATATTTTCAGTCCCACCAGTTAAACTTTTCTTGGGTTTTCCCATCTTTTAACAATTTGGGTAGTTAGGCTTCAGAAAAATCACAGGGGTGGAATAGACATATTTTACTGAAATATCTGTGACACTTAACATTTGGCATTAAGGACAGGGAAAAAAAATGAACTTAAAATTCAGCTGGGCCATGATATAAGAAAATATAATTTCTGCAAATTAATTGTCGAGCAGGTGAAATATTCCAAGTTAGACATAATTCATTCCCATTTTACTCCATGCATGCGGTGCAGGGACACCACTTTTCCTTCCTTTAAATTACACGGAATATTCAAACCCGTGACCATGAACACCTCTGAATCAGCAGGGAAATGGGCATGGATGATCCAACAAATCATTTCAAGGCCTCTTCCTGGGTTTTTGCACGGCCTGCAACAGAGGCAGCAAGAGCAGGAAGTCCAGGGGGATGTGGGAGATCAGGGTTTTGCTCATTTGGGGGATTTTGGAAGCCCCTCAGCACACAGACTGACCTCAGTGCATGGGGAGCCCCAGACAGCCCGGCTCCACACAGACAGGATAAGGAAACCATGCCTGAGCACAGAAATCCCGGGATTTTCCTGCTAATAAGAAGCAAAACCCCCAGTTGCTGAGTTCCAGTGGCCGAGGGGAGGAGAGCAGCTAAATTATTCCCTAAATAAATATTTGAGTTCACTGGGGCAGCTGAAAGGGCTCCTCTTCCCAAGGCAGGGATGAGATTTCTGTGGATCACACGTTGCCTTCCTCCTCCTCGGGAAACTCTCGTGGCAAGAGGAGGAAGGGGAACACCCAGGGAAGGAATTTCAGGACAGGGAGGCCGTGAGTGCTGGTCCAGGGTTGGTGACAGAGTGGCGATGTTCTCCTGGGGAAAAGCAAAATAAAGTCCCAAGGAACAGAGTCTGTGCATGAAATTAAATTTTGCTCCATGTGGAAACAGCGATTGGGATCATCCTGGACTATTTTTCCTACTTAAACCAAGCAAAAGCATCCCAGTTACAGGGGAAAAGGGAAAGAACATTGCAGAGTGAGCAAATAAAATGCAGCCAAAACAATGCCAAAGAAATAAGGGAAATTAAAAAAAAACCAGGAGAACATATTCCATGTTTATGACAAGAGCTGGAAAATTATCTAAGCTGCAACCAAGACATGAAACCCGCCAAGAAAACACTTTTCTAGCCCATGTTCCTGCTTGGCAGGTACATAAGAACAGCATTTTTAACAGAATGGGATGAGGTTTAAAGGTTAAATTTTCATTATGTCAAGAAAATTGGGACAACCTTGGGAGCAGGAGGATCCTGAGTATTTTTAAAGTGTTGAAGGAATGGCTGCTGAGCCCAAGGTCATCCCGGGTAAAACCCCTGGGGCATTTTATTTGTGCTACAGCAACAAATACTTCAAGTGGTAAAAAATTACAAGGGAGGGTCGTTGGGATGATGGGGAAAATAGGTCTCCAAACAATCCCGTCGTTTTCCAAGGGGCAGGATTCTGGCTCTGGCTGTGAGACTGTTACAGGGAATAATTGGGGGGAGACCAAAGCAGAGCACCAAAGCTCCGAACCCTCCTGATTACAAAAATGAGTTCTACCCAATTAACCAAGCGTGCTCGGCCAAATTAAACCCCAGCTTAGTGACATCTCCGAATCTAATTGGTGAAAAGGGCACCTCCAAAAGATTCCTTTTCCCCCCGTTTCCCCGCAATTCCGCATTCAGTATCCTCGCTCCAAAAGTATTGATAAGAAACTCCTTGATTAGAGGCTGACGGGGACATGAAAGAGGGAGTTTGTCCCTCCTGCGCCAAACTGTGCTTCAATAAAGCCAGACATCAATCTGGGCCATTGTGCCCCGCTCTCCCGAAGCCTCTCCGGCGGGATTTGTGACAGTTCCTCCGGGACATCACCTCGCACATTTGCCATGCTAGATTAGGCACCGAGCCGCAGCCGCGCGGCGTCCGAGCTTTGTGCGGCGCCCCGCCAACGTCACCGCGCGCAAATGAGGCACTGTTGTTGCCAACCCAGCCAAAATTTCAGCCTTCTCCCCTCTGAGGGAAGTTCTGACCCATCACTGATTATTATCCCTCGCCGCTCCTCAATTATGAGATATTAACGAATCCCGGTTTTCCCGATTCCCGCTGCAATGCCACGTTTTTCCTCCAAATAATTTAACATACGCACATAGGAGTTAACGAACACCGTGCATCGTTTTTGCAGCCCTGGGTGAGGCCATGGCAGGGCTCCCTTCCCCTGACAGTTCACCCAGAGTTCATCCCATTTTTTATTTCTGCGTGTGAATTCTCTTTGGCGCAAAAAGGCACCAAAAATCCAGGGAAGCCACAAAAGGAGAGGACGCTTAGGAGGACAACGCCTCTGCTTTCCACAGTTCCAAAGTGAACATCTCAAACCAGGCTGGAGAAGATGCCACGGCAACCCTCAGGGAAATAATCGGGAATTGGGAATGGCTGGGCCATTCCCAACTGTGCAATTCCAACATCTCCGTAAAATCTAATGGCCAACGACCCGAGCCTCGTAAGGATCCTTTAGATAAGTACCTCCTTCTCATTTTTATCTTGATAAAGTAGCTCGTGTTTGTGTGAATCCAAATTTATCTGAGTCAGTTTCTACACCAAAATAAATAAGAGTTTCGTGTTCTATTTTATTATTTCTGCCGCCACCTTTTGCTCCATAACGACTGTAATAGATTTTGTTGTAAATCTCATTGCAGAAATTGCCATAATTAGTTATATTTAAAGAACAAAAATCATCTGGTTTTGTATTTTCTATCCTGTGACACCAAATTTCAAATATTTTCCTCCCAAAGCTTTACTCGAAGTTATCCCTCTCCAGTTTTAATGCGTATTTTGTTTGGTATAAATTAGAAAAGTTACATATGATTAAATAATATGAAATAAACCCAAATGAGAACTGACCAATTAATGTAGTTTCAGGTGTCTGGTTAATCCATGGAGTAAACAAATCCTTAATTCATGAAGATTTTCATTCGTTTTTCCAGAAAAGAAAAAACAAACCAGCAGAACCCAAAATAAACCCTCTGCTCTACAAGAATTTCCAGTATTATTTGAATTCCAAGGCCAGTTCATTGTCACTTTTCCTCTGAGAAAAAGACATTTATTTTTCTTTATTTTTGCAACTCGATGACAAAATAAGAAGGCTAATTAAAGGCAAACTCAACCCCAGCACGATGGGAAGCTGTAAAACACCATCCCCATTTTAGCCACTGCTCCCAGGATGGTTTCAAACTTCCAGCTCCACAACGAGGGGTCTCAGTGGATATTCCTGAGACGGAAATTTTGGATTTCTCCCTGGTTTTTGTCACATAAATGTCCTGGAAAGCTCAGCAGTGTAGGTGCCTTCGCACAGAAAGTTCTTTACCCTCGTGCAGAAAGTCACTCCTTTTAATTAAAGTCATTAAAATTTACAGATGAACAAACTACACTGAATAACTGAATCAATTTTAATTTTAGTCCTTTTTTTTCTGAAGCTAAAATGAACAATTTTGCTGTTCCAAGTTGTTTGGAGGAAACTATTTATGAAGTGCATTAACTGCAGAAAACTCCAGGAATAAAGCAGGGACATTTCACTCCCCCAGCACACATTTCCCTGTATATTTAATTTCTCATTCAATTTTTGCACAAGTCCTTTACCCTCCCTGCAGTTCATTTGTAGATAAACGCTCTCATTAGATTATAAAGTGTATTTATCACATAATGAAAAGTAGGGGCACAACACAACATTATCATGAAAAATCCTGTTATATTCCACAGTTAAACAGGGAAACATTCCTGTGATCCACAATTGTCTCCACTCTCATCCTACCCCAAAATCTGAGGAGGAATCAGTGTCCAAATGTTGAAAATACACAGATTTTCAGCTGCTAATTTCTCACAAATTGACCTTTTCTGCCAGTGACAAATCCCACTGTAAATAACGACCCTCCGAGGGCGCCTCTTCTGATTTTTTCCTGGGAGAAAAACACTTCCATGTTTTACCACAACAGAATATTTACAACAAAATAAAACCCTTTAAATCTGAAATATTTGAACCAAAGATTTGTAGTTTGCTCCCCAACTCAAGCACCAGGCTGACATCGTTATATTTGATTATATTGGGGTATTTTTAGCTCCCTAATAATTGGGAAACCACCTCCAGAAGGGTGGAGGAACCTTGGGAATACCAAAGGGTTGCCCCTGGATCAGCACAGCCTATGTTGTTTTGTTTTGTTTGTTTGTTTTTTGTGGGGTTTTTTGTTTGTTTGGGTTTGTTGGGGGTTTTTTTTTGTTTGGTTTTTTGGGGGGGGGTTTTGTTGTGGTGGGTTTTTTTGGGTTTTTTTGGGTTTGTTTTTGTTTGGTTTTTTTTTTAGTAAATAATAATTTTAAAATACCAAAAGTAAAATAACAAAAATAAAGTAAATTTCCAAGGCCAAGTTGGACAGGGCTTGGAGCAGCCTGGGATGGTGGGAGGTGCCTGTGACTGGGGTTGGAATAGGATGAGCTTTAAGATCCCTTCCTAAATTTCGGGAAGGCAGCACATCCACCCCTCCTGGCTACAATTCCCTGATAAATCAGCAGATCCCAGCCCAGCTGGAGGCACCACTCCGGGAGATCAGGTGGATTTTCAGCCCCAACAGAGGGGACAGAGCAAAACCCAGAACTTCCCACCCTGGGCTCACTCATCCTCTGGAATCCTGATCACAGCGCAGAAAAATTCATTTTTCATCTTGAATCGGAAGAGAAGAGATAAAAAAATGTGCAGTACAACCTTCTCCTGTTGTGACAGACCTGCAGATATTTCACATTTTTCATTTCTTATCAGGGCCTGGTTTGTGGAGCTCCAAGCCATGCTCTGTGCCAGAGGTATGAGCTCATGGAGCTGCAGTTCTGACTCCCTGCCAGCCCGAGCTGGGATATTAAAAGAAGCCAAAATGAGCTTCCTGTGCAAACTGGGAACAAAAGAACATTTTCCAGCTCTGCCCTGGGGGTTCATAGGAGCCTCCGTGTCCAGCCCCAGGCACAGCTCCCGTCTCATCCCACCACCAGCCCCTGCAGGCAGGAGCAGAAAGCCAGGGCGGGCTCTTCTGGGATGTGCCTGTGTTTAAATCAGAGGCACTGGAGATCCTGGCAGGAGCTCCCAGCTCAGACATTCCCAACGAGGAGCTCGTTCCCCAAACCTGGAGCACACGGAATAAAGCAGGGACATTTCACTCCTCCAGCACACATTTCCCTGTATTTTTAATTTCTCATTCAATGTTTGCACAAGTCCTTTACCCTCCCTGCATTTCACTCGTAGATAAACACTGTCAATCGATTTTAAAATGGGTTTATCACATAATGAAAGGTACGGGTACAACACAACATTATCCTGAAAAATCCTGTTATATTCCACAGTTAAACAGGGAAACATTCCTGTGATCCACAATTGTCTGCCAGCAGCTCAGAAAGCTGAGGCACAAATTTATTTTAGTAAGAGTAAATAGATAATTTAATCAGGATCAATTCTGACTAAATGGGGTGGAAGATGCAGAAACAATGGACTCTGTGGCCATGGAATGGTTTGGATCATCCCATCCCACCCCTGCCATGGGCAGGGACAACTTCCACTGTCCCAGGCTGCTCCAGCCTGGCCCTGGGCACTGCCAGGGCTCCAGGAGCAGCCACAGCTGCTCTGGGAATTCCAGCCCAGCCAGGAATCCCTTCCCAATCTCCCATCCAGCCCTGCCCTCTGGCACTGGGAGCCATTCCCTGTGTCCTGTCCCTCCCTGCCTTGTCCCCAGTCCCTCTGCAGCTCTCCTGGAGCCCCTTCAGGCCCTGGCAGGGGCTCTGAGCTCTCCCTGGAGCCTTCCCTTCTCCAGGGGAACATTCCCAGCTCTCCCAGCCCAGCTCCAGAGGGGCTCCAGCCCTGCAGCAGCTCCAAGATGCTCCTCCAAGCACCTTCTGAGGCTGGACCCAGAGCTGGGGGCAGCTCTGAGGGTGGGCTCTCCCCTGAGGGATAATCCAAATTCTCGCCCCGTTATCCCCACGGGAGGTTCCACCCACGAGGGGCTGGATTCAGGAGATTTCTCTCTCCCCACCAGCAGCCACAGACCTGGTGATGGTGATGTTCCCTCTAAGCAACCTCAGTGCTTAAATTCTACACACCAGAGACCCAAAACAAATTCGGGAGGTGCTGTGTTATCCAGTCAGGTGAACTGCAGGAATTTCGGATTTGAAAGGAATGAGCAGATATTAAATTCTTACCCACAACACTGAAAAATGACGTGAAAAATCCGACAAATGAACAGAGCTGAGACAGAGCCAGGAGCGCCGGCCCAGCCCTGCCAGACCCTGCTGACAGCTGCTGGAAGCACAGGGGATCTTTCCAGGACGGATCACCTTGAGAATAATCCTCCCCCAGAAAGCTTCTGATGCCCAACAACATCAACTGTGCTCGGAGAAACGTGGGAAGCACAGCGGGGAAAAATTTCCTTGGAAAAGCAATGATAATATGAATTATGGAATGGTTTGGATCGGAGAGAATTCCCTAATTCCAACCCTCCCCCATGGATGCTGACCAGAAAGACAAACTGAAGGTGAACACTGGCATCAATGAACACGATTATCAGGAATTTTAACCCAAACTGCAGGTGGACACTGGCATCAATGAACAGGATTATCAGGAATTTTAACCCAAACTGAAGGTGGACACTGGCATCAATGAACAGGATTATCAGGAATTTTAACCCAAACTGAAGGTGGACACTGGCATCAATGAACACGATTATCAGGAATTTTAACCCAAACTGCAGGTGGACACTGGCATCAATGAACAGGATTATCAGGAATTTTAACCCAAACTGAAGTGAACACTGGCATCAATGAACAGGATTATCAGGAATTTTAACCCAAACAGGACAAAACTAAACTGGTTTGGAATTGCTCTCGTTTCCTGAAGATGCAGGATGCAGACCAGCAGGCAGGTGTGGGATCAGCCTCGGGAATGAGGCCTTCACTCTCAAATGCCCCAAACTGTCCTTGGGCCCACAAACACCAGTGGGAATTTGGATGTGCAGTGCACACTTCTGATTTTTCTGTTACCTGAGAGTTTAGGAACCACCAGAGCCTTCCCTGCCTCCGAGGAAAGCCACGTTTTACTGCAAGTTGCCACATTTTTAAAAAAGAAATTACAGATAAAGAGTGTGCTAAAGCCATCCCCAAAATCTGCCCTGTCAGGTGACAAAAGCTCAGTTCCTCTCCTTGACTCCGAGCCAAGGATCCATGGGGAAGCTGCTCCAGGGCCCACAAAACTCTGTGAAAATCCCACTCTTGATATAAAGATGTACCACATATTTTGTCCCAAGACATTTTTCCTTTAAAAAAGCCACACAGAAACGTTGCTGCAAGATTTAAAAACCCTTCCTGTAGAGGTTTCAGGTGTTTCATCTTCCCTTAAAACATCCCGTGGGTTGATCCTGGATACAAGGAGAAATAACCTCGGACTAAGACTGGAACTGGAATTATCGCAGCAACAAGTGTGGTTATGATGTTGCTTCTACTTTTGGGACCTCAACACAATTGTCATGTGGTTCTCACACGGTTCCCTTCGTGTTTTTGGCAGCCGAGCCAGGAAAATCCCTTCCCCAAACCCCCTCCCAGCCCAGGAATTCAAATGAAAATGGGAAAAAGAGGTGACAGACGCCCAGAGCTGCACACCTTGCACGGGGACAATTTGGTGCAGGGCCCAAAGCACCCAACCTGTCCTAATCACCTTGAGCTCATTAATTTACAAAGCTTTGGCCCAACTCTCGGGGCTGGCAGATGATCAAGCTCTTAGTGGATGTGATTCAAACTAATCCACTAAAAGGCATTTAATTCCAGCGAGGAAATCAGGACTTTTCAATTATTAGAAGTGCTAAAAAGTTTTACTGCCAGCAGACTTTCAAGGTGAGGGGAGAAGCGACGCCCAGCCCCATCCATGGGGGTTTCAAATCCCACCTCAAATCCCTCCCTGTGGTTCTCCCAGTCCCCTTTCACTGGAGACAGGGAAAACTGCCCCTGGATCCAGCCTGTGGTGTTCCTTATTTCCCCTCTTTTCATCCTTCAGAACCCATTTTCAGGATGGTTTCCAAGGGAAAAGAGGATTTGGTCAAGTTACACAACTTCTCCCTTGGATCCATCAGTGTTTGGCCAGGCTGGAAAGGAAGGGAAGGTTGGGAAGTTTGGGAATTTAAAGAACATTCCATGGTGGGAACATCCTCCAGCTGCCCCAGCCAAGGAAAACCTGCACTGCCATCAGCATCAAAAAACCCGACCCCAAAAATCCCAAAAGCCAGCAGAGAAAGAGAGAGAGAAAACTTTTCAGTGTCCCAACCATGGAAAAAAAGTCAAATTATAAACCAGGATAAGAGCCAAGGTTGTAAAAAGCAGCTTCCTCAAACATGGGGCTCGTGGTGTCCTTGGAGGCAGGAATGGGTCATGCTCAAGATTTTTATTTTGCCACTTTCAAAAAGCCAAGGCCTTGTTGTCTGAACACCAAACCAAACAACTCCAAATATCATTTCCAGATAAAATATTTTAGTGTACATAAAACTCAAAGCAGGGAAATATTCACTCATTTAACAACACTCTTGGTTCCCTCCATTAAAATTTGCTCCATAAAGCAATTCCACAAAAAAACCCCATTCCCTAGGACAAAAATCACTGAAAAATCACCTCTTTTCCCTTTCCCACTGGAATATTAGATCTAAACCCAAGGTAGAAGCTGTTTAAAATCTCTGTTATCTGGAAAAAATATTAATTTTTTTAAAATAAGATATTAATTTCTAAAGCATTGTAAAATGCCCCAAAGATGCTTTGTACCCTATTAAATGTCTAAGCAGTGCAAGGTTTGGTAGACACAATCTGAAAATAATTTAATAGCAGTGAAACTTCTTGAAATACTTAAACTGCAGCTGAAAAAACAACTTTAAAACCTTCCCAGTCCTTGAAGGGCACCTGAGCAATGCCAATCTGTATTTGTGTGCAGGTTTTACAGAGTTATAGGAACTAGGCATGTTAGATGGATAAAATACATATTTTAGGTGGATAAAATAGATATTTTAGATTTAGGTTTTACAGAGTTATAGAAACTAGGTATTTTAGACAGATAAAATAGATATTTTAGATGGATAAAGTGGGTATTTTAGATGGATAAAGTAGATATTCTAGATGGACAAAGTAGATATTTTAGATGGATAAAATAGATATTTTAGATTTAGGTTTTACAGAGTTATAGAAACTAGGTATTTTAGACAGAAAAAATAGATATTTTAGATGGATAAAGTAGATATTCTAGATGGATAAAATAGATATTCTGGATGGATAAAGTAGGTATTTTAGATGGATAAAATAGATATTCTAGATGGATAAAATAGATATTTTAGATGGATAAAGCAGATATTCTAATGGATAAAGTAGATATTTTAGATGGATAAAATAGATATTTTAGATGGATAAAGTAGATATTTTAGATGGATAAAATAGATAGTTTAGATTTAGGTTTTACGGAGTTATAGAAACTAGATATTCTAGATGGATAAAGTAGATATTTTAGATGGATAAAATAGATATTTTAAATGGATAAAGTAGATATTTTAGATGGATAAAACAGATAGTTTAGATTTAGGTTTTACAGAGTTATAGAAACTAGATATTATAGACGGATAATATAGATATTTTAGATGGATAAAGTAGATATTCTAGATGGATAAAGTAGATATTCTAGATGGATAAAACAGATATTCTAAATGGATAAAGTAGATATTTTAGATGGATAAAATAGATATTTTAAATGGATAAAGTAGATATTTTAGATGGATAAAATAGATAGTTTAGATTTAGGTTTTACGGAGTTATAGAAACTAGATATTATGGATGGATAAAATAGATATTTTAGATGGATAAAGTAGATATTCTAGATGGATAAAGTAGATATTTTAGATGGATAAAGTAGATATTCTAGATGGATGAAGTAGATATTCTAGATCGATAAAGTAGGTATTTTAGATGGATAAAACAGATATTTTAGATGGATAAAGTAGGTATTTTACATATATCTTTTGCACATTTCTCTATGGATGGACACACACTCCTCACCCAGCAGAGACAGGAGGTAAAATGAGGACGACGAGGCCACTCAACCTTTCCTTGGGATGTGAGGACTCCCCAACGTCTCCACCGCCATGGACACCCCAAAAATCCTCTTACCCACCCAACAACCTCCTTGCAGAAATCCTCCACGAAATCCCAGTGGGCATCCCAAGGGTCCACACTTGGAATTTACGGATGGCTCCCAGGGCTGGGTCCCAACCCCGCGCTCACCCTTGGATCCGCCTGGAGAGGGCTGGAAGCTCCTTAAGAGCATGAAGGCATCTCAGGAGATATTAACTCCTAATATCTGCAGACTGGCAGCTGCTTCCCCGGCAGTTTAGCCCCAAATGTGCGTCTGGGACCAAGGAGAGCCCTGGAAGCAGGAGGGATTTCCATGAAATCCAGCCCTGCACCGGTTTGGCTTTAGAATCTTGTTACACCAGGGAGAGAATCCCAGGAAAACAAACTCCCTTTGGGGAAGGGCTGAAGGCTGGGAAAGGCTGGTCGTGCACAAAAACAGAGGGCTCGGTAGATGTAATGAAAATAAAAGGTGCAAAAATAAATTCCAACACATTAAATATTTAAATGTATATAAGGACACAACAGACTAGGCCAAATTCGTATAAAAAACACAGTAATATGTAAAATAAATCTAAAAAAAAATCTAAAAGTTTAAATCCTACGTTTTATTTCACATATTTGGATTTACCACCAGCCTTAATGTGGGGACGCTCGAACAAACACCATTTACACAAATCCACCAATCGACTCCAAGCGAACTGCACGTGCACAGCCCCTATTAAATCAACATTTAAATGAATTAAATGAAAGAATTAAATTGAAATTAAATGAAAGATGTGCCTCTCGGGATTCTGGCCAGGAAGGCCCACGAGACCCCGTGACTCGAGCAGCAGATGCACAGAGCGAGGTGTCGAGATGCTGGCGCTCCATCAAGGGCTCCCTTTCTTCTGGGGACAAGAGCCATTGTTCCCTGTGCCACCAGGGCTCTTCGGGAGCACTGCTGATGCACATCTGTCCACAGTTATTTTATTAGCAACATTTTATATGTGTTTTTTTAAAGTTTTTTTAAAGTGTTTTATTCGATTCCTCAAAAATAACATCCCAAGAGTAACCTGGCGGAATTTGGTTCATTTATTCAAAAATTTGTGTTTGCGGAACAACAAATAAATTGAAATCTGCAGGAGCTGGCAAAGAGAAATCCAGGAGTTTAAATGAAGAATATTTTGGTTTGCTTGTCCTTCTCCTTCCACCCAACCTCATTTTCAGGTGACTTTGGGGCCTATATTTACAGCCTAACTCCACCTTCTCCTCCAGACACACAACACTGACATTAAAAATCCATCCTGAAGGTGATTAATCTCCAAAAATGAGCTTGTCAAACCCTTCCCTCCGCCAGCCAGGCCCAAAAATTCCTGATTTCCCTCACAGAAGCGTGAATTTTGTGGCATAATAAGCTGAAATCACCCCAGCTGCACTCCAGGAGCAGAGCTGGAACACACTGGGCTCACCCTGAGAGGTGATTCCAGCTGGGAATCTCTGCCTGGATAAATGAATGATAACAGTGAAAGGGAGCAGGGGCTGGAGTTAAAAATTTCCAACTATTTGAATGTAATCAGTAAGTTAATTAATTAATTAATAAGGGCTAAGAGCAGCAATTCAGGAAATTTCCTGAGAAAAGATATTTTTGAGGACTTTTTTTAAAACACTGGACTCGCCCTGCGAGGTGATTCCAGCTGGGAATCTCTGCCTGGATAAAGGAATGATAACAGTGAAAGGGAATGGGGGCTGGAATTAAAAATTTCCAACCATTTGAATGTAATCAGTAAGTTAATTAATTAATTAATAAGGGCTAAGAGCAGCAATTCAGGAATTTTTCTGAGAAAAGATATTTTTGAGGGCTTTTTTTAATTGCCCCAGGGCGCTTAAAACCTACATTTAATAAGCTCAAAATTAGACAAGATTAGGAGTATGCAGCCTTCAGCATTTCTGGATATAAACCACCAGGAAAACGCTCTCCTTCCATGACTCCCACTTTTCCAGAGTCATTTTATTCCCTCTGTTAATAATTTCCTGTGTTAATCTGGATTTACACTTTTTTAATTTTAGCACAGCACATCCCTAAGCAGGGTAATTCCCTCCCTTGGACAAACCCCAGGAATTCTGCCTGATGCTGAAATATTTCCCCCTTCCCGTTTTTCCAGCCAAATCCCTGCAGCATCCACAGGGATCATCCCAGGCACCTGCCTGGGAGCCGTAATTCGTCTGCACAGCAGCTCAGGAGATGAAAGCAGAGACACACAAAAGCTCAGGGCTGGCTGAGAGGAAATAATTGCAGCCAGAATTCCACCAGAGGAATTTGTGTAATTCTATTAAAGGCGCTTGTAGAGGAAGAGAATGAAAGAAAACCCAAAAAACCCCCCAAAAAAACCAACCTCAAATTCAAATAGAACGCACCCAGAATTGGATAAAATACAGGAATAATTGGCATTAAACAAATAAAAGACATAAAAGGGAAACATGATGAAATTTGAATTATAATT
Source organism: Prinia subflava (assembly GCF_021018805.1). Classification (NCBI taxonomy): domain Eukaryota; kingdom Metazoa; phylum Chordata; class Aves; order Passeriformes; family Cisticolidae; genus Prinia; species Prinia subflava. The sequence goes on along the minus strand of NC_086252.1, from coordinate 37,366,184 downwards.
TAGGTAATTCCTCTCTTCTTTTCCTGTCATATTTAGCAGTTTACATAGAATATTTAGCAATTTATATAGAACATTTAGTAGTTTATGTAGAATATTTAGCAATTTATATAGAATACTGAGTAGTTTATATATAATATTTAGCAATTTATATAGAATATTTAATAGTTTATGTAGAATATTTAGCAATTTATATAGAATACTGAGTAGTTTATATATAATATTTAGCAATTTATATAGAATATTTAGTAGTTTATGTCTAATATTTAGCAATGTATATAGAATATTTAGCAGTTTATTTAGTGGTTTATATCCATTTAGTGATTTATATAGAATATTTAGCGCTTTATATAGAATATTTAGCACTTTATATAGAGTATTTAGCTGTTTATATAGACGATTTAGTGGTTTATATAGAATATTTAGCACTTTATATAGAATATTTAGCAACTTACACAGAATATTTAGCAATTTACAGACAATTAGGACGCCCCCAGAGGCGCTTACTCAGGAATACACACCGATGGAGCAGCAGAGGGATATTTCACAGCTTCATCCCAAATCCATCCCAACTCTGAGGCTTCCAGGAAGGATCTCCTGAGTTTCCCAGCGGAGCCTGGGAGGAGGCAGCCCCTGCTGAGCGCATCTGCAGCATCCCCTGGGAGAGAGCCCCTCTTAACTCCCTGCCCCGGCACTGCTCGATAAATGGGAATATTGTGGATTCACAGGGAATCGCTCAGAGCGGCCTGAGCTGGGATCACGTAGGCACAACTGGGCAGTGAACAAACGGCCATTTATTCGGAGTTTCTGCCCGTTTTAACACGTGCCAAGGGATAAACCGTGGGCTCATTGGGGGTGTGCAGATGTCCAAAATAGATATTTGTGGGGGTGACAATTATTTATTGTTGGTGGGGATGGAGCCCTGCCTCCAGACACACATTTCTCCCGTGAACCCCATAAAATTGGCACTGCAGATTTATAAAAACTCAACCGGGGACAACAAAGTGGAGGGGGGAGAGCCCAAAGAGCAGCCCTGGTGGAAAATGATGATTATTTCTGGGAACATATGGCCGCGGAGGGATAAGGACTCTGCTCCTCTCTGAGTAGGTCACACCACGCCACAAAGAACACAGAAAACTCACCAGGGGCAAAATGGGTCTAGGACAGGGAGAAAAAAAAAAGAGGAATTATTCACTTTGTGGGAAAAAAAGGTGGATTCCCAGGAGTCTTGTTGTACAAACTACAAAAAAAAAAAAATCACAGAATTCAAAATAATTTTTAAAAATTGGTGGTACAATCGTGGGTTTTATTTGTACTTTGGCTCCTCCTCTCCCATTACACCACAAGGAGGGATTGTGTGAGGTAAAAACCTCTCCAGACTGGCAAAGAGCCACCAGAAATTCTACCTTGCCACCTCCTCTTTGTGTTCCCACCAAGCCAAGATCTCTTTCCAAAGGCAGATCCCAATCAGCAAAGCAGACACGGCACCTTTCACCCAGGGCCCACGTCAGCCGCCCCAGGGCTGAAATAACAGTTTGTTTTCGAGCTAAATGAGTTCATTTTCACTAAATAGGTCTCGCTGAGTGAGATCCATGGAGCCAGACCAGCAGCAGACACTTCCAGCTCTCCCCAGAGCTCCCCACGGCCGGGCCCGGCCCTTGGATCGCTTGACCCCAAGGCCTCGCCCTGCCCATTCCATCACATCAGTCTGACAGACTGAGGAGCAACGTGGGGCAGGAAAAGCAGGGGGGTCAGAACTTCCTGCCCTCAGGTCCTAAAAATCACCTTGAGGGACGGCCGGAGCTCCTTTCTAGCGCTCCTCAAATCCCTTCACCCACCCAGGCCGTGAGAAACCGGAGTGATCAACAAATCACGGGATGCAACTTGGGTTTCCATTGGAAAACCCCAACCCTGCTGACCAGCAGAGCTGAAAGCAAATAATTTATTCAATTTCCAAGCTCTGTTGTAACTTATCCTTTGCTTTTACACCAGAGAGTGGCAGGAGATCGGCCTCGAGATCAGACACGCGAGCGCCAAATAATGAAACCGGCGGATCGCTGACGCATAAATAAAGTTTTGGATTCGCAGGGAACAAATCTCCCACTGTGGCACGGCCAGGAGGACTTTTCAGATGTTTTTATTGTCAGCACTGGCCTAAAAAGAAAAAATCCAGTGGGGATGGGAAGGGTTGGATTCCCTCCCTGCTGGCACCTCCTGGGGCTGTGGGGAGGCAGCGGGGTTAGACCCGAGGGCAAGCCTGGTTAAACCCAGTCCTTGGGGTTTGCATAATTAATGAGTGGATGCTGGGAATGATTTTATCCCGGCAGCCCTGGTGAGCTGAATCATTTTGGGATCAGAGGATTTGTTCCCAGCTCGTTCCGCCGCCGAGGAAACGTGGATCCAGTGGAGAAACCTCGTCCCTCACAGAGCTGGACCCTGCAAGCTCAGCACTGAGCAACACTGAGCAAAAAAATAGAAAAATTTGGGTTTTCCTGGGCTGCTTCCAGCACTGGCTGCAGAGGGAACGGCACCATTGGGTTTCCATGGCAGGAAAATAACGCGCAGCTCTGAAATCCGCGGGATTCGGGGAGGCTGGAGAGAGACACGGAGCCAGCCTGACCTCCTGACACCCCCAGAGCCAGCCCTGAGCCAGCCAGGTCCTCCCACCTCGGCGCAAAACTGCTTTTCCACAGCAATAAAAACAGGGAAAATCCAGCAGAGGCTGTTCTAAAGGCGTGTTCATGGTCACGCCGGGGATTTCCACCCACTTCCCACTGTGGTTTAAACGATTCCCACAGAACAAGCTCCATGAAGCAGCAGAATAATTATTTATAATACAGAAAATACATTTTTGTGGCAGTTCTGCCCTCTGGAAGTCCCCAATCCATCAGCTCAGCAGCTGGTGAGGCCTGAAAATGATTGAAGTGATTTTTAAAAATGGGCCACAGCCTCGGCTCCTGACGCTGGAAAAATCAACCAGTGTGGATTACAAATTATGGATATTCCTGCAGGGACTCCTGGGCAGGTTTTCATCCCTGTCCGTGTCCATGGCCAAGTGAAAATTCCCAAAATATAGCAGAAATTACATGGATATAGAAAAGAATTATCCAGCTCATTGTATTGGCAAGTGATGTTTAGGAACAGAATTTAATAATTATTAAGAAATTTGTAATACTCCTTCCACTTTAGCAGGAAAGAGCACAAACACTGGCTACAACTGGAAACACAGTTAATTATCTATGAAAATAATTTAAATTTTAATTTAATTTAATCCAAAGCTAGGCTGGATTGGGGCTTGGAGCAACCAGTGGAAGGCATTCCTGCCCACGGCAGGGACTGGAATGGGATGAGCTGTAAAATCCCTTCCAACCCCAAATATTCCATGATTTTTTAGAGAGCAGCGTTTTTTAATTAACAGGGAAGAGGAGCAGGAAGCTCTTTAGCAGCAGCACCGCGATTCTCTTTTACTCCAAACAAACATCATTATTCCCTTCGCTTTCATTCGGAAAACAACTCGTGAAGAGCCCCATTTCCATAAAGAGGCTCTCAGGAAAAAACAAAATAAATTAAAATAATGACACTCGCAGCGCCAGGTCCGTGCCAAACCCCGGAGCCCCGCTGGGGAGCGGGGCAGGACCGGCCCGGGAGCGCCTCCACCGCCTCCCCGCAGCCAGAAACACGCGGAGAAGCCTCTGCCGTGCCCCGGAACACCGGGAATTCGGGGGGAGAGGGGGTGTGGAAGGGAAGGGCGGGTTCCAAACACGGGGAGCTCCTGGAGAACCCCTCCGGCTCCCCCGGGCTCATCCCCTGCAAACGCGGGGCCGGTTCTGCTCCCGGAGCGGAGCCAGGAGCCCCCAGACCCAGCTGGAATCGCCGAGCCGGGGCTGGACCGAGGGAAAATGGATATTTTCCCATTTTCCCTTTAACCCGCACAGGCACGGGTTTGTTTTGCTAAGCACGTGTCAACCCGAGTGACTTCCCGACTAAAAAAAAAAAAAAAAAAAATCGCTTTTTTCTCTGTAACAATAGCGAAAACAATAAGGAAAACAATAAGGAAAACAATAGGGAAAACACTAGGGAAAAGGGGTGGAAAGAAGGGATTTGGGGGGTCAAACAGAGACACGGACGTACCTTTGCCGCACGGATTTTCCAGCCGCTGGCTCAGGGAGTTTCCATCGCGCCCTCGGCGGCCGGGGCAGCCCGGGAGCCGGGAATTGGGGAGCCGGGAATTGGGGAGCCGGGAATTTGGGAGCCGGGAATTGGGGAGCCGGGAATTGGGGAGCCGGGGATGCCGGAGCCGGGAATTTGGGAGCCGGGGATGCGGGAGCCGGGGATGCGGGAGCCGGGGATGCGGGAGCCGGGAATTCGGGAGCCGGGAATTGCAGAGCCGGGAATTCCAGAGCCGGGAATTCCGGAGCCAGGAATTCCGGAGCAGGCTGGGCTCGCCTCCGTGCCGGGGCCGGCTCATGGAGCGGCGGTGCCCGCTCCGCTCGGCTGCCAAGGCGAGATTAGGATCTCCGGCGGGCAGGGAATTGTGCTGAGCTCCAGCTTTTCTCGGCGCTTCATTGAAAACGAGCTGCTGCCTTATCCCGGGCTGCTCTGGACACAGCGAACAATCAGCGGGTTATCCTGCTCCAGGAGGGGGAAAAAAAATTTAAAAAAATCTATGGATAGCAAAGGATGAGCTCCGAAGCGCTGGGAATTAACAGCCGAGAAGGAGAGGAATCCTGCGAGACAGGAGCGAGCGCCATCCGAGAGTGACCCACGAACATTCCGGGCTGCGGGATCGCCTCATTCCCGTTTTTCCTCCTCCCGAGGGTCACCAGAGCGAGTCCCCGCTCCCTGCCCCGGCCGGGAGCGTCTCCCGGCTCTGAATCACCGCCGCTCCCGGCACAGCCTCCCCGAGAGCTTCCCCATCTCCTGCAGCCTCCGGCGGGGTTTGTTATCTCCGCCGCTCGCAGGTTTTGAGGGCGGTGATGAGGTTTTATCACGCCGGAGTCACGTCCGTGTCTCGGCAGGCTGAGCTCGAACCCCCCCGCGTGTTTCCAGCCCGTGACATCACACCCAGCCCGGGTGAGTGGCTTTGAGATAAGAGGCGATGCCCCCTCCCCGAGAATTCCGAGATAAAATGTCGGAGAAGGGCCGGCTGTGCGCACAGCACAACCTAACTCATCTCGGGACATTAATTAGGCATGCGGGAGGCATTCAAAGCAGAAAGTATTCAAAACAGCCTAAGCAGGGATTCATAAAAAAATCATTACTATGGAATGAGCGCCGGCTGCCAGCGGGACGGGGCTGGGGAGAGCAGGAACGCTCCTGGGAGAAGCTGCACCGCCCCTCTCCCACTGCCATCCTCACCCAGCACCCAAATCACCCAAATCCACGGCCCCGCCGCTCCTTCCTGCTCCCGCTGTTTCCTCTTCCAAGGTTCTTGGGAAGAGCATCCCCAGAGCGGGACCGGAGCGCTCCTGCCGGGCTGTGAGCGCTCCTGCCGGGCTGTGAGCGCTCCTGCCGGGCTGTGAGCGCTCCTGCCGGGCTGTGAGCGCTCCTGCCCGGCTGTGAGCGCTCCTGCCCGGCTGTGAGCGCTCCTGCCCGGCTGTGAGCGCTCCTGCCCGGCTGTGAGCGCTCCTGCCGGGCTGTGAGCGCTCCTGCCGGGCTGTGAGCGCTCCTGCCGGGCTGTGAGCGCTCCTGCCCGGCTGTGAGCGCTGCCACGCGTCCCCTCCTCTGCACAACTGCGTTTGCAGGAGCCCAAAATACCCCGAGCTGGGAGGGATGCACCAGGATCAGCCAGTCCGGGCCCTGGCCCTGCACAGGACACCCCAAAAATCCTTCCTGGGAGCGTTGTCCGATTGTTCCTGGGGCTCTGGCAGCCTCAGGGCTTTGCCCATTCCCTGGGCAGCAGTTCCAGTGTCCCACAACCCTCTGGAGGAAGAACCTTCTCCTAAAATTTGCTCTGTTGGCATAAACATTGATCACTCCCTGAAAAAGCTGCAAAATCTGGAATTAATAACTTCTTATTTACCTACATGGCATCTTGGAGACATCCACGTTTTCCTCTTAGAGTTACTAAAGCATAAATATTAATTTTAAAAACTCCTTGCATGAAAAACGCTCCAGAATTGAGCACTGAGTCAGGGTCAAGGACAGACCCCCTGAGACCTCTGTGTCCCAAAATTTAGATAAAGCCTGGAGGAGGGCTTGGAAAAATGACTGCGAGGAGGCCTAGAAGAGCAGGCAATGAATAAAGAGGTTCGGGAAGACCTTTAAGGGAATAAAGGAATAAATCTCTGTGGGCAGGGAACGATCCGTGTCCGTGCCCTGCTGCAGGAGCAGGGCTGGGGTGGCTCTGGACCCTGCAGGGCTGGGGCAGGAGATCTGAAGGGCAGATCTGGATGCCAGGACTGAGTCAGGGCTGGGCGAGGTCAGCGCTGAGCAGGCACTGGGATGGAGAGGGCAGGAGCTGGGAATTCCCTGTGGGAAAGGTGCCCTGGCAGCCCCAGGAAGAGACAGGGCCAAGAATTCCAGAATCCAGGCAGGTCTGGGTTGGAAGAGACCTTAAAGCTGGTCCCATCCCACCCCTGCCATGCCCAGGGACACCTCCCACCATCCCAGGCTGCTCCAGCCTGGCCTTGGGCACTGCCAGGGATCCAGGGGCAGCCGCAGCTGCTCTGGGCACCCTGTGCCAGGGCCTCACCCCTCTCCCAGGGGAGAATTCCTTCCTAAAATCCAGTTTAAGTCTCCCCTCCTCTAGTGAAAGGAAGTATCTCCCTGGGTTTTATCAGTGGCAGCCGTGGAAGTGGCTGAGGCACAGCAAACCCTCTGTGGCTCTCTGCAGAGGGAGGAGGCAGCCAAGCTCATCCCAAAAATAGCTGGGCAGAGCGAGAAATCTCCTTTTAGAGGTTACAGGAGTGGAACAGACCCTGCGCAGTGCTGACAGAGCGTGGACACCCTCCTGACTCAGCTCAAATCGTCCATCTGACCCAAACCCTCACCTGATGTGGGATTTAATAACACACCCCGGTGATTTCCAGATTTATCCCCACAGATCCAGAACAGAACAATCCGTCTGCTGCTCCCAGGGCCTGTGAACCCTCCCAGGGATTCAACCCCAACAAAACCAGGAGCTTTGGTGAGGAGAGGAGGAGCAGCGAGGCTCTGAGACAGCACCAGCAGCATGAGGAGTTTGACAGGAATCAGGAAATCCCAGCCCAGAATCGGGATTAGAAGGGCTGTAAGTCTTGGGGAAGGCTGCAAAAGCTTTGTGCTCCCGCAGGGAGATTAAGGAGGTCAAGGTGTCCCATTGAGCAGGGGTTTAGATGAATCAATTGATTCCACCAGGAGCGAGCCCCTCCCTGCCTGTGTGTGCATGCACAGAGCCATTCCCAACCTTTGTGTGAAACCCTTTGTGAAAATAGCTCGTAAAATCACGTCAGTCAGGAGAGAAACTCGGCAGCGTTTTAAGACTCCCGTGCAGAGGTGAGGATTAGAGGAGTAATTGATGTCAAACATTGAAAAAACAAAATAATAAAATGCTGGGTGGTTCTTTGGGAATGACATTTCTCTCTCCTCCTGAGGAGCAGCAGAGTCTGAGCCCTGGTTTGGGGTGTTTGGGGCAGCACTGACCAGAACAGCCCAGGAAATGCTGGGAAACCAAACTGGGAAATCCTGGAGCATCCAAAGCCAGTTATTAACAGCAATTATTAACTCATTAATCTAAAACACTACATGAAAGAATTGAAATGAAAGAATCAGTGCTCAGAGAGGGCAGCTGGAGCTGGAGAGGACAAACCCTGGGCTGGTCCCTCTGCTGGGGGACATCTGCTCCTCCAGGAACGCTCCAGGCTCTGCCTTTGGGCACTCAGCAAAAATCAGATTTTCCCTCTCACACCTCTCCAGACGCTCCCTAACTGGGCAGGAATGAGCCCCACCAGTGCCTCAGAGGTTCTGGGCCAGCTTTCAAGGGTTTTATTCACTGCTGGCTCGGGTGGTTCATGAATGCTCGGCTCATGGCTGAGGGAGATGAAAGCTGCTGGAAAGGATTCCTCAAATTCCCCATAAACTGGGGAAAGAGCTAAACTGGGACTGTAATAATTTCATTCTCTGTGTTCACCAGACCTACTCCAGTCTAGCACAAAGCTGGGCTTCATCTCTGTCTGAGATCAGTAATTCTGCTGTTAAATATAACTTATCGCTGCTATTTATGGCTCTCCACTATCAGCATCAAATAAAACATGTCTGAATAAATGAAATTTTGCTGTATCCTTTTTTTTTTTACAGCCTTCTGGCAGTTTTAATCCCATTTAAACCTTTGCTGGAGCAAAGAGCACCCAGCATTTGGTGTTTCTAGAAAAACAGTTTGGTTACTGCAGGTAATCCCTGAAGGAGGATTAATTCTCTATAAACTTTTGGATTTAGACCAAGATTTTGGAGGACAAAGCACCTTTGGGCTGCTCGAATTGGGGCTGGGTGTTGGAGCAGCCCTGAGGAGAAGGGTTTGGTGGATAAGAGGATGGACAGGACCCGGCCCTGTGTGCTGGAATCCCAGAAATCCCAGAGCTGCATCCCAAGATTTTCCAAATTATGACCCTCCAAGTGTCCCCTAATTCCTCCAAACCTCAGGAGTTGAGGAGTTTGTGCTGAGCCCAGGGAGCATCACCAAGACCCAGCAAGAAGAGTCCCAAATTGACATCAAAATATTAAAATTTACGTACAAGGAACAGCATCAAAATATTGAATTTGGACACCTGGAGCTCAAAATTCGCCACCGAAATCCCACCAAACGAAGTCCTTTGGGAGAGGATTCCATGACAAAAGCCCCTGGAGGTGAATCCCAAGCTTCTGGTGCTTCACAGGGATGTTGGAACATGGGGCTGAGGTTCCTGCGTGCCTGGACAGTGCTGGGTTTCACCTGGAATTAGTGACATCATTCCCACATTTAATAACCCCCAACAGAGACTCAGAGCCAAAGGGGCAGCCTGGAGAGAGAATTTTCCAGTCCTGCAGGAGGAATGGAAGGAAAGGTCCTTTATATTTTATTTATATAAAGGTGATGCTGGTCCCCAGCACCTGACTGCTTTCCCAGCAGTAAAACTGGAAACACCTTATTAAATCCCAGCATTTAAGGAAGAACGGGATAAACTGGGAATTCCTGTCTCCCTCATTTCACTTCAGCCTTCCTGGTTAAAGAATCATTTGAACAGAGGAAAAAAGTCTGATCATTATGGATTCTAATTCCATCCAGTTTAACCCCCCAACCAGCAAAGCACCTCAAAAATAAAAAGAATTCAATTTTCCACGATAATTCCCAAACACAATTCCTCTTGGACATCCCTGTGAGAGAAACTGGGTGATAGAACAGAACAAAACAAAACAAAACAAAACACATCTCTAGTTCAATTTTAAAAACAATAAGTGAATACCTCAAATAAACAAGGAAATATTCCAGGGAAGAGTGAGGTGAGAAAGATGGGCAGGCGAAGGAAGGCTGGAGGGGAAAAATAGGAATATTTCAAGGGCAACATAACATGGAGACACAATTCCAGGCTGCCCAGAGAAGATGTGGGAATGTGGAAATGCTCAAGGATGGGGTTGGAGATTCTGAGGTGTGTGGTCTGTTTGAACAACACCCCACAGTTTCTAAACTCCATTTTAACGTGCCCAACGAGAGCAAGATTTCAGCCAGCAGCTCCCAGCGTGTTTTTCCTGCTCTGCCAGGCCCTCCTGGGCCAGGAAGAAAATTCCAGAGGCAGGAGCTGAGTGCAGAACCTCCAGCTGTGAGACTTTTTGCTGGATGGAAAACACTCCACAGAAGGAGCACTTCTGGATCAGCAGCAGCTGGAAAAAGCAGGGAATAAAGAATTTTTAAAAAGATAATTAATGGTGTAAAGAGGGGTTAATTTTTTCCCCACAATCTTTTTTTTTTTTTGCCAAAGAAGGGAGACAAATGACAGCAATAAAGAGACCCTGTTTGCTCTGATAATCTGCCAGGAGCACCAGGACTGTAATTCCTGGAGTGAAACTAATAAGGAGCTGAAGGAGAGGTGGGCTTGGAGGCTTTGTGGAATTCCTGCTGGAAAATTGGGAATGAAGCCTCTGGCTCTGTATTCCAGCCACTCTCCCTCTTGGACTGGCAGGAAAATCCAACACCAGAGAGCTCCGGAGGGGTTTTGGATGATTTTTGAGGATTTCTTGTTGTTTTTCCTCTTTCCACCTGGAATTGAAGTACTCCAGCACTAAAATTCATCCAGCATCAATCCACAGCTGTGGATGTCCCATCCCTGGAATGTCCCAGGCCAGGCTGGACAGGGCTTGGAGCAGCCTGGGATAGTAAAAGGTGTCCCTGCAGTGGCAGGGGCAGAATGAGATCACCTTTAACTCCCCTTCCACCCCAAACCATCCTGGGATACTGTGAAAAATAAAATAAAATAAAATAAAATAAAATAAAATAAAATAAAATAAAATAAAATAAAGTAAAATAAAATAAAATAAAATAAAATAAAATAAAATAAAATAAAATAAAATAAAATAAAATAAAATAAAATAAAATAAAATAAAATAAATCTGTTTTTTTCCTATAATTAAATATCATTAATTACTTTTTTTTTGAGCTTAATTAAAAAAAAAGAAAATAAACAAAAGAAAGAGGAAAATCCACTGGGAAACCCTTTGCACATCTTTAGAGTTAAGATGTGAATGGTCCAAGCTGACATCTGTGTTTTTCCTACATTCTCAAAATACACTAAAACCCTCCCCTGCTGATGATGTCAGCTGGCTTTAAAAGCCCACAGCAGATTTATTATTTCCTTTGGAAAAAAAATGCACTTTGTTCTTCCCACAAGATCATTCCCATCAGCTCCAGCGTGCCAAAAGAAGCTGCTTGGGAAGAAGCCAAGGGATGGAGACAATGTGGGCGACCCTAGCCCAGACTATTTCTGGGCCAGGGGACAAAATCCTTGGGTAATTTTGGATTTCTGTGTTGCTGGGAGTTAATGAGAAAGCTGCAGAGCCTGAGAGGTCTCATTAAGAGATGTCACTCCCAGATCCCACCTTTGTTTCCTTCATTTTCCTTTAAGCTGCTCCCAAGCTGGCTGAAAAGGAATCTCTGTGAGAGAGGGTGAGATCGACTTTTTGGAAGGCAAAGATGGCCTGGACAGGATTTGGTGCCCTTATTTCACTCTGGTGGGGAGGACAGAGCTCCAAAAGCCCAGCTGTGTTTTCCTCCTGCTGTTCCAGCATCTTCCTGGGGTGAGCAGGGAGTTCCTGGGACACAAATCCAGTGCCAGTGGTGCAGGAGTGGTGGAGTCCCCATCCCGCAGGGATTTCAGAGCGGTGGGGACACGGTGGGGACATGGCAGGGACATGGTGGGGACATGGTGGGGACATGGCAGGGACATGGCGGGGACATGGTGGGGACATGGCAGAGACATGGCGGGGACATGGCGGGGACATGGCAGGGACATGGCAGGGACATGGCGGGGACATGGCAGAGACATGGCGGGGACATGGCGGGGACATGGCAGAGACATGGCAGGGACATGGCGGGGACATGGCAGAGACATGGCGGGGACATGGCGGGGACATGGCGGGGACATGGCGGGGACGTGGCGGGGACGTGGCGGGGACATGGCGGGGACATGGTGGGGACATGGCAGGGACATGGCGGGGACATGGTGGGGACATGGTGGGGACATGGCGGGGACATGGCGGGGACATGGCGGGGACATGGCAGAGACATGGCGGGGACATGGCGGGGACATGGCGGGGACATGGCGGGGACATGGCGGGGACATGGTGGGGACACAGCGGGGACATGGTGGGGACACGGTGGGGACACGGTGGGGACATGGCGGGGACATGGCTGGTCCTGGCCGGACCCTGTGACCTCAGAGGGCTTTTCCAGCCTGCAGGATTCCCTGATTTAAGGGATCAGTCCATGCTGAGTTACCTGGGAGCTCCAGCAGCAGGGGTTGATCCCAGCTCCCTCGGCCGTTCCCGTTTCCTCTCTGAGCCCCGGGGTGCAGGAGAAGGAGCCCAAGGCTGCTCCCAGTGCCGGGCTCTGTCCCCTGCAGGTCCCTTTGGCTCCTGGCACCGACACCAAACCAGGCTGGAGGGGAAATTGGGACATCATTTAAGAGTTCAGCTCAGGCCTCACTGCCAGCCCAGGGGAGGCAGCTCTGAACAGAATTCCAGGCTGGTTTGAGGTCACAGGGATCTGGAAGCTCATCCCATTGCACCCCCTGCCATGGGACACCTCCCACTGTCCCAGGCTGCTCCAAGCCCTGTCCAGCCTGGCCTTGGGCACTGCCAGGGATCCAGGGGCAGCCACAGCTGCTCTGGGAATTCCAGCCCAGCCAGGAATCCCTTCCCAATCTCCCACCCAGCCCTGCCCTCTGGCACTGGGAGCCATTCCCTGTGTCCTGTCCCTCCATCTCTTCTATCTATAATATTACACAATATATAAACTATGTTTATAACAACAATATTTATAAATATATACATCTAAATATACAAACCCTATTTATAACAATATTACATTAGTGGGGGAGTTTATCGAAGTATTCTTGCAAGGTTAGGAGTCAATTCTATTTTCCTCGACCTCAAGTGGAGGGGCATTTTCACTTTTTTTTTTTTTGTTTTTGTTTTTCCCCTAAATTAGTAGCAATTTCTAGGGAAATAGCAATTTCTAGGGAATTCCAGATGAGAATTGTGGCATCACAACTGCTCCAGGGAATCCTCTCACCTACCAGGCGAGCAGGCAATATTTGGAGAGATTCCTAATGAAGGACAAACCCGATTTCTCCTCTCTGCTCCCTCCCCAGGACCCTGCCGTGTCCCAGGCACGGAGCCGAGCTGTCTGCTCCTCACGGAAACCAGAGGAGCTGGAAAATCGCGCCGGGGCAGAGATAAACCCCTGGGCTGGGAGCAGCAGGGATGCACGGGAGCAGCAGGAATGCGAGATGAGATCTCCACAAACGCTCCCCGATAGTAACTGGGCAACCCAGAGCGCTCCCAGCTGCACACCCGCTGAAACCAGCCCCAGCCAGCAGAGGAGTCACAAATTGCTGCTTTCCCAATTTTTTTTTTCCCTTTGGAATGCACAGATACCTTAAAAAAATCCGAAGTGTGCTTCTGCGGTTCTTCCTGGAGTGTTAAAAATTCTGATTTAATCTTTTTGTTTTTTTCAAATCTCCACTACAGATCTCGAATGGTGAATATGATTTATTCCTTCCTTGGAAGTGGAAACCTGTGGGAGTCAAACCCTTCTCGCACTTTTTCCTGCTGATAATTCTCTCTTTTTTTTTTTTTTTGGCACGTTTTCAAGCTCATTAGCTGCCACTTGAGTGATTCTGCTCCTAAAATAGCACAGTGGAAACTCATTTTCTCCGGATTATTTTCATCCCAGAAAAATCTTCATCACCAGGATGACTTCATTCCATGGAAAACAGAATGGCTGAAAAAAATTTCCTTGTTCGAGGATCATTAATGATCTGGCAATGGGAGAGCTCAGGGATGGGAGAGCCAAGGATTTCAATCAGGAATGGGAATGGGAATGGGAATGGGAATGGGAGTGGGAATGGGAATGGGAATGGGAATGGGAGTGGGAATGGGAATGGGAGTGGGAATGGGAATGGGAATGGGAATGGGATGAAGCTCCCCTGGATCCCTGGAATTGTCCAGGGCTGGAGCAGCCTGGGATGGTGGAAGCGTCCCTGCCACGGCAGGGGTGGGATGGGATGAATTTTAAGGTCCCTCCCAACCCCAACCATTCCATATTCCCAGCACGGTTTTAGGTTGGGATCCAGCCCAGTTCAGTCCAGCTGGGCACTGGAACAGATCCACTGGAAAGGAGGAAAAGCTCTGGGGATCCTGATCTGCCCCAGTTCCTTCAGCCTCACATCCTCCCTCCTGCTTTTCCTGTGTTTCCCCTCCCTGTCCTGCCCCAGAGCCTGCGGGCACCCACATCCCCCGAGACACGGAATTAGGACAGGAGAGAGCGAGAGGAAGGGGCTTAACCAGCAGAGGGGGAAAAACATCAGAGGGAGGAAGAAGAAAGAGCCGAGCTCAAACCCCACAACATCAGAGAAAGGTCCAGGGGCGGGAGCTCTTCAACCCACGGACATTTCCTGACAGGACCAGAGGGGAAGTTCCTTGAAGGTCAACAAGGACAAACTTCCTGTGGCAGGGAATTCCACGGGGAAGATGTTCAGGCCCTGCCCTTCCTCCAGGGCTCTTCCTCCTCTTGGGGCTCCTTTGAGCCCCAAACCTGCAAACAGAAAGGAAATTGTGATTCCCATGGATTTTGGGAACTCAAACCTTCGGGATCAGCCTGGATTTCACCGTGAGAGGGAGGACAGAGGTGCTGTCACCATCCAGAGTGAAATCTGGAGTTTGGCTCTGACATAAACTCAGCCTGTGCACAAGAGATTTGGGGAATGGGTTGGGTTGGAAAGGACCTTGAAGCTCATCCCATTCCCCCCTTCCACCATCCCAGGTTCCTCCAAACCCTGTCCAGCCTGGCCTTGGACACTCCCAGTGCAGCAAAACCCTCTCAGCCCAGACTTTTGAGAGGAACTTGACAAGGATCAGCAGTCCCAGCCATTTTCCAGGGACGCAGGACACTCCAAGCAATGTTTGGGAGTTCTGACTTGTTTTTCCAACACATTAGTGAATAATTTATCTTGTTAATCTGAAAGGCTGGAAAGAGATCACTGTCTCCAAGATTGATGGCAGAAAGTGGAGGGGGGAAGGGGAACATGAAACAAAATACCTTCCAGAGCAATTTGCTCATGCAAAATGATTTATGGGGGATATTATATCAGTGGGGGAATTTCTGGAAGTATTCTTGCAGGATTTAGGAGTCAATCCCATTTTCCTGGACGCTCCAGTGGAGGGGCATTTTAACAGAGGGAGAGGCTGTCCCACAATCAATCACTGCTCACATTTGCAGGACCTGCAAATCAAAAAATCCTTCCCTCAGCCCGGACTGACCCACAGGTGAAAGTTTTGGTGAGCGTTGAAGAACCTTTATCCCAAAAAACCTCTTGGAAATTGCCAGTGAGCTGTCAGGGAGGGGGTTTCATTCTCCCCTTTAAACTGTAAATCAGGCTCTGACCACAGCACGTTTCTGCAAAGCCGGAGCCTGTGCAAAGCTGGGCTTAACCAAACACAAACTTCCCGTGGCAGGGAATTCCACGGGGAAGATCTTCAGGCCCTGCCCTTCCTCCGGGTGTGTGAGCCCCAAACCTGCAAACAGAAAGGAAATTGTCGTTCCCATGGATTTTGGGGACTCAAACCTTCGGATCCAGCCTGGATCTCACTGTGAGGGGGAAGGCAGAGGTGCTGTCACCATCCAGAGTGAAATGTGGAGTTTGGCTCTGATATCCCAAAGGATCCCAAATGGGAAGGGTTGGAAGGAAAAGCTGCCTGGAAGCACAAGGCATTAACACCAATATGTATTGTCCCAGCACATTATTAAACACACAAATACATTTAACCTATCTGATTTTCACTTAGGAAACTGCTGGATCTTGCTTCCCCGGAATGAAAAACGCTATTTCCCCCCTCCAAATCCCTTTTCCTCCATACCTGTGGAGCAGGGCCCAGCCCTGGTTTCCCCCAAGCCAGCAGGGCAGCCCCTTTCATCATTTTCAGCCTCTTCAAAGTCATTTTCAGCCCTGGACCCACATGAATAACCCCATTGTTGGCCCTGCCATGCCCGGCGCTAGGGTTACACCGCGCTGGGGAATCGCGGCTTTGGGATCACCCCTCCCCACCAGGAGCACGTCTGGGGGGGTCAAAGCCATTCCAGGACAGGAATAAAGATGGGAAAATGACCGAATCTCTAATTAGAGCTAAAATTATGAGTTTGGAGTGGCAGGAGGGAGAACACGACTCCCTGCGCACACCCGGCCTTCCGCGGGCTGCGACTCCGCGGATCCACGGAGCTCGGGAGAACAATGGGAATTCTGAGGGGACATGGAGCCACTGAGGCCTATCTGGGGTTCCATCACCCCCTGGCCAAAGCACATTCCTGCTCTCCTGGATTTCAGCGGATACGGGAGCGGCTGAGCAAACCCGGCGCAATCGCCACGCTCTCGGTGCCTGCCCTGAGAGCAGGGTGACATCCAGCCCTCGGGATCATCCCAGGCCTTGGACTGGAACTGAAGGAAAAACAAAAAACAAACCCAAAAAACCCAAACTCAAAACCAAACACAAAACAAAAAAACTCAAAAACAAAACCCAAAACAAAAAACCCAGAAACAAAACCAAAACAAAACCGAAAACCAAACCCCCAAACAAACCCAAAGTAAAAAAAAATCCAAAAAACCCAAAACCAAAAAAGCCAAAAAATTCCAGAAACAAAAAACCCAAACCCAAACCAAAACCCCCCAAAACAAAACCAAAACAAAAACCAGCAAAACCCCAAAACAAAAACAAAACCAACCCAAAAAACCCAAAACCAAACCAAAAAACCCCAAACCCAAACCCAAACCAAAAGAACCCCAAAACCAAAACACCCCAAAACAAAACCAAACAAAAAACCCCAAAATAAAACCAAACAAAAAACCCCAAAACCAAAACACAAAACCCAAACCAAAATCAAAACCAAACAAAAAACCCCCCAAAACCCAAAAAAACCCCAAAATAAAACCTAAAAAACCCACCAAAACAAAACCAAAAACTCAAAACCCAAAAACAAATACAAAACACAAAAACTAAAATCCAAAACCAACCAAACAAAACAACAAAAAACCCCCAAAAAATTTAAAAAAATTCAAATTCGTCCCCTTCTTGGCAGTTTTTCGCGGGTTTTTGGGTGAAATTTGTGTTGTTGCACCGAGGTTGGGGACAATCAGAGACAGGGGGACAAAGCCAGCCAAGCTTCTCACGTGGGACAAATTGCTGGGTTTATCTTCTGGGAGTTTCGTGTTCCTGCCGGTTCCCCCTTTGAAGGCAGGCGGGATCAGTCATCAGCTCAAAGCGCTCCAAAAGCTGCTCCTGCTGCACCTCTGGCACTCCGGCAATAAAACCACGGGATTCATGGAAATTCCCATGATTTGTGTTCTCTCTGGGCAACATTTCCAGTTTTCCCTGTGATTTACAGACCAGCCTGGAAAGGTGGATTTGGTATTTGGGGGGGTTTTTAATGTTATTGTAAAATATAAATGGGAGTAGCTTCAAAATTCAGCCCTGTTAGTTATTGAAAACGAGGAGAATTTTAGTCATCCCCTCCCTCCTTTGGTTCAAAAAGAACATTTTGGCCCTTTAATATATATTTTTAATTTATATTTTTAATGCCAGCAGTTACACAAAACTGGCTGGGATGACAAACATGTCCAGCTTCTTGTGGCCCCTGGCTTAATTATCTTAAAATTTATTAACATTTTTTAACATTATTATTTATTTCTAGATTATTTCTATATATTGTATTTATATATCTATTAATTATCTATTTTCCCCCTATTACAGTTATTTGATGTTCTTCGATGTAAAATATGTTTCTCTACTTTATATTTGTAAAATATATTTCTCTACTTGTTTAAATATTCCACATAATACATTATTAATGTTTTAACATTATTATTCTTTATGAGCATTTTTAACACTCTAAACATTCACAACATAAAATTACGTTTAATTGTTAATTAAACCAAGCTCACTGCCTTCTAATAAATCCCTCCTGACACACAAATATTGCTTTAGAGGGAGCAAATATAGACAGAATTACACAGGGCAACTGCAGGAGAAGAGTTAGAATTACCCAGGCATTCAAAGCACTCATTTTAGGGTTTTTTTCCACAAAAACTTTATGAGGAGAAGCTTTTCCAGAGGTCTAATTATGGCTTAATCCTTGGGAATATCAAGGATTTAAAAAGCTGGATCTGGACATCAGGGCAAGATAAGGTTTGATGCCATTAGCTCTGGTGAAATCTGGTTAAATGGA
The DNA here is from genome assembly GCF_021018805.1 of Prinia subflava. Taxonomy (NCBI): domain Eukaryota; kingdom Metazoa; phylum Chordata; class Aves; order Passeriformes; family Cisticolidae; genus Prinia; species Prinia subflava. The sequence goes on along the minus strand of NC_086252.1, from coordinate 37,348,243 downwards.
CCAAAAATCCCTAATAAAACCCATAAAAAAGGCACAAAATAACACCAGGACTTGTAGTTTGGAGAAACAAATGGGATTTTAAAAATATATATATTTGATTTTAATTTATTATTTTACCTGCAGAGGCGCTTCCTGGTGAAAACCCAAATTTTATGAGAATAAAACAAAAATAATACGGGGTTTTTTTCCCCTCCAAAGTGGTTTTCCTTGCAACCCTCCCGGTTTATTTTCTGAAGTTTGGGGTTTTTTTGGCAGATGGATCCTTTTGCTCCACTTGGTGAGGGAGAAGGAAACCTGAGAGTTTTTAGCCTGAGGCCCCACATTAATTCTTCCCTTTTTGAGAGATGTTGGCCTCCAGCTTTGGCCAGGGAAAAAAGCAGGTAAAGCCCACGTGTCCTTGCTGAATATATGGGATTTGGGAAACAGAGCCCACAGGACCTAAAAAGAGCCTGAAAAGAGCCTGAAATAGCTTTAAAATAGCCTGAATAGACCTTAAAAAGAATCTGGAAAGAGCCTAAAAAGGGCCTGAAAAGGGCTTGAAAAGAAATTAAAAAGAGCCCCAAAAGAGCCTAGAAAGAGGCTGAAAAAAAGCCTAAAAATGGCCTAAAAAGGGCACAAAAAGAGCCTGGAAAAGGCAAAAAAAATAGCCTGAAAAAAGCTTGAAAAGAGCCTAAAAAGAGGCTGAAAGGAGCCTGGAAAGAGCCTGGAAATAGTCTAAAAAGGGCCTGAAAAGAGCTTGAAAAAGGCCAAAAAAAGGGCCAAAAAAGAACCTGAAAAGAGCCTGAAAAAAAGCCTAAAAAGAGGCTGAAAAGAGCCCAGAAAGAATCTAGAGAGAGCCTAAAAAGAACCTAAAAATGGCCTAAAAGGGGCATCAAAGAGCCTGGAAAGAGCCTAAAAAGAGCCCAGAAAGAGCCTAGAAAGAGGCTGAAAAGAGGCCCCTAGAAAGGGGCCAAAAATGGCCCCAAAATCAGCATAAAAAAGAGCCTGAAAAGAACCTGAACAGAGCTTGAAAAAAGCCGAGAAAGAGCCTGGAAAGGGATGGAAAAGGATGGAAAAGGACCTGAAAAGGGCATGAAAAGGGCATAAAAAGGGGCTGAAAACAGCCTAAAAAAGGCTTGAAAAGAGCCTAAAAAGAGCTTAAAAAGAGGCCAAAAAGAGGCCAAAAAGAGCCTAGAAAGAGGCTGAAAAGAGACAAAAAATGGTCTAAAAAAGGCACAAAAGCATCTTAGAAAGAGCCTGAAAAGGGCATAAAAAGGGAATGAAAGAGCCTGAAAAGGGCCCAAAAATGGCCTGAAAAGAGTCTGGAAAGTCTGGAAAGAGTCTGGAAAGTGCCTGCAAGGATTTCTGTTGGTTTCAAAGGTGCCTCCAGCCACTTCACATGAAGAAAAAGATAAAAACCTGGAATAATCCATCAACACTTGGGAATGAGGGAAGGGAATGAAGGCAGGGAGAGCTCTGGAGCTCCGTCAGTCCCACAGCAGCACCTGGGGAGGACAGAGGGACGGAGCTGCTGGGGCACCCAGAGGCACCCAAAGGTGCCTGGAATGGTGCTCAGGCTCCCTTCAGCACCAGCCTGGATATTTCTGGAAGTTTTTCCTTCTTTATCCACCAGATCATGCTTTTATCCAAACCACTGATTCCATTCTCCAAACACGTACTGCCCCCATTTTGTTTTTCAACAGTAAAATAACAAAAAATCCCCAAACCCACTGAAATCCAGGCACTTTCACCATCTCCAAAATCACCTGGCAGGGCTGGATGGAGGGCAGAGAGATTTACAGGAGGGAAGGCAGCCAGGGCCGGGGTCACAGGGGGAGCTCTGGAATTCCTCACCCCAGGACAGCAAATTCCACGGCAGCCGCAGGGAAGCTCCGGGATGATGACAGCTCTGGATGGGGCTGCTGACAGACGGGAAAATGTCCTGCTCCCCGAGCAGTGCCAGCAGCCTGCTGGAGAGCAGGAATTCCCCTGGATAGGGGGATTCTGGAATGAGGGTGGCTCTGGGAGCAGCACCAGCTGTGCTCTGTTCCCATGAGAGAACTGGGGTGTGCAAATCAGATCCCAAAATGGGTGTGCAAATCAGATCCCAAAATGGGTGTGCAAATCAGATCCCAAAATGGGATGGGCAAAATCAGATCCCAAACTGGGGTGTGCAAATCAGATCCCAAAATGGGATGGGTAAAATCAGATCCCAAAATGGGTGTGCAAATCAGATCCCAAAATGGGATGGGCAAAATCAGATCCCAAACTGGGATGGGTAAAATCAGATCCCAAACTGGGATGGGTAAAATCAGATCCCAAAGTGGGATGTGCAAGCTCAGATTCCAAAAAATCAGATCCCAATCAGAGCTGAGATGTGCAAACTCAGATCCCAAACAGGGATGGGCAAATTCAGATCCCAAACTAGGATGATCCCAGTCACAACTGGGATGTGCAAAATCAGATCCCAAACTGGGGTGTGCAAATCAGATCCCAAAATGGGATGTGCAAAATCAGATCCCAGAAAATCAGATCCCAATCACAGCTGGGATGTGCAAACCCAGATCCCGGTCACAACCGGGACCTACCAATTCAGATCCCAGTCACAGCTGGGATGTGCAAGCTCAGATCCCAAACTGAGATGTGCAAATCAGATCCCAAACTGGGATGTGCAAGCTCTGATCAGTCACATCTGGGATGTGCAAAATCAGATCCCAAACTGGGATGTGCGAACTCAGATCCCAAAAAATCAGATCCCAATCACAGCTGGGATGTGCAAACCCAGATCAGTCACAACTGGGATGTGCAAACTCAGATCCCAAACTGGAATGTGCAAACTCAGATCCCAAACCGGGATGTTCCCAGTCACAACTGGGATGTGCAAATTCAGATCCCAGTCGCAACTAGCACGTACAAATTCAGATCCCGGTCACAACTGGGATGTGCAAACTCAGACCCCAGTCCCAGCTGGGACCCCTCTCACCTCTCACCTTCCCACAGCTCCTCTCGCCCTGTCCCAGCCAAAACAGTTTCAGGTTCCCCACCCCGTTCCCACCCTGGAATTCCAGGATGAATCCCGGGGCATTTCCAGTCCCCAGCGCTGCTTTAAGGAACATCCCCACAAGTGAAGTTTCCTCACGTGTTCTGCCTTTCCTCCCTCACCATAATTCCCAAATTTCCCTGGAATTGGCTCTTCCAGAGCCGCCCTCTCCCCAGGCTGTGCAGGGAGAGCTCGGGCACTGCCAGCTCCTCACCCTTCCTTGATCCTTCTCTCCCAATCTTCCTTTTCCAGCAGGATTTCCCTTTTTTCCTTATTCAGATTATTTTTATTATTACACTTATTTCAGATTATTTTTCTTAGTTCTAACTTGAGCCTAACAAAAATAATCTTCCCTCTTCCCATTAAAAATCTTTTTCTATTTCAGTTCTCCTTCAAAGCCCACAGATCTTTCAAGTTTAATTTACAGCCACAAGTCCAGACCAATTTTTGATGCAAAAATCAAAATTTTGTTTTTAATTCCCTGTCTGGCCTGAAAGGAGTTTAAAACAAAGAGGTATTAAGAAAATGGATTGTAAGACAATAATAATAAAATTAAAATACCTGGGAAAAGCACTGAAGGAAACCAGATTATCCCAATCCTGTCCCTGATACCATTCCCAGGTCAGCTTTAATTCCCAAATGAATTTGGAGAACTCTTGGAAAATCTCTTTCCTCCAGAGGTTTTGTGTTTTCCATGTTTTTCGGATTTCCAGGATAATTATTGATGTTGGATGTCCCCACTGGTCTTTGCTCTGTTAAATCAGAAAATGGGGTTAAAACCAACCCAAAAAGGGGGAGGGGAAGGGGAAGGAAACAAAGGAAAAAGAAGCAAAAACCAAAATTTAAAAAAAAATTAAAAAGGTGGAAAAAAGGAGATAAAAAATGTTTTAAAAAAAAACATTGAAAAATCCCCCCAAAAATAAAAACTATAAAAAGTCAAAAAAATCGCAAAAATTATAAAAACTTTTAAAATTGTCCCCCCAAAAATTAAATTATAAGACTCCCAAATTATTACACAGTCCATTACATATATATATAAAAACTTAAAAAAGACAAAGATCCCAACTCCCCTCACAAAATTCAAAAATAAAAATCCCCAGCACTAAAACTGGGACAAATTACCACAAATTAACTTTGTGAGGTGACCTTGAAACTCTTAAATGGTTTCCCTTTTAAATATTCTCAAACAATTATGAATTATTTTAATTTATAATTAAGAAAAAGATTTAATTCATAATTAAGAAAAATATAATTTTTCTGTTTTCCCACTCCCCCAAGCTTGCAGCTGCTTTTTCTGTCTCTCCTGGATGCCAACAGCAGAATAAATGAGATTTCCTTTTATTTTCATTAAAACATTACAAAAACGACATTTAAAATTATTTTAGCAATGATTCCAGCAATCAGAGTTTTAAAAATGCAAATAAAATTGAGTTTTCTTCAAGCATTTTAAACCTCTCTGAGCACAGAGTGTCTCTAACTGGATAAATTACCCTCAAAAAGGGAGAGTAAATAGTCCCCAAAATATTGCTGGGATACAGGAAAAAAGATGAAATTTAAATTATCCTGAAGTCAGGGCAGAATTTAATTTAAATTAAGATTTTACCAAGCAATATTTGTCACCAGAAACGTTCTCCACCAGAAAATAATTCAATATTTTTTATTAAAAGTGCCATTTCTGGAGAAGATTTAAAGCAGTTACACAGCAATAAGAAAACATCCAAACACTGAATAATGAAGAATTTACCAAGTTTTAAAAATAAACTTTCTTTAGGCTGTCCAGTGCAACGTAAATAAAAATCATATCACACACACATATATATATCATAAAAAATACATTTAACTGCACAAATGGATGGATTTGCATTGTTTCTGAATTATACTCAGGTTCAAAAATGTATGGATTTACAGAAAAGTCATTCCCAAAGTTTTGGGGTGAATTTAGGCAATGAAAAGTTGAATATATTTGAATTACAACGTCTGTGAAGCCAAACTGAGATAGACAAGTGCCCACTTGGAATTTTTAGGATAATGAGGCTGCTTGACCATAGCTATGATTTCAAAGTCGTGATACCCCAATATCACAAAATTTTTTATTTTTATGATATTCTGAGGTGAGATTCAATTGCAAGGAAATAATCCCTTTGGCTTGGGAGATCAGGAGTTCTGCTCTAGGTGCTCCAACAGGATTTTTAGGAATTCTACATTTCCCACAGCTTTAGAATGGGAGGATGAGACATTTCACAGAAAGAAAAGATTTGATTTTGTATTATTGCCAAGGAGAATGAGAGCTCTGATCAAGCAGAGAAAACCCAACCTCACATTTGTTCTCTGTGCAAACCAGAGGTGTTCTCTGTGAAATCAGGACAAGCTCAAACACACCCTGGAAAGACAAGAACCTCTGTGTTGTTTATGCACAGAAAAGGCAGAAATCCGATTTCCACCTTTCCACATCCTCCATCCAAATGGATCCATCCTTTTGATCGCGATTGTCACAGTTCTGTCCAAAAAAAAAACCCAAGAAAATGTGGCTTTTCCTCAGAAAACAGGGAATTAAACTTGAGTCCAGCCCTCTGCCCCACCTCCGGGGGGGTTCTGTGGGGTTTATTTTCAACACTGCGGGGAAGGATTCCCGCTAAAACATCCGAGGAGTTCCCGACGCGCCTCTCCTGAAATTCGCCGTAACTGAGGGACGTCAGTGACTTCTCCCTGGAGATCCTGGAGGTTCCTGGCCCGGGGTGTGTCCCAGCAGCTCTGCCGGAGGGTGCTGTGTCAGGACAGCGCCGTTGTCACCGCTGTCACCGCTGTCACCAGCAGCGCCAGGCTGGGCGCGCCGCGGCCGCCCCCGGCCGTCCTGCGGGCCTGCAGCACAGCAAACACGGCGTTGGTGGCGTTGGTGGGGATCTCCACGTTGCAGATCATGCCCTCACAGCAGGAAACACACTCCTGGAGGGGAAAGGGGCGTTAATCCAGAGGGATTCGTTCGGGGGGATTTGTGGGATCGGGAAAAGCTGAGGACTTTCACGGGGTTGCAATGAGCTTGCATGGATGGAGGTTTGAAATGACGCCTTGGGCAGGCTGAGATGGAACAGAGACTGGACAGAGCCAGAGAATAAAGCAGAGATTTACTGAAAAGCCTCTAGGATCCACCTCGGGCAGGACAAGAGCCTGGACAGGGCTAAACCCAAGGTGGATCCAAAACGGGCACAAAATGGACCCAAAATGGTCACAAAATGGCAGACTGGTCACAAGGTCTCACATTTTTATAAGTCTTGGTCCATTTGCACATTGGGGTTTAATTGTCCAATTACAGCTCCAGGCTGGGAGGTCCCATCCTTCTTGTTTCTCCCTCCAGCCACTCCTGTTTGTACTTTTGGGCTGAAAGTTGTGCTTGGTCTCCATCTGGGAGAGGATTTGTTTTGTCCAGCCTAGTTTGGGTTTTTTCCCACGGAACAAAAACTCAGCTCGGCCTCACTTAAGCCCATGGCAAACAGAGTCTTGCACAACCTCCCTGAGAGCTCAAACCCCGAGCTCCGTGCCCTGGGTGCACCCCAAAACCCCAGGAGGGAGCTGCTGTTATCCCCTCCAGCCAGCAGCAGCAGGGGAGGAGGAGGGAGGGCTTGGTGCTGCTCCTCTTGCAGAAATCCCAGCACAGAGCGGCTCCTGGCACATCCTCCTGGAAAAACCAGTCCGGGAATGGGCAGCTCCAGGGGCTGCCTGTGCACCAGGAGCAGGGCAGGAGCAGGGCAGGAGTAGGGCAGGAGCAGGGCAGGAGCAGGGCAGGAGCAGGGCAGGAGCAGGGCAGGAGTAGGACAAGAGCAGCAGGAGTAGGGCAGGAACAGGACAGGGGTAGGAGGAGCAGGGAAGGAGCAAGGCAGGAATAGGGCAGGAGCAGGGCAGGAGCAGGGCAGGAGAAGGGCAGGGGCAGGGCAGGAATAGGACAGGAGTAGCAGGAGTAAGACAGGAACAGGGCAGGAGTAAGACAGGAGCAGGGAAGAAAAGGGAAGAGTAGGACAGGAGTAGGGCAGGAGCAGGGCAGGATTAGAGCAGGAGTAGGACAGGAGTAGGGCAGGAATAGGGCAGGAATAGGGCAGGAATAGGGCAGGAGCAGCAGGAACAGGGCAGGAATAGAGCAGGAATAGAGCAGAAGTAACAGGAGCAGCAGGAGCAGGACATGAGTAGGACATGAGTACGACAAGAGTAGCACGAGTAGGGCAGGAATAGAGCAGGAGTAGAACAGGAGAAGGACAGGAGTAGGACAGAAGTAGCAGGAGCAGGGCAGGAGTAGCAGGAGTAAGACAGGAGCAGGGCAGGAGTAAGACAGGAGCAGGGCAGGACTAGGGAAGAGTAGGACAGGAGTAGGGCAGGAATAGGGCAGGAGCAGCAGGAACAGGGCAGGAATAGAGCAGGAGTAGGGCAGGAGTAACAGGAGCAGCAGGAGCAGGACATGAGTTGGACATGAGTACGACAAGAGTAGCAGGAGTAGGACAAGAATAGAGCAGGAGTAGGACAGGAGAAGGACAGGAGTAGGACAGAAGTAGCAGGAGCAGGGCAGGAGTAGCGGGAGTAAGACAGGAGCAGGGCAGGAGTAAGACGGGAGCAGGGCAGGACTAGGGAAGAGTAGGACAGGAGCAGGGCAGGAATAGGGCAGGAGTAGGGCAGGAGTAACAGGAGCAGCAGGAGCAGGACATGAGTTGGACATGAGTAGCACGAGTAGGGCAGGAATAGAGCAGGAGTAGGACAGGAGAAGGACAGGAGTAGCAGGAGCAGGGCAGGAGTAGCAGGAGTAAGACAGGAGCAGGGCAGGAGCAAGACAGGAGCAGGGCAGGAATAGGGCAGGTATAGGGCAGGAGCAGCAGGAACAGGGCAGGAATAGAGGAGGAGCAGGTGAGGAGTAACAGGAGCAGCAGGAGCAGGACATGAGTTGGACATGAGTACGACAAGAGTAGCAGGAGTAGGACAAGAATAGAGCAGGAGTAGGACAGGAGAAGGACAGGAGCAGGGCAGGAGTAAGACGGGAGCAGGGCAGGAGTAAGACGGGAGCACGGCAGGAGTAAGACGGGAGCAGGGAAGAATAGGGAAGAGTAGGACAGGAGCAGGGCAGGATTAGAGCAGGAGTAGGACAGGAGTAGGGCAGGAGTAACAGGAGTAGCAGGAGCAGGACAGAAGTAGGACAGGAGAAGGACAGGAGAAGGACAGGAGTAGAGCAGGAGTAGGACAGGAGTAGAGCAGGAGTAGGGCAGGCGCAGGGCAGGAGCAGGACAGGAGCAGGGCAGGCGCAGCGCTGACCGTGTGGCCGCTGTCCCCGCGGCGGTGGCACCCCACCAGGTGACACTCCTCGCCGGTGGCACATTTCTTGGTGACCGAGGTGCTCTGGCCGTGGGCTGTGAAGAGGTGAGCTGTCAGGCAGTACCGGGTGCCTGCAGAAGGAAAATCGGGAGCTTTGTTCCCACAAACTCAGCCCTTGGAACAGGGTTTGCAAACTGCACGCAATTAAGGAAAATATTCCCAGAAAACGGCTGTGCACAACTGTTTGCAACTTGATCAAAAGAGCATTTAGCAAGAAATTCATTTGTGTGGAGTCTCAGCTGACCCTCCAAACCTCCAGAAAGGCTGCTTTCATTTAAATTACTAATTAGCACCAGCATCCACCCTTCTATTTCCAGCTCTCTCCTCTTTTTGGCAGCACGTTCCTGCGCGGTTTCAGATTTGTTTCCTCATTCCTCTGCTCTGCTTCTTCCCCTTTCCCACCCTTCCCGTGAATGGCACAGGGAAGAGAAAGGAGGAAACATTTCCATTCTTTTCTGTGTTTTGTCCTCCTCAGCACAGCTGTGATCCCCAGTCAGTCAGGTCCTGCCGCTCACAAAGAACCACGGAATTTTGGGATGGAATCCAAAGGGAAGGGAGGAAATTATTCAGGTTTTTAAAACAACACCTTTAAAATTAACTCCTGGGAAGCACATCATTAAATATGTACACAGAGAAACATACAGAGGTAATTCATATTGATGTACGATTCAGAAATCTATTTGTATATTAATATTTATCTGTTATACATTATATAAGATGGAGAGAGATGGAGATAAATATTTTTTCCCTGTTGCTTTGCACCCTGAAGGGAATAAAGCTACAGAGGAAATTCTCCAAGGTTTTTAAACAATATTGTTAAAATTAACTCCAGGGAAGCACACAATCAGATATATACACAGAGAAACATATAGAGATAATTCATATGGATGTATGATTCAGAAATCTGTTTATATATTAATATTTTATTGTTATATACTATATAAAATGGAGAGAGATGGAGATAAATAGTTTCCCCCTGTTGCTTTGCATTCTGAAGGGAATAAAGCTACAGAGGAAATTCTCCAAGTTTTTTAAACATTTTTAACTCCTGGGAGTTAAAGATATGTATCATTAGATACATACACAGAAAAACATATAGAGTTAATTAATATTGATGCATTATTCAGAAATCTGTCTGTATATTAATATGTTATTGTTATATAAAACCGAGAGAGATGGAAATAAATAGTTTTTCACTGTTGCTTTACACCCTGAAGGGAATAAAGCTACAGAGGAAATTCGCCAAGATTTTTAAACAATATTGTTAAAATTAACTCCTGGAAAGCACATCATTAGATATATACACAGAAAAACACACAGAGTTAATTAATATTGATGCATTATTCAGAAATCTGTCTGTATATTAATATTTTATTGTTATGTACTATATAAAATAGAGAGAGATGGAGATAAATCGTTTTCCCCTGTTGCTCTACACTCAGGAATGGCCACAATTGTCACGTCAGCAGCAATGATCTGACTCAGCAGCACCAATCCCAAAACTGTGCTGGCACATTAATCCCATGAATCAACCAGACTTCTGCAGGGGGTGAGTCAGGGAGAGGGAAGTTAAAAATCACAGAGCACCTCCCCAGCCCAGCCTTACTCACTCTCAGGACACCACCTATCCTCAGCCCATCTGTTGCAGTTGTAGTTGTCCACTGCGTTGTCACAGGTGAAGCACTTGAAACTGTTTGGGAATGGAGTGGCTTGGAAAGTATTAAAAAAGTATTAAAAATGCAGTCGGTTGGAAAGCATGGAGAAAAAAATTCAAATATTGTAAACTATGCTTGTACACGCACGTATTTACAGAAATCAATTATATATATTTGCATCTTTTCACTGTCAGACAAATAAAACAAGTTTTGCAGAAAGCTTTTTTTCCCTCCTAGGCTTGAACTTAAAATATATCCTCAGTTTTCATTCTCATAATCCAAAATTGAGGTAGTGGTGGGAAAAGCAGGAAAGAGGGAAGAGTTTATCTCCCTGCTCGTGCAGGTTTGCACAGCAAACACAAATCTACATTTTCCCTTTGATGGAAACACTGCATTTCCAAAGCAGCTCCCACTCGGGAGGAGAGGCTGGATCCTTCAAACAGAAGGATCTTTGAAAATCTTATTTCCATTATTTAAATGAATTATTTGAAGGTGCAGGGTTCGTTAGGGGCAGATAGTCTACCCAGCTATTATATCCTGGCTGGTTTAATGATGCAGATAATGCAAATGAAGGGATGGAACACTGGTGATGCCAGATAAGAGACCAAAAAAAAAAAAAAAAAAAAAAAAAAAAAAAAAAATTATGCCATTAGTGCCAACTGGCTTCACAGGTCCCACGAGGTTTTTAATTACCTTCAGACTGAATTAATTGCATAGAGCAACACCTATTCCTCCCCTTACAAAACCCCCAACAAGATAAAAGACCAAAACCACCTGTTCTGGATTATTTTACAAGGGAACCGCTGCATAATTTCCTCTGCAGGGAGACAGAAACAAATACGAGAAAAGCCCCTCAAATGTCAAAGTCCTCATGCACTCTTTAATTTGGCAATGCTGGTGATTTATTTTCCTTTAGCCAACCTGTCAAATATTAGGGATAACATGCTGTGGGTTGAGAAGCAGAATATTTATTGTGAAGTTTCAGTGGAGACCAACAGCTGAAACCCAAAGGACCGGAGGGATGGGGCAAATAATCAAAATTCTAAGCCAGGATTCCCTCTGGAAAAGGGCAGAATTCCATAAAAACGCTACTTACGGTCCAGTGGAAGCCTGACGTTGTGGAAGTTGATGTTCTCAGCTGAAACCCAATTTCCTGAAAGGATGAGGAACGGGAGAAGAAACAGCGCGTGCCGGATCCAGCCCATCCTGGGAGTCAGTGCACATGGAAACCCGGGCTGCTCAGGCCTGCAAGGGCAAGGAAAAACACATCACAACATCACATCCCGCATTTTCCAGCGGGAATCGGGACAATCGGAGCAGCAGGGTGATCGATGTCCTGGGAAAATCCTGCTGGAAGCGTGGCAATCCGCCGGGAATGCCGGCGAGCGGCACAAAGCTGAGCTGCTGGTGCCTTCTGCTGGCCAGAACCCCTCACACAGGGCTTGAACTTGCAAAAAAACCAACAAAAAAATTCAAGTTCACGTTATTTCTTTCACCTGTTTGTCCTCATGAGCAATAGGAATCTTAAAAATTCCTTGAAAGCATTCCTAAAAATTTACAGGGAGACTTAGAGGTCCTTTGGATCCAACTTGGAACAGTCTGGACTAAACAGCACTAAGGAAGCAAAACGCACAGAAATCTCACTTTTAACACCCACAGCCAATCCCTCACCTGAGATAAATAAATTGAACTTCAGACAAGCTACATCACCTGAATTTTAAGTGCACTTTGCACTGTCACAGCATTAGAAATTCCAAGTGTAAATTCAATTTATTTCTTTTTAAGCGCATCCCGAGGGAACGCTAAGGAGGATGCCTGGGGATGGCACAGATGTTTTGGAGAAGGGCAGGGTGGAAAGTTCAGAGGGGTGAGATGCAACCACCCAAAAATAAATTTATTTGGGGGCCTCTGGGTGCTCTGCCAGGGCTTTAGAGGGAAGAAATGAACATTTTGCTCAGGTTGGTATTTAGATTTCCACACCTCCAGACAAACACAGGGAATTGTGGCAAACTCCAGTGACCCCGGAGCCTGGTTATTAAAAATATTAAAAATCCCAACCTCGCTCCTCCCACGCTAATTCCCAGCAGGACAAACAAGCTGGAGTGGAGGCTCCTGCCAAACCAGAGCCAAAGGCATTCCCTCCAAATTTCCAGGCACACCCTGGCCAGGCTGAAAACGGTGCTCAGCAGAGAAATCCAGGAATTTTCCTCTTTCCCCTGGGTTTTTGGATTGGTTTGGGTTTTTCCTTCTCCAGCAGAGATGGTTTTTCCAAGCAAACAACAGAATTTCAGGAATTGTGAATTTTATTGTGAATTTAACCATGCTGCTTAAGATCTGCTTATTAAATCCTGGCTCTGTGGGAGTATTCCAGGAGATATTCCGAAGTCACAGCCTACCTCTGCTCCCTGTGTACTTCCAACTCTGTTTTCCATAGGATGGTCCCGATTCCTTCTGGCTGCAGCCAGGATCCAAAGAAGGATTAGGCAGAAGAATCTGTGGAGAACAAACAGCAACAGATCATCAAAACTGTGCTTTGAAGAAACAAATTAGCATTAAATGAAGATTAAAAAATTATGTTTTTACAAGGAAATACCCAAGAAGCACCTGAATCACACAGCATGGCTCTTGTTGAGTGCTGTGGCACTGCAGAAATTGAAATTCCCTCCTTTCCAGTGCCAGAAAAGACAAATAAAAGACAAAAAGTGAAGGGATGAGGCTCCGGCCATCCCTGAGGATGAGTTTCCTCCAGGAAAACCATTACTGAATGACTTGGGTGGGACCACACGAGTGAATATTCCCAATATTCCACACATATCTCAACTTTCCACACGAGTCCTGCCCAAAACCAGAAGCCCAAACCAGCAGCAGGAGAACCTGAGCAGGCAAAGACAAACCTGCAGCCTCCCAGTTAGAGAATGATGAACAAACAGCCCACCCCAATGTGTGGAGCTGATGCAGCTCCTGGAATTCCAAGGAGGCTGCAATTCCCACATTCCTGATCTGAATGACCCCGTCCTCGTGGCCCTGCAGCATCAGGGATCCAGCCTTCCAAGAGGGCTCCTTCATCCCCGCTGGCTGAGGGAGGTTGGTAACAAGATGAGAAGAGCCCTTTTTGTGCCTCAAGTCATGGCTCTCCTTCCTGGATCCCTTGCAAATAACTGTTTATCCTGGAATTCCAGGATGGCTTGGGTTGGAAGGGAATTTAAAGCTCATCCAGTTCCACCTCCCTTCCCCTTCCATGCCTTCAGCTTGCTCCAAGTCCTTCCAGCCTGGCCTGGGACACTTAAATCCATGGAATATCTCGGGCAACCCAGTTTTGATCAAGAACGTCACAAAATTCAAGCATTTTTAAATTACTTCCACTTTACTCTGCGGGAAGGGAGGGAATTGAATCCCTCCAGCATTCCCAAGGTTTCTCTCCTTGTCCTGTACTTGCTGCTGGCTAAAGGCAGCTCTGCCTTTATGGGCTGTAACTGGATCTGAAGCACCTGGACAGCAAATAAAAGGCACAATTCCATTTGTGCCAGCAGGCTTCAGATCCCCTCCCCCGAGTTCCCAAATGGAAAAATTTAGGGAATATAAATACAAACAGGGACTCCGTGGCCGGGGGGAAGGCTCAGTAAATCGACCTCCCAATCTGCTGCAGTCAAAGGTGTCCTTGTTTGCCAGGCAGGCCAATAAATAATGGATGTTGTTTGCCGTGGGCTTGGTTACACAGCTGCGCCACCAGCGCCTTCTCGGATCAAGAAAGAAAATATTGGCCCAAAAAACGCCTTTCATATCTCACCCGGCATCTCTGAAAAGCTTATTTTCTTCACCCTGCCTTATCTCTGCTGGGCTGGCAGATAATATTGTCTAGCAGGGTGAGCGAATGTTTCATCAGGCCCAATTAGGAGCTCTCATTAACGAAGGGGAAAACTGTCACAACATGGAAGATTAACTTATATAAACAAGAGCAAACGGGGAGCTCCAGCTTTCCTGGGGGAGGGAAGACAATCCAAAAAGGGAAGGGCCGAGTGCTATAAAAAACCTGTGACTAAAACCCACCTCAAGAAAACAACCAGCAGCACAACGGCTGAGCTAATGAAAATATTCCAGAGGGCTGGAACCTTGCAGGGCGTGATGGAAAAGCGGGAAGCAGCGTCCCTGGCTTCTGATTTTAATAAAATTCGAGTCTGTCGACAGCGTTGTTCCTGGCAGGCTCAGTGGAGGATTAGCAGATTGAACATCAGATAGGGAATGCAAATGAAAACTTCCTGCTGTCACTGAGAGAGCAATTTTCAGGTTGCTGTTAGATAATTGCAAACGCTCCTGTTAAGGTTGTTAAATGGCACTTTGGGACACGAGAGCTCCACAGACTGGGGCAGAAAGGGATTTTCTGTTCTTTGAAAAGCTCAAACTCAACACCTGACAGCACCACACGGCCCTGACACGAATCCCAGAGGCCACCAAGGGAATTCAGCTTGGCTGAAATGGGCAAGAATTCTCATGTTCTCCCCATTCTCATGCTCTTCTCTGGAGCCCATCTAATTCCCGCAAAACCCAGCCAGGGAAGAAGTGGACAGAACAAATTTTTAAAAAAACCTATAATTTTCTTTAGGAAAACAGCAGTTTAAAATAAAAAGATGGTGGGAAAGTAGATATTTTTACAAATTAACCCCCTTCCCCCCCCAAAAATTTATTTCAGATCTGCAAATTTTAAAACTCTTTGCTCTGGAAGTTTGATCTTGTCTTCCCCGCTGAGTTAAGTCTCTATTTTTTCCACTTTTTGCCTCACAGCATGTTATTATTAGCACAACACACCCCAGGAAAATGGATTTTGCACTACACTGACAGACACCTGCAAGGAGCAACAGCGACAGAACCCAACTGAACTCATCAGCCGGGTTTTGAAACACCCCACACTTCCTTTAGCTGCACCCACAGCCACATCTGGAATGAAATTGGGCCTTAATTACATGAAATTACCCAGTTCTTTATCTGAGATCTTGTAAAAGCAAAGCACAACATCATTTTAGCTCGGGGGATGATGTTGGCATGGCAGGGGAGGTGGAAAAGGCTGCGAGACTGAAGGTGTCTGACTCCACCAAACACACAACTGCCACTGCGAAAATAAAAGAAAATAATCAGAAAGAAAATAATCCCTGATGAACACGATAAACCCGGGAAGCAGCACTGGAGTGAAGGATTTGCCAGGAGAAAACACAGAATTAAAAGAGCATTATTCCTTTCACAGCTCAAACTGACGCTCAGGTTAAAATCCCGAATCCCCCATCATGGATGGATGGATTTTCCCCGTGTGGAAAATCATTCGTTTTGTCTAAAAACTCCACTAATGAGGTTAAATTTCTGACTCCCTTCTGCCAGTTTTCCATTTCCTCAAGGAACTGCACTTTGCCAAAGCTCTGGATGGCCAAAAGCTGAGTTTGGAACAGCTTTTACACATCACCTGTAGCTGGTTTAAATCTCTCCCTCACCTGTGCAAGACTGGAAATTGCAATTTAATATGGCTCTGGAGAAAAGAGATTACAGGAATAAGCAGCGTTTTTTTTTTCTTTCCTTCAGACTTGGTTTCACAGTATCAAATTTACAGAATGTTCAGGTTTAACAATATTACATGTACAGAATATTTAATCAAACACCTCCGTGGATCTGACCATCAGTAACCAGTGAATGAACACCCAACACAGGAGAGAAAATCCTGATTTTCAGCGATTTTCTTCTCCAGGTTTAGCTGCAGACTACATCAATAAAAGATCTCTTTAATCCTGCCACGTTACTCATATTCAGCACTACTCCAGGTATTCCTGCACACTCCAGACCTGTTTTCCAACAGGAAAAAGGTGGGACAAAACAACATTGCTCCCAAAAAATCAAGAGATTTCTGTATATTTCTATAAATTAATTATAATCAATGGAAAATGAAAGTTTTCAGGCAGTTAAATTCAACCTCAGGAATATCCCTGGGTTTTACTGCCTGATTTTCCAAGTGAAATCCTATTTTTAAGACAAGCTCTGCCCAGTGCACCCAGGCACAGATGCCATGGAATTCCATTGCTCATTCCACCAATAAACCAGGAGCCACCCCAGACAACACCAACAAGAACCTACACATTTCCACTAGTCCAAGAAACACCACCTTCCCTTCCAAATTCAATTTTAAGATCAAGACCCAGAGCGGGGAGATTTACTGGGAGACAGATCTACTTCAAATCCTGAAATTCAAATCCTAAATCCACCAAAATCTGCTGCAGCCTGAAACGGGATGGGAAACCTGCAGGTCCTGCATCACACAGAACATTCTTCACCTTCAACTGAAATTCAGATTTAAGGGACAAGAGCTGAGCTCCTGAAGCTGAAAAGCTCTTTTTGAACCCAATTCCGAGGTCACCCTTTCAATTCTTTCCTCGTGGTTGTTATCTTGGGAGATTTTTCCAGCTGTTTAGGAGGAAAAAAGGATGCAAAAAACAACAACAAAATCAGTTCTCTGTCCTTTCCAAGCTTTTTTCCCAGGTTATGAAGGGTTTGGGATCTTGTCTGTGCTGCTGCAAACCCGGACTTTGTGCTGAAAGGAGAGGGAGAAAAGGGAAATGACATTTGTCTGGTTTTATTTTGCTGTCAGGGTCCAAACAAAATGTCCTTCACCTTCCTGGAGCAGAACCCTTCACCAATCCAGCGTTTCCTCCAGGAATAACTCCCCAACCAACATTAAATTATCCTTGGAAGCTCCTTCCCCATGGATCCCCAACACAACACCAGAGTGATTCTTTCACCACCACCTTCCCAAAAATAAAGCAAAGCTCAAGAACCACAGAATATTCCAGCTGAAAAAGTCCTCTGATATCACTGACACACCCCAGGTCCACAAAAAATCCTTCGTTACCAGTTTAGGGCAGGAATTGCACTGGAATTCCAGCAAAAAACCCCACAGAGTCACTCCTGGTGGATCCTGGCAGGGTTTGAGGTGTGGAATTTCTCCCAGCGCTCCTTGTCTGATGTAATCTCTGCCTCATGTTCACACCAGCTCCGTGCTCCAAGGGAATCCTTCAAATCCCAACCAAAATCACCTCCTGGAATGCACCAGGAATGGCTGGGAGCGATCCCACACCTCATCCAGGGAGCTGCTGCTGAATAAATGAATTTAAAAATCAATTCTGACCAGTGGCGTCCAAATATTGAACCCACAGAGAGGGAATTTTTGTCCTGAAGCTCCTCAAGCTCTGGGAATTCCCATTTTTTGAGGAATAAATGTGTCTGAATTAAAAGTCCCTATTGAAAATGTGACTTTAAAGCAGGTAATACCAATTTTATATAAATTATAAATATAATATATACATTTAAATATATTTTCTATATTTTATATAATATATATTAGATATTTTATTATTATATTTTATATATTTAATTATTAGATTATTAGATATTATATTATCATTATATTTTATATATTGAATATATGTAATATATTTTAATATAGGTATTTAAAAGCAGGTCACTTTTTATATTTTATATAATATATATAATATATTATATTTTATATAATATATATTTTATCTACATATATTTAATATATTTAATATATTTAATATATTTAATATATTTAATATATTTTAATATGTGTATTTAAAAGCAAGTCACTTTTTATATTTTATATAATATATATATTATATTTTATATAATATATATTTTATCTACATATTTATATATATTTAATATATTTTAATATATGTATTTAAAGCAGGTCACCTTTCAGTGATGTTTTCATGACTGACATGAGGTTTCTGTTTGTTAAAAGAACTCACTGGCACCACAAATGTGATGGAGGCAGGGAATGAGTGAAATTCTGCTTGCTGCCAGGTCAGTACAGCATTTCCTGCAGGAATAACTCTGCAATTAAAATATCCTTGGAAACTCCTTCCCTGTGGATGCAGCACCCCTCCCACAGGGCATCCCCTCTCCCCCAGCGCTTCCTGCCCTTTGTTGGGAACCTCTGGAATTTCTGGCACCTCCTCTCTCCACCCTCCCCATGGTTTCACTGCCTTCTCCCTGCTCCTCTTCCTAAGCTCAGGAATTGAAAACTTTTCCATCAAGTTGCAGCTCTTCATCTTTAGGGTTTTTTTTTTGTTTTTATGAATCCTGAATCAAGGGGAAAGCAGCACAAAGGTGGAGAAATACACACAAAAATATTGATTTATTTTGGAGGTCTATACTCCGAACCAATCAGGCTTTCTGTCTAAACTGAAGGGAAAATTAGATTTTCATTATTACTAATAATATATTAAATTTCCTTTTGTTAACTCTATTAATTTTCATTAAATAGAACCCTTATCTCCAGGTCAGAAATACCCCTTTGCCGGGGGTTAAATGACTTCCAGAAATTGCCAGTTGGGAATAAACCCTACAGGATTCGGTCTCTCAAGCAGCCCAATAATTTCTCCAAAGATTTTCTGGGAATATGAAAAATCAAGAGCTTCAGAGGGCAACGTGGAGCTCATTCCTTTTCTTGTGATCCCTTAGGTGGGAAATGGATTATCCAGGAGTCGACACAAACACAAAACCAAATCTCTCCTTCCAGGATTTACAGCTGCACATGAAGAAAACAAGGCTAGAAAAAATCAAAATTCAAAACTTCCGAATTCAGACATTCCAAATTCAGGATCTTCAATCCCAAGGGTCAGCCTGGAGCAAAGTTTTGAGTGCGAGCTCACAAACACGGAAAGGTTCCCAAAAAACATCCTGGAATTATTCCTGTACTCAAAATTACAGGTGAGCACTGTGGGCTGACAGAGGAGGGAAAACAGGGAAGGGAAAGGCAGGATGGGCTGGATCCACGGGGCAATTAAATAAAAATATGGACACAAGGGTCAGGGCAAACGAGTTAGTGGGGAATATAAAAAATGAGCTGAATCAGCACCTTTTAGAGCTTTAAGGGGTTTTTTTCAGGGTTTTTTTTAAAGCCTGGAGGATTCTACAGAACAAAAGTACCCAGCCAGGGGAAAGCTCCCCCTTCCACAATGCCAGGAAAAGACAGAGGAAGCAATAAACTTTATTACAGAGGGGGAAAGGAGGTTCAAGAACCTTTTGAAATAAGAGAACTTTCTGCTGCTCTCACTTATCCACCATGAATGGACTTAGGGGTCTGAAAAGGGAAAAAAAAAACAACCAGAGGCAACATTCCTGACCAATTCAGGTGCTGTTTAATCACTTGAATTGTCACGATAAAAGGATGCTGCTCCAAAAAAACTCCTCAGTGTCTGTAGGAAATATCTTTAAATATTCTAAATATTGTAATATCTACTAAGAAATGGATGCAGCAGCTGAAGGGAACAGCTTGGAAAATTGTACATCTGGTCCCTCCCTCGGCCTCTGACAGAACAGAATTTCATCTTTTAAAATATAATTTAAGGTATGAATTCATCCTGTCCTGTCTCCCTCCCTCATCACCTCCCAAAATCCTCGGTTGCTTAAGGTCATTTAAGGTAAGAAATGAGGCACATCCCAAGGAGATAAAGGATGATGTTGTTAATGCAAAGAAAGATTGGAGGTTAAATACAACAAATCCAGAATTATTCAGGATAAATGTGTTAAATGCTGCATGTCAGATCCTCCCAGCCGCAGGGAGGGATCCAGCCTGATCTGCTGATCCAAAAAGGGGCAAGAAGAGGCCAAGAGCACGAGGCTAATTCCCAGTTTTTATCCATATGACTTGCACAGGTCTGAAAAACCCCTGGGATATTCCACAGCTTGGAATTCAGCAGGGCACCGCCCCATCCTCCAGTTCCACCCCAAAAATTGTGTGTGAGAGCCTGACCTTGAATCTGAATGATTTATTACAGTCTCCCAGAGTGGATTGCAGGTTGGAAATGCAAGAATTCCAAGGATGTCGTTAGGAAAACACAACAGGGGGAGTTTGGATCTCAACCCACGGGTGTGGGAGAGAACTGGGAATTTCCTGCTCTAGGCTTGTCCTATAAATCCTGGGATTTGGGTTGAGAGGGACCCTAAAGCTCATCCCATTCCACCCCTGCCCACCTTCCACCATCCCAGGCTGCTCCAAGCCCCATCCAACATGGCCTGGGATACCTCCAGGCAAATCCCAAATTTCTGCATGTTTTATGCAGAAGAAAAAATTCAATTTACAGAGTTCAACCATGAAAACACAGCAATTATTACCCCACCAACTCCACAGCCATCCTCCAGCTCTCCCTATAAAAACCTACAGCAGGTAGGTTAAGCTGTTATTAATGAATAACCTGTTATTAATGAGTAACACAATCTATAGGATGAAACCTACCTGGGGCCTGTTGCTCAGGGTTTAGAACAGCCCTGAAAGCAAAAATCCCATTAAAATATCCCTCAGCCTATTCCAAAGAATTCAAATCACAGGCTGCACCACCACAAACAAATAATTACGGCAGGAAGGATTTTTAGGTAAAAATAGGAACTCGTTGGCCAAGAAGAGAATAAAAAATTCTACTTTTCCTCGCAGGACAAAGAATAAATCTAGAATTTAAAAGAATCATGTATATTTTGCTTTTTTTGCAGCCATCTAAGCATAAAAATACCGATTTTGCCTGGACCAGAGTGAGGAGATGCTGGAGCAGAATTCCTGCAGCTCTTATCAGACACTGCAGAAACAGCACAAAGTGCTGGGGAAAGATAAAATTCTCCGTCTGCTGTTATCAAAAATGGGGTCAAAAAGTTAACTCAGGCAGGGTTTTACTGCTTAAGTCCTTAAGAACAAGGCCAAACTTGGAGACAAAGAAGGGGCACGTGAGAAGTAAGGCAAAGACCAGAGCTGAGATTTGGGAAGGGCTGGACCGAGAGCAGATCGATGGAAATCATCTGAGTAATCAATAAGCAGGCACAAGAAAATTAATTAACTGCTGTACGAGCCTCCACAGAAACGATCCCAAAGGCAAATGAGTCATTAGCATTATTCATAATGATAATAATAGTTCATCTCCAAAAGGTCAATGTCAAGCAAGGGAAATGTCCATTTATTACCTGGCTAAGGCTTGGGAGGTCCCAATTTCCCACTTGCAAACAGCTCCCGTCCAGGGCAGCCCCCCAGCATTCCCATTTTTCCAATATTAAGGAATAATTGCACACCTTAAACATATTTCACCCGTGACAGAGCGGGAGGTGTTTGCTGGCAGCCAGAAATGTCGTGTTTTTACAGATACACATTGAATTTTACACTTCATAACCTCCAAAGAAGTAGATTTGTTGGGAAAAAATCCAACTCAAAGTACCAGGCCCCATCTCAAAATCCAGTTTATAATTTAGTGGGATTATGTCCATTCCTAAAGAAGAGAAGGAGCCAGGATTTATCCAATCAGTGCTGAAATTGAAGGAAAAAGGAACGTTTTGTCCGTGAAAAATGAAGAGCCAAGGGAATTCCTGCAGAACAGAAGGAAAAGCATCTGGGTATTGCCAAACCAGGATGAACTTTAATCCAGTTAGGGCTGGATTTACACCGAGGTGTAAATCTGGTGCAGAGCTGGGCCAAACCCAGGCTCTTTCTCCATCTTTACGACCATTCTGAATAAAAACTTTAGACAATAAGTGGCATCTCCACAAGCCCCCCTCACTGTGACACCCCCAGGAGCAGCAGTTTTGTTGTCGTGATCATCTCCATCATCCCTGATAAACTTCTCCGAGCTGGCAGAATTCCCTGAGCCTGGAACGGCTCCAGACCCAGGAGAACTGTGACAGCCTCTGCAGCCCCACCCGGCCTCTCTTCAAAGGTTTGGGAGGGCAGGGTGGGGAAAACAGGGTGGAGTGAAAAGAATAATCCCGATTTAATTGTGAGCAGAGCTGCAGAATCCCATCCACGTGAAACTCCCCTGCCTTGTGCCACAAGTCCCTCCCGGGCTCGGAAAGCTGGGACAGGAAAGCCTTGGCACCAGGAGGAGCTGGAATGCTCCTCTGCACCCTGATGGGGGAAAATTTTGTTATTTTGCTCCAGGCTGGAGGTTCTGGGCCTGGAACAAGACAGGGAGATGGAGGTGTGGCTGTGTTCGCTTAACATCCAAGAAATTTCCTCCCTTCCTCACTTGGTTTTTGGTTTTTTGGGGTCATCCATTATTTCTCTTTATTCTCCTTGCTCTCCTCATTGTTACTGTCAGATTTTTTTATGTCAGATCTGTTTTACCCCCTCCTTTAAGACACAGTGAGAGGAAGGAGCAGAAATCAGGGATGGAAGAGCAGGAAAATCCAAGATTTTCCTCCAGAGAGTACAGATCACAGCAGAAATGTCTTTCAAAGAATTCTTCAAGACCTCGCTCCCCTTGCCAAACAAAAACTTCCCTGCAGATCCAGGAATCTTTTTGTGTTACCCATCTCCTTTTTTTTTTCTGAGCTGCAAAGAAATTTGATTTTATAATTCCCTTTTCAACCAGATCTAAATGCATCCCTCGGGTTCAGGGTGACCCCCGACACCTCGGCAGGAAAAGAAGAAATTAATGAATGGAACATGGAATAAAGAGCAAAAATCACTGCAGCCACTCTACAAAACACAGGAGCAGCTAAATGTCCCCAGTCATTCACAATTTTATTGTACAAGAACCCATTACAATATAAAAAAAAGACCTATTACAAAAAAATGAGTAAATTTTTAATTAAAATCATTTACTATATTTACATCTAAATTAAGTTATAACTTAGTATTCTCTCAATATTAAAATTAATTTCTATGTACTTTAGTCTAAATACAAGTTAAATATTATTCAGTTAAATGATGTTAAGTTCAATAAAGTTTAAGCCCTGTTAAATTTAGGTTATTTTTAAGTTTTAATAAGTTTAAGTTTTATAAAGTTTAGATAATATTAAGTCTATATCCTATTAATTTAAGGTTTTATGACATGTAGGTTTTATTAAGTTCATATAATTTAAAAATTCTTTCATATAATTTCAAATTCTTTCTACCAAAATTTATCCATATTAAGTTTAGATATTAATTTTAAAATTACCCTAAATTTTGTTACAACTGGACAAAGCTGCATTTACTTAAAAAAAATTAAATTACTCCTTGAAATGTCAACTGCTATTCCAGCATTGAGAATTGTCACAAATAACATTAATGAAGTGCTGAGCTGACCACTGACTGTGATATAACTGGAAATAAACCTTAAAAATTGCCTTTATTGGATATTTTGGATTGAATTGAAAGCACCTGCTGCTTGAGTGAGGACACCGCAACATTCTAGGAAGTGTCTGAAATCACAGAATGTGACATTTGGAATTCTCCACAATTCACACACAGGGGCAGAAAAAATCTTCTCACTTTTTTGAGACAATCTGGATCTAAACATGCCGGTTTCACCAGATTTGGATCCCAAATGTTGTGAGGGCTCCTGAAAACTTTCTCTCTCAGAAACGCCTCCCACACAGCTCCCACTGTAAAAGGCAGCCCTAATCCTGGATGTGAAGTACAAACCCTGCTCTGCCTCGCCAGTCTGTGCTTATTGAGGTTCAACACTCACTGAAAAATCCAAATTCCAAAATCCCCTTCCTCACAGCAGCCTGGCTGTGGGCAGAACTCTCCACACGTCGTGTTCTGCCTGTAAAAACGCTCAACAGAAGTTTCAAAGCTTCAGTTATCATAATAAATGTCCCAGGTGCTGGAAAATAACCCTCTGTGCTGTGTGTCTGGCACAAGTGGGACATTTCCTCCCACTGTGGCTGAAAAGGGGTTTTATTTTCCATCCCCTGTGTAAAGGTCCCTTGGAAATCCTCTACATCCACACAAATGTTGTCAGGCTTTTCTGTTTGGGATTTTACATTTTAATCTATGTGTCTTAATAAACACCATCAGT
The DNA here is from genome assembly GCF_021018805.1 of Prinia subflava. Classification (NCBI taxonomy): domain Eukaryota; kingdom Metazoa; phylum Chordata; class Aves; order Passeriformes; family Cisticolidae; genus Prinia; species Prinia subflava. Next base: position 37,324,403 of record NC_086252.1, on the reverse strand, counting down.
TCTTGTGTTGCATTTTCTACCAAATTAAAATGTAAACCCAGGGAAATCATTAAATGTGAGGGAGGTTGTCCAGAGAAGCTGTGGCTGCTCCTGGATCCCTGTCCCAGGCCAGGCTGGAGCAGCCTGGGACAGTGGGAGGTGTCCCTGCCCACGGATCCATGAAGTCCCTTCTAACCCAAACTGTTCCATGATTTAGGAAAACAGAAATAAAAGTCAAATCCAAAACCTCTGTCCTTACACCATATTTTTAACAACATTTGTACAGCAAAAACCCCAAGCTTTTCCCACGGGAAACACAAGAACTGAACACAAATTCCTAAAGATTTTTCACATCAAGTTTTTACCTAAAAAGTGGCAGGATGGGGAATTATTTAGGGCAGAACTGAAGCACTGACCCAGCAACTCAGCATCCCCAAGGGCCTGGGGCAGGATGGCAGCCGGGGTGTGAGGAGTGGGAAAAGGCTTTGGGGAGGAGGCAGCAGGAAGGTGGCAGCCCCAGTGACAGGAATCCCAGGAAAGGCACTTTTCCAGCCCCATTCTCTTCCCAGCTGTATAAATAAATACATTTATTTCTATTTACACACGAGCAGCTCAGGCTTTGTGCTGTCCCAGAGCTCCCAGTGAACTCCAGTTTGCCTCGAAGCCAAGGCCGGCCTTTCCCTGCCGCTCCCAGCCCTTCCTGGGGAGCTGCCTCGCATTCCTGACGTGTTTTGGGGCTGGATCAGGGAAGCTCAGACACACAGGTGAGCTCAAACCCGGCCCCTGCTGAAGGCAAACTGCCTGAGGGGTTCTGGCAGCACAGGCAGGGAGGGTGGGGACCTGTCCCCAAAAAAATTCCAGTTTTGGGAGGCACAGGCTGCTGGGTTTGACCTGGTTCTGCTGCTGACATTCCAGGAGAGCTGCAGAGGGACTGGGGACAAGGGATAGAGAGACAGGACACAGGGAATGGCTCCCAGTGCCAGAGGGCAGGGATGGGTGGGAGATTGGGAAGGGATTCCTGGCTGGGCTGGAATTCCCAGAGCAGCTGTGGCTGCCCCTGGAGCCCTGGAAGTGCCCAGGGCCAGGCTGGAGCAGCCTGGGACAGTGGAAGTGCCCATGGCAGGGCTGGAATCAGATAATCTTTAAGGTCCTTCCCAACCCAAACCTGGCTGGGATTCCATGACTCTCTTCAGACAAAGAAAACGCAGAACTGGTGAGGGACAGAGCAGCCAAACAATTCAGGAAGTCAAAGATTTGGAAAAGCAAACCACGTGAAAAGACACAAAATCCAAGAGGAGAGGCTGTGCCTCAGGAGAAGGGAATTCGGGAAGAACAAGGCCTGGAGCACTGCTAGGAGTACGGAATTGTGACATTCCCAACCTGCCTGGTGAACACCAGCACAGCCCTGGGCACTCCCATTTAACACAACACACGCTTGAATGGGGGTTTAATCCAGGAAAAGGCCTTGGAAGTGCCGGGGAGGTTTGGAGTGCCCATCCCTGGAGGTGTCCTAGGAATTCCTGGAGGTGGCACTCAGGGCTGGGGACAGGGTGGGCACCGGGCACAGCTGGCACTCCTTGACCTTGGAGCTCTTTTCCAAGCTCATTTCTGGGATCCTGAACACCAGAGCCCCAAAGGCTTTTCCCAAAAGGGAGCATCCATCCAATCCAGCCCCAGCAGCAGCAGCGGTGTCCCCACCCCACCCCTCTGGCAGGGAACATTTCCTGTTCCCCCACAGCTCCAAACCCCTCAAGCAGCCACAGAAAAGGAGCCTGAAACTCCTCAGAATCCCATTTTTGCACATTAGGGGGAAAATTCTTCCTGGAAAGGGAGCTCAGGCCTTGGCACTGCCCAGGGAGGTTTGGAGTGCCCATCCCTGGAGGTGTCCCAGGAATTCCTGGAGGTGGCACTCAGGGCTCTGGGCTGGGCACAGGGTGGGCATCGGGCACAGCTGGGACTCCCTGAGCTGGGAGGGCTTTTCCAATCTTTTCCTGGGATTCCATAACCTCTTTCCATGCTGCTTTGACTCATTTTTGGTGGGATTAGCCAGGAGATGAAGGCAGAGTTGCCTGTTTGGAAGCTGGAGGAAAAATCCTGCATTTGAATGAGGTAAAATCCTGCATCTGAATCTTCGTGCACAACAAAACACACCCAAAGAAGCCACTCAAAGATCCTGGCTGCACATATATAAGATATATAACATATGATATATGATATATAATATTATAATATATAATATTATATATATAATATCATTATATGTAACACATGCTATATATTATATATTATATATTATAAATAGAACAGATAGTATATAATAGATAAAATTATATAATGCATTATATAGTGTATAAGTATTATACCAGACACATATATAATGTCTAATATCAATGAATATATTATTAAAACATTATCTATAATGTATTTTATATTTTATTTTTCTATCATAAAATATAAAATACATTATAGATAATGCATAATACTTAATATATAATGTGTAATACGTAATATATGATGCATAATGCATAATGTATAATATATAACATATATAATATATAACAATTTCAGGTCTAGCTGACTCATTTCAAAACTGCATCATCATTTGCAACTCTTTTTACCCCCTTTTGTTCTCAGTCTCTCTTTGTAAGTGGAAATATCACTCCAAATGTTTCCCCTTGCAGCACAAACCATTTTGGTTTCAGTTGGACAAAGCTCATGCTCCAGTGCCTGGAACTGACTCTGCCACCCTGAGGACTCCTGATTAGCTCTTGCACCATGTGGAGGAAAAAAATAAAAGAATTTACACATAAATGACTAAAAAAGTTAATAATTAAATCACCTCACTGAGGCTGAAATGAAAATGAAGCAGAAAGTCGTTAAGAACTAAACTCCAGAAAATCATGGAACAGAGAAACCAGGGGGGAAAAATGAAAAATCTTATTTTTGCTCTATTATAAGAATAACAAAAGGAGTTTAAAAATAACTTAATTCCTGGTCACTGAAAGAAATAGCAAAATTTCCCATCAACCTCTCTAGGGCCAGGAATTAACTTGAGAAAAAGAATTCTAGGGAAAGGAGTAATTTATCTTCCAACCGAAATTCATTTATATAAGTTTACTTAAATGCAGATGATGAAGTCATTCTGATCACTCCTTTTCTTATTCTGACATTAAAAATAACATTTTAATTTTCATTTTTTCCATGGTACTCCACAAAGAGCATGGAAGAAATATTCCCAGAGTGGAGAAGGCTGCAAGTCACCATCAAAAAGCGATTTAAAGTGGAAAGGTAACTCTAAAACACAGATAAAATCACAGCCTGGATTTTTACAATTACCTTAAGAACCTTCAAACATCCATAAAAACTCAACTGGTTTCCCATGGACCAGACTAGCACAGAAATAAAGTTGAATTTTTTCTCTCCCATAAATTTGGAGTCTAAAGAAAAATGACACAAGCTCTGGAGCAAAAAAACAAAATTACAGATTTGACATTTACAGAATCTCTTCCATTTTATTATCCCAGCCCTGATTCCTCCCTTGCTGCATCCCAGCACTGTTTGGAAGAGGAATTCAGACAGGTGATGTGACCAACGAGGTTTTTATCACTCCAGATTAATTTTCTTTGCTCAGGGGTCATTAATCAGGGTTTGCCTGAAAGGAGCTGCAAGTTCAAATATTTTTCTAAATGGCTACAAAGGTTGCTTGGGTTGTATTTTATCTTCTCTAATCCCCTCCTATCCCCTTTTAATAAATAAATTAGGAAAGTTTCACAGCAAAGTACAGCAATTTCAAAGACTCCTAAATAATGTTTCTTATAGCAAACCAAAAATAACTTTCAAGATGGGCCTTAAAAAACATCCCAGAATGGTTTGGGGTTAAAACTCAATTAATTCCAACCTCCTACCATGGGCAGGGACACCTTCCCCCAGACCAGAGCCTCAAGTTGGGACTTGAAATCCCCTTCTGCTAAATTTTAGAGAAAACAGAGAAAATCTGAGAAAACTCAATTGTTACACTTCAAGAAGAGATGCCTAATTTACTCAAAATCCTGGAAATCTCTCGTGATCGTGTTTGTGGGATTTGAAATCTGATGAAAAAATCTAATTTCTAAACTGAGCACACCCTGAGCAGGGAGGCAGAAACTTCAGAATTTCAGAAATCACCATTTGAAAGGATCACAACCAGTGCCACCCTCACCTGAGGAGCCCTCGAGGAGCTGTTTGCATCAAGGTTTCCCCAGCCTGTTTTAAACTGAATTTCATATCTATATATCATATATATCTATATATCTATGTATCTATATCGATATATCTATATATATCGATATAGATATATCGATATATATAGATATATAGATATATATCTATATATATAGATAGATTATAGATAGATTATAGATAGATTATAGATAGATTATAGATAGATTATAGATAGATTATAGATAGATTATAGATAGATTATAGATAGATTATAGATAGATTATAGATAGATTATAGATAGATTATAGATAGATTATAGATAGATTGGTAGATAGATTATAGATAGATTGGTATATAGATTATAGATAGATTATAGATAGATTATAGATAGATTGGTATATAGATGATATGCAGATATGTAGATATGGATTTTTTGTGGGGTTTGTTTTTGTTTTTTGGTTTGTTTTGGGTTTTTTTTTACCTGCCTGGGTGTATCCTCGATGGTTTCCCTGAGCCTCCCAACTCCCTTTTTGGAAGAAGCCAACAAGGAGTGAGGGAAATCCCCGAGGATTTCTTGGCCATCATCCCCTTGGAGGAGCTGGAAGATCCAAGAGTTTGCTCAGGAAAGGGATGTGGAGGAACAAGCAGACGGATGGAGCTGAATGGAGGAGGGCAGAGGGAATCAGAGGGCAGGGAAATGGCACAGAGGTGCTCGAGGGAATTTTTTTCCCCTTGTTTTTTAAGTGGATCAGTTTTCTTACCAAGTTCAGCACTGGAAGCAGAGAAAGCCCCAACCCAGAGCACCTGGGAAATGCAACTCTGAGGGTGGGAAATGCAACACTGAGGGGGGAAATGCAACACTGAGGGGGGGAAATGCAACACTGAGGGTGGGGAAATGCAACACTGAGGGTGGGAAATGCAACACTGAGGGTGGGAAATGCAACACTGAGGGGGGGAAATGCAACACTGAGGGGGGGAAATGCAACACTGAGGGGGGGAAATGCAACTCTGAGGGGGGGAAATGCAACACTGAGGGGGGGAAATGCAACACTGAGGGCGGGAAATCATTACCCACCCCACACGAAACCCCCCTTAATGACTGTGCTCCCACACAACGATTAACACCATTAAAAACTGAGTTTTTTCTCCTTTGAGGGGACTAGCCCAGGATGGAAGTCAATGATTGTCAGCAGCATCCCGACGTGAGGGGGCTCATTACACAGCCCCATAAGCTCTGGCACACTTTAGGGACAAACAAAGGCACTCTCTGTCTGGAATCCCCTCGGAAATCAATTCCTGAGGAACTCCGGAGTGCCAAGGAGACACCAAGCTGGCATTTGCCATTTTCCCAGCCCGCTGGAGAAAGCGGAGTGCCCAATTCCATGGCCTGAGGAACTCGATGGGTTCCACACCTGGGGTCACACACTCCCCTCACAAGGCCCCTCTTCTCCCACTCACACAAACCCCACCCCGCTGGAAGCCCAGTTTTTAACTGGTTTATTTAGAAACAAGGAGGATATAATGAGAATTCAAGAAGCATTGGTTCCTTTTTGTGCACTGAAGGACACCACAGATTTGTTTTATGTGAAGCAAAGCAGGGGTGTTCAATGCTCACTTCAGGCTTAGGCCTGGCCTGGAGAAAACCCCACACATTCAAATAAACAATTTCTCTATTTCTTGATGACAGAGACAATAAACAAGCCCGTGCTCCATACTGACTCCTGCCACTTCAAGAGAATAGAAACTGCAGATTAAAAAATGTGAAAAGTCTTTGGAGGAGAGCTAATCCCTGGGGAAAGATGGCTTTGGGTTTCACATGTGGAGCCGTGGTTTGAAGTGAAGGGGATAAATAAAAAGGCCTTTTCTCAAAGCAGTGTTACCCTGCAAAAAGAACACGTGTTTGCTTGGGTTTTAAAGTGATGAAAGCAGAGGGGAAAACGTGTTGAGATGAACAGAAACCTAAAGAAAGCATCAGCAGATTCAAGCAGGATTGCCCTGGGACTGTTCTGGTTTTTTTTCCAGGAGCTGCCATACTTGGATTTATGACCAAAACTAAAACTCTACTTCAAACACGGTCTGAAACCTTGCACTTGATACAAGTTAATTAAAAAAAACCAAGGTTTTTAACCTCTCATATTCTCAAATGTCTCCTCTAATTTTTCAGTCTCCATCTAGACCCTTGCTGAGGCCCATTGGCTCCTGGCAACTCCCAGGGAATTCTCCTGGTCCTTCCTTTGCACCAAAATAAGTTTCACTCCAAACACATTGGCTGGGGCTCACTCTATGACGGAACAAAAATCTCCTAGAATTTAATTTCTGGCAAAGATTTGCCAGATTTTCCAAACAAAGAGCTTGTGGTGTTGGTTTGGGTTGGGTTTTTTCCCCTGCCCTCAAAAAAAAAAAAAAAAAGGCAAACACACATTTAAAATATTCTAATTGCCCCCATGCCCATAGTACAAGTTAAGGCCTGGAATTCACAAATAGAATCCCTAAATACTTCCCAAACTGCCCTTTTTAAAACGGGAAAGCCCACAGTGTTTGATTTATGTCTCCTACGCTGTCTCTCCTATCACTGCACTGAGGTCTATCATTTTCAAATATTGGTTCCTGCTGTTAAAAGAAAAGGTAATAAAATCAAGTTCAGGGTACATTTTATCAGCAGACCTGCTGACATGCTAAAATCTGCATCCAATGTCACAGCTCTTGGCCTTTTCAGGTCTGTTTCCATGTCAGGAGCTTAATGAGCAGAAAACCAAACAAGAACTCCAAAGACCAATGTCATTCAACAAAACCTTTTGCCTTTTTTTGTTGAACGTGTGCATTCTTGAGAAGACAATGATGACAGATTGGATGTCAAGACCTTTTAAATTTTTTTTCTAACCATTTCATTTTTTTTTTAACTCTTAAAAATAAGCTTGGCTGCTTGGAGTTTACATAATGTGAAAGGCAAAGCCCTGGAATAAAAGATACACTTGGCCTTCATGTGAGGCTTATTTAGCAACTCTTATTTATTATTTCACGGGTCTAATAATATTTTATGTCTAGAAACACCTTTTTTTTTTTAGTTAATATAAACACTGAGGTGTTTTATTGTGGTAATTTCTCTAAGACTGTAAAAAGGGTGCTGACAGGATTCCAGCTCACAGCAGCAAGCCCTGACTTTGGAATTCCCTTCCCAGCATCACTCCTGGCTGCTGTTTACTTCTGGAAAATCCCTGCCCCAGCCTGAGTCTTGCTCTCCACTGATCCATAACCCACAGATGAGCCTCCATATGCCGTGGAAAATGGAACACAGTCCAAACAACCATTTGCTGCTTTTCCAGAAAGCCAATTTCTCAGCGCTGAAGTCACGGGGGAAACAGGATCTTAAGGTTTTGAGTTGTTACAAGCCTGAGCAATTAAATCTCACACAAAAACACATTAATGCGTGGCCTAAGAGTTGCTGAGGTGAGGAAAGATTAATCACCCTGGTATTTAACATCCTGATATAGCTACAGGCACAGGGAATTTTCTCTGCCCGGTGTACTTAGGGGGATTGCAGTGCACAATGCGTATTCACAGCCTCAGGCTTCCCCACTGAAACAGAAAATAAAAATTCCAGCTTTCTAAACCACTGGTCAGTGCAGTGACAGGTCAGTCCTCTGGCAAGGAAAAACATTTGGGTGTTTCATTCACATCCAGGACGGCAAAATGCAGCCAAGCACAACCTGCCAATCCTTCCAATTTCAGCCCTTCACCAACAGAGAGGCTGGAAAAAACCCTAAACCAAACTCCAGTGGAGCCGCTCCTGATATGAGCCAGGAACTCCATGGCATCCTCCACAGAAATCCACCATCAGCAATTATTTCTGGGATTGCACCTTGGAGAGTGGAGCTGACCTTGAGATCACAGAATATTCTGAGTTAGAAGGGATCTGTCAGGATCATCAAGCCCAAGCTCTTAACTGAATGGCCCACACTGACATGATGGGATTTTTATAGATATTAAACAGCTTTTTTTTTTTTTTTAAGCACCTGATTTTACATCCACAAAAAGAATTTATGTTGTTAAAAAAATAGGAAAAAATCAGAGCAATGAATAAAGTGCAAACTTCACATTCACCCTCTCAGCTGCTACACTCACAATGACATGATTTTTTTTTCACCGATATTAAACAGCAAATTTTTTAAGCACCTGATTTTATACCCACAAAAGGAATTTATATTGTTAAAAAATAGGAAAAACCAGAGCAATGAATAAGTGCAAACCTCACACTCATCCTCTCAGCTGCTACCAGGATTCCCCAGGCACCTCCAAGTTTTCCATGCTGTAATCACACGAAATTCAGCTCTGGGGCACACCCAGAGCTGGCAGGTCTGAGCAGCTTCCCACCCCTCTCCAGCTCAGCCTGTACTCACAGGCCCTTCGCAGGGCTCCCTCCGAGGGGCTGAGCCCGGGCTCCGGGACACAGCCCAGGCTGGAGGACAGGGAATCACTGGTGGAGGGCTCTGCCCCTCCTGGGCTCCTCTCAGAGGAGTAAAACCCTGCTCAGGTGGGGGAGATGTGGGGGATTCCTGCTGCATTTACAGCGTGGATTCTTCAGTGAAGTGTTCTGTCAAACGCCGTGGGTTTATTTCTAGGAGTACAAAGAAATAATTTAATAATGGGAATTTATTTAGGGAAGGTGAGGTAACTTGTAGGGAGCAACAAGGATCTGTCCTGCAGGCAGGAAGGGTCCAGAAATACAGATGGGATCACACAGAGAAAGAGTCATGCAAAAAGACACACACTGAAGACACACAAAAGATGCACACAAAAGGACACACAGAGAAAGACACACATCCAGCCCCAGTGAGAAAAACACACACAGAGACACAAAAACACCCAAAGTCACAGGAACAGACACAGAGAGACACAAAAATACCCAAAGTCACAGGAACACAGAGGCTCACACACACCAAGGACTCACACAAAAACACCCAAAGTCACAGAAACAGAGACACACAAAAACACCCAAAGTCACAGAAACAGAGACACACAAAAACACCCAAAGTCACAGGAACACAGACTCACACACACCAAGGACTCACACACAGAATGACACAGCCACTGAAAGCCTCTCACACATACAGAGAATGACACCCACACTCTGAGTGTGCCACGCACAGAAATGCACTCACACACAGAAACACACACTCAAACACACAGAGAGAAACACACAGAGAAATACTCACAGAAACACACAGAAATGCACACTCAAAAAACCACACAGAAACACACACTCAGAGACACACAGAAATACAGAAACACACAGACAGAAACACAGAAATGCACACTCACAAGTACACACACAAAAATACAGAGGAACACACAGACATAGAAATACAGTCAGAAACACACACAGAAGTACACTCACACACAAATACACACACAGAAACACACAAACGCTGTCCCACAAACACAGAAATACACACAAACACATACAGAAAAATACACACTCACACACACACTCAGAAATACACTCAGAAGCACACACTCACACAGAAATACAGAAATACACTCACACACAGAAACACACTCACAGAAACACAAAGTCACACAGAAACAAACAGAAACACACAGAGAGAAATTCATTCATGCAGAAATGCACACTCACACAGAAACACTCACTCCCACACAGAGGAAGACACACAAAAAGACCCCGTCACACAGAAAGACACCCACACTCACACACAAAGAAAAACTGACACAGACACACAGAGCAAGAGCCACAAAGACAACAGAAACACGCAGAAACGCGCAGAAACGCGCAGAAACACACGCAGAAACACGCAGAAACACGCAGAAACACGCGCAGAAACACGCGCAGAAACACACGCAGAAACACACGCAGAAACACACAGACTCTGAAAGATTCACACTCAAACACAGACTGCAAGATTCACACTCACGCACAGACTTCAAACAAAAGTCCCCAAAAGGACTCCACACACCTCCAAAAAGACTCCACACTCACTAACTCACACACACAGTGACACACACACAGAGAAAAAAATCACACCAAAAAAACACACACAGAGAAAGGCTCCACACACACCCCAAAAGATTTCACACTCACACACAGCGACTCCCAGACACACAGAAGAACACCACAGCCACAGAACAACACACACACAGAGACTTTCACACACACAAAAAGGCTCCACACACGACCCAAAAAAGCCTCCACACACCCCCAGAGCCCAGCATCACCTGGGAGGAGGAAAACCCGCATTCCAGGCTTTGTTTCCCTTTATCAACTCTTTTATCCGGTGACTTTGGCACATGGAACATCTGTGTTCTCAGTGAACACCAACGCCTCTGGTAAACCAGAATAAAGCTCCCTATTTCCAAGAGAGTGGTGGTTTTAAAAATTGTTTCCCTCTCCTCCCTCCTCTCCATAGCCCCAGGCAGCTTCCCACAGGTGGAATGGAGGCCCTTGACAGCTGCTGTGAGTTCCCTTCCCTTAGCAAAGAATCCCAGCCACCGATTTTAGGGCTCCACGTGGCATTTCCTGCATTTCCCTGCTATTTTAAGGGCTGTTTTCAAAACGCAGCGGAGTTTTCATGGGTTCAGCTCACAGCAGAGCCGGGCAATCAATGGCTGTCAGAGCAGATTGTTAAAGACACGCAGGGAAATGCATTTCACCAAATGAGTTCAGGCACTTCTGACACTGATTAACAATTAACCCTCCTCCCGTCAGAGTCAGAAGTTGATTAACTACTGCATGCTCGACACAGAAAGGAAACAATTCAGGTAAAGAAACCCAAATAAACAAGAGTTGAAAATTCTCCCAGAAGAAAAGAACTCATTTGTGGGAGCACAGCTGTTAGAAAAATCCTGAAGGGATTTCCCCTTATCTCCTTTTCCAAAAATTAAATCCCACATTCCCCCAACAAAGCTGTGTTTTACGTGCATCTACATTACAAGCATCTCCCTGCAATAGTGAAATGAGACTTTCAAAGGAACTTTATTGCTCATTTTATAGATTTCCCTGGCCCTTTGATGAGCTGCCATTCCAAGCAATCTCAGCTTTGCACCTCTGCTGCTCCTCCCCTCCTCAGCCCCACCCATTTCCAGGTTGTCTGTGGGAACAGCACGAGCTGGGAATTTGCCAAGCATCTCCCATCAGGAATTTTCTACATTCAGCCAAAGCCCACAAGGACTGGGTCCAAATCCATCCTGGAGAGAAACAGGACACGATGGGAACAAGATACAGCACAGAAGCCACCAAGGGAATGGTGCTCCAGGAAATCCAGGCTCTTTTTAGTGATGTGGAATAAAGATCAGAAGTGTTAGGGATGGAAAATCCCTCTCAGACCATCGAGTCCAACCATTCCCCAGCACTGCCAAGGCCAGCACTGCCCCATGTCCCCAAGTGTCACATCCACAGGGCTGTGAAATCCCTCCAGGGATGGGGGCTCCACCTGAGCACCCTTTCCATGAAGGAATTTTCCAAATATCCAATCTAAACCTTTCCTGGTGAAGTTTGAGGCCGTTCCCTCTCCTCCTGTCCCTGTGCCCTGGAGCAGAGCCCAAATCCCCCCGGCTGTCCCCTCCTGTCAGGGAATCCCAGAGAGGGAAAAGATCCCTCTGGATGCTCCTTTTCTCCAGGCTGAGCCCCTTCCCAGCTCCCTCAGGAATTCTCCAGTCCCTTCCCAGCTCCCTCAGGAATTCTCCAGTCCCTTCCCAGCTCCCTCAGGAATTCTCCAGTCCCTTCCCAGCTCCCTCAGGAATTCTCCAGTCCCTTCCCAGCTCCCTCAGGAATTCTCCATTCCCTTCCCAGCTCCCTCAGGAATTCTCCATGCCCTTCCCAGCTCCCTCAGGAATTCTCCATGCCCTTCCCAGCTCCCTCAGGAATTCTCCAGCCCTTCCCAGCTCCCTCAGGAATTCTCCATTCCCTTCCCAGCTCCCTCAGGAATTCTCCAGTCCCTTCCCAGCTCCCTCAGGAATTCTCCAGTCCCTTCCCAGCTCCCCCATCTGCTCCTCACAAGATCTGTGCTTTTTGGATTGCTTTATCCCATATTAATACAGAAATAAAGGAATTTTTCTTCAGCCAGGAGAGCTGAACCTCCTCCTTCAGCAGCTGCAAATAAATCAATTTTCTGCAGGTCTGGACCTCGAGCTCCCAGCGGGGCAGGATCCAGTGGTCATCTCTGAAAATGAAGATAATCCCACAATTATCCCCATCCCACGGGAGGGAGCATTCTCCAGCCAGGGATTCTGGAACAGATCCCAGCCCAGCTGTTCCTCCTCTGTCTAGAAATCAGGTGCTGAGGCTGACCAAAGAAATGTAAATCCTGTGCACAGCCTGAACCAAATTATCTGGCAAAGTACAAGAAGAAAACATCAAAAAGCTACAAGCAAGTGGAGGGATGAAAATGAAAGACACTTGCCACAATCCACACAATTCCTGTTTCTGCCATTGTTTGGGGGGGATAATCAAATCCTCCAGGTGCTCAGAACAAAACCCTTGATTTAAATGCTAGTTTCAAATGGAAATACATCAGAGCTTTACTTCATGGTTGCAAAGTTTATTATTTTTCAGATTTCTTCTGCAGAACAACCCACAGTGGGCTCCACTCTGGTGAGGACAAACTTCTCATCTGTCTGCTAATTCTTCAAACTCCTAATCTGACTGCTAATAATTAATTTTTAACAGCTTTTATACCATATTTCCACATCAATTTAACCCATTTTTCAGTCTGTAGACACAGACATACATTTACACACTGTGATTCCTCTGGTGTAAAACAACTGGCACTAAAGCGTGACCCTGGTGGCAAAGCCCAAATGCTCCAGCTCAAATCTCACTTTTACCTGATAAACTCCGGAGAAACCTGAAGGAGTTTTGCAGCAACAGCTGGGGTTAAAGTTGTGCTTGAAAGAAGATTTTTCTGCTTTTCTGTATAACTAAGGAACAGGAGCAGTTCAGGAGTTGTGCTGTGGCTGCTTTTAGCTGTGTTGACTTAAAAAGTGTCTGAGCTGCCAAGTTTCAGGTTTCACCTCCCGCATGTGTCCAGACATGTGGTTTAGCACATTATCCTCAACCACTGCAGCCTTTTTTTTTTTATGGAAGCACCGCAGGAAAACGGGGCAGTGCAGCTCAGGGAAGGCAAATCATTCACAGCAAGTCCCTCTCAAAGCCACAGAGAAAAAAAATAATAAAGCACAAAGCGATTTAAATGTGAATTGTAGCATCAACCCCTCACCTGTTACACTCACAGGGAGACAGTCCATGATCTTATCTGGGGGTGGTTAACCACAGGCAAGGTTGTAAACATGGATTTAACCAGTTAAGACAATCCTGACAATTCAGAGAAGATCTCAGTTGCCTTTATTTTGGCAGCTAAGCACACAAATAAAAGTTCCTTTTGCAATTAAAAGTTCTTTTTAAAAGAGTTTATCATGTAATTGCTTCACTGTGGTGGTCAAACTACTCACAGAGCCACATAGAGAATTATATTTTTAATAGATATAGATGTTGCTCTTATCTGTATTAAATGAGAAAAAAAAATGGTTTCTATCCACACAGAATAAAGGAAATTTTCTATGGGAAGAGAGCTACACATTGGACTTTCTCACTATCACAGAGGCAACATTTTTGGCACTATTAAAGAAGATGGAGATATGGTTTTAAAATCCCCAAACCCTTTCCCCCAAAGAAATAACATTATCTACTTTGAAAAGTCATCAAGCATGCACAGAATCCCACAATTAAAACACCCAGGTGGGATATTAACACCATTCATAAAATCAGAAAAAAATTATTTTAGCAATATTATGTACAACAAGTCTGAGAGATTACCCAGCTAGAGCCTGAAATATCCTGGATTTCTCGATTAAACATAACCTGATAACCAACTGGAACAACCCCAAAATTCATCTTTCCCAAGACCCTCAGGTCAACCCAAGGCCAATTTTGCCCCCTCATTCCTGAATTCACCTCTCAGGGCTGTCCCAGAATTAAAGCAAAGAAAGGAGAGGAAACGCTTCCTCCTCCCTCTGTGCTGCCAAAAATCATCTGCTGGGCACCTCTGCCTTGTCCACACTCAGCCTCCAAAACCCCAGGACTGTCCCCAGTTGTGGCTCCCCAGCGTTCATAAATAAATCCCTGTGCCCAGTGGTGGGGACTGGAAAAGCAGAGGATTCCACAGGCTGCAGTGAGCTTACACAGACAGGTTTGAAACAGAATTGAATTTTAGGCCTTGAAATATTTGGAGCATAGAAAGTTTCTGAGCTGCCAAAAATATAAAAGTAACTATTGTGTGCTGTAAGGTGCACGTGTAGTCTTAATGACTGGTTTAAATAGATGCCTGTAAGCTTTTAGCATTAATCTGTTGGCTAAAAAACTTTTAAAAGGCCTTGGAACAAACAGAAGTTTGGCTCCTGTTGTTATGTGAGCTGTACCGTCTTTTATGGCTCCACCTTCACCGAGACTGGTAATGAAATAGAAAACTCATGGAACGCCTCTCAGTTACCCCATCCTGTTATTAGATATTAGATCCAACATCCAATGACATTTTCCAGTGTTAGGACACCACAGGACATTTTTTTCCAAGGCAGAACAACCCTTAAAACCAGCTCCAAGTGCCTCTGGTCCTTCCTGACCCTCTGCTCCCACTCCCATTATATTCCTTTCTACAAAGGGTTTTACAAAGCTCAGACTTCAGCTGCTGACCTGTGGTTAAAACCTGAGCCACGCTGCAGCTCTTGGGGCATTTTTTATTGAATTAAGCTGCTGTTTGCCCTGGGCTTTTTGAAAAAGAAGGGAAAACACGGCTCCTTTCAATGCCAGGGTGGTTCTGTCACGCAGCTCCTGGGGAGGCAGCGTCCCACCCTACAGCTGCAATTCCTGAAGGCTTGAAGGGCCTTTTTTTGCAAGGAAGGGGTGAGAGTTGGAGGTCTGACAACCAAGAGTAGCCTAAATACAAAGCAAAAGGTTCAGGTGATCAATTATTATGGGATGTCTGACATTGCAGAATGCAACTGTTAAAAACTGCTTTATTTAAAATAAAAAAAGAAGAGAAAAGGCAGTTTAATAAGTGATGCAAAGGCAATCACTCATCCTCTCCCACCAGCACATCAATGCCTGACCATTCCCTGAGTACAAACCCTCTTTGGAAAGACCAAACCCTCAGGTTTTGTTGCTGAGGAAGACATGCTAAGGTATGGAAATGAAGTGGAAAATGCCTTTGATCCGATCAGATCTGCTGTCCCAGCTGGCTCCAGTCAATGCACAGAACCAAATTCTGATGCAGAAAGACAAATTCTGCTCCCTTCATATGTTACATAACCCAGCAAAAATGCATTTAAAGGACTTGATGTGACTTCAGTTACCCTGTGCGCCTTTTGGTAAAAAAGAGGAGGAGGAAAGAAATTTCTCTGCATCAAAAATCCACATTTCATTATTAACCTTCTTCAGAGCTTGGCCTCGGTGGGCTCACAAAGTTCTGCCAGGGAAAAATAAATCCTGTGGCACTGAAATACATGAGCAAAGGCCTTTTCCTCCACTCCTGGGAATTGTAAAGGATCTGTTTTTCTCTGCCTCTGAAATCTGGCTTCAAACCACAGCAAACAATACTTTGCCACCAGCCAAAAATCATTTGTCAAACCACCGGGGCATTTCTGAGTCAGGGCTGGTCAGGAAAGGGAGTCAAGGCTGCTCCAGCATTCCCTAGGGAATTCACAATAGCTCAGGAATTGAGGTTCCCAGTCCTGCAGCTGGGGGGAGGGATTGATAAATTCGAGGAGTTGGTACAAAACAATCGATGCCACAGCCAGGAGTGACTGCAGCTGGTGTGGGACACAAAGGGATAAAAACAACAAAAACAAAAGGAGTTGTGGTTTGATGCTCTGCAAGACAAATCCATAAATAATAGAAACTGCTGAAATGTCCTGATTTTGAAAACTTTATCTGTTTGGTTCCAATATCCTGAGGTGGAGGAGAACCACAAGAAGCATCCTGCACCTCTCCCATGAGGAAAGGCTGGGGGAGTTGGGAATGCTCAGCCTGGAGAAGAGAAGCTTTGGGATGACCTCACTGCACCCTCCCAGCACAGGAGGAGCTGCAGGAAAGATGGAGAGAGATGATTTCCAAGGGCTGGAGGGACAGGACACAGGGAATGGCTCCCAGTGCCAGAGGGCAGGGCTGGGTGGGAGATTGGGAAGGGATTCCTGGCTGGGCTGGAATTCCCAGAGCAGCTGTGGCTGCCCCTGGATCCCTGGCAGTGCCCAGGGCCAGGCTGGAGCCCCCTGGGGCAGTGGGAGGTGTCCCTGCCATGGCAGGGGTGGGGTGGGATCATCCTTAAGGTCCCTTCCAGCCCAGGCCACTCCTGGGTGGTGAATGCCCCAAATTCCAGTTTGATTTAGCACAGAGTTCACAGAGCCCGGGGCACTCCAGGCAGGCAATGACAGCCCTTCATCTCTGCCTGCTGAAGGGAAAAAACCACAGATTCCAGCTAAATCAGCAGGGTGGTTCAACCAAAACCTTTCTGCTCTGAGTGTTTTATCCACCTGTAGCAGAGAGTGCAGGGCAGAGGACACTCACAGCCCTGCACCCCAAACCTCTCATTTCCTGCAAGCAGTGAAGGAGAAATCCTACCTGGCTGCACGCATCACTCTCCTGCTCTAATTGTACTGTAATTATTAACTTCATCTATTGCTTCACAGAAAAGAGATTTTCAAGTCTGTGCAGATCAGCTGTAAATCTGCAGCTCTTTGATACCTCATGAATTTTATAAACATCTATTTTAAGGTTTTCTCCACTAGAGATCATTGGTGCCAGTGCCAGTTTTTTAGCCATAGTCTCACAAATCACTCCAAATGTGAGAATTATTACAGGGAAGAGAAGGAAAGATAGGAATTTCTGTTTCTTCATTTCAAGAAATGAAGCCAAATAGTCAATTCTGAAATGTTATAGGGACAGTTTATATATATACAAATAAATAAAAGCTGAAATAAAGAAACAAGAAAATGAAACATAAAAACCCGCAGCAAAAGTCCTTTCTGAAACAGAAAGAATTTTTCCCTTCTGTGCTGTGGGGAACGTTATCAGACTAGATTGATATCAGGCAGTGTTGCAATAATCTCAGAAAAATAAAATAATTACGAGGAACAGAAAGCAGCCCCAGGCTGGAATTAGCTCTGCTCGGGGAGATTCCCCAGCCCCTACACCCACATGGTGTTCTCACAACTGATACCCCACAGCAGTGCCAGCATCTCCTGCGTTTGCTTGGACATTCTGCTTCCCTGACTTCTGCAGAAGCTCTGCTGTGAGGTTTTATTAATAAATGTGAAATTAATATTTATATGTTTATATAAACACCCTCTGATTTGACTCTGCATCTGCGTGAGGCAGATGAGATGCCCTGAACCTCTCCCAAGAGGGAAGTACCACTGTAATGGTAATTTTGGGATTTTTTGAAGTGCAGGCTTAGTTTTAAAGGATGGGCACAGGACCTGCCCTGGGAGAAAATTCCAGTTGTGGAGCAGCCGCGTTTCCCTGGGATGCAGCAGCTCCGTCCTGGAACAGCCAAGGAGGGGATTCTCCTGCTCAGTTCAGGGCACAAAGAGCTGCGAATTACAGAAACAAGGATGGGCCTGGGAAGAGGTTTCATTGCTCCAGCCAGGCACAACAGATGGACACAGTGAACTTCCAGGAAGGAAAACTGGTGATCCCAGCCAGAAAAAAGTACTGGGACCCTGAACATGCACCTGATGCTCTGAAAGTAAAAGCCAAGGAAAATATGGCCATAAAAACCCCACAAAGTAATTTGGTGTGTCCTGCCTGGAGAAAAGACTGAGGGAGACTCATCCCAGTCTGGAGCTCTCTCCTGAGGGACAGCTCCAATCTCTGCTCTCTGTGACCCAGGGAGCAGCTGGAGCTGGGCCAGGGGGGGTTAGGTTGGGTTTTAGGGCAAGGTTCTTCCCCCAGAGGGTGCTGGGCACTGCCCCAGCTCCCCAGAGAATTCCCAAGGCTGCCACAGCTCCAGGAGAGTTTGGATCCCACTCCCAGGGATGCCCAGGGTGGGATTTTGGGGTGTCTGTGCAGGACCTGGAGCTGCATCCATGATCCTGTGGGTCTCTTCCAGCTCAGGGGATTCCATAAAATGGATTTCCTTAGCTGCCAGCTGAAAGAAGGAACAGCCACACTCTCCAAGCCCACACCTAACACACGAAAACTCTTCATATCCAAAGCACCAAAACGCCTCAAGTCCAGCCTGAAGTGACATTTGAGCCGAACCAGCCCCTGGAAAGAAGGTTTGAGGCACTGTGGAGGCACACGAGGCTCCTCTGTGCTTCTCTCCAAAGCTTTTAGCTCCATTTCAGTGTATTAAGCCGAGCTCTGAATTAGTGCAATTTGCCACAACAGGTTTCTTCACATCAGGACAAAACCGGGGCAGCGTTTTTCCCCAAACCAAAAAGGATTAGATGACGCTAAGTGCTCCCGTCTGCATGTTTCAACTCCTGAGCAGGGTAATCACCACCCTCCGGGGCACATCCCCAGGGCTGGGGAGATAATCTGGTGTCTGTCTTGCTGCTTTTGAGGTGAGGAAGGAAGGGTAGAAAAGCGCCCTGGAGCGCCAGGTATTCACCAGAGGCAGCTCCCGCAGAGCCGGGCTGGGGTGGCAGCCTGCTCCTTCCAACCCCAGCCAGCCTCAGCCCTGCACTCCTGGCAGGGGTTTAAGGGGGGAAAGGGTCCCTGGAGACCCCATGGGAGGAGCTGTTATGATGCCACTGAAGATGGTGTTTCACGCAGGTTTTTTGCCCGTTAAATTTGAAAGAACGGACAAAAATTAGAAGACCTTGCACTTAAAGCTAAGGCAAGGCTGCTCCTACAACGGGTGTTAATTCTCCATCCGTATAAATCCAGGGAGGCTGAAGGATTTCAATCTTAGCTTCCCTAACATTTGGAAATAATCGTGTAACTGGGCTACAAGGAAGAAAACCACATTTCTTTATCAGAAAATGGACATTTTGACATAGGAAAGACAATTGTTCTCATAGACACACTTATTTATGGGCAAAACTAATTAAGACTGTGAGAGCACAGTCAACATGAAGTCTGCTTCAACATTTTGAGGAAGCAGAATGTCCAATCTATTTATACACCTGATTTTTCACTCCATTGCTGCAAGGATCTCTTCCCACTTTGTTTTTTAACAAGTACTCCTGTTACAAAAAATGCAGACTAATGAAGGATGAAAATGAAGGATGGAGTTGGACCGTCCCCTGGATTGAGAGCTGGGGAGAGGAAACATTAAATTTAGGAAAGCACAATTTTCCCTGAAGAGCATTGAGTGCAGAACCAGGTTCTACCTCTGCCTCCCCTACAAACTCCAGGAGGATTTCTGGGAATGGGATGAGCTTTAAGGGCCCTTCCAGCCTAAGTCATTCCAGGATGATTCTTTGGGGTTTTTTTAACATAAAACCTCAGGTTCTAATCCTTTACTGCCCCACTTCCAGACCGATAGGATGATGTCAACAATGGGGTTTGTAAGCTTATTCCAAGCAGGTTTCACACAACAGTTCAGATTTGTTTGAACATCAAAGCAAAACCCAGACAAAACTCAAATGGAAACCATTTTACCCCAAATTTGGTCCAGAGCCAAAGCCTGTAGTTCAACCTCCAAAAGCCCCAGGCTTCAGGCAAGAAATCCCAATCTCGTTTTGTTGGATGGAAGCTTGTGCTCCCTGCTCATGGACACAGCAAGAAAACAAGGAATGCCAAGGGTTATCCTGAGCCTTCACTTAAAACCATGGAATCCCAGGATGGTTTGGGTTGGAAGGGGCCTTAAACTCATCCCATTCCTCCCTGTGCCATGGGCAGGGACACCTTCCACTATCCCAGGCTGCTCCAAGCCCTGTCCAACCTGGCTTTCAGCATTTGGGCACTGGGAATGACCATCCTGGTGAAATCCACGTGCAGGGCCCAGGTGAAACCTCCTTATTTAGACTAAAAGGTTCTCCCAGCAATTACTGGAAAAATACCTGCCAACATCCCATGCATCATTCAATCCGCCTCAATCCTTCAGGAAAGCTGCCACCTGAAATTCCTTCTGAAGTTTGTTGGCATGGAGCTACCATGGGTGCTTTTCACCACTTCTGAGCTGTTGGACATGCACCTCATCCAGGAGGCCTCTGAGGCACACACGGGAATAACCGAAGCATTCCTTTCCTTTGAGTCCACAAGATCCAGCCCATAGATCTGAGGAAAGGAATTAAAGTATTGAGGAACACAGACTTGGAAAAAAAAAAAGAAAAGGGGGGAAATTTTCAGAAGTATCAAAATTCATGCGGCAAAATTATTATTCTTTTTTGATTTTTAATCACAGAATGATTTGGGTTGGAAGGGATCTTAAAGCTCATCTTGTTCCAAGCCTCTGCCACAGGAAGGGATTTTTCCAGGGGCAGGGAATCCTCCATGGGTTGGGAATCTTCCACTTCTGCTTTGCAACCCGGGTTTGGAACTCCTGATTCCGGACAGGGTTCTCCTACATAATTACCACAAGCATATAAACAGGATAAAAGGAAATATTCCCTCTCTCTTCTCTCACACCTGAAACTTTGGAAGTGGAAAGCCAAGCAGGAAACCATTGGGATAACCTTCCTCAGCCTTGAGTTAACAAGGTGTCTCTCCGACAGAGCTCCCAAGGGTGCAGGAAAAGCTGCCTGTTCCTCTAAAATGGATTATTTTTCCTTGCAGCACCTCGAGGTGCCCATGGCAATGACCCCCCTGACCCAGTGACCACATCTCCCCAGCCTGGCCGTGCTTTCCCTCCTCCTCCTGCCGGACAAAGGGAATCCATCCCAAGTGCTCGGGGATCCATCCCGCGGGATCCATCCCGTGCAAGCGGATTTTGGGATCTCCCATCATCCAGAGGTCAAAGCTCGGAGAGAGAGCCCTGCCAGAGCCAGGCTGGAGGCTGCAGATTATCCCCCCGGGAAGGGATGTCACCCTGAGAGGATGCGCAGAGCAATTATCACGCTGGGAAGCACTAATTGACTTAAAGCGAGGAAGGCACGGCGGGAAGAGGGGGAGCTCTGGTAACCGAGTTAATTGTGGGCTGAGTGGAAGAGTAAAACATCACCATGCAAGGGTTGATGAATCACCAGGCTGTAGAACAACCTGGACAACTCCCCTGCTCCTGCCATAAAACATCCCTCTGCAATTACCTCTGGAATTCACCTGCACTGCAGGTACAGGGCCTGGCTGGGCAAGGGGGCACAGACACACAAAACAGGGACGGAGTCAGCTCTGAATTCTCCTTCTCTCAAACTTTCTGTGTTCTCAAACTTTATTCTTTGTCATCACAAACCTTTAATCTTTTTGTCCTTTCCTTAAAAACTCATCCAAGCAGAGGTGTGACAACGGGGAGGTTCAAAGTCACGGAGGAAGCTTGAAAACTTAGAGGTTCAAAAGTGACCTGAGAAACAGAGATCTCAACACTTAATGATTTATGATTTTCAACAGAAAACATGTTGATTGAGGGAGAGAAACTTGACTCATTCTCTGAGCATCTGGGATTAGCAGCACGGCGCTCCTGGAGGAGGCTGCAGCACATGGCTCTGCGACTGCTCTGATCTCTGCCTTTGCGGCTGGCTACGCTGCCCTCTGACAATGGGAAATCCCATTTTCCTGAGACTGCCCTCAGGAATCAGCCAGCCGGGCCTTGCAAACCAGCCCTGTCTGCATGAGCCACGTGCACTCCTCAAGCCCAGGACTGTTTTCAGTCCCTGCATCAGCAGAGCAGCCAGGGCCTCGAGCAGAACTGAGCCCTCGGTGCTCACGATCCCCGTGATCCCCACAGGGCTGCTGGTTGTCGTTCCAAGGGATTGACAGCCTGATCCAGCACAAGGAGATGCAGCTGGATATAGGGAATAGGTACCAGAAGCCTCTGTCTATTCTGAAGAAAAACACCGCGCTGCAGGCAGCGCTTTTCCAGCCTGCCAGAGTCAGCCCAGCACCTCTTACAGCAGCACAGGATGGTTTGGGTTGTGGGGACCTTAAACACATCCCAGTCCAGCCCTGCCATGGGCAGGGACATCTTCCACTATCTCAGATTGCTCCAGCCTGGCCTTGGACACTTCCAGGGATCCAGGGGCAGCCACAGCTTCTCTGGGCACCGTGTGCCAGGGCTTCACCACTCTCCCAGCCAGGAATTCCTTCCCAATCTCCCATCCAGCCCTGCCCTCTGGCAGTGGGAAGCCGTTCCCCCTTTTCCTGCCACTCCAGGCCCTCATCCAAGCTCCCTGTGCAGCCTTCATGGTGGGCAGTTTGTATTTTTCACCCACACTTTTTGCTGCACTAAGTACATTTTTACGGTGCTCTGTCACTTCCTGCGGTGAAGCCCCACTGCTGAAGAGCCCGAGGTTGGCGTCCACACCTGCGGAACACGGAGCCCAGCTCCTTTTACAGCTCTATAATCATCAGGAGATGTGTAATAACTGCATTTTTACAAGGGACCTGTTAAACTCAGGCTGGGAACCGGGTCCCAGGCACTTGACGCTGCACACCCAGCGCTTCCCACAGCCTGGGTCCCTCCTGCCAGTGCCACAGCTGCTGGGGACAACCCGGGTTTGGGGACACCTCCCCACTGCTTCCTCTGTGGCTGGGGACACCTTGATTTAGGTCCATGTACTGCTCCCAAAGTTGCCAGGGCTGCAGACACCTGTTTGCAGTGCCACCTCCTTCTCCCCCACCAGAGCTGCTGACAGCCCGGTTTTGGTACTCCCTCCTGTTCCCCAAAACCAGCAGGCCTGGGGACACCCTCCTTTGGTGCCACCTCCCCAAAACTGCTGGGGCTGGAGATACCCTGATTTCAGTGACACCTTCCGCTCCCTGTAGGGTTGGGGACACCCTGATTTTGGTGCCACTTCGCTCTTCAGTGGGGCTGGGGACACCCTGATTACGGTGCCACCTCCCACTCCCCGTGGGGCTGGGGACACCCAGATTCCGGTGCCACCTCCCACTCCCCGTGGGGCTGGGGACATCCTGATTCAGGTGCCACCTCCCACTCCCCGTGGGGCTGGGGACACCCTGATTCCGGTGCCACCTCCCACTCCCCGTGGGGCTGGGGACACCCAGATTCCAGTGCCACCTCCCACTCCCCGTGGGGCTGGGGACACCCTGATTCCGGTGTCACCTCCCACTCCCCGTGGGGCTGGGGACACCCTGATTCCGGTGCCACCTCCCACTCCCCGTGGGGCTGGGGACACCCTGATTCCGGTGCCACCTCCCACTCCCCGTGGGGCTGGGGACATCCCGATTCCGGTGCCACCTCCCACTGCCCGCTCCCGCCGGGACGCGGCTCAGCATCCCCTGGGGCGGCAGAGCGGGACCCGCAGCCCCGAGCCCGCCCCGCTCTGCGCTCCCCTCCCGGGCCCTTCCCCGCACTCACCCTCCGTGCGGGACACCGGGACAGCCGGACACCGGGACAGCCGGACACCGGGACAGCCGGACACCGGGACAGCCGGACACGGGAGCAGCAGGACACGGAAGCTGCAGGACACGGGAGCCGCAGGACAGCAGGACACGGGAGCCGCAGGACAGCGGGACACGGGAGCTGCAGGACAGCGGGACACGGGAACTGCAGGACACGCAGCAGCAGGACAGCAGGACGCGGGAGCTCCAGGACAGCAGGACACGGGAGCTCCAGGACAGCGGGATGTTCGCCCCCGGCCGTGCGGGCGGTGCCGGCGGAGGAGGGGCCGGGGCGGAGCGGGCGCCTCGGACACGCCGTGCCCGCCCCCGGGGCGGTGTCACCTGCGGGCAGGGAGGGACCCCGACACCTGCGAGGGGAGAGGGGGCGACTCCCGAACCCCCCGGGGACCCTTGGAACTGAAACCTCCCCGACACCCCCTGCCCCGGGACCCGCGCGTTGGTTTTCCGTCAGAGCGCATCGAGGTGAGCAGCAGGGACCTTGATGCCGAGCTACCTAAAATCCTCATTTTAGGATAAACGCAGCTTCCCTTGGGATCAGCTCTGCCGGAAGATAAATTTAAAGTGTTTCACTTTGAGCTGAGAAGTGTTTGAATCAAGAGCGGCAGCCTTGCGGTGAGTGTTTTTCTAGGGATTGCAACTCCCATTCCTTTGTTTTCGCTGCGCTCTTGCGAAAGGTGGATCTTGGAAATGGATACAGCAATTTGTGCTGTTTTCATGGAGTTAATTAACTGCTGCAATCCCACATTCCGAAAACGAAATTGTAGGGATGCACTTGCAAACAGTCTGCTCTGTAATTGAGCTCATCCTCCAGGCATGAGCTTTATCGAGGAGATCTTGAAGGGTGAATATTTTTTGACTCATGGAAAAAGCTCTGGCACCCTGCAGTGTTTGCTTTCCTCCGCAGGACTTTTGGGGAATGTTTGGACTTCCCATCTGCTGTCCTTCGTATAAACCATCTACCCTGGAAAGCCTCTTCTGCCCGGGTGGAGCCATCCTCATCCTGCAGGAGCTTCTAGAGGTGGGGAAGTGCCTCTTACGCACTGAAACCAAAATCTCTCCCAATCCAAAAATTATTCATAATTTTTAATAATCGACTCCAATTTTTACTGGACCAATTTATAAGTCTGCTTCTGCTTTTATGGTGCAGAAACCACATAATCCTCACTAGGAGTCTACTCAGCAGAAACACAAAACAAAAAAAGAGAGCGATTCATTCCTACAGAAACCTTGGGGAGCCAGAATTTGCATTGCTGAGGAGAAAAGTAATGATTTAATTGAGAAATGCTCCGAGAAATAATTACTGGAAATAAGCTGTTTCTAAAGCTCCCAAGTATGACTTTAGGGAAGTGGCAAGGACACTGAGTGTAGTATTCCTATAAAAATGGAAATACATGCACGAGGGAAGAGTCTCCCTGTCATCCCCCAGGCTAACGAAAAAGAGGAAGAAGGAATATATCTGTGGAGAGGCAGTAGAGATGGTGAAATTATTTATTAAAACAATTAAAAATTCTGCTGTGTTCATTCCCCAGTCACCGAAATCTTTTAATCAGTGCCCCTGGATCCCTGGCAGTGTCCAAGGCCAGGCTGGACGGGGCTTGGAGCAGCCTGGGATAGTGGGAGGTGTCCCTGCCATGGCAGGGGTGGATTGGGATGAGCTCTAAGGTCCCTTCCAACCCAAACCAGTCTGGGATTTTATCATTTTGTGAATTATTTTCTACATGTTTAGAAGGAAAGCTGAAACCCAGAGCGTGGACTTGGCCCACTTTGGAGTGTGGTTCCACTGAATGGGTCACTCATGGAATCAGGGAATCTCCTGAGCAGGAAGGAACCCACAGGTTTGGGGAAAAACGCTGCCCCAGTTTTGTCCTGATGTGAAGAAACCTGTTGTGGCAAATTGCACTAATTCAGAGCTCGGCTTAATACACTGAAATGGAGCTAAAAGCTTTGGAGAGAAGCACAGAGGAGCCTCGTGTGCCTCCACAGTGCCTCAAACCTTCTTTCCAGGAGCTGGTTAGGCCCAAATGTCACTTCAGGCTGACTTGAGGCGTTTTGGTGCTTTGGATACGAAGAGTTTTTGTGTGTTAGGTGTGGGCTTGGAGAGTGTGGCTGTTCCTTCTTTCAGCTGGCAGCTAAGGAAATCCATTTTATGGAATCCCCTGAGCTGGAAGAGACCCACAGGATCATGGATGCAGCTCCAGGTCCTGCACAGACCCCCCAAAATCCCACCCTGGGCATCCCTGGGAGTGGGATCCAAACTCTCCTGGAGCTGTGGCAGCCTTGGGAATTCCCTGGGGAGCCTGGGCAGTGCCCAGCACCCTCTGGGGGAAGAACCTTTCCCTGAAACCCACCCAAAACATGCCCGGACACAGCTCCGGCCATTCCCTCAGTGCTGTCCCCGTCACAGGGAGCTGTCACTGCTGCACGGAGTGCCCTGTCCCGTGTCACACCAGGCCCACACGGCAGAGTTCAGTTCAGTTTTATTTTCCACTGTAACGGGTTTCGAATGATACATCATGCAGTCTGCCAGTGTATCCATCCATCTCCGACAGAACTTCCGCACGAAGATAAAACACTTCTCTCCACGGGCTGGGGGGAGGAGGAGGGTTCGGGTCTGCTAATCAAAAGTTTAGTACAGTCCAGCATCATCTGATGCAATGGCAAAAAAAAAAAAAAAAAAAAAAAAATTCCCCTTGTTACCAGCAAAACGTGTCCACCATTTATTTTTTTTTTTTGGTTCGTTTGTTTTTTGTTTTTTTTCTCCTAAATTGAACACTACTGTAAAGATACACAGAGCCCAGAGAATACACATCTGCAGCACACGTTACACACTTTACAGACTAGACAGGGATAAATCTACAGAGCGCCGTGGGAGCGGTGCTGCCGTCCCGCACAGCGGACGGCGCCGGCGCGGGTCCTACAGGCACAGTGAGACAAAAGTCAAAGCAAGGGGAGATTCAGATTATCCTGCCCTTTTGTTTCCCTTTGATTCACCTCCCCTGCCCCGTGGAGGAGTAATTCAGTCGTGGTTATGTGAGGTATTGCTCCTCCAGCAACGGGAATCTGGTGAGCCCTTGTCTTTTGGACCTTCATCACCGTTTTTTTTAAACAGTTCTTCCAATAAAACCATGTTCAAATGAAAATTCTTGATTTTGGTTATTTTCAAGCCGTAGAGCAGAGTTAGGTGGGGTATTGGGAAGGAATCCTGGAGGGTGGGCAGGCCCTGGCACAGGGTGCCCAGAGCAGCTGTGGCTGCCCCTGGATCCTGGAAGTGTCCAAGGCCAGGCTGGATGGGCTTGGAGCAGCCTGGGACAGTGGGAGGTGTCCCTGCCATGGCAGGGGCTGGAATCAGCAGAACTTTAAAATCCCTTCCAACCAAACCATTCCATGATCCTTTAATTTATAAAGATTTCAGGCAAATGTGCATCTTAGTCCATGAGGCTTTATAAAGTGAAATTGAAAAGCTACTCAAGGCTCTGTGGGCAGGGAGTGCTGTGGCAAAATCTTTTTGGTGACTTATTTTTAAGTATCTTCAGGATAATCCAAATCTCACCCTTGTTGAGTTTAATACAAAACTTAAAAATGCATCAGCCAAGGTCTTTCCAAGCTTAAAACTTTCCTTGCTTTCCAGAAAACAAGTCAGTGAAACATGAACTCAAAGACAAACACAAGATATTTGAACATATCATTAAGAGAAGCTCAAGTGAGCCAGAAATACTTTTTAATTACTAGCAAAAAGAACAATATGCACTTTAGTTCCATCTGAAATCCATTTTCCATTCGGGAATGGCATTTCCACCCGAATTTGTCCCATGCATGACATTTCTAGATGTGAAATTTCATTTGCGCTGTACAAACCACGACTTTAAAGATGAGCCTGGAATAAACAGAACACAACACTCAAAGAGCAAAGAAAGGAAGATGGGGTCAGGAAACAGCAAGAGACAGGTTCTGCTCTCTGCAGAGCAGAGGTGTGGTTTTCCTTTCCAGGTATAAAATGTGAAAGCCTTAAAAATGGTACAAAAGTTGAATATACAACACGCGATACAAACTGAAGTCGCCTAATTAAAATAGGCTTCAAAAATAAAAACTGATACAAGCAGAGTATGTTCAACTGAGAATTCATTCACCCTTTCCAATTGTTAAATATCTCAGGTATTCAATTTTGAGGATTTTAGCCTAAGGCATCTTTGGGGCATTGCTGAAGGTGCTCCTGCAGCGTTGGTGTGAAAGGGAACTTGGAGAAACTTCCTGGCTTTGCTGCTGGTGGCACTGACTGGCTGATCAGCACCAGCACGAGGAAGAGGTGTCCGAGTTCCCTTCCCCCTGCAGCTGCAGGCAGCTGGCAGAACTGTCCCCAAAAATCTCCCGGTGATGCCTTGAGGAACCCAGACCTTTCTGCTGCGTTTACAGTAGAATTCCGTACCAAACTCTGAGAGACACAACAAAAAGTTTGCCTACAGTACAAAAAAATCGACAGCAAATAAGCTTGGGATCGTTTCCTAGAACCAAAACAAGAGGATTTTTAATTCCTAGTAGAAACCTCAGCTCTGACCAGCTGGTAAGGTAGCACAGAGTAGTTCTGAGTTAGTGATTTTATTAAAGATTGCATATGGCGAGTTCACAGTTCATTCTTCTGGCAGTGCACATGCACGTAACGAAAGAAAATATAAAACTTTGGAAAATACAAAATAAATTAAATACATGCAAATCTGCAACTTCATTAAATAAGTTTAGCAAAATGCTCCCCCAAAATAGTGCAACATTAAAAAAAAAACCCAAAAAACCAAAAAAAAACCCCAAAACTTAAATTAAGTTCAACTTACTTTGCAACACCCTAATTTCAGTAGAAAAAAATATCTAAAGTCAACTCACAATCTTCCAAAACTCTCTACAGAACTAAAGAGTTCTACACCTACACATTCAGAAATTAAAAAAAAAAAAAATCCCAATCAATCTCAAAGAAGAACAAACGCCTGCAAAAGAAGACCAGAGGGCTACACTTGGCCGGAGCCTTCCTGGAATTCCAGCCTCCTGGAGCCTCCCTGGAATCCCGGCTCCCTGTGGTCCCACCTGCCCAGGAGATGTGGAGGGAGGAGGAGGAGGAGGAGCAGCACCTTCTGCCTGCCAGCAGAACCTTCCCGGAGCACTCGCAGTGCCCCCTTGCTGGGAAGATGGAAATTTGCTGTCTGAGACATCCAAAAAGATCCAAGGAACGCTTTTTCTTCCTTTTGCTTCCAGAGGATGAGTGGATAGAGTGGCTGAGAAAGACATTCCCTTTCCCTGGCATTGGCTCCTCACACCCCAGCAAAAAAAATCCCAAATTTGGTCTGCAAAGGTCGGCTCGAGTGTACAACTCTCACCTCCTTTGGGATTTTTTTTAAGGAAGGGTTTGGAGGATTTTATTTTCCTTTGTTCTGGTAGGGGACTGTTCCCTCTGGGATCTGAATTCCGGTGTGAACGGATCAGGGCTTTTCTGGGGAAAGGGGGAGGGGGGAGATGCTTGCTGGATTTTCCAAGGCAAGATTTCCACAGCATTTTGAAATCCTTCAAAAATTCCTAGGGAACGACTCTTACAAACACGTGGCTAAGCCATCCCACTCCAGGAAAACCCACCACTGTAGGGAGAACTACAAGGAAACAGGAGCTTAATTTTAAAACAGGTCACACAGATAAATTCATGGAACTACCCAACTTCAAATCCTAGGTCTATACTAACAGATTTCTCTGCATCCCGTTTGTTCTTTACCAGGTACTGCAATAAAGGTTATTTTATACAGTCCAAAGATTTTTTTTTTTTTTTAAATCAGGATATTACAAATGGTTCCTTGGGGAAATTTCCTTCCGAAAATGTTAAGCAGTAAAATTAAACCACATAGCAGCACATTTTCATCCCCTAAAAATATAAAACAATATGTATATTATACAGGAAATCAGTCATGACAGAGCACAATCACCTGCCTTCGATGGCACTTGGTCATTGAATAATTAATTCCTTGATGCCAGAAGTCGGGAATTACCGATGCCAACGGAGGAAAAGAAAAAGAAAGCATCACTCTGAGTGGAGAAGCCCCAACCTAAGCAGCGCCGAGGGGTGGTGGAATTCGGAGTGGCAGACTCCCTATCATCCTTTCTGAGGTGGGAATGTTCCAGACCAGGATCTGGAGGAGCTGAGCCGGACACGAAGCTCGGAGTACCTGGAGCGGGCGTCGCCGTGGGGAGCGCGGGATGGACGGGACGTGGAGCGGGTTGGAGAGGGGCAAAAAAGAAACTAATGTGACTTAATGACAGTCCTTAACATGCTAAGTGGAACTGACCTGCCAGAGAGAGAGAAAGAGGAGGAAAATCAGTGGATTTGGGGGAATAGAAAGCAGAGCACCCGAGTGGGATGGGCAGCAACCACAGAGATGAATCCGCAGGCACATTAATAAAATTATGGAATTTGGGTCTCACAACATTCACAAAATTCCAATTCTCCTCATGGAATTTGCTCTCTGCCACCTGTAGCCTGGAGCTGTATCTCACCCAAACACTATCTAAAGGTCTAACTTTTTTTTCCCCCTTTAATTTTCTGTTACTTTAATTTCTCTTGGCTCGTTGGATGTGCTGAAGAGCTGTTGTGTGTTTAGTTCATGTAATAAGGGGGGAAAAGTAACAGCAGCAGAGTTTGAAAATTATAAATCAAAAGGATGAAAAAATCCAAATTCAAACCAATCCTTCTGTTCTTCAATCCTTCAATCTTTTCCTGATATATATACACATATATAAAATAACTGTTTACAGAAATATCCAAAGTATTTTATATATAATATCATGATAATATTATAAAAATGTACTTTATAATGTTATATATGCACTTAGACAAGCACATTTTATTAAAACCCACGTTTCTTTCTCTACCATCTACTGAGTTAATCAATCATAACCACTCACCAGTCTAACTGCCCTAAGTGTCTTTTATCTTCATGGTGAATAATGAATGAACACAAGATAAATCTCTCCTCAGCAAATGTTGAAATAGGCACCTCAATTTTATCTCTCTGCTGTTAAATGACTATAAAAAAGGGTTTTGCTCACTCCAAAGCACTTTCTGCAGAGCACAGGAATGTCTCAGCCACAATCAGGAAATAATCTGGATGAAGTTTTCCTGCACTGGTAGCACCTTTACTAAGACCCTTATCAGACCCCTGGGTTTCCATCCAAGCTCAGAATTCAGATTACTCAGATACTCCCAATTTTGGCAGCCAAACAGTTGGAATTTGCCAATAAAATTCTTAACCAAAGGATTGAAACTGAGGAGAACTGACCTTCTCCAATCACTTCTGAGCCTTCCCAGACTACACCTTCCACACTTTATTTCTGGATGGGAGCAAAAAATCTAGAACACACCCTTGAAATGGTTTCATTCCAGCCTGTAGGGCTGCTGTTTGGTTTTCAGATTTTTCCTAATTTTTTCCAGAAACCCCAAGTCTGTAACTTTATCCAGTTTCTCCTGAGATCTATCTTCTTTTTCTACAGCCTCATTTCCCCTGGTGCTCATCTGCAACATGGCCTGAACCTGCTCATCTCCATAACCCTCAAATCTCAACCTGAGCATCTGAAATATCTGGTATTTCATGCCTCCTAATTGCTTTTTCTTGACTTCCACAGTCCTATCTTGTTATTACAAACTCATCTAGTTTGAAGCGTGGTTATTTTATTAATGACTTTTATTAATCTAGAGTTGTTCACTTGACCTGTGTGGCCTGTTTGAGTCTGACTCTTCATTTCACTGCAGCTGGTAAATTAAAGGTGCATTTATTTGAGGTAGGTGGCAGCTATTTCCCCTCAGAGTAGCTGTTCCAAGAAATGTTTAGAAATCTTTGACAGGGCCCTGTATCCCACCCTCTGCCAGGTCACAGAGGTGGGAATGCAGCGAGGCAGATGGACAGCACCTCACTCATGAGGTGGAAAAGCCAATTTCAGACCAGAATGGACAAAACCACTCAGCAAAGCCTTGCCCTAATTTATCCCTAGAGGAAGGATTTGTTGCTGGAAGCTCATGGCAAACACAATGAGCAGGAACAATCCCCCAGCACAATAACAGCTTGAGTGTGGCGTGATGGATGCTTGGCATGCAAGCCTGACATGAAACATTCCCAAAAAAAAAGCTGAAAACACTCAGGAATGCCTCAAGGAGACCACAGACCATGAAGAGAATCGTGAGACAGAATTAATCCTCAAAGAGGGCAAAAAGCCAGACTTGGAGGGACAGGTTTGCTGTCCCCAGGCTGCTTTTCACAGCCACTCACTGCCATCAGGCTCTTGGCATGTTTGTGGCATAAAGCGATCATCTAAAATAATGCAGATATAAAATCTCTCCAATGATCTGCATTTCAAGAAAGAAATGGGAGGATGGAGTCCATGGAACAGTCTCATGGGAGTATGCTGCTCATCTTTTGCTTAGGAGAAACCCTCAAGGCATGGAAATTAAAGTAAAATATTTAGGGTTGGTTTTTTTTTGTGAAGTGAGCTAAGAGTGCAAAATGTGCCAAATGGTGACGCTCAAATTTGGAGATGCCTCTTGCTGCCACTGACAGCTGCTCTGCCCCTATTCCAGGCTGGAAAATCCCAACATGGAAACACAGAAAGCAGATGATGCTGGCAGAAGGAACCTCTGGAACTGCATTTTTACTACATGAGTTTCATACCTTTATGTGTGAATTTCGGTCCAGATTTACCAGAGCGGTTTTTAAAAAACTTGTAAGTGATAAGTCATTAAAATAAAACCTCAGCAGCTGGCAAAGCCCCTTAACAGGCACTCAATTAATGAGTATTGTAATTATCAGCAAACAACTACTGAAAATAGAAAAAAAATTGCTGTGGGTCTCCTAAAAGCGAGATGAAATCTAATGGAGCTGAGTGATCCGTGGGAGAAGAGGTGAGTAAGTTACTCTGGCCTTACCTCTCGTTTATTTGGTGTTGTGGTAGTAGCTGGAGTTGGACATCCCTCCCCCTCGGATGGCGTGGACGGCCGTCGGAGAAGACGCTGGGTAGTGGCCGGGGCGGATGGGCTTGGCTGCAGAGGGAAAGGAGGCACCAAACAAGACATTTGAGCTTTCACATTTTAGCTTTCCACCTCCCCTTCTCCTCCGAGGGAAACCTCATTGTTTCCCAACTCAGAGCTGTGCTTGGCAGCGTGGTTTCTAATCCAGCTGTGCAGATCACAGCACTCCCTGCCTTGGCCAACAACAAATACACGCATTTTCCTGCTGGCAGAGCCATTTTCCTGCTGGCAGAGCCATTTTCCTGCCGGCAGAGCCCTTCCACCTTCCCCTGTATTGGATCTGCAAACATTATGGACTGTGTAACAACAGAGGGAAGTCACTTAGCGGGGCATTGAGGCACTTTTTATGTGCAATTTGCACCACTCCAGAAGATGTCAAGACAAAACTTGGATGGCTCCCTACAAGAGGAAGCATTCAGGAGGTGACACTTTGTGCTGTGTGATTCTCCCTCGGGATTGGATACCCCAATATTGCCATCTCCATCTAAACCATTCTCCTTTAGCAATTCCAACAAAACATTCCAAGAATTGCCCCATTCCTCTGTTGTGTGCACACATTGCATTGTGCCTCAGAGATATATCAGTACCTGGATTTACAATGGAAGGTTTTTTGGAATTAAATCCCACAGAGGAGGAATCAGGGAAAAAAAAGAGAAAGGGAGAAGGTCCAGAAAGGCAAGAAAAGAATAAAAGCAGAGAGAGAGCGTGTCGGGGGAGGAGGAGGAAGAAAGTGAGCGACTAATTTAAGGAGACAAGTTTTCAGGTCACTAGAAGGGCACACAGGACCCATTATGCCCTTTATTTACCCAGTGGAACAGCAGAGCCTCTTTAAACTCGAGGTGGGGCAGATTCCATGAAAAAGTGAGGCCTTTGAAGATTCCTGTGCAGCAGAGGAGAAGCAGCTCCTGTGTTTTACTCCCTGCACTCAACCCCCAGCAACCAGCCCGAGCCTGAGGCAGGTGGGCAGCCCCTTTAGCTCCGTGTCTGTTGGAGTCTAGAACATCCCTCTGGCCACCCTGGAGGGTTTGGAGACCAGACAGGAGGGTCTGGGATCTGTCCAGGGGGCTCAGTTAGACCCACACAGGTCCCAGGAGGACACTGCCTCTGATTCCTGTCCATGGGAGTGAACACTCACATGCAGGAAGAATCACAAACCCTAAGAATTTAAAATAAGTAGTGGATGGTTTGTTGTAGAATATAAATATAGAAATTAGGATTCTTAGCATATGGGGCTGAAGAGACAAGATGGAGGAATTTGGGAGTGGCCCCTGTGCTCCTTGTTCTTGCTCTCGTCCCCCATCTTGTGCTGAGTTGGGTTTTAGAGATTGGCTTAGAGTAGAACTGACATGTTAGCATAGGTAGTAGGTATTGGTACAATTTTGTAAATAAAAAGTGCATTTTGGACAGTGGTTGGGTCAGGGGTACCGTACATAAGGTGCGGGGCTCTCTGATCCGCCCAGTCCCCCGCGTGTCCTGCTCTGCTGGGGACGCCTCACAGAGCTGGGACAGAACTGAGATAAGGTTCCCTGCCAGGGAGGCCTGGCAGAGCTGAGAAAGAACTGAGATAATGAAGAATAAACAACCTTGGAAATGTGCACTGGGGACTCAGCTTGTCGTCTCTACCTCTGGTGTGAAACACCCAGGGCAAAGAGAAGACTGAAAACCTGATTAACTCTGGGAACAGCAACCCAGGGGAAACTCCCAGGGAACAGCAACCTTGGGAGAACCCTGAGCACCTTGGGGAACACCAACCCCAAGGAGAATCTCAGGGAAACAACAACCCTGAGACGTGTCCTCACCGATTTGGGCGGAGTGTGCTCTCCGGGCCATGTTTTTGGCTCTCACAGCCTCCTTAATGCGATCCACCTCCTGCTGGTAGCGCTTGCGGTCGCGCATGGCGTTCTCCTTGGCCTCCTTCAGTGCACTCTCCAGGGCCTTAACTCTCTCTGCCGTAGCTCGAAGGCGTTTCTCCAGCTTCGGAAGCTCGCAACGAAGATCTGCATTATCACGTACCAGCTGTGGGGAAGGAGGTTCGGAACAAAAGGAGGTCAAAGAAAGTGGAGAAAATCTCAGAGAAATGGCGGGAAAAGTCGCCTCACAAGGAGGGGGGAAATGCTACCAGTTGCTCTCCACAGTTCATGTATTAAAATTAAATGTATTTCTTTCAGAAATCAATGTGAAAAGCTTAGGTTAAAGAGACATTTAGAATGTACCAAGCTGGAATGGACCCACAAGGTCAAAAGAAAGTGGAAAGAAATGGCAGGAAAAGTCACCTCACATGGAGAGAGGAAATGCCACCAGTTGCTCTCCACACCTCATGTATTAAAATTTGATGTATTTCTTTCAGAAATTATTGTGAAAAGCTTAGGTTAAAGAGACATTTAGAATGTCCTGAGCTGGAATGGACACATAAGGTCAAAAGAAGTTCTCAAAAATCCTCCTCAGAGAAATGGCAGGAAAAGTCCCCTCACAAGGAGGGAGGAAACGCCACCATGCTCTTCATATGTCATGTACTAAAATAAAACAGGTTTCTTTCAGAAATTAATATAAAAACGCTGAAGTTGAAGAGAAAATTCAAATGTGCTGAGCTGGAATGGACCCACAAGGTCAAAAGAAAGTGGCAAAAATCTCCTTAGAGAAATGGCGGGAAAAGTCCCCTCACAAGGAGGGAGGAAACACCACCATGCTCTCTATATGTCAGATACTAAAATTAAACAGCTTTCTTCCAGAAAATAATGTGAAAATCTCAGGTTAAAGAGAAGTTTAGAATGTCCTGAGGTGGAACGGACTCACAAGGTCAAAAGAAAGCGGAAAAAAATCTCCTCAAAGAAATGGCGGGAAAAGTCTCCTCACTAGGAGGGAGGGAACTTCACCAGTTACTCTCCACACCTGTACTAAAATTAAACAGGTTTCTTCCAGAAATTAATGTAAAAATCTTAGTTTAAAGAGAAATTTAGAATGTCCTGAGCTGGAATGGACCCATAAGGTCAAAAGAAAACGGAAAAAAATCTCCTCAAAGAAATGGCAGGAAAAGTTGCGTCACACAGGGAGAGGAAATGCCACCAGTTGCTCTCCACACCTCATGTATTAAAATTTGATGTATTTCTTTCAGAAATTATTGTGAAAATCTTAGGTTAAAGAGACATTTAGAATGTCCCAATCTGGAATGCACCAATAAGGTCAAAAGAAGTTATCAAAAAACTTCCTCAGAGAAATGGTGGGAAAAGTTCCCTCACAAGGAGGGAGAAAATGCCACCATGCTCTCTATATGTCAGGTACTAAAATTAAACCTAAAAAAACTAAAATTAAAAAGGTTTCTTTCAGAAATTAATGTGAAAAGCTCAGTTTAAAGAGAAATTTAGAATGTTCTGAGCTGGAATGGACCCACAAGGATCAAGTCCAGCTCCTTACCCCACACAGGGCACCCCAGCACTCCCACCCTGTGCCTGAGATTGTCAGCCAAGCTCAGTTTTACTCACAAAATTCACTTGTCTGGCTGAGGAGTGATACGCATTTAAATTGTCCAGAAAGATCAAAGAAAAATAGGGTTTATTCCTTTCAACAAGACTCCACAGAGCTGATCCTGAAAGATGAGGGCTCCAGGACCAACTCTGCCACTGCAGAGCACTTGATAGCCAGATTTGCTTCTCTACACTTCAAAAAGTGCAGCAGAAACTCTGCATTTCCTCAGCACACAGAAAATTTTGTGAATCTTTGATCACCTCCTTATTTTAAAATAATAATGCTTGAATATATCTACAGACAGCACCAGGGATCACCCCAAATTCATCACTTCCAGAGGTTCTGATGTGGTTACCTCTGTGTTCCCCACTCAGCCATGTGGGAACACTGGAAATTTCACTAAGAAATCACTTTTAGGCCTGTAACTATTAATATAATGACTATATGCAACTTTGAATTCATGCACTTGCTCAGTTTAAGATGAACCTGAGCAAAGTCTCTCAATTATACAAATCACATCTGACTTCTCATGCAGCAACAGCCAAGAGAGGATTGATTTTAAATAAACACAAAACTGATACAAACGGGCAGAAAATCCATCAGAGTTTCTACTGAACAGATTACACCACTGCTGGAAGTCAACAGAAATCTGCTGCAAAGGAGTGCCTCTCCCTTTTGTGGAGTGAAAAGTGGATTAACAACCACATTAATAATACAGCAAAGCAACAGCATGGCCTGACATTCACACATTGTTTAACAACCAGAACATTTTAAACCTGCTGGGCCAGGCTTAGTGCTGGAGGAAACCACAAACAAACTAAAAAAACATTGTCACAATGTGCTTTTTCTGCAAGTGCTGAACCCTTGTTGTGTGAAATAGTTATGATACAAAATGCAGGCAGGATGGTATCAAGTCCAATGTCACTTTTCTCTCCAAGTTTCCTACAAGATGTGGATTCCAATTTGATTTTGAGTAAATACACGCTAATGAGAGCTATAAAAATCTGTATTTGAAACCCAGCAGATGCATGAAACAAGTGCAAGAAAAGAGGCAAAATGGTAAAAGAAAAACCACTCTGAACATGTCCCAGTTTCCACATTTAGAAAGTAGGTCTTTAAACCATCTGTTCCCTGGGAATCTCAAACCCCCAAACCTTCATGGGCACTTGTTACAGTCCAGCACTTCCTGCTCTTCTGGCACTTCCACAGGAATAATTAAAGCAGTTCTGGGAGTGTGGGTCACTAATACAGCTTCAGGAGAGTGCAGTGCACAGTGTTATATCACTGCTCAAAAAAGAAATCAAAACAGCTTTCGTGTTTTGTGCTGTGTGCCTGAACAGTGGGACACAGCTCCAACATTCTGGGAGGGGAGATTTTAGGGAGAAAATCTTCCCTGTGAGGGTGGGGAGGCCCTGGCACAGGGAAGAATTTCTCCCTAAATCTGGGGAGATAGAGAAGCTGTGGCTGCCCCTGGATCCCTGGAAGTGTCCAAAGCCAGGCTGGACAGGGCTTGGAGCAGCCTGGGGTAGTGGAAGTGTCTCTGCCCATGGCAGGGATGGGAGTGGATGGGCTTTAATTCCAAACCTGGGATTGTATGAAACCAGAATTCCATGAAGGAGGGACAACACAGAAATGGACAAGCCCAGAAATGACCAACCCCAGCACTCCAGGGAGGCACCAGCCCTTCAGCTGCACAGAAAACCCCAATTCCATTGTTTTCCTTGAAAACTCTGCTGCTTGAATCCACTCCAACCACCTCCAAGGTGCCTCCGAGCAGCTTCAGGCCAAGAGTCACATTTGGGACACACAATCCAGAAAACAGCTATTTTTATGTATTTCCTAGTGCCAAACCAGATCTATTTTCACAGAAAAAAAATTTCCTTATTTACCACATTCCTAGAAGTACAGGGAGTGGGAAGAGCAGCTCTGACTCCTGATGCCAACGAGTCTAGTGGGTACCTTTCCCTCAGACAGCACAGTAATTTTGGTTACCTTCCCTTGTAAATGTTAGAAAAGTGCATTTTTTGATGGAGAGAGGGAAGGAGGGGAAGGAGGGGAAGGAGGGAGGGGAGGAAGAGGGAGCCTTTACCTGTTTGTGAACTTTTGTAAGTTGTTCCAGGTTGTTCTCAAGAAAGGAAATTTTCTGCTTCTGCGCAGCGCTTCCACCTCCATCATCACTGTCCAGCTCAACACTCTGCACACAGAACTGCAGCACTCAGCAAGGCCAGCACAAACTCAAGGGGAAGCTCAGCTCTTTGGCAAATTTGAGCTCCCCAAAGGCAGAGAAGTCTTACAGAGCCCCAAATTTAAGAGAAATTATTTTAACTCTTGGTTTGATATTTAGGAATCGCATTTCCCCTTACACAAAAAAACCAAGCTATTTTTACTGAAAAATTTTGGGGGGATCCTGAATAGGAAAATCAGGTTATACTAAATAATTTCTGAAGCTCATCATCTTTGAGAATTTTGTAGATGAACTGCACTGGATAAGTTCATTTCCCTGAACCACCAACAGTTTCCTTATCAAATTAGGACCAAATAAAAACTGATAAACATCAGAACAGTTTTAATCTTGTTTCTCACTGCTACTAACAAAGGCATTATCCCATTTTGTAACTGCATGCACTAAAGGCTTCTAGCAAATCACAAGAATACTGCAAAAAAAGGAGAGGATTTGGGTTTAAAAGAGCAGAGTTTTACTTTTTTAACACGGGTGGTAAGATCCTGGACAAACAATTTGCGCAGATTGTGAAGAGTCTGAAGCTCCCTTGCCTGGAATAAAAATAACAAAACAATATTTTTTTAAAAAGCACAAATAACTAGGACATGGTAGATGCTCTGGTGTAAAATCTCTCTGGATTTGAGTCGGTAACAGGAGAAAAGAACTCTGGATTCTCTCTCTAGGAATCACTCTGAATGCAACAAAATAAACCCCATCCAGCCCCAAAACCACACTGAAGAGAACAATTTCTCCAAAATTTGTAAAAAAACCCCACTTTTAAAATTTTAATTTAGGTAGTTCAAAGGTGTTTACTCAAAAATTAAAAGACAAATCACCAGGGTATACAGACAGAGGGGGAAAAGCTGAATAAAGTGTAATTAAGACCTACCACTGTTTCCTCCAGCCCTTTAAGGTCTTCTCTTGCTTGTTCTCTTTTATCATTAAGGAGTCTGGAAAATCACAACATGGAACAAAAATCAGCCATAAAAAAACAGGGGACACTCAAGCAGCATCCACCTGGAGCAGCACATCTGCAGGTGGCAGCAAATTGTACATCTCTAATTCTGCTTTTGACTACCCCAAATATCCAATTTTACCACGTGGAAGGGCTGGTTCACCACCCCCATCTTTGTGTCCACACATGGGATTTTTCTCTTGCATTTCCAGGAAAGGTTTTTACTCAGACATCTGATTTTAAACTCCCAAAAAATCAACAAAACCCCACCAAAAATTCCCAACTTCTTTCATGCTTGGTTTGCTGTGTGTTAATGAATGAGAGATTTAACACTTGCTGGGATATTTTATAAAATTAGAGCTCC
This sequence comes from Prinia subflava, assembly GCF_021018805.1. Taxonomy (NCBI): domain Eukaryota; kingdom Metazoa; phylum Chordata; class Aves; order Passeriformes; family Cisticolidae; genus Prinia; species Prinia subflava. Next base: position 37,284,714 of record NC_086252.1, on the reverse strand, counting down.
AATAAACTCTTCTTGGCAATTATCAAAGGCACTGTTGAAAAGCCTGTGTTATAAAAATAGAGTAATTGGTAATTATTTATCAGTAGTTCCTGCTGACTTTGCCACAGAAATGATATTTTCAGTGTGAATATTCCTACACAAATCCCTCTCCCTAGCACATTTTCCATGGACACAGGAAGAGGTTCAGGGATACCAAGTGAGGAAACTGTGCACTTACATGAGCTTTTCCAGTTTCATTTCTCTTTCCTGGTCCTCAATTTTTAATTTATCATAATCAGCACTCAGCTTCTCCTGTTCCAGCTGCAGCTTCTGGTTCATGCTGGAAATGTGGAAGGAAAAGTCAGCACAGCTCAGCCGGAACCCCAGGAGGAAGGGAGGGCAAATCTCCACCAACAAAATGGGATTGGGCAGAGAAAAAGCAAAGCTGTAACTCTCTACTGAAAAAACCTGGAGGAAATGAAGCATAAAGAACCTGAAGGACATTATTTTAAAATATTGGAGAGCTAAATTCAGTGCTTTGTTTTGTTTGCCTTAAAGGAGGACACAAATTCTTGTTGGCATCTTTCTGCTTTGCTTTCTTGTTTCCCTACAGTTACTCTTTGGCCACACAATAAATGTGATAAAAGAATGTCTAGATTTTAGAAAAAGAATACAGGAGCAAAACATAACAGACTCACATTGGTGAGGAAAAAACATAAAAATGGGTGAGAATGGGAGCTGTTGGAGTCACCCAGACTCTCAGAAGGTCTGGGTCTCAAAACCTTCCTGGGGCTGTGGTTCAGTGGTGCCTGAACTCGATGACCTTAAAGGCATTTCCCAACCCAAAGGATTCCATGATCCTTTAAACCTGCTCTCCTCCAAGCTCCTCTCACCTACTGACCTGCAGGTGCAACGTTAACCTTTTTTAAACTCTCTGTAATTTTATGGTCTTGTTAAAGCTCCCCAATAAAGAATTAGGCACTGTAATCCACCCTGTGAAATAATTACAGGGTTGGCTGCTGCGTGTAAGGACAGAACCTGCAGAGGAACATCAATCAAACCTCACCAAACCAAGCCCAAGCCATGCCAGGACAGAGGAAGGGACGGAGAGGGTGAACTCACTCCCTGATTTCATCGATGATTTTCTGCTTCTCCTCGATCTCATCCCTCAGCCTGGACAGCTGCTTCTGGTGGGCTTCCCTGTGACTCTCCATCTGCTGCTCCAGAGCCTTCTGCAAGCACCAGAGCGGGAATCAGAACAGGGCAGGGACACAGCTCCCCTCAGCAACCTCGAGATTTGGGGGGAAACCACCAAACCCATCCAGGGACTGCTGGCATTTCCTTCTGTAACCACTAAACCCTGTGCCTGCTCATCCAAGCGTTATATTCAGATTTTAGCAACAGATGTACAACAATTGTGACTCATTTTCTTGCAAAAACGCAGGGCTTGGCCACGACTGACACTGATTTTACAGCAATCCTCTCCTATTTCCCCTGTTTATTCACCCAGGAAATACCTGTGCAGCTCTACCTGTGACAGAAATAAACCCCAAACCTCTGAGGTTTGTTTATCCACAGCCCTGCCACTGAAATTGTTATTTAAATTTAAATGCTAGGAGTAAATATGCCTTCAGCAGCAAGAAAAGCTCGATTTATCTCTTTAGATTGCAAACACAAGATACTCTTTTTTTCCTTGGAGCTGTAAGGTACAACCACTTTAATCACAACTGCTTTAATCACTTTACAACTGCTTTAATCACTTAAAATTTTTATAATGGAGGGGAAAGTTCTGCAGCTGGCAAACCTCTATCACTGCCCTTGTAAAACTGTATTTTTCCTTGCCTGCAATTTGCAGCCCCATCAGAACAACTCATTATTGCAGACATTTCTTGGCATTCCAAAGAAAAAATACCAGAAAATGGCTTTATATATTTTATTATTATTTCCAGGAGATAATCAGAATTCCAGCCAAACTTTGGGGAAGTAACCTCTTTTAAAATCAAATTTATAAGTACCTAAATTATATTAACCCCAGCAACCTCATTCACCACTGAGCAAATTGACTTTCAGGAGATCCAGCAGCAAAAAATTAATGTAACACAGAGGTGAATCAATGTAATTTTTGGCCATGTGAACAGGAAGACAAAATTCCACCCCAGTGAAGAATCTCACCAAGAAATTCCCTCAGAATTTCCACTGTGCCAAAATACCTTCATCTCCTCTGCATCCTGGAGTCGTGTCAGGTGCTCCTTCTCCTTGTCCTTGAAGCTGACTTCGTGCATTTTTTCTGTTTAGAGGTGGAGACAGTTTTAATTTTAAATTTTAAATATAAATGTTCAATTTTTAAATAAATTTTATTTTATTCCAGGAGATGCAATAAAGATTCTGTTCTAACAATGCAGGAGATGATAAAAATAATAATAAAAAAGGTCTTGTCCCCACCTCAGAGAGGGAAAATCCCTTGTGCAGAAACCAGAATGATTTCAAGGCTGCATAAATTATAAATTTATATAACCCAGGAGCTTAGCAAAGCTACAAGAACTTCTTGTGATACCTACACATTTTCCACATTAAACTGGAAGGGGAAAACCAAGCAAACCTTAAAAACGAAGTCAGCTGGGAAAGACACAACTTCCCCGTGTGGAACAGGGCAGGGATTTTGCAGAGGGACAACAGAAATTTAGATAAATCTTTATCCCAGAGTTTGACAGAATGTTTAGCAAGACTGATTGGTGCTGTTTGGTAAAGGATTTATATTTTTCACATCATTAGAAGACAAAACTGAGTTTTCTAGGACCGAAATGACGAGCACAAGTCCCAAAGTTGTACCTTGAGCGCGTAGCTTGGCCAGCTCCTCGTTGAGCGAGTCCTGGGACTCCTCCAGCTGCCTCCTCTTCTGCTCCATGTTCTGCATGTAGTCTGTCAGGGATTTGATCTTTGCTTCGTGCTTTAAAGACAAGGGACAGCAGTGAGGTGAGAGGGGCACAGCCGTGCCCCAGGAACTCAGGAAAAACCGTCCCAGATCGAGGAGCCAAACCAGAACACAAAACATTTCCACATCCAGAGGTGGTGACTCGGAGAAGTCACAGCAGAAATCTGGGAAGGAGCCAAGAGGCCAAAGCAGGCTCTGTTTTTAGAGGTCACACTTAGCAGCCCGATTTGGAATTCAGGCAGTAATCCCAAAACATCCCTGGAATGGTGTTAAACACCTCCTGTTGGTGTTGAACCAACAGCAGCAGCTTTTCAAACCAGCTGGCACCAGCCTTGGGGTGGCTTTGGGATCTCCAACCTGCAGAGGCTCAGCTGGACTCTCCCCAGCCACCCCAATGGTTTTGTTCTTGCCAACAACCTTCTGAACTGGAAGGGCTTATGGGTAAATAGAGAAGTTTGTTGTGAAAACACTCAAAATGGAATTAAAATATTCTAATTTGAAGATAAAAATTAAGGTGCTTTCAGGATTATTGCACCTTAATTAAAAAGATTTGAGTAGAACTTAACAAAGACATTCTGCTGAAGGAAAAGGGGCTCTCCCTGCCCCAGGTTTACTTAGGGAATGAAATAGAGGAGATTGGATGATGCCTTTCCCTTCCCATGTCCATGTCCATGCAGGGGAGGGTGTCAGAGCCCCCAGCCCCTCTCCACAGCCAGTCCCTGGCACCCACTCACAACCTCTCCTGCTCTCTGGATTTCTATCCCAGGAAGTTTTCCATGGTATTTTGCAGCTTGCTGCCTCGTTTTCTTGGCAGCACCCACAGAGCAGATCCAGGGAGCTCCCCAAAGGTTTGGTCAGTGATCTTTTAAAGCAATCCAAGCTACCGATTACAGAATCACAGAATGAACCGGGTTGGAAAAGAGATCAACAAATTCATGGTGAGGAAACCACTCCAGGGAGGAATTTCAGTGCTATTCCATAAAACACATCAGCAGGGCATGACCTTGCCAGAGCTTCAGGACACAGCCCCAGGATGTGCTGAAAAACAGGGAGGGGGAGGTGACACAATTCTGCGTGAGGCCAGCCTGTGATGAGCCCCACGAGGGTGGATCAAGCTCTGAGGGATGCCAGCAGCCTCCCAGAAATGCTTAAGAAAAATTCCTGAGAGGGCTTGATCAGAGGTGTTTTGAAACAGCAAAAAGGTTTTAATTAAAGAGAAGATAACAAACCATACTAAACAAAAGAGTAAAAGCCGTGCATGGTGCAGGGAGGTCCCTTGTACCTGCTCAGACACCCCAAAAAGCCCTGAAAATCTCTGTGCTCCCTCAAGTATTCAGTGATCCAGGAGGGGTTTTGGCAAGCTGCCCAATAGAAAATAGCTGCATTTCTTGAGGAACAGCTCAAAGATCCAACAGGTGCCTTTGTCCTGGCATTGGGCTAATTGTGGTGGGAAGAGCACAGGAGTTTCTGGTTCTTCTTCCTTGCCACCAAAGGCCACTTCAGATCCATTAAATGTAGCAAATCCGCTAAGAATCTGATTTGCATAATACATCACAGACAAACAGATAGGGAGGGATAGAAAACCCAATTTTTTCCAATGGATTTCGTGGCAATCTGTTTTACTGGGGGAGATAACAAAGTCTTTAATGAAACAGATCTGTTAACAACGGCTCCTTAAGTTGGTGTAATGAATTAAGGGAAAAGGATGCTATAACACCACATATCAGGTGTTCCTAACATGGGAACACCTGCTGGGGTGCAATAGAGAGGAACCAGAGAAGGGAGAGCAAACAGCAGAACCCCCAAGAGGCGCTTTTGTTTTTCTCCCGGTAGCTTCGGTCGGTCTCGGCTGCCTTGGTTGTTCCTGGCTAGGGGTGCACCTACCCCTGCCCAAGCAACTCCGGCAAAGCTCCCGGGCACAGGCAACACTTAGCAAGCTTAGTTATAGTGATATTCAGCTCTTAGCAGTGATCAGCTCTTTTGCAGTGAGTCTCAGCTCATGAGCTTGCTAAGGTGCCTTGGCAGACACAGGGAGAGAGAGGAGAAGCGCCGTATGGAGTTCCACAGATGAATCTTTATTAGTTTCTTCCATAAAGCTAATAAAGGGGACAGCACTTCTACTGAGCTGGGGGAAAAGTGGGGTTTTTATAGCGTACCGAGGTTTTGAAAAGGGGTCCAATAGTATGAGTCGGGGTAGAAAGTGACCTATTGTCTTACAGGGAGATAAGCGAGGGTCCAAGCGCAGGAGAAGGGTTATTTTGGCCCAGTCACCACGACCAGGCATTTCTGCCCTTAGGTGACTGCCCGCCAGAGAGGCCACCAGGCCTCACTGCTGTAACAAGGCGCCACCGCCCTGCTCCATCAGGCCATTCCTCGCTCCTGGCACTCCCATTCCATGGGAAGGAGGCTGGGGAGACCCCCAAACCCGGGAGAAGGCAGGAGCAGACCCACCTGGGAGATGAGGAGCTGGCAGGCGGCGAGCTCCCTCTCGCTGGCGTTCATCTTCCTGTTGGAGTCCATCTGCGCGCTCTCCAGCTGCTTGCTGCGGTTCACCAGCGACTTCACCTCCGACTTCATCTTGCTGATGTAGAGCCTGGCCATGGTGAACTCCTCCTCGATCACCCCGTTCACGTCTGCCAACTGAGCACACGGGGCTGCTCACTGCCCTGGGACCTCTGCCAGGGGGTTGGGGGGTTCCACAGGACAGGGGGAATTTCAGGAAGAGAGTTTGGGAAGGGCAGATGGGATTTAGGATTGTTCCACAGGCCAGGGGTCATTTTAGGAAGAGAGGTTTGGGAAGGGCAGATGGGATTTAGGATTGTTCCACAGGCCAGGAGTCATTTTAGGAAGAGAGTTTGGAGAAGGGCAGATGGGATTTAGGATTGTTCTACAGGCCAGGGGGTATTTTAGGAAGAGAGGTTTGGGAAGGGCAGACGGGATTTAGGATTGTTTCACAGGCCAGGGGTCATTTTAGGAAGAGAGGTTTGGGAAGGGCAGATGGGATTTAGGATTGTTCCACAGGCCAGGGGTCATTTTAGGAAGAGAGTTTGGAGAAGAGTAAGAATTGTTTCTGAAAACTTAAAACTCATATTTGGAAGGCCAAAAAAATCAGAATTGGGACCTTTCACAAAGCAAAGAGTTTTATTATAATTAACCTGCTGGCTTATTATATTAAGGAGAAATCTTCCTTCAGAATTTTTGATTTGTCCTTTTATCCTGCATATTTTATTTTTATTTATCTTGTATGTTTTGTTTTGCTTTATGTTGTATATTTCACATTTGTGTGAAGGGATATCCTACAGGGATATCATATCCAGGTATTAGGTTGGATATCAGGGAAGGGTTCTTCCCTCAGAGGGTGCTGGCACTGCCCAGGCTCCCCAGGGAATGTGACATTCCCAGAGCTCCAGGAGAGTTTGGATCCCACTCCCAGAGATGCCCAGGGTGGGATTTTGGGTGTCTGTGCAGGGCCAGGACTGGATCCATGATCCTGTGGGTCCCTTCCAGCTCAGGATATTCCACTGAGGAGTTGAACAAACTCTCCCTGGGCAGAAACACAGCTCAACTTCATCTGCTCCCCCTTTTTTTTCCCAGCACTGCCACAGGGAAGGGAACATGTGCTGCTTCTTCTCCCAAAAACCCTGAAAAATGAGATTTCCTCCCAAATTTTCAGTCTGCTCTGCGATTAGACACCCTTGGAGGAGCTGCTAATTGCCAACAAATTTGAAACTCCTCGGTGTGGCCTGATTTCCACTGCCAGCTGTCCCCTGCAGTGCTGACATCTCGGTTCCTACAGAAACTCGTACCCAGCTGCCTCCATTTGCAGGGATCTCCCCTCCCAGTCCCTGCTCCCACGGCCACCAGAGGCTGCTGTGACCTCTCCAAAGCCGGGATCTGCACAGGGGCTGCGTCCCCTGCAGCAGGACAGGCTGCAGCTCCTGCTGACCCACGACAGGCTCGGCAGGACAGCAGCAGAAAGGGAACTAAAAGCAACAAAAATGTCCTGCGAGGAGTTTTCATACATCTCAAAAATGAGCTGAGCCACTTCTAACCACTGCTGATTTTCCTGTGGTTTTAAATAGACACAGATGGCATTAACACCACCAAGGAGATTTGGCAGGCCATGGAAGGTTTCCATCGCTGCCATTTAGCAATGACCAGACAAATTTTTCTCTGAAATCAGCATTTTGTTCTTCTACAAATGTGACAAAGTGAGCAGCCACCTCCTCTACTGTACCCCCAAACCCCAAGAGCCACACAAAGGCAAACCTCAAAGCAGGGCTGGCCAAAATTTGCATCAAATTTCAGGTCAAAACTCGGCCACCTCAGAGGGCAGTTCTGGGAATTCTGAGTCATGCCAGTAAGGAAGGAGTTGGGCTATGTGTGAGTTGTTTTGGGGGGAATCCAGACACCCCATTAATCAGTTCAGTGACTCCCAGATGGGTTCTGGCCCCAAAACCTGAGCTGGGAATTACTGTGAGCCCAGACACTGAGCCTCTCCCAGGCAGACAAAGAGCTCTGCAGTGCCTTCCTCAGCCAGGACTGACACACAATGTCCTGGGGAAAGGACTGCTGGAACCACACATCCCACATCTCCTGATGCTCCCAGGGCTGGAGCTGGGCTGGGAGAGCTGGGAATGTTCCCCTGGAGAAGGGAAGGCTCCAGGGAGAGCTCAGAGCCCCTGCCAGGGCCTGAAGGGGCTCCAGGAGAGCTGCAGAGGGACTGGGGACAAGGGCTGGAGGGACAGGACACAGGGAATGGCTCCCAGTGCCAGAGGGCAGGGCTGGGTGGGAGATTGGGAAGGGATTCCTGGCTGGGCTGAAATTCCCAGAGCAGCTGTGGCTGCCCCTGGAGCCCTGGCAGTGCCCAGGGCCAGGCTGGACAGGGCTTGGAGCAGCCTGGGACAGTGGGAGGTGTCCCTGCCATGGCAGAAGAGCTTTAAGTCCTTTCCAAGCCAAAGCCCTGTGGGGTTCCCTGATTTTCGGGGTGTTTTTCCTGCGGGAGGAGCTGGGGAAAGCGAGCACAGAGCCCACGCACGGTTTTGACGTCGTTGGTGCCGATGATTCCCCCGATCTCGCCCAGATCCTTCAGCAGCAGGTTCAGGATTTCCGTGGCTCTCTTCTTCTGGTGGTTGCTGAGCTCCTGCAACTGGCCCAGCTCCCTCTGGGTCGCTGTCAGGGCGCTCTGGAAAGGTTCAAAAATAAGAATTACCCTCCCCTCTGCACATTTCACGGGGAGTTTTCCTCGTGCCTGCTGGCACAATGTAGTGACACATCCAGTTCCACCTTGGCATAATCCACTTTCACAACTCGCTTGCCACCAAAGGCTACTTTAGATCCATTAAATGTAGCAAATCCGTTAAGAATCTGATTTGCATAATACATCAAAGGAGGTTAATCACAGAGAAATAGGTAGGGAGGGATAGAAAATTCAATTTTTTCCAATGGATTTCGTGGTAATCTGTTTTACTGTGGGAGATAACAAAGTCTTTAATGAAACAGATCTGTTAACAACGGCTCCTTAAGTTGGTGTAATGAATTAAGGGAAAAGGATGCTTTAAGATGCTAAACCAATCTTGATTTGCCTCAGATCCCCTTTTTTTCCTTAAGATCAGGACACATCAGCTGAAAAAGCCGATTAATTTTTTTCCCGACTCTTTCCTTGAGATCCCCTGGCTCCCTGTAAAATCCCAGCTCCGCACACAGAGTCCAGAAAACCACAAAATGCTGCCATTTGCAGGAGGCAGATTTTCACAGCTTTCTTGGCAAAATACAGGTTTTAAATATCCAAAACACAGGATGGCCACTTCTCACATCCCGCTCCTTGCTGCAAGAGCCACAATCTGCCACCAACTTCCACGGAGCAGCTTCTGAATTACCTTAATTCCATTGTTTAATTAAGACAGGGTGGCACCAGCAGGTTTTTGGGAATGTTTAGGGAGCAAGGAGAGAACCCCCAGGATGAACAAGTTGCTCTTACACTTTTCTGGGCCAGCTCATCCGCCAGCTGCTCGTTGGTCCTGGTTTTGTCCTCCACCTCCTGGGATTTCTGGTCGTAATTTACAGCCAGCTCCTCCAGGGCTTGCAGCACCTCCTTCACCTCGTCCTTGGCCGCCTCATTCTCGATCTGCAGCCGGGTCAGCTCCTCCTGGATCTTCTCATAATCCCTCCTGGTGGAGGCCAGGAGCTGGGAAGAAAAGCAGCACTGAGTTGTGGACAGAGCCTGTCGTTTCTCCTAAGTGCTGCTAACAAGAGATTTACAAGTTCTAATATGAATTAATTTTGAGAATGAAAAGTTCTATTACCACCACAATCTATTCTGAGGGTGAAAAACAAGTGCACCTGTAATAACGAGGGATTTGTGCCATGAGAATCAGTAAAGAAAATATGTAAGCAATTCGAGGATAGATAGATTTGATGGATAAGCAGAATGACTTTTATTAACCAATGGAATAATTAACAAAGAAGCTGTTAGCCAATTAAAGCTGCCCACGAGGTTTGTAAAAAGTGTACAAAAGACAGCATGGAGCCATAATAAATGAGATCCTTCTGCAAATTTGATACTGTGTCATTCTGTGTGTCCTGACTGTCTCTACAACAACACTAAGTGACCCAAAAACTCCTTCAAAAGGCAAAACTGAAAGGGAGAAAAACAGGCAAAGAGGGGAAAAAAGGCTGAGCACAAATCCTGTGTGCAGGAGGGGAGAAATCCTGAAAACATCACCAGCTCCAGCACAAAGCAGTTGAAGGAAGCACAAAAAAAAAAAAGCTCTGAACTTGAACAGCAAGAAAATTCTTCACCCAATCCTATTATGACCCAAGACTGAGGCACAGAAACTGATTTTGAGCAGTATCAGAGCTCCAAAGGCGTTTTCTGCCCTCAATCCAGTGCTGCAGCTCAGCCCAAAAAAAAGCCACAAAGTAAAATGTTCCAGCAGAGCTCAGAGCTTTGAGCTGAGCCGAGGGAAAAGGGCTCTGAGACATCCTCAAAGACCTCGTGGCTTGGCAGAAATATTTCGATAAGCAAACCTAAGACGATTATTCTCAGTTATCATCTGAAGGATGATGCTGAGGACAGATTAGCTGCTCCCCTTTGCTGAGGGAAAATGTTAATCTCAGAAGAAAATACTGACTTCACACACACACACTCTCTGGTGAGTGTTTCCAAGCTGCAAAAGTCATTAAATTTTCTCTTTGCACGCTGCTGGGGTTTCAGGGATTGTGGGAGGTCGCTGGCTTAGTCCTGTCCCTTGTCCTTGAACCTCTGCTCAGTGAGATGGGAAAGCCTTGGAAATTCAGCTGTGCTGTCCTCAGCACAGCTGAAAATAAATAAAAGTGACACCTAACATTTACTGCTAATACTGCACTTTCAGGAATAATAACAAAACCAGGGCTTGACATGGCATAAAAGCATCAAACAGGGAATTACACCAGATAAACCCAGGGCAGGGGACAGGAGAGGGCTCATCCTCACAGCAAGGCTGGACTTCCATTCACAGAATTCACTCCTGCCCAAGAATTCAGGATCACAGATCGGTGTAATATTGCAGACAGTGGAATAAAACCTTCCCTGCTGAAGCGTTTGGGGTGGGTTCCACCTGATCTGCCCACCAAGCAGCTGAGTGAGACCCTCAGCAAAAATAAACAACAAACAAAATAAACAACAAACCCACCCCTCTCGAGCAGAGCACCCAAAAAGCAGAATGTCCCACAAGAAACGGTGCTTTTTTTATTTTCTTTTTCCTTTTTCTTTTTTGTTTTTTGGCTCAGGAAAGTTTTTTTTTTTGGAAAACAGGAAAGCAGGCAGGAAGGCAGGCAGGCAGCTCTGGAGGCTGGCACGTGCCCAGAGAGGATTCAGATGCAGGGGAAATTTCTCTCCCTGGAAATGCTGCAGCCTCAGAAGTGCACTCACGTTGTGGAAAAAGCCATTGGCTTGCCAGAGCCAGATGGCATGTAAATATTTAAACAACAAAATAGCTTCAAATTATCCTCCTGCTAAACACAGATGGAACTATTATTTACATTTACTTAAGAAATTTTCTGTGTGAGCATCATCGTCGAGGAGTGGGGTGCATCACCTCCGGCATGAACGAGGAGATTCTGGCTGATACCACGTGCAAAAATGGAGCAAGGTCATCAAAAGCCACCAAAAAATCATGATAAAAATGAGCTTTAAACAAAGGGAGAGGCTGCAGCACCTCATGGGTCTGTCCCACGTGGGGATGGAATATCCAGAATTCCCCAAAACACCCACATAAGCAGCAGCCAGAGGTGAAAATGCACCAAACCCCCCCTAAAAGCAGCCTTATCTGCAGCAGGTCTCAGGTTTATAATTAACCTGCTGGCTTAATCAAGCAGAAATAAGGGCTGGTTAATTAGGGGGGAGCAGAGTGAGGCAGCTGCTGGTGGATCAGTGAGCTCATCGCTTCTCCAGGGGAGAGCAGGGACGGCTGAGGTGGGGAAAAACACCTTGAATAATAAAATATCACCTTCTCCCTCACAGGCAGGAGCTGAGAGGAGGCAGGAAAAGGCTCTGAACAGCATCAGCCACAGAGATTTTGTCATTTAGCAAAGCTGGACCAGGAATTTGGAAAAAAACCGGGAGGGAAATGGACCCTGAAATCCCAATTCATCTTCCAGAGGTGACACTGGAACAGGGAGGGGGAGAAACAATTGTTCCAAACTGGAATTATTATTATTATTATTATTATTATTATTATTATTATTATTATTATTATTATTATTGTGTTGGTGTAGCCACAGGCAGCACTGTGCAGTGCAGGGCAATCAGATCAAGCTGTGGCAAAAGAATGAGGAGCTTCATCTTGGAGTGAAATAAAATAAAATGTAAAAAAAAAAAAAAAAAAAAAAGGTAAAAATAAAATACAACGTAAAAATAAAAATAAAAATAGAAATGAAAATGAAAATAAAAATAAAAATAAAAATAAAGCTGGAGATTCCCCCAGCCAGAACAAGTCCCCAGAGGGGGCAGGTGAACCCTGAGTGATGAATAACAGGCAAGTTCATAAATTAGTTTTTCTCTCATAACACCTTGGAAACCCTTTCTGAGGGCCTGGATAACAATGAAAGCAATTCCTATGAAATATCTCAGCAGCATTTGGGGAATTTGGTGTCGCTGCCTCATTTTGCACCTTCAGAGCTCCTCACAGGAGGGCAGGGCTTGGCTGGGTTTGGTGATCACGTTCTCCATCCCAAACCCACCAAAACTTTCATTTTTGGGACAGAAACGATGCAATCAAATGTCTGAGGTGAGCAATCCCAGATTTTACAGCAGATCCATGGCAGCACCAATTATCAGGTTTTTCCATCCCACAGATTGCTGTCTCTGATTGCTAAAATAATGATAATTAGTGATTTGATATCAGGAAATCTCTAACTCCTGCAGCCCATCGTGCCTGGATGCCCTGAACAGGAACAGACACATCAAAAATCCCATTTGGAGTGAAAAATCCTGGCCCCCCCCTCCTCCCTTGGACCTCCAGCATCACTTCCCAGCAGGAGGAATTGTTATTTCAAGGAGTTTTATCAAGCCTTAATGAGAATATTATGAAATTTCAGGTTTAAACCTGGCTGCCACTTTTTCCACTTGAATTTCAGCCCGTTAATATGAACAGTTGGGACAGAATCATTAAACCAGGGGCTCAGGAGCAAAATGTAAAGGGTTATTTTGGGGTTGGTTTATTTATTTTCGTTTCTTACCTCCTCTTGATCCAACATTTGCTGCTTTAATTTTTCAGCCAACTGGCTCTGCTGGTTGATTTCGTCATCCTGCAATGAAACAGGGGTGGAGGGTTTTAATTCCTTTTCACAGCTCTCATTTAAACACTTTTTATCTCCCCTTTCTAGAAAAAAAGTGGGGAATAATGCAGCAAACTTTGTGAATGGTATGAGGGGAGAGGAAAAGAAATCGACATAAAAAAATAAATATATATACATGGCATAAATAAAATAATTAAAAATACACAGAGCTCTGCAGTAAAAGCTGTCAGCACTGGTATAAATGGGGATATTTTGGGTTTGGGATCCCTGTGTTTGGGATCAAATATCTTCTCATTTCCTGCACTCCTGTGCCAAATTGTGATTCCCATGTTTTCTAGGGAAAAATTCAAACCTGTTGCCACTTCCCTGCAAAATAATTTACTGGGCTTTGCTGCTTTTGATGAGGAAAGTGAAAGAATGACTGATTTTTTTTTTTCCTTTTCCTGATCAATATGTAAAAGCTGGAAATTGCTCCTGGGGGTGCAATCAGAGAAAAGCTCTCCTTCCTTCCAGAAAACTGCTCCTTTCAGTGCCACCAACACTGCTGCACAACCACACCAAAATTCAGGTTTAAACACAATTCCTTGGTGTCCACAAAGAGCCAGACCTCGGTATGACCACGCAAGGACACACTGAGTATTTTTCTATTTTTCTGCTATTTCCCTGCTATTATAACTGAATTTTAAACCCGAGTATTGATCCCTGATGAGAGCTGCCCTTTTTTCTAGGCAGCTTTTTTGCTGCTCTCATCCACGGTGCTCAATGCCTTTTTCTGGGCCTTTTTTTTTTTTTTTTTTTTCTTTTCCCCCTCCACTTTTCATCTTCCCACAAGCCAAAGCTCTTAATGGCAGGGGAAGGGAATTGCTGAGAGCTTTAAGTGCCACTGATGTGCAAAGAAATAAATAAATGAGCCACCTGCACTTTGGGCTGTGTCTGCAGCTCCAACCACACAAACAGAAGGGGATGGGGATGTGTTTTCCTTGAAATTCTAATAGCTGGGATTATTAAAGACAGTCGCCCTTTTTTATTTTTCCCTGGAGACTCCAAGGTGTTGTTACAGTTTGCTGAGGCATTTTACACAAATCACTGAAGAAAAGGGAAAATGAAGTTAAAATGAAGAGAAAATCTGGCTCTGATTTCCTGGAGAGAGCTCCCAAACACTGCCCGCACAGGGAAAGGGCGTGGAGAGCTGACAGGAGCTGCCTTCATGCAGAATTTGGAATTTCCCCACATTTTCCAGTTCACACTGCTCAAGAAACTGAGGGAAAAACCCCCACCAATCTCATCAATAATTTCCATTTCCACTGGGACCGAACACTCCCACCTTGTCGTCCAGCTGCCGGTAGAGACTGGCGATCTCGTCGTCGTATTTCTGCTTCTCCTCGGAGGAGATGCTGGCCACCACGGGGGTGATGTTATCAATGATGGGGGTGTTATCACAGGGCTCCAGGTTCTTCTGGTCCTTGGCGCTGATCTGCTCCTCCTCGGGCACAGCTTCTCCTGCGGGGACACGGCTCCTTCAAATCCCACCCAAAAAACTTCAGGATGGTCATTCCCGGCCACTGAGGGACTCAGGGGAGCACAGGAAGGGTTTTGTGGCACTTCCAGGGATACAAATGACCAGGAAAAGGTGTGGGGAGGACGTGGTCACCCTTGGGAGGGTGACAAGCCCGTGGAAATGCCACCTCCATGGACCCTGTGACCTTGGAGGGCTTTTCCAACCTTCCTGATCCCAGAGAAACCAGCAGCAGTTGGACACCAAAACAAAGAATTCCCTCTCTCCTTTCACTCCCTTGACAGTCAGGATTGGCTCCATGGATTAACAGAGGTGTAAAAAAGGGGGGAAACCCCCCAAATCCCAGCCTAAAATCTGCTGGCATTTCAATATCTCTTCCTGCAGGGATTTCCAGCTCCAGGATGGAGCGGGAGAGCACCAGCACAGCCAGTTTAAAACAATATTCAACTTCTGCCTCGCAAGTTCCAGCACAGACACCGACTTCCAGAGGTTCCCTGTGCACAGCAGACACAATTCCTACAAAATCCCTGTCCCCAAGGAGGATTTCCCTCAGGAGCTGGGTCACAATTCCAGCCTCAGAGATGAGGGGTGGGTGAGCTGCTCATGGCAGGAATTAAATCCACCCCAACAAAGGCTGGGGAAAGCCCTGGGAGCCCCTGGATGCAGCACACATTGCTCAGGGGGTGGGAAGGTTGCAGACTTTTCTCCTTTTTCCAGGAAAAACTCCAATATTTCAGCTCCTGAAAGCTTTACCAGCCATTCCCCTTGCCAATTTATCTCACTGGCAGGGTCACAGGTCAGCAGGACCAATACATCAAACCCCAGAAAGGCTGAGGGGGGCCCCAAAGCAAAACAAAAAGGGCAAGAAAAAGCACAACCAACTAAGCAGATGATTTTTTTTCCCCCACCTTAAAGCATAAAAAAGCAGAATTTGAAATGAAGCAGCATCACCTCTATCAAGGTACTTCACTCCAAATATTTTCTGCCCTATTTCTGAAGCCTTGATGGTATTTTATATTATTCATGAGGGAAATGGGGATTGATTTTTCGCTGTTGGGTTTCACTGGAGCAGACAGGGAAGGGTGGGTTTGGTTAGAACACAGAGCCCTGCACACAAAAAATGCTCCTCAGGCTGTGGAGAATCCACCAGGAGCTTCCCAAAGGGAAATTTTAATTTCTGATTCATTGGATGGGAACCTCCTGCCTGTAAAACACAGAAAAATTGGGCACCTGCAGGCTGAAATCCTCAGTGGGAACAGAGCTCACCCATTTCCTGCCACGCTTTTGTAGAATAAACCCTTAATTGCTGCAATAAGCTGTAACCATGGAATATTATCCAAGGTGTGATTGCTGTGACAGTTCCCTTTGTAAAAAGCCTCCCTCCTTCCAGGGGATGGGATTGCAGAAGGTCAGACAGGAAATCAATAATCTTTTAAATGCCCTGCTGGGTAACACTGATGGAACAGCAGCACCGAGGGAGGGGATGAGGACATTTAAATAAAAATGATCCATCCAGGCTTTTCTAAAAAAAAAATCTGCTTTGGATTGGGGTTTTTTTTTGGTTGGTTTTTAAAATGTGAAGTAAACCATTCAAACTCAGGCTGGTTTGCTAAAATTATTTGCCGGCGTCTCAGATGAAATTAAATTTTTAAAATGTAATTTAGAATTTTTCAAGAAAAATTCTTGCATTTGTGTGTATCCGGGTTCTGCCTCCTGTGCCATCCCACAGCTGGTGTTACAACCTGCCCTGAACAGCAATTCCCCACGTTTCTCATCAGAAAATTGGCTGCTCCCAGCAAAAAATTTCATTTAGAAGCCACAGGAGCAGACAAATGGTGATTCCTCTACCCAGATGCCACTCCCTGTCATTGTACTAAAGGACTCATTATTCTAATGTGAAATTCAATTATAAAAAATCCCCAAACCCAAGGCCCAATTACCTTAAAGCACAATGAGTCTCATGCCTGAGGAGCATAGTTATTAAAAAAATAAATATATATAAAATGACTTTTTTTCTTTTTATGTATTACTAACATTAACAATATTAAAATCAGTGATGCCTCCTGAACTGAAATCACCAATTTTGGCTTTTTCACTGCTTCTCCTACAAATGGCTGCTGGTTTGCCTGGATTTTGCTTCTTCACCTTTCATTATTATTACGAGGTGTGAGTTATAATGTGAGTTTGGATGTAGTGATCCAACACAATTAATTAGAATTTAATTGGGATTCGGGGCGGGAATTCAACGCAGGCACATCCAGCTCCCAGTTTCGGGCACCTACCGTTCCTCCACCTGTTGAGCTCCAGCTCCAGGTGCTGGATCACGTTCTTCAGACTCTTGTTCTTGTCCTTCTCCTTCTCGTACTTCTTCTTCCACTCCTCTGCCGTCAGCTCCAGGTTCACCGACACCGTGTTCTTGATGGTCTTGGCCCTGCCAGCACAGCCCAGCCCAGCTCAGCTGCTGTGGGTTTGTCCCAGGGCAGCAGCGGGGAGTGGGGAATGTCCCCTGATCCAGAGGGAAAGGAACAGGGAAACTGGGGATGCCCCATGCCTGGAAGTGTCCGGGGTGAGGGAGAGGAGGAAGGGAAGGGAAGGAATGAAGGGGAAAAGGATACAAAAAAGAAGGGGGAAAAAAAAGAAGGGGGGAAAAAAAAGAAGGGGGAGGAAAGGGTAAGGGTAAGGGTAAGGGTAAGGGTAAGGGTAAGGGTAAGGGTAAGGGTAAGGGTAAGGGAGGAAGGGGAAGGGGAAGGGGAAGGGGGAAGGGGAAGGGGAAGGGGAAGGGGAAGGGGAAGGGGAAGGGGAAGGGGAAGGGGAAGGGGAAGGGGAAGGGGAAGGGGAAGGGGAAGGGGAGGGGGAAGGGGAGGGGGAAGGGGAGGGGGAAGGGGAGGGGGAAGGGGAGGGGGAAGGGGAGGGGGAAGGGGAGGGGGAAGGGGAGGGGGAAGGGGAGGGGGAAGGGGAGGGGGAAGGGGAGGGGGAAGGGGAGGGGGAAGGGGAGGGGGAAGGGGAGGGGGAAGGGGAGGGGGAAGGGGAGGGGGAAGGGGAGGGGAAGGGGAGGGAAGGGGAGGGAAGGGGAGGGAAGGGGAGGGAAGGGGAGGGAAGGGGAGGGAAGGGGAGGGAAGGGAAGGGAAGGGAAGGGAAGGGAAGGGAAGGGAAGGGAAGGGAAGGGAAGGGAAGGAAAGGAAAGGAAAGGAAAGGAAAGGAAAGGAAAGGAAAGGAAAGGAAAGGAAAGGAAAGGAAAGGAAAGGAAAGGAAAGGAAAGGAAAGGAAAGGAAAGGAAAGGAAAGGAAAGGAAAGGAAAGGAAAGGAAAGGAAAGGAAAGGAAAGGAAAGGAAAGGAAAGGAAAGGGAAAAGGAAATCCTGCCAGGCTCAGGAGTTCCTGCCTCCCGAGGCAAAAATATCCCAAATTTCTCTCCTCACAACCACCACCACTTTATCTCAGCTCCAACCCAACCCAAACAATGCCAGGAAATGCAAAGCAAGCAGAAAACAATGCCCAGCACCTACTCCAGCAAATGCACATTGAAAAGGGAAACCAAACCAATCACTATGAATTAGGAAAGCCTCAGATCTTTGCCCTTCACTGCTCAGACACTGAGTCCCTTCAAATGCCTCCAGTGTTGCTGAATAAAGCAGAGGATAAGGAAAAGAATAACAGATAAACCCCCCAGCAGTTTATATAGCTCCAGGGATTGGCACTCTGTGGCAAGCAGGACTTTTATTACCTTAAGAGTATTTTTTAAATAACTCTGTGCTTTTAAAATAATTCCTGTTGGTCAAGGTTTACATTCTGTCTCTGTTAAAAGCACAGCTCAGGTTTCCCCTCATTTAACTGTACCAGGGGAAAAGAAAACCCTGCCACACCAGGAAGTTTCTCCTGATGATGGATGAAGCCCTTACTGCCAACTAAAATAAAAAATGAGATAAAAACACAAGAGAAGAAGAAGCAGAACAAGAAAAAGCTGATTCAGTACTGTCAGAGGAGCACTTGGACTGTTTGATTGGTACAAGAGCTCCTCTGAAGATGGATTTTATTCCTGACATTTATCTTAATGGTGACATAATTCTTTCTTTTCCCAGGAGAAACAGAGGAATCAGCAATCAGCCATGAGTCATGGACCTTCCCTTTAATGCCACCGAGCTCCTCGGCTGTGTCAGATCCGAAAAATGAGACACAGCAACCCCAGAGCCTGCAAGGGAATCCCCATTCCCACCCCAAATCCTGCCAGGGAACGGTGAGCATGGATAATCCATGGGCTGCTCTGCACGGAGCACCCAGGGAAATACAAGTTATTTATTGCCTTCCTGACCATTCCACTCCTCACAAATATTCCCCTGTTCTCCTGTTCTGGCACTGCCACCCTGGTCCTGGTGAGGGCCACCCTCAAAATGTTCCTCCTCCCAGGAAACTGTGGAATGTTTATGCAGGATGTGCAGAGCCAGTCAGAAAACTGCTCTGGCCAAAAAAGAAAGGCAAATTTTACTGATTACTGGAAAGAGGAATGGAACCAGGAGGAATGTAAACTGAAATTGAGCTTCAAGCTGGAGCTCAGAGTTGTTCATGCTCTTTATTCAATCCCTCATCTCGGGATGCTTTTTTTTTGCTGAACATGTGATGTGATCAGTAGAAGTTTGGATCTTTAAAGGCTAAAAATCATGTTCAGCTCACAATGGGGAAAAAACCCCAAAGCAACTCTTTAACCTGATTTTCTTCATGACCACTGCATCATTTTGAAGTCCAGAAACTCCATGTTTCTGGTGGAAAACAACCCAATTTTACACAAAGGTATTGTATCCTCAAACTGTTCAACTTTTTCAAACACTCCTACCTGCCAGTGTTTTTCCTTTCTGTTACTACACAAATCAAACCAAATGAGTAATTTTCCAAAGGATCCGAGTTCTCCTCAATTACCACAAAAGCAGTAATTACATAATGAGCCTGACCTATTTCTGCAAACATTCCCAATGCATTTCATATCACTCCTGTCAATAAACACACATGGAAGAGACGTTTCCTTTTAGGTCCTTCCATAATTTTTGTTCATAAATTGTCCAGATCCTCCAAACATCAGCTCCACCAGCTACCATGGCAAGCTCTCAAAGCTGTCAATATCACAGTCCACACCCTATAATCTTCCTGATTTATAAAGATATTTTTTTATGATCCCTGGGGTGGAACTCAAGGAGAAGACACCTCCTAAAAGCATCAGCACCGCTCTTAGACAAAGCAAAACTGAATTTTTCCACAGAAAACTGCCCAGTGCCTTTATCTTTCCCATAAAATTTCAAGGGATTAAGAGAACACTTTGTACTTCCTAGCAGGAAAATCAACCAGGAAGGAATTCAGAAATTCCTTCTAAGCATCTTTCCATGGATTGCCCAATCCCTCCCCACTTTTCATCCCTGCTCCTGGGATATCCCGGGCAGAGCAGTGCCAACATTAACGCTGATTTTCCTGC
Source organism: Prinia subflava (assembly GCF_021018805.1). NCBI lineage: Eukaryota > Metazoa > Chordata > Aves > Passeriformes > Cisticolidae > Prinia > Prinia subflava. The sequence continues at coordinate 37,265,051 of NC_086252.1, read as the reverse complement.
CACCACTGGGAATGAAGAACCAGCTCTCTGAAGCTCCCCAGCTTTTTAACAACCCCAGAAACCACAAAATTCCAATTCCTGGCAGGACCCACCTCTGGCCAAACATGAGGGTGGACTTGGTCTCTGCCTCGTTGAAGACGGAGGGCGAGCAGCAGATGACGATGGTGGTCCTGCAGTTCCCGCCCAGGGAGTCCTGCAGGATCCGCGTCATTTTGCTGTCCCGGTAGGGAACGTGGGTTTTCTAATCCAAACACAAGAAGAATCCTTCTGAGCAGGGTGATGAGAGAGAAGGGGAGTCCACCTTGGCATTTGTTCTGGCTGTGCCATGACTGCTCCAGTGACATCACTGGGAATTAATTCCTTATCTCAGGCACAACAGCCAAAGTGCCAAGAATTTAAAAATTCTTTCATATAATTTCAAATTCTTTCTACCAAAATTAATCCACATTAAGTATTGTTTAATTTTAAAATTACCCTAAATTTTGTTAAAATATATTTTGCTGGACAAGGCTGCATTTATTAAAAAAAAAAATGTAAATTACTCCTTGAAATGTCAACTGCTATTCCAACATTGAGAATTGTCACAAATAACATTAATGAAGTGCTGAGCTGACCGCTGACTGTGATATAACTGGAAATAAAACCCAAAACAATCCTTTATTGGATATTTTTGATTGAACTGAAAGCACCTGCTGCTTGAGTGCTCAGCCAATGTTTTCTCCCCTCAGAGCTCAAATGTTTGCTCCTTTTACTCTTTTCCTTCTTTTTCCCCTGTGGATGGCAAAGAACCAGATAAATGAAGCCCCCTCCTCGCCCCAGAGCCAGGATTACTCACAGTTCCCTCCGCCAAGGCCGAGATCACATTGCCCAGAGCAGACAGAGATTTATTGATATTTTTAGCTTCATCCAGGACAGCCCCCTCCGCTCCAGTTTTGCTGACCTGCAAAGAGAGCAGCACACACAGCTCCAGCCCTGCAGAGCCGAGCCTAAAATGCTCCTGGAGGAGCCAAACCCAGCTTAGCTCAGCGCAGGCAAGGAGAATTTCACATCAACTTTTTATATCAATTTTTATATCAGCTTTTATAACTTTTTTGTTAGTGCAAGCCTGTGATAATTCCACTTTTCTCCCACTGCAGGAGCAAGTTGTCCCAAATTTTATTCAGGGAGCTCACCTGAGGACATTTGGGAACCTCTTCCAAGCCAAGCTGGCCATGCAGACTCTCAGTGGCCCCAAAATGAGCACTTTGCCTTTGTGTTTTGCTTGCATGGACCAAAAATATCAAAATTCACAGATTTTGTTCATGGCCACTGCCTCCTTTTGCAGGCCAACAATGACACGTGGTGGAAAACAATCTCATTTTCACACCATGACAAATGTATTGTGCTCTGCAACTGCTGAATTCTATTTTACACACTCCTAACTTGCTGGTATTTTTCCTTTCTGCTACCACACAAAATAAAATCTGGATTTTCTAAAGTATCCAAATGCAGGATAAATTCATAAATTTTTCTCTACATTGAAACTATCTGTACTTTCACCTAAAAATTCCCTGTGACATGAAGGAAAAGCAGTTTTGTCTTTTAAGAAGACAACCTACCCAAGAAATCCACATTTCAGGTTTTCTGCACCATGTCCAGACATAACAAACCACTAAAGTTGATTTTTCAGAGGAGAGGAGTGCCTGTCCAGGCCCTCATTTTGTAAACATCATAAAGAGTTTTCAATTTAACATCTCCTTGCAATCATGGACATTAACATGATTAATTACTCTGACAAATCACTTCTGCATTGCACCCGTGGGTTATCAATTAACGTGTCCCAATGAGCAACCCAAAATCCCAATAAAGCTGATTTTGAGCTCTCCAGAAAACATCAGAATGAGAATGGGAAACATTTTTGCATTGCAGCACTGTTCTAAGCCATTACTCTTTTGGTAAATAGATAAAATTCATTTCCTGGGGTTTATTTTTCCACTTTGGAAAGCAGAAATTGTCACCACAATCAAGATTCAGGGAGCCTGGAGCAGAGTTGAAAACTGCATTAACTGCTGGTATTCCATTCATTTAATAGAGAAATAATTACAAAAACCTAGAAACAGAACATGACAATATAAGCAAGATAAAATATGCCTAATTTGTTAAATTATATCAAAATTACATTCCTTTTTTCAGCTACACAGATGTAAATGTGAAGGCATGTAAAAATACACTGGTTCAACTCACTCCATTATTTCCATTATAATTAATAATATCCATTACTCCAGATTTTGGGAGGTTGCCTTTCATGCCAATAGTTCTGATCTGCTCCTTTTCTCCATCCCACATTAAAAATAAATAAATCAGCCTTGTTAATGATGATGTAAGGTGCAGGAAAAAGGAGAATTTACCTTCTCACTGCCAGCCAGGTCCACCAGGTAAAGCTTCCCACTGAGTTTCTTCTCGGTTTCCACGTTCTCCTGTTTGATGTTGATGAGGAAGATGCTGTGGCTCCTCGAGCTGTGCTCGTTCATGTCTGAAATCACAGGGCACAGCTTTTGTTAAAACTCCCTTCAAACCTGGCAGGAATTCCCAGATCCCATCAAAACCAGCCCCAAATTCCCAAATCCCAGCGAGGCCGGGTAGGTCTCGGTGCAATTCCGGGAGGGGATCTCACATTTAGCAAAAGTTGTCATCCAAACCACGTTATTTAAATTAAATTTCACATTTTTATTGCTTGTGCAGGTAAAAAATCCCCCTTTGGCCAGGTCACAGGTGAGACACAGCAGCAGTTTCAGCTCCACTTATTTGAGGTTTGATTGTAACCATGTTATGCTGGAATTTCATAAAGTAGCAAAAAAAATTTCATAAAGTACTAAGAATCAAGAGATTAAGATTCAGAGAGAGATTCAAGAGATTCAAGAATAAGAATCACTTCCTCATCTGTTTTCTCCACTTTCTGTGTTACCATAAACTCACCCTTTCCCATCAATATTCACATTTATCTGAATTCCCTTTATCTCCAAACTCAGGGGTTTTTTCCCAATTTGCTCCTTGCCATTTCAACCCAGTAAAATACATTTATCAAAACTTCTCTGGGAGCACCAAAAGCAACAGGCAAAAGGTGCATTTGGGTATTTTTGTTAAAGAAAATAGCAGGAACAGGAAATGTTTCTCAGAGCAAATTTCTACCAGTATGATGGCAAAAAAGCAATATAATATTTACCAAAGAAGGCAGAGACAGAAAACAGAAATTATTTACCCAGAGCATCAAAATAAATCAAATTCAATTAAAATTAAAAATAAAAACACAAAAAAACACCCCAAATACCCAAAATACCACCCCACAACCAATAATTTTATATTATATACTATATATAATATATATTGTATATATAAAATATATTTTATATATTTCATGTCATTTATTTTATAAACTGAGGTTCTGCCAAATCCACTGCTTGCATCAGGGACACCTTCCAGTAAAAATTTGGGAAGAGCTCCTTTTATCCCCATTCATGCTACACAACAGCAACAAGTCTGGATTATTTTGGGTTTAATTCCTGAAGATTTGGGGTTTTTGCCATCCCTGCAGTCCAATCCAAGCCAGTGCTTTGCTGGGATAAACAGGCAGAGGTTGAAAAGTGCCCTGCACTCTGTGGGTGCTGTTTGACCACGAATTACAGCCCAAAGGAAAATGTAAATCCATCATTTGAGCTCTTTATCTTTCCAAAATATATAATTCCAAATTCTTTATCATTCCAGCTTCACTCTGAGCACCAGTCCCTGCTGGGATGTTTTGTGGAGCAATTCCATTTAATGCCAGGCCTTAAATTCCGAGCTCAGAGCTGGAAGTCAGCGGAGCCTCCGTACAAAAACACACCCAATTAACTGAAAATGTTGTAATTGCAGCAGCATGAAATGATTCCCAAAGTGACTCCGAGTCCCTGGGGGACAGGAGGGATCCATCAATCCCCTGGGAGCACCAGCAGAACCCCGGGAATTGCGGGGACACTCACTTGTCACGGCCACGTGCCGGTTGGCCTTGCCTTCGTCGATGACATCCAGCACCTCCTCAGGACTGGACACAAATCTCTCTGTACAGCCCTGGGGACAGGCAAGGGGGATCAGGAATGTTCATTTAACTAACGAAGAAAATAATTGGGAGGAGCATCAGCATCCCACGGGGTCTTTGGTGAGGCAATGGACCCAAAGGCGCCTTGGGGTGACTTTCAGGGGAAATTGGGAGCCAATTTTTTTCCACAGGATTAAAGAATCAGTGAAATCCAAATACTCAGCGTGAAATTTTCCACAGAAAACATGGAATGATTCAACATCTATTCCTCATTTGGGTTCGATTCTACCCCCAAGTTAATTTTTCTCCCTTGAACTGCAAGACAAAGGGCAAAGTCCTTCTCTCTCAATGCAATATTACAGGATAAATTACTTTATCAATTTCTTTTTGCTCCTCAAGCTGAGAATAAACAGAAAAATATTATACATACATTATTTAGGCCCAGATATGTTCGTATCAAGCATATTGCATTCAAGTGAGGGCCCAGAAAGTCACCAAACAAATTCCTAACCCAAGCAATCTGTTCTGAACCTTTGCGAGATTGCAGCATCCACGCAGCAAAATATTAAAGAACAAAATTCCTCAAGTTGTTCTCTTTCATATCTGACATGAAAGGGGAATGTGAATGCTTAAAATTTAACAGCATCCCAACAAAATGGCAATGTTCAAAGTCAGGGGAATCAGACAAACATGATTCAAGCCCATTAATATTTCAGGAAACCTGTTTAAACCCAGGAACCAACACAACTCGAACATTCAAGGCTTCAAACGTGGAATTATTCCAGCAAACACACTGGATGCAAATGGAAATGTGCAAATAAACGCATTTGTGGGCAAGAATGAAAAGCTGAGGATTAAATGATTCTTTTACCTTGACATAGGGGACTCTGTTTTTATCTTCATGTACAGCGAGGTTTGTCTTTGACACTGCAGAGAGACGTGGAGAGCGTCAGGAATATTCCAGAGGCATAAATGAAGTGTCAGCTCCAGGCATGACAGACACATTTTGGGGATGGGAATTTGTAAATGAGACCTGCACTCATTCCCCACTCCTCGAGAACCTCCAGTGTTTCTGACACGTAGAAATTGTTCCCTGCTCTGTCAGTCTTGCACCTGTTTATTTAAATTTAACTTCGGGGCACAAAAGCTTTTGTTTATTGCCTAGGTGAATTAAATAAACCCAGACTAAGCTGGGTTTTGGCAAAGCAGAGGAGACAGGAGAGCAGCGTGGAATTCAGAACAGCTCAGAGCCACATTTACAGACATTTCTGCCTTTACAGACATTTCCATATTTACAGATATTTCCATATTTAGATATTTCTGCCTTTACAGCCATTTCTGTCCTCACACTGATGAACAAAATTCACTTTTATTAACACACAAGGTGCAGAGGTAGAGACATGAACTGTGGAAGAAGCAGATGCTCCCTATCCCTATCCCAGAAGCCAGGGATGATTCCGAAGCCCTCCCTGCCTTTTTTAAATCAGATTTCCTGGAGGAGCATCCACTGCCAGTGAGGCCCAGCCCTGCCCTGCAGGCTGTGAAATCCTCTCTATTCATAACCCAGCTCGTGCTCTGCAGAGGTGCACAGCAGACACATCAGATGATTGAAACTGCAAAATTCTCCAGTTTTAATTTAATCCCCTCCCAAACAAACCCCCTGCCTCCCCTCGGGCTTTGGGTCAAAGCTCTGGGTGAGGCCGAGGCGCTCAGTCACGTAAGAAACGCAGAACTCACCATCAAGGAGGTCCCTTATTTTGTCCAAATATATCTCAAAGTAGGAAACCTAATTAAATAATCACAAACATCACAGATTTAAACGCTGCTGATTTAACGTCTGTGTTTCCATCCCTGTCAAAAGCACCCAACTAAAAATAAAACCCCGCCTCCCACACAGTTGGAATTTCATCACATTTGTACCTCGAGTGATTTACAAGCCATTGATCTTCCTCCATTTATCAATGATTCATCAAGAAAGTACACAATAAAAACTCTTCAGGCAAACCTTATCTTTTTTTGGTTGTTTTTTTTTGTAACATGGGCAAAATGGACAAAAAAAAAAATTGAGTTGAATCAAACCAATCCAGCTGCTGCCACAGCTGCATCATGAGAAGGGCCAGCTTTGAGGACTGTAAAAATTGTACATTGATTTTCACCCCCCCCAAAAACAGACAGCACCTTTACCATTCCGTTTCCATAAGCCTCAGCAATATATATTAAATTAAACTTTTAAATGAAGCACATGTGACGGTTCTGCCTTGAATCAAATCCAAAGAAGAAAATGGAAATGAGCTTTGCTGTAACAAAGAGAGGCAATTGTCCTCAAAAAAAAAAAATAAAAGGGGAGAAGAATGATTGAATGAATGAATGAATGAGTTTCTTAATAAAGGGGGATTTGACTCACAGAAGGAAACAGAAATGTGTGAGGGGAGTAGGGCCTAACCCTTCCCTAATTCAGGTTTATCCAGATTATTTAGCTGGAATATCACATGGCTGCATTCTAGGTATCAATAAACTCCTGGTATTCAGTAAAGTCTCATTTTCTCTCATCTCAAAAATAATGTCTGGGCCTTTTACACGGGTGAGTTGAACTCCCCATGTAACACTGCTATTAAATACAGACATATTTTGCTTTTTTTTGCCTTTACTTCCCCATTTAAAGCCCTCCTCTGGACCAGCTGATTCCAACAGCCCAGTTAGGCCAGACTTCATGTTTTACACTGAAAACCAACACTCCTAGAGAGCAGAGACCAAATTCTAAATGGATCCCTGCTAAAAAGGGAGAGGGAAAAAAAAAGCCATTAATTTTCAGTGCTGGTTCAGCTATAGAAGAGTGTGAGAGTTTGGTTAAACCCCAGCTGCTGCTGACAGAACATTATTCCTCTCCCTGACAGCTCCTTGTCCAGCAGCTTTTCCAGGAGAGATTCATCAGCTCTGGTGGGAAACCACTGGAACAATTCCGGGATTCACAATGTGACAGGCCAGGAATTTCCCCCAGCTTGGGCTCCCATCTGTCAGTACCAAGGGGGCAGAGGAGGGGAGGGATCAGTGTGGAAATTCAGAGTTTTTTCCTCCCCATTTTACACTCTCAGGTCTCTGGAGTATCTCGTGGTTTATTTGTGGTATTTTTTCTGTCTGTACCTCGTTCCCAATACATGAGCCCCTCCAGGAGCTGGTTCAGAGGTACAAGATGATTTAAATAAATACACAAAAATTCCCCCGGGAGCACTTCAGGGGATTTAATGCAAACAGCACTAAAAAGTCACTTCTCTCTAACTTTAGGCACAAAAAGGACACAGAGCTCTGCTCTCAGCAGGAGAAGCAGCAGTGGCTTCACATCTGCCTGTGCTCAGCTGCTGAAGTGTTTAGGTCTGGTTTAGTTGTGGGGATGACACAGAAAACTCCTTTTCCCTGCAGTCCATGGCAATGTCACCGATGCCTGCTTGGAAAGAGGGAAAGAGCTGCAGCCTGGCCCTGCCAGATGGAGCAGAGCCCCCGCAGCCCAGGGCTCCCCAGGACCCCGCATGGGCAGGGGAATTAAAGGTCACTCCCGGGAGATCACACGGCTGGGACAAAGGGAAGGACATGGAAAAACACTGCACCACCCTCAGAAGGAGCCCGTGCACCAGGAACTCAAAAATCACTTCTGAACACCCTTCCATGGATCACCCAGCCCTTCCCCACTTTCATCCTGGAGACAGCACGGCAGTATTTTCCCAAATGTCCTTTGGGAAAGTTTATGGTTGGAACCAGCAGGGTCCAAATCTGGAGGAGCTGCAGTAAATCAATATTTGCCTGCTCAAAGGGTGGTTCCAGCAAACCCGAGCTGGACACACACTCCAGAAAAAAATTCCAGAAGCTGGATGAGGTGATTTCCAGGAAGCATTATCAGTAATAAATATTGGACAGTAATAAATATTTATTGTAAAAGGGATAGAGAGGAAAAAAAAAACCAACCCACAGAACATTCCAAGGCAGATTTCCCCTGGACCTCCTTCCCCCAGCCCTTTACATAACGCGTCACTCCGGGTTTACCTTGATGTGGAACTCCAGGTTCTCGTCCATGGAGTAGATGTGATCAAAGATGTCGTGTGCAATTCTGGGGATGATTCCCATCAGCTGAGGGTCGTGCAGCTTCCCCTGCGGACACAAAACCCGGGAATGCTTCCTCAGGGAGAGCACAGGGGGGAATTGATCCAAACTTTCCTTTCCAGAGGCTCCTGCCTTGGGTTGCCATGCAGGATGTAACCACAGGTGTGTGTTCTATTGCCACCTGCTGAAACCAGCTGGGGAGGAGTTTGTTCTCTTTATCTCTTCCAGGACCCATCCCTCAGAACTCCAGGGGAGAGGGGGCAGATGTCTTCTGTTCAAACCAGCTGGGGCAGGGTTCTTTATCCCTTCCAGGACCCACCCTCCCTCCAGGGGATCTCTGCTGTCCATGGGCAGCTGTTAAACCCACCTGGGGCAGTTCTTTATCCCTTCCAGGACCCATCCTCCCTCCAGGGGATATCTGCTGTTCATGGGCCATCAAGGCTCACTGATACAATTCCATCACCCATGGGAGATGCTCCACCCAGGGAAGGAGCCCAGCATTCCCACCTGGATAAACCCTGGGATTCAGAGCCCAGCACAGCCTGTGTGCTCTGCATTCCCACCTGGATAAACCCTGGATAAACCCTGGCATTCAGAGCCCAGCACAGCCTGTGTGCTCTGCATTCCCACCTGGATAAACCCTGGCATTCAGAGCCCAGCACAGCCTGTGTGCACTGCATTCCCACCTGGATAAACCCTGGGATCCAGAGCCCAGCACAGCCTGTGTGCTCTGCATTCCCAATGGATAAACCCTGGCATTCAGAGCCCAGCACAGCCTGTGTGCTCTGCATTCCCACCTGGATAAACCCTGGCATTCAGAGCCCAGCACAGCCTGTGTGCTCTGCATTCCCACCTGGATAAACCCTGGGATTTGTAACACCAGCACAGCTTGTGTGCACTGCATTCCCAGAGGAACACCAGACCCATCTCACCACCACTGGATCCTCTACAGGATCATTGCTCCCACAGAGCCACATCTGTCACTGCAGGAGGATTTAACTGGGCTGCCTCCAACACCCGGACCAGCAGGGTGTCAGGCTGTGCTCTGACTCTCTCACTGTTTTCTTTTTTTGTTGTTATTTGTTTGCTTTTTCCTACATTTTCATTTTTAATATTCCTAGTAAAGCGCTGTTATTCCTATTCCTGTGTCTTTGCCTGAAAGCCCCTTAATTTCAGAATTATAATAATTCAAAGGGGGTTTACATTCTCCATAATAATAACATAAATAAGTAATACATTATATATATTTTTAAATATAGGCTTAAATATAGGCTAAAATATAAAATTATATATATATGATAATATAGATATTGCTATGAAGCAGATAACAGTATATAATATTAAATGTATAATATCAATATATAATTATATATACTACGATATAACATTTTAAAGGCTTTTTTATTTTTTATTTTTGAAAATATATATTAAATATATATATTTAAATATATATAATATGTAATATGTAATATGTAATATATAATATATAATATACATGATATATAATATATAGTATATTGTATATTAAATAAATAAATAAATTATATATATAATTTATATAAAATATATATATATAATTATATATATATAATTTATTAAAATTTTTGGCCTAAAATAGAGGCTAAAATATCAATTTCAGCCACTGCCTCATTTCCCCAGAGCTGGTGGCACAACAGTGAATTTCCCAGCCCCAGGCAGGGCTGAAGGAATTCACACAAAGCACTGACATCACCTCTCCCTCCATCCCTGTGCTTAAAGCACTCATCCCTCAATTACAGAAACATCTTGAGGGGAAAGAAAAAAAAAAAAACCAGGGATAAATCATTTCCAGTGCTGACTGCTTTCCCTCTAAAGCAGCACTCAGCTGGAGCTAAACTGAATATTTTATTTATATTCCAGAAATCACCTCCTGCAGCAGTTAAACCCTACCCCACACCCAGCATCTCCCAAAGTCCAAAGTCCCTCCTGTCTCAGGCACCGTTTGATCTCAGGCTGTGAGAATGGGGGAAAAAAAGGAGATTAAATGAATGAAACCTCTGGTGAAGGGGAAAATTGAATATACAAAGAGCCCTCAGGATTTGGCTCTCCCTTGCTCCATCCCACAGTGACACAGCCCCACTTCCATCCCTTCTCCCTGAAGAAATCCTGGAAAATCTCCCTGGAACCGCCTGCCTGCCCCGTGCTGCTGCTCAGGGAGCTTTCCCTCCCAGGGAAAAGGGATAAAAAGTTTATCCCAGTTTTTATCCCTAAACTGGGATAGACAGGGATTTGCTGGGATTCCTTCAGGGGGCACAAATCCAACGCGAGCTGTGCCCACACAGCTCCAAATCCCACAAAACCCAATTCCAGGCTGGAGCATCCCTTCCCCGGGAGGCTTTTGGGGGAGCTGATCTCCCTCAGCCACAGGAGCCTTTGGATTCCAGGCTGTGCTGCAGAGACCCCTGGCAGGTAAACTCATCCCTGAAGCATTTTTTAGGCAGTGACAACTTTTAAATGCATTTAATTAAATGTTCTCCTGAGCCCCGTGATCATCACGTTTTCCTTTCCACAGCTCCTCCAGCTCGGAGGAGAAATCCAGGAGTAAAAGCTGAAGTGTGAGGGACACCCAGCCACAGCTGCCACTGCTCAAATCAGGAGAAATTAAAAAAAAAGAGGGGATGGAAATGAGCCCCACTCTCATTTCCAGAATCCCAGACTGGTTTGGGTTGGAAGGGACCTCAAAGCTCATTCCATGGGCAGGAATCTCCCACTGAGAGAGGGAGAGCCCATAAAAAGGAAGAACAAGGTGAAGGTGGAAAGCTGGAATTAAAAACAGAAAGAAACCACAAATATTCCCATAGATTCTGCCGTGACCTCACCGAAAGGGTTTGGAAATCTGCAGTGGGAAATTCCCCCCAAGAGTGCTCTGCTCATTAAAGCCTCAGATTTTAATGAGATTAATTTCCACAGGTGACATGCAGAGTTTGAGGCGGGGCTGCTTTAATTCAGGATGTTGACACCAGAACTCCAATTTATGGGGTCCCAGCTCTGCTGTGGGGTCAGTGCCCACCACATGAACCCACGGTGGAGAAAATGGGATTTTCCAGGGGTCTCCTTGCTGTTCAGGTGGCAAAGGAAGACCTGGGAGTGCCAGGGAGCCTTTCCTGGCTGTGCCACAGCCCCGTGTCCTGGGGGAGCCCAGCACCAACACTGAGAAAAATTTCTCATTTCCCATTTCACACCCAATCCCCCGTAACAGCTTCACCAAGAGGATTTACTATTTCTTCAACTTCAGACTATTTTTTTTTCCCCCTTTCCACAGCACCCTTTGGCAACTTCACAAGAGGATGTGAGGCTAAGAGAGGGATTAAAGCCAAATATAGACTTGATTCCACGTTGAAAGGACAGCTTTTCCCTTTATTCGAGGGGAGAACAGCTGCTTTTCCACAGTCATTCCCTTTATCACTGCTTGTAATTCCGAATATCAATTGGCTTGAGGAGATCTTTCCCGGGCCATGTGGAAGCACCAGCTCCAGCCCTGCAGACATTTTGATTTAATTACACCCAGGGCTGGTGGATTACTCAGGATTGTGCCATCTGTGAGGGCTGAGCCGCTGATTTTCCCCCTCCTGCCAAGGCCAGGCTTAATTAGACATCGCTGATTGCATCCTCCAGGAATTCAGGTCTGCCCAGGGCCCTGGGGCTCCCCTCGTCCTTCAGCCTGCAGGTCCTGGGGTCACCGTGGAGCAGAACCCTGGGGTGATGCTGGACCCAGCAAAGCTCGGGCTGAACCTCCACAGAGCCCGGCTTTGCTGGGCTGAGCTGCTCCAGGACACACACACAGAGCCCGGCTTTGCTGGGCTGAGCTGCTCCAGGACACACACACAGAGCCCGGCTTTGCTGGGCTGAGCTGCTCCAGGACACACACACAGAGCCCGGCTTTGCTGGGCTGAGCCTATCCAGGACACACACACAGAGCCCGGCTTTGCTAGGCTGAGCTGCTCCAGGATACACACACAGAGCCCGGCTTTGCTGGGCTGAGCCTATCCAGGACACACACACAGAGCCCGGCTTTGCTGGGCTGAGCCTATCCAGGACACACACACAGAGCCCGGCTTTGCTGGGCTGAGCCTATCCAGGACACACACACAGAGCCCGGCTTTGCTGGGCTGAGCCTATCCAGGGCACACACACAGAGCCCGGCTTTGCTGGGCTGAGCCTATCCAGGACACACACACAGAGCCCGGCTTTGCTGGGCTGAGCCTATCCAGGACACACACACAGAGCCCGGCTTTGCTGGGCTGAGCCTATCCAGGACACACACACAGAGCCCGGCTTTGCTGGGCTGAGCCTATCCAGGACACACACACAGAGCCCGGCTTTGCCGGGCTGAGCTGCTCCAGGACACACACACAGAGCCCGGCTTTGCTGGGCTGAGCTGCTCCAGGACACAGAGCCCGGCTTTGCTGGGCTGAGCCTATCCAGGACACACACACAGAGCCCGGCTTTGCTGGGCTGAGCCTATCCAGGACACACACACAGAGCCCGGCTGGGGAGGAGCAGCCTCGTGCAAGGAGGGGATCCTGGAATTTCAGCTGGAATATCCAAATGTCTTCTAGCTGACCCAAAATAACAACCCCAAAACACAGGAAAACCCTTCCAGCTGACCAAAAAACCCCCAAAGATATAGGAAAACCCTTCTAGGTGACCCAAAAAACCAAACCTAAACCACAGGAAAACTCTTCTAGTTACCCAAACAACCCCAAACCATGGGAAAACCCTTCCAGCTGACCTAAAAACCACAAAACCACAGGAAAACCTTTCCAGCTGACCCAAAAAAACCAAACCTAAACCACAGGAAAACTCCTCCAGCTGACCAAAGAAACCCCCAAACCATGGGAAAACCCTCTAGCTGACCCAAAAAATCCAAAAGCACAGGAAAACCCTTCTAGTGACCCAAAAAAAACCCCAAAACACAGGAAAACCCTTCCAGCTGACCAAAAATCCAAACCTAAACCACAGGAAAACCCTTCTAGTGACCCAAAAAAAACCCCAAAACACAGGAAAACCCTTCCAGCTGACCTAAAAAACACAAAACCACAGGAAAACCTTTCCAGCTGACCCAAAAAAACCAAACCTAAACCACAGGAAAACTCCTCCAGCTGACCAAAGAAATCCCCAAACCATGGGAAAACCCTTCTAAACCATGGGAAAACCCTTCTAAACCATGGGAAAACCCTTCTAGCTGACCCAAAGAACCCCAAACTGTGAGAAAACCGTGGTTTAATTTCTCTCCCTCCCACCACAGTGACTGGATTAATGTGAATTTTGCCCCTGTACCTCCATGGTGTGTGTTTTTCCCGATGAGGTCTGGCCATAAGCAAAGATTGTGCCGTTGTAGCCTTCCAGAACATCTGCAGGAAGAAGGAAAATCAATTAAAACTCTTTGCTGGCTGAATTATCAGCATTTTTCAAGTCTTTACAGTGTTGAAGCTGAATTAGGGAGTAGTTTGTGCAATAAAAAATGGGGGGAATATGAGATATTGAGCTCATTTTAGGCCAGAAGAGAATTCATCATAAAATCTGAATTAGAGAATTGCAGGATTTTTGGAATCCCTCTCCTTTTCCTGGGAGAAAAACATCTCTGGACATCAGATATCATCCCCTAGATCTGTGGAAGGTGGGCAGGAAAAAGCTGAGCTGCATTTAAAACCAGCAGGCACCCTGGAGAAAATTCAACAAATTCACTGATATTCCTTATTCTAAACTTCCCATTCCATTTTCTGCTTCTGTCTCACAGTTCACGGCCTCATTAATTTCCAAGCCTGCCTGCAAAGCAAGAAGAAAGTCAAACGAAGAGGAATTTGAAAATCAGCTTCTCTCAGGGCAGAATGAATAATTTGAGAGTGGGTTCAGATACCAAAATATTGACTTTGCACTGGTTAATGGCCACTTCCAGCAGCCTGTAAATTGTATTTGTGATGTTTCCCATCCTCTGGATCTCAATTAACAGAGGTTTCCAGGCAAAAAAAAACCCCAAAAAATTAAATTATACAATATATAATATGTATTATACATTGTATTTTATAAAATTAAATTGTATTGTATTATTAATATAGTTATTTATAATAGAAATAAAATCTATTTCTATTATAAATATAATATCATTTTGATTTATATTAATTAAATAATATGGTTTGTGCATTTTTAAAGGCATTTAGTAAATCTTGAGTGCTGTGCCTGTTACCCTTCCCATATTTTAAAGCAGTACAAGCATCTAAGGCCCATAAATGATAAAAAACCCCAAATAATATGAACATAACAAGGTAACAAGGCTAAAAATGCAAATAAAGAGAAAAGCACAGACTCTCAGCCAGCAGAAACTGACTTTTGCCTTTAAAAAGTTCCAAAAGAACCAAAGCACACACAAAAAAAAAATAAAAGTAAAAAGTTCACTAAAGAAAACTCCATTTCCTTCATCTTCTCAAGACTCTCAAAAACCACCACAAGAAACTAAACACACCCAGAAAAATGTAAATTACCACACAAAGCAAAAACAGAGCCAAAAATATATTAAATATTTTGAATCTTGAATATTTTAATATATTAAATATTGTAATATATTAACTATTTTAATGTATTAACTATCTGTATATATTAATATATTTGTGTATATTAACATATGTGTATATATTAATAGTTGCAAAATATTATAGGATAGTTATAAAATGTTACATGTCTTATATTTTAATATATGGAATACAAAATATTTAACATATACATATTAAATGTGTATAAAACAAATTGCACAATAGCATACACATGTAAGACCTCAAAAAACAACAAAAAGAGCGAGCTCTCCAGTATTCATGTATATCTTTAATAAAATTATTCCCCACACATCTCCACATCAATTAAAAATACACAACATTCTGAGAACTGGTATTCGTTGTAAAATTCCTTTTTTCCAGATTTCAAAATTCTTTTCAAAACACTTTTCAGGGATTTTCCAAGGCCAGGGAACAACGAGGGCTCTGCTGCAATGAGCAAATCCCAAATCCCAAATTCCCAAATTCCAAATTCCCAATCTCAAATCCCAAATCCAAATCCCAAATCCAAATCCCAAATCCCAAATTCCCAATCCCCAATCCCCAATCCCCAATCCCCAATCCCCAATCCCAAATCCCAAATTCCCAATCCCAAATCCCCAACCCCAAATCCCAAATTCCCAATCCCAAATCCCAAATCACAAATTCCAAATTCCAAATTCCCAATCCCAAATCCCCAACCCCAAATCCCAAATCCCAAATTCCAAATTCCCAATCCCAAATCCCCAACCCCAAATCCCAAATCCCAAATCCCAAATTCCAAATCCCAGCCTGAGCTCCAGGGGGGGTTTGGGCAGCACTCCCAGAAAAATCCCAAAAAACCCTGCTGGGATTTTTGGGGTGTCCCCTGCAGGGTTTGGTGGAATTTTTGGGATTTCACCAAGGATGGATCACCCAGGACCAGGAGTGAGGGGATTGCGGCGCTGGGGGAGCACGGCCTGGGGTTAAAATGGATTAATTAATTAATTAACCCCAAAAATGGATTGTGGAGTGGAAAGTTGGAATTCCCACAGCCGAGGAAGGTTCTGTTCCTGAACCAGGTGTTTCCCACAGGTACCTGTGCTCTCACTCCAGGTTTAAATGCAAAATCTCTGCGTGCAAAGCAGCTCCCAACCCGGCCCTTCCACACTCCCAGTCTATTTTACAGATATTCCACTGAGCTGCACGAAAAAATCACTTTTTACCCCTAAAAAATGAGTGTTTGTGCGGAATAACAAGGAGAGAATACAGAACAGCTGCTGCCATCCCTTTAGCTCTTTTGCTTGGGCTTTCTTTCACACAGACAAACTCTTAAAAAAAAGGAAATATTTGGAATTACTGATGCAAAACTCTCCTTCAGACATCCAAACATGCATTAGCCAGTGCTCCAACAGCTTGAGGGCACAGAAAGACACCCTTTTACCTGGAGGAGGGACAATAAACAAAATAAACCCACCTTTGACAATCTGCTTGGCACAGGCATTATAAACCTGCTCCTGGGTTGTGTTGGGAGGTAACACCCGGTCAAAGACGTAGGGCTTCCCTTGCTGCAAACAGAGAGAAACCCCGTGAGATAAAGAACATTTTGGGTGCTCCATCATCCCAGTTTAACAGCCTGGTTTAACAAAAACTCTGTGATATAAAGAATATTTCATGCACTCCATCATCCCAGTTTAACAGCCTGGTTTAACAAAACCTCCATGAGATAAAGAACATTTCATGTACTCCACCATCCCAGTTTAACAGCCTGGTTTAACACAAACTCTGTGATATAAAGAATATTTCATGTACTCCACCATCCCAGTTTAACAGCCTGGTTTAACAAAACCCACATGAGATAAAGAACATTTCATGCTCTTGATCATCTCAGTTTAACAGCCTGGTTTAACACAAACTCTGTGGAATAAAGAACATTTCATTCACTCCATCATCCCAGTTTAACAGCCTGGTTTAACAAAACCTCCATGAGATAAAGAACATTTCATGTACTCCACCATCTCAGTTTAACAGCCTGGTTTAACAAAAACCATGTGAGATAAAGAACATTTCATGCACTCCATCATCCCAGTTTAACAGCCTGGTTTAACAAAACCTCCATGAGATAAAGAACATTTCATGCTCTCCACCATCCCAGTTTAACAGCCTGGTTTAACAAAAACTCTGTGGAATAAAGAGCATTTCATGCACTCCATCATCCCAGTTTAACAGCCTGGTTTAACAAAAACTCTGTGGAATAAAGAACATTTCATGTACTCCATCATCTCAGTTTAACAGCCTGGTTTAACAAAACCCACATGAGATAAAGAACATTTCGTGCACTCCATCATCCCAGTTTAACAGCCTGGTTTAACAAAACCTCCATGAGATAAAGAACATTTCATGCTCTTGATCATCCCAGTTTAACAACCTGGTCTATGATATAAAGAACATTTCATGTACTCCATCATCCCAGTTTAACAGCCTGAAATTCAGCATTTCCCACAGAGGAAGCCCTGCAGGGCACTGGGCAGGAGGATTTGTTGTGGCCTGAACAGATGTCACATTTTTGGGTGCTCCAAACCCAAATCTTTGCTGAGGATGACAAATAAAAGGTGTTCCCTGTGTGCTCCCAGTGGGGCAGAAAAGCAGCTGGAACTGGAGCTGGAGATTTCCTTCCTCTCCCAGGAATTAAGGCAGAATAGCCCTGTAAATATTGGGAGAATAACCCTGGAAATATTGGGAAATAACCATGGAAATATTGGGGGGAAACCCTGTAAACATCAAGAAATAACGAAGTAAATATTGGAGAAATAGTCCTGGAAATATCAAAGGAAAAACCCTGGAAATATTGGGGGAATAGTTAGGTAAGTACTGGGGAAATAGCCATGTAAATATCAGGGGAATAACCCTGCAAATATTGGGAGAATATCCCTGTAAATATCGGGGAAATGACCTTGTAAACATCAAGGAATAATCCTGTAAATATTGGGGGAATAAACCTGGAAATATCAAAGAAAAAAACCTGGAAATATTGGGGGAATAACCTTGCAAATATTGAGGGGATGGCTCAGTAAATATTGGGGAAGTAGACATGTAGACATCGGGGGAATACCCTGTAAATATCGAGGGAATAACCTCATAAATATTGGGGAAATAATCATGGAAATATCAAAGAAAAACCCTGTAAATATTGGGGGAATGACCCTGTAAATACTGGGGGAATAATCATGGAAATACTGGAGGAATAACCATGTAAATATTGGGGGAATAACCATGTAAATATTGGGTGGAAAATCCTGTTAATACTGGGGGAATAGCCATATAAATACTGGGGCAATAACCCTGTAAATATCAAGGGAATCATCCAGTAAATATGAAGGGATTAACCCTTTAAATATTGGGAGAATAATCCTGTAAATATTGTGGGAATTAGCTATGTAAATTTTGGGGGAATAATCTTGTAAATATTGGGGGAATAACCCTGTAAATATTGGGGGAAATATCCTTGTAAACATCAAGGGAATAACCCTGTAAATACTGAGGGAATAATCCTGGGAATATCAAAGAAAAAAAAAACCGTAAATGTTGGGGGAATCACTCTGTAAGTATTGGGGGAATAGTTAGGTAAGTATTGGGGAAATAGCCATGTAAATATCAGGGGAATAACCCTGTAAATATCAAGGGAATCATCCTGTAAATATAAAGAGATTAACCCTGTAAATATTGGGGGATTAACCCTGTAAATATTGGGGGTAATAGCCATTTAAATTTTTGGGGAATAATCCTGTGAATATTGGAGGAATTGAAGGAAAAACCCTGTAAATATTGGGGCAATAAACCTGTAAATATCAAGGGATTAACCCTGTAAATATTGGGAGAATAGTCTTGTAAATATTGGGGGAAATAGCCATGTATGTTTTGGGGGAATAATCGTGTAAATATCAGAGGAATAATCCTGGAAATATCAAAGGAAAAAAAAATGTAAATATTAGGGCAATAACCCTGTAAATATCAAGGGAATCATCCTGTAAATATGAAGGTATTAACCCTTTAAATATTGAGAGAATAATCCTGTAAATATTGGGGGAATAACCTTGTAAACATAATGGGAATAACCCTGTAAATATTGGGGGAATAATCCTGGGAATATCAAAGAAAAAAACCCTGTAAATGTTGGGGGAATCACCCTGTAAATATTGGGGGAATAGTTGGGTAATTATTGGGGAAATAGCCATGTAAATATCAGGGGAATAATCCTGTAAATACTGGGGCAATAACCCTGTAAATATCAAGGGAATCATCTTGTAAATGTCAAGGGATTAACCCTGTAAATATTGGGGGTAATAGCCATATAAACTTTTGGGGAATAATCCTGTGAATATTGGAATTTTGCTCATCCCAAGCTCCGAGGCAACGAGGCCAAACGTCCCAAGCTCAAAAATCCATTTATTCCCTTCATGTTGGAGCTGAGGCTCAGCGCATCCCACGCCTGGAATGCCAGAGAGCCCCACAAACCCCAATTCCACCTTAATTGTGCTCCAACCACTGGAAGAGGCCCTGCCTGCAGCTGGGATTTATCTGGATTTATTTATTTATCAACACCAGCCCATCCATCCCTTCCACAGGGCACCTTCCCTCCTCAGGAGGTTTTTTTGGGAAGTGAGAGGCTGGAAATGTCCGAAGGGAATAAAGGAATCACAGACACCTTCACTGACTGCACCAAACAAGCAGCTGTGGGGTTTGGGGATGGTTTTGGGCTCAAATCCACGTTAGTTCCTCCTCATTCTTTGTTCAGGAGCTCCTGGTTGGATCTCTGATGTTGGGGAAGTGTTGGGATCCCCCTGTGTCACCCTGAGCCTTCCTCCTGCCACATCCACACAGCTTCTGGGGTTTGTTGGTGTTGTTATTGTAATCTCCTCATTTCTGACTGATTTTTCTCAAAGGCTACAAAAGCCACATCCCCCCTGCAAAGGCAACACCCTCCAGACCCCAAGGGTTTGCCCCAGAACAGAAGGGATGATGAGCAACCATGAAAATCCAGATTTTCACTCCTTTCTCTCTATTGTCACCTTCAGAAGTGCCAGAACTGCCTGCATTCTTTTTTCTTCCCAGCTGTAACCCATCCTGCATTAAACACCAAAATCAGGAAGCAATGCAAGCAATGAGCAGCCAGAAAGAAAATGTTATTTTCTGAGCCACGCCAACGATTTCATGCGTGCACCTCCATGTATTATTTCCCAAAGTTCCTCACGACACGCAGAGTGATCTGCCCCCCATAAATCACATTTCCCTTCCTTCCAGCAGCCCCCCTGACAATCTGTTCTGTTCACTCGTGCCACTGCTGAGGGATGGCTGGATAAGTGCTTGGATCCACCCACACAATTCCTGCTGGAGTTGTGTTGACAGCCAGAGATTCTCTTCTGGATACCACCAGCAATTCTGTTCATATTGACAATTATTACTGCACTTCTTTAGTTTCCTAATGAGTTTAGAGGCATTTGGAAAAAAAATAATAAAATAAAGAGGATTTCACAAGCACAAAAAGGATTTTCACCATGAACCCCAAATTTACCAAAGCAACATCTCAGAGCAGCGCCGACACCAGCAGCTAATGCAGCCTCAATTAGAGAAATTAAAGATAACCAAACACATTTCCTGCTTTGATAAGTAAATAAATCCACCTCAACTCCCCAGGATTCCCCAGAGAGGGGAAGTGAGGAGAGCTCAGTGCTCGGAGCTCCTGCCCAGGGTGAGAAGCCCTGACTGAATTTCAGGATAAATCCTGAATTCCCTGTGACCCTCAGGGTGGGCTCCAGCCCTGGGGGTGCAGGTTGTGATGAGGGGAGAGGACAATTCCCCTTCAGGAATCTGAACCCACTCCCAGATCCATCCCCCAAAAAAATCAACCTTGTAAAGACCATGGGCAAGGTGAGACAGCTCAGAACAGAATTCCCAACTGCCTGAAACTGCCTGGAAATTTCCTCTCAAATGCCTGAGAGGAAAGGACCAGACAGACAAAATCCTGGATTTCTTCGGTTTTGGGAGGCTGGGAGGAGGCATTTGAGCATGATGAAGGATTTTAGCCTGAAACCATCCCCCCAAATTAGAGATTCTCACAGGTCACACACGGGAGCACAAAGCCCAGAGGCAGGAGGGGACCCTGAAAAGGCTCTTGTGGCTTTCCCTGGATCCCTGGCAGTGCCCAAGGGCAGCCTGGACAGGGCTTGGAGCAGCCTGGGATGGTGGGAGGTGTCCCTGGGGTGGTGGAAGGTGTCCCTGGGATGGTGGAAGGTGTCCCTGGGGTGGTGGCAGGTGTCCCTGGGATGGTGGAAGGTGTCCCTGGGGTGGTGGGAGGTGTCCCTGGGATGGTGGGAGGTGTCCCTGGGATGGTGGAAGGTGTCACTGGGGTGGTGGAAGGTGTCCCTGGGATGGTGGAAGGTGTCCCTGGGGTGTGGGAGGTGTCCCCGGGATGGTGGAAGGTGTCCCTGGGATGGTGGAAGGTGTCCCCGGGATGGTGGGAGGTGTCCCTGGGATGGTGGGAGGTGTCCCTGGGATGGTGGGAGGTGTCCCTGGGATGGTGGGAGGTGTCCCTGGGATGGTGGAAGGTGTCCCTGGGGTGGTGAAAGGTGCCCCTGGGATGGTGGGAGGTGTCCCTGGGATGGTGGGAGGTGTCCCTGGGGTGGTGGGAGGTGTCCCTGGGGTGGTGGAAGGTGTCCCTGGGATGGTGGAAGGTGTCCCTGGTGTGGTGGGAGGTGTCCCTGGGGTGGTGGAAGGTGTCCCTGCCATGGCAGGGGTGGCACTGGATGGGATTTAAGGTCCCTTCAGGCAGTGTGGGATGCTCTGGCCCCTTTCAGGATGACACAGGATTAGAGGATGAGCAGGGGAGGACAAAGGGAGAGCCAGGGGTGACCTGAGGAGGGGATGAAGGGCACAGCCCCAGCTCTGGGCTGCTCACTGTGCTGTGGGGCCATGTCCCACACTCCAGCAGCCCGGTCCTGGTCCTGTCCTCTCCCAAATTCCCTTCCTGCCCCTTTTCCCGGGGTGGGGCTCACTCTGTGCCTTTGCTCGGGCTCTGAGGAGCAGCCACCAAAGTGGGGCTGGACATCACAGGGTCCCTGTGCCCCAGGCCACACAGTCCCTGTGTCCCAAGGAGGTTGGGAAGGCAGCAGGAGCAGGAGGGTTCTTCCCCCCCTACCTGCACCCCCTTTAATAATAAATAAAACTAAAATCATCCCCTTCACCCCCTGGAGGGGCTGCCTGAGCCGTGTGATCACTGAGGGAAAGGACAAGAACCAAATCCCAGCTCAGCCTGAACCCCGTGGCCGTGCTGGCTTTGTCACTGTCACCTTGGCTCTGTGCTCAGGGGTTTGGTGGGTGCAGATCTCAGGGGGGATTTGTTGCACCCACACCCCAAATTTTGGCCCCACGGCCAGCACAGACAGGGGGAGAGGCTCAGGGAATGGAGCAGCTTCACTGGTGGAGAATCATCTCCCAGGGGAGTTCCCAGCACCCTAAAGGCTCTTGGAGGAGAGGAATTATAAATAAAAAATGGAAAACTGCAGGCCTGGAGGGCGGAATCTTTGCAGAGCAGGCTCTCACCAGAGGGACTGGGGGCTCCCTCAGAGGGTGGAATAAAGCACTTTCCTTCCCCCAGAGCAGGAATTAAAACCTCCTCTCCCTTTGAAAACAGAGAGGCCACGTTTGCTGAAGGCTCCCCTCCATTCCCAAGAGGGATAAATGGCAAATTCCCCCTGGAGTCACAGAGAACTTTTTTGATGGAGGAATTCCTTCCCCACCAGTCCCGGGGATGCTGCAGCTGCTGGGCTCTGCTGCTTTGCTGGTAAAGCCCAAGAAATAAACAGGATCCATCCCATTCTCCTGGAGATATTTATCTCTACTGAGAATTGACAACGTGGTTGGAAACAAAGGGAGAAAATAAAAACGCGACAGAAAAAAGAGCAAAATTCAGCAGGACTGACCCAGGAAATGCCTTCCTATGCCAGCCTGTCCCATAAAATCATTGGAACAGCAGCAAATCACTCAGTGGGGGAAAATTCACAATCCCCGGGTGAAAAAAGAATAAGGGAATTTATTCAGAATAACCTGGATACCCTACAGAATAAGGGAATTTACTCTGAATAACCTGAATACCCTACAGAGTCAAAACAAAGTGTCCAAAAAACCAACCCAAAATCCTTAAATCTTGGTAATTCCCAAAATTCATTTGGAAAAATCAGCAGCCCTGTATGATCAGGCACTGCAGAGCAACTGGAGTCAAACCCAGCATTACTTCTGCAGAGGGGGCTTAATTATTGATTTCCCTTGTGAATATTTCTGAATATTTCTGAATATTTCTGAATATTTCTGAATATTTCTGAATATTTCTGAATATTTCTGATGGAGCCTGGCTCATGGCCAGTGATCCACTCTCAGCCCCAGTGCCAGCAGAAAGAACTTTGAACTCCTTGCACCAAATCTCCCCCTCAGAAAACATCGTTTTATCTTGGTGTGAATCTGCAAATCAGGAAATCAAACCTGGGGAATTATTTTGAAGTTATTCTTCCACACCTTGCTGCACGTCCTGGAAAAAAGGCTCTTCCAGAAGGGAAGGGTAAAGATCTCCCAAAACAAAGGCAGCTGTTAAAAAATCCTCTTGAGCAGCATTTTTGTGTGGTTCTGACACAGCAATGCTCAAGGTAGCAGCTCTCTCATTTTTATTGATTTGTACTGGTGCAGCCAAGTCATTGCCAGACCTCAAAATTATCCAGATTTTCTCCAGTTTTCAGCAGGCTCCAGCATTTCAGTCAAAATTCCTGCTCAAACCCCGTGTTATACCTGAAATTCGTGCTCAGACCCTGTGTTATACCTAAAACATCTGCTCAAACCCCATGTTATACCTGAAATACCTGCTCAAAGGAATTTCAGGTATAATATAAAAAATAATATAAATAAAATAAAATATAAAATATTATATTATAAAATACAATACAATAATTATAAAATATAATATATTATAAATATAACATCTATAATGTAATGTAATATAATATAATATAATATAATATATTTTGTTGTACACAAAATTCCTGCACAAACCCCATGTTATACCTGAAATACCCGCTCAAAGGAATTTCAGGTATAATACAAAAAATAATATAAATAAAATAAAAAATAAAATATAAAATATTATATTGTAAAATAAAATACAAAATATTATATTATATTATAAAATACAATAATAATTATAAAATATAATATATTGTAAATATAACATCTGTAATGTAATGTAATGTAATGTAATGTAATGTAATGTAATGTAATGTAATGTAATATAATATAATATAATATAATATAATATAATATAATATAATATAATATAATATAATATAATATATTTTGTTGTACACAAAATTCCTGCACAAACCCCATGTTATACCTGAAATACCTGCTCAAAGGAATTTCAGGTATAATATAAAAAATAATATAAATAAAATAAAAAATAAAATATTATATTGTAAAATAAAATACAAAATATTATATTATAAAATACAATAATAATTATAAAATATAATATATTGTAAATATAACATCTATAATGTAATGTAATGTAATGTAATGTAATGTAATGTAATATAATATAATATATATTTTGTTGTACCCCAAATCCCTGCTCAAACCCCATGTTCTACCCAAATACCTGCTCAAACCCCATATTATTCCTGAAATTCCTGCTCAAAGGAATTTCAGGTATAATATAAAAATAATATAAATAAAATAAAATACAAAATATAGTATTATAGTATAAAATACAATAATTATAAAATATTATATATTGTAAATATAGCATCTATAATGTAATGTAATGTAATGTAATGTAATGTAAAGTAATGTAATGTAAAGTAATATAATATAATATACTATAATATACTATAATATAATATAATATAAATAATATATATTTTGTTGTACCCCAAATCCCTGCTCAAACCCCATGTTATACCTAAAACATCTGCTCAAAGGAATTTCAGGTATAATATAAAAATAATATGAATAAAATAAAATACAAAATATTATATTATATTATAAAATACAATAATTTTTATAAAATATAATATATTGTAAATATAACATATGTAATGTAATGTAATGTAATGTAATATAATATAATATAATGTAATATAATGTAATGTAATGTAATGTAATATAATATAATATATTGTAAATATAACATATGTAATGTAATGTAATGTAATATAATATAATATAATATATTGTAAATATAACATATGTAATGTAATGTAATGTAATGTAATGTAATGTAATGTAATATAATATAATATAATATAATATAATATAATATAATATAGTATAATATAATATAATATAATATAATATAATATAATATAATATAATATAATATAATATAATATAATATAATATAATATAATATAATATAATATAATATAATATAATATAATATAATATAATATAATATAATATAATATAATATAATATAATATAATATAATCTATATTTTGTTGTACCCAAAATTCCTGCTCAAACCTGATTCAGCAGGACCCCTGAGGAAGAGCAGCTGGTGCAGGGAGGAAGGCACAGGAACATCGATGTCTCACAGCCTTTGAGCCCCACTGTAAAATCCCTGCCCTCCTTCCCCTCTAACAACATTCCTCTGGTTTATTTTACATTCCAATTCTGATCTGTTTGTGCAGCTTTTCCTTCCCTTCCTATCCCTCATTATCTGGGGAGAACCAAAGGAGCAGAACCCTGAATTTTGCTCAAAATGTCCAAATCTCCCCATTTGGGCACCAAGCACCCAACCCTCCTCGAGCACAAGCACCTGGGGAACAGGTGATAATTTAAAAAATCATATTTTTAATAATAATTTTAAAGAGTAAGGATTCTTTCCCTGATGTAGCAGGGCCTAGGAGAGCTTAAACAGGAAATGGCTGAACAGAGACCCCAATGCTGCTGGGAAAATCTGATTATTTGTGGGGGCAGGGCCACGATCCCTGCAGTGCTTGGTTTGGTGATGCTCAGCAATCCTATCCCAGCTTGTAAAATTGTATCAGAGAGCAAAAATCCCTTACAAAAACATCACAAACCAGGATTGCTGCTTCCACTCCTGCACCAGTTGTCAGGAGGAAAACAGAATTCAGGTTTTGCGTCCCTGGTAAATTAATTCATCGCTGATGCACAGAGGCAGTCATCAAGAAATTCAGATTTATTCAAATCCAATCAAGATTTGAGGGGAATTGTGACTGTATTTGGTGGGGAGGACAGCTCCAGCAGCGTGTCCCACGCTGGGGCACGGGTGGTGACAGGGTGGTGACAGGTTTGGAGAGGTGGCAGAGGGTGCAGGGTGTGTTCCTGCAGCTCCTGCAGCCCCAGCACTCACAGTAATGTCAATAAAAATGGGTTTTTCTGAGCTGGCAGAACACACACACAGCACAAGGCCCTCCAGTGCACTCCACCAGGACAAAGAGCTGCAGTTCCCTTTTTGAACCGCTCTGCTTGGCCTTCCTGTGGTCATTTTTTGGGGGGTTTTATGAGCAAAAAGAGATTTTCTGGCTCATAACCCTTGCTGCCCTCTCCCTGCAGCAAGAAATGCATTGGAGCTTGCAGGGAGCACATCTCCCCCAGCCCAGCACTGGGATCAGCCCAGTTCTGCTGAGCTCCCCCAAAAGGGGCTGGAATTATCTGGCAGCAGCTCCACGGATCAGGTTGTGCTCCTCGTGCACTTTTTCCCTGCTCCCTCCCAGCTCCAGATCCTGTCACTCTGTAAAACTGACCTTAAAAATTAAATAACTCCTTGGCATAATGGATAAATGGTTGGTAAAAAAAGAAAAAGAAAAAACAAACGTAAGTAGCCCCACCTTTTAATTATAATTATGTATTCCTTTTGTAGATATTGGTGGCTTTTATATTCATAAGAGGATTTAAAGGTGTTGCTAAAATTCCGTTTTTTGGTTAGAATGAATGAGAAATTACTGTTGCTTTTGTTCCTGGGTTTAGGAAGTTTGTAACTCTGGTGGTTTTGTTGCTGTGGCTCAGACTGTGAGTTGGTTGTTGTGTGTTACTGGGAGGTGCAGTGATGGAAGGTTGCAGTGGGAGCTTGGATGTTGTGTTGATCACAAAATGGCACTGGTGGAAGCGTGCAGGAATTGTTTATGGAGGTGTACGGGGTGCTGCTATCCCAGACAGTCTAAAATTCCCAATTTCTAGGGTTTAACACCCGCCCAGGTTTTCCTTTTCCTCGTTCCCCCTCCCAGGAGAGCTGTGCCCATCCCCTGTGGCTCTGGAGCTTCCAGCCCAGGCTGTTCCCAGAGCTGTTGTTGATCCTGAATTTCTGCACTCCCAGCCGTGAGTGAAAGCTCTGCTGCTGCTCCCTGACACGCCAGGACAGGGGAGAAGAGCAGGGGAACACCACCAGCTAGGAAATGGCAGCCCTGTAAACAAAAATATCACAGCACCTGCTGGCTCTTATGTAAAAACCGGGCCTCATATTCTGAATTTTCTACAGCAAGAACAAAGCCAGGCCTGCAAGGCACTGGGGCTGGCCACTAGCAGGGGTAAGGGGGTAAAAATAATCATTAACAGGGTAAAAATAATCATTAAGAAGGTGATTTAATGTGGGGTTTTTTATTATTATTAACATAAGCACTTGCTCTTCCTGATAAACCCCAAGCCATCCTGCACGGCTTCAGCCTCCAGCCCCCCCCAGCATCTGGCAGTGTTTTAAGGCAAAAAAACCCAAATAAACCAAAGGCAGCAGCCAGAGCAGTGGCAGCAGGTCCAGGCCCTGCAGAGCCTCTCTCCAGCAGCCCAGGATGATTCCCTTGGAATTCCCAGCCCTCCTCAGCTCCTGCAGCTCTCAGGCTCTGCTCCTGCACAAAATCCCAGATGAGCTCCTCAAAATCAGCCTGAAGGGTGCACAGGCAGCTCCCACTGCCCCCAAAAAATCTGAAATACCCGGAATTTCACCCTCCAAACCCACAGCAGGGAGCTGATGTTGGGGCCACAGGGAAGGCAATCCAGGTTTGTCCAGTTCCACACAGATTTGAATCCCAAAAAAGCCCAAATCCAGCCCTGCTGTGAGCAGCAGCACCAGGAGCAGGCACACATTTACCCAGCACTGCTTCTGGGGAAATGGGACAGGATTCAGCACAAAACAGAATAAAGAACGGCTCATTTTGAGGAAAACACGAATATTCCATGTTTATCTTCACCTCAGGTGCTCCCGTTTTCCCTCAGCTCCTCGCAGCATTCCCACCTCCCTCCTGCAAAATTCCACAGCTCCAGCACTACACAAGGCACAGAAATCAGTTTTTATATTTTTTTTAAAGCTGGCAACAGCTTTGTTTGAAGTTCATGGCTGAGTTTACTCCACAACACTGGGAAAATCTGGGCTGCACACAAAGCGAGCCACAGGGAGAATAAATCCTAAAATCAGCAGCACCAGCGAACACTTTTCTCCAGGAAAATGCCTCTCCACGTGCCCCTGTGTAGTGAGATTAATTTTTGCCTTTAAGATTTGTTTGCAGCGCTGAATTGTTTTGCTTTGAAGTGAAATTGTGAAGGATGCTGTGGAGGGAGAGAGAATCAAGGAGAGTGACAGCAGCTTTCCACTGGATACTTAGGGGTGACCCAGAAAGGGGACAAAAACACAAAAGGCATAGGGAGAGGTCCTAAGAGGAGAAAACCAAGCAAAATGCAAAATAAAAGGGGAGAGAGGGGGGAAAGTCATAGAAAAGGAGAGAGGGAGAACAGAAATGTAAAATAAAAGATTAGGGGAGAAAAGATCCTGGGAGAGAGGAGCAGAGGATGGATGTGACTGGGAGGTGCCTGAACAAAACCCCTTTTCTTGGGGATTTTTGACTTTTCTTGGGGATTTTTGACTTTTCTTGGGGATTTTTGACTTTTCTTGGGGGGGATTTTTGGCACAGATCTCCCCCAGGTGAGCAAGGTGAGACCCCCAAGGCCTGCGAGGTGTCCCCATGTCCCTGCTGCCCCAAAAGCAGGGCAGGAGGGCTGTGCAGGCAGAGAGAGATCAGAGCTGCACAAAAACCTCTCCTGTGCTCCCAGCCCGCCTAAAAATCCTCCCTAACCCAGTTACCCCAGCCCAGGGAACGCTGTCCTGCCCAGCCCCTCCTCAGGGGATAACTGGGTACCAGTGTGACTCTGAAATTCAACTTTCACCCCTGAAAACCGGGGTTTTTTCAGCTCAGGAGCTGCCAGAGCAGATTCTGCTGGCTGGGAAGCGCTGCCATAGCAACAGAATCTCGAATTTGGGAAGGTTTTGTACTGCAAGAGGTGCTGAGGGCCTTGGGGTGGTTTAATGCGGGACAAAATTCGGGTTTGGCGTCAGATCCTCCTGCTGGAAGAGAGGTGTTCTGCAGGAGCTCCAAAATCAGCCCAATTTCTCAAGGTTCACTCCTTTCCCTGAGCCAGGAGAGGGATTTTTACAGCAGCAGAGAGATTTTTACAGCAGCCAAGAGCATCTCCTGTCCATCATTGAAACCAGGGAGTGAAAAAGGAATTCTCTCCACAGAGACAGAGAGAGGCACTGAAAAAATGGATCACCTTGAGCAAAGACCACCATTAAATACTGAAATTCATTTCTCACAAGGTGAAAAAGTCCCACACTCTTGGTGTCCACGAGCCTCTGCCTCACAGCTGGAAACAGACATTTCCTGAAGCTGCCCTGTGAGAAATTACAGATATTTTCATGGGAATCTGATGGCAATCATGAGCATTTCCCATCAAAAGGCAAAAACCAAAGAGGCCATAAATATCTGGGGATGGATGAATAAAACCAGGAATCCATCAGCAATCCCACACCTCTCAGGCTGTGAGGGATCCCATTTTGGATATTTTGAGGTAATTTTTTGCTGCTGAGTTTGCTTTGTCTTGCCGGAATTATTAAAATAATAACATTAATAAATATTAATAATATTAAATTTTAAAAATATTAAAAAATTATTAAACATTTTCACACTCCAGAAGCCAATAAAATGGAATTAAGGCGTTTTCCCAGTTCACAGACAAGCACCATTATCCCACCCAGGGGAGCTGGGAAAACAAACATTGGCAACGCCACTGCCACATCCAACGTGTCAAAGCATCCCTGAAAATTCCAAATCCCTCCTCTGCCTCCACACCTGGCTTTGGAAAGGCTGCAGCAACACCAAATGCAGCAAAAGAGGGGAAATAAAGAGTCTGAGAGCATTTGGGAGGTAATTGTGGGTGACTGAGATAAAACATATCAAGCTCGAAGAACCCAACCCAAACAGGCACAAAAAACATCCCTGTAGATTTTAAGGAAAATGCAACAAACCACGAGCAAATCCCCCTGTCTGAAGGGATCTCTTGAGGAAAATCTTCCCACCAAATTCCAAATTTAATTCAACTAAAGCAGCCAGAATTTCACCCAAAACGCCTCAGCAGGAGGCCACGGGAGCTGGGGGGAAATGGGATCGTGGGGGGTTTTTAGGAATATCAGGCAGGACCTGAGGTAGCACAGAACAAGGGATTTGGGAAGAAAACAAACCCCAAGAGAGTCATTTTCCTGCCCACAGGAGGACACTGAGGATGACACCGAGGGTGTCAGCAGACGAGTTAAAACCATCAAGAAAATCAAAATGAAATCACCTTTCCTCCCAGAAACTCCCACGGAGAAAAGCTGATCAATATTAAAGCCTTACAAGCATCATTGCATCCTTAATTTTCTCTTTTTGAACAGTTTTTCTTCTCCTGGCACTGCCTGAAACCCTGAGCCAGCTCAGGGAGCTGAGAGCTCACCCAGGGCAGGGAGCCCCGGGGGAAATCCTCTCCAGTGGAGCACCCAAAACTCCCCAAACTACCCCAAAAACCCCAAATCTCACTGCACCAGGCTCGACAAACTCCTGCCAAAACAAACCCGAGCCCCAGTGGCTGAGTGGTGCATCCCAGAGGAAGGAAAAGGTCTGGGACAACCCGGGAATGATGCTCAGTGTTTAAACCTTCTGGTCCCAAAAATAAAAAACACCCAGCAGGAGGTACCAGAGGGGAAAAGACAACACAGAGCAGCCTGAAACTTCATTTTCCTGTGCTTTGACAAGTTGGCTGATTGAAACCCATCAGCTGTATTTGAAGTTTTGAAGGTTAAAGTAAGAATCCATATTTTTGACAGAAGAAGGGGTTGGGAAAAGAGACAAAAAGATGCCCTGAGAAAACACGGAAGGGAAATTGCCTTGGTGAGGGAATGTGCTCCTCATTGTGAGTAAATCACCTTTCCAGCAGCACCTCAATAAACAGCAGCTCTTTTCACACCCGAGTTCTCCCGGCTCTTTCAGAAAACAGAAAAGCAAACACAGGAGCAGCCTCATCCATAAAACACACATTGATCCAGATAATCAATGTGTGCTGGGTAACCTGCCCCACCTCAGCACTGCAGGCAGGCTGGAAGAGCAGGAATGCCCATTCCACAAGGAAAACAGCTGAGGAGTCCCAGGAGAAGCAAACAAACCCCCAAACCACGCTGTCCCCACAGAGGGGGGCAAGAACGGGCCAAGCAGGCAAAGGGAATTTGGGAATTTCTTGGGTCTCAGGGTTGTTGATTCCCTGAGATTCTCCTTGGGGTTGGTGTTCCCCAAGGTGCTCAGGGTTCCCACAGGGTTGCTGTTCCCTGAGATTCTCCTCTGGGTTGCTGTTCCCAGAGGTAATCAGGTTTTCAGGCTTCTCTTTGCCCTGGGTGTTTCACACCAGAGGTAGAGACGACAAGCTGAGTCCACCAGTGCACATTTCCAAGGTTGTTTATTCTTCATTATCTCAGTTCTTTCTCAGCTCTGCCAGGCCTCCCTGGCAGGGAACCTGATCTCAGTTCTGTCCCAGCTCTGCAG